>NC_084480.1:82621327-83231327 GCF_030035675.1 Rhineura floridana
CTCATTTATTTCAAGTGATTTACTTTGTAGTAAAACATAACAGAGGTAGCCAATGGTGTTTTATACTGTAATGGCAGCATGTTTGGGTAATGAACACAATAATGATGGCACAGAGGAAAATGCTTAAATGAACATGCTGCAGTACATAGGCAAACTCCACCAGTGTCAGACTAGCAGCAACAACAATCAGCTTCTGTGGGAGAATACCCTTCAAAGTCCCAGGTGGGTGTGGTCAGCATTCCTTCCCTGACTGCTTAGCAACAGTGATTAAGTGCCCTTAGCAACAGCAGCTTCTCTGTAGGACATTGCCTCCACGTTTTGCTTTCTAACTTTCTTTTAGGGTTATCACGTCAGAAGCATCCCAAACCCTGAAATTTCAGGGGTGGGCCCTAGTGATGTAAGAAATCAGTCCTTTTGTGTGGCAACACTTATGCTTTGGAAATCCCTGCCTATTGACATTAAGCAGATACATTCATTGTACTCTTTTTGTACCTACTACAAACATTTTTGTTTAGGCAAGCCTACCCAGACATGTAGAAGCTATTATGTTTTTAATCTGTTTTTAATTCATTGTTGGTTTTTATTACTTTGTATGTTTTTAAATACCTGTCTTGAACTGTTTTTGCCAATAATTTTATGGTTTTAATTCCTTCTGTAAACTGCCTTGAGGGTTTTTTTTACAATAAAGCAGTATATAAATGTTGTAAATAAAATACATAAATACATTTCAGAGTCACTGTGGCCCTTGGGTCTCTTTCCTCTTTTAGGAACAAAGAAAACTGCCTTATGCCGACTCAAGCCATTTGGTACCATTTAGCTCAGTACTATGACCTGGACTAGCACTGGCTTTCCAGGCTTCCAGGCAATAGTCTTTTCCAGAGATTGAATTTTGGACCTTGGCATGCAAAACATATGTCCTCCCACTGAGCTATAGCCCTTCCTCTGTTCAAAAAAGTATCTTTTAAAATTGTTCTCTTCAATTCACTAATGAATCACAGATCCATACCATACATTTAAAGCACATGCAGCATACATTTGAAGCACATGAATCCCACCACAGAATCATGGAAACTGTACTTTGTTAAGGGTGGTGGGAATTATAACTGTGAGGGGGGAACTACACTTCCCAGGATTCTTTGGGGGAAGTCATGTGCTTTAAATGAGAGTTGGATGTGCTTTAAATGAGAGTTGGTTGTGCTTTAAATGTACTGTGTGGATCTACTTCATAAGCTTTGCCTGCATGTAAATAGTTTTAATTTTAATTAATCTTTTTAATTTAATTTTTTAAATGGAAAACAGCTACAAAGTTTACTGGGTGATCATGAGCTGCACATCATCTCTCAGCCTAATCTACCTCTCTGGGTGAAAACAACAGAGGGGAACCATGAACACCCCAAGGAAGAAGGGCACACTTAAAATGTAGAGGAAATAATAATGTACAACCATAGTGTGAAATCAGATACTTATTGGGGCATAGTATGAAGAAATATTTATATAAGCATGACTGGCAAAGATGTTTATTAGTTACACAACCTATAAAGATACTTATAGTGTAATCCTATGCATTTTTAGAAGCAAGTCCCAATGTATTCAATGGGGATTATTCAAGCAGGGAAGTGTGCACAGGACTGCAACCTCAAGTGATAAGGAACTTTATTCACCCAACCCAAAATTCAAAATCATGCCACTTTAAGCTGTTTTGCAATTGTTATACTTGTTTTTATGGTGATTGGGTTTTAAATTGATTTATTTTTTGTTGTGAACTGCTTTGCTTTCCATTCACCAACCCTACCTCATAGGTTATTGGAAAGACTTCATATATACACACACTGGAGATGTAAAAATACATACACACCATGTAATAGTTTATTCTCAAAACCAGTTGGTCACTGCAGAACTTTTAATAAAAGCAGTGACACCAAAGTAAGCCCTGTCTAATTGCTGTGAAACTAGGATTGGAGGGGGAAAGATTTACAACACAAAGAGAATTCTTTGCTACGTTCACTCAAAAGTCCCATCAATTTACAGCACAATCCTAACCATGCCTACTCAAAAGTAAGTCCTATTGAATTCAGTGGGGTTTACTCTGGGTATGTGGGGTTAGCATTGCAGCTTTACGCCCAGAAAAGCAAGTATAGGATTAAAGCTTCATACTGGGAATGTTTTCAAAACAGGCTATGAATTACGCAAATAAACTGCCCTCCTCAACAGCCCAGGATAATGTAAACTTATTTGACTCCTCATAATTAGAAAAGTATAACACATTGTAATGGCATCATCTGCATGTAGTTTTTAAACATGTCTGTTCAAAAATTATTTGAAAGATAACATGTATAGTATGCTGTTTTTGCAAGTAATTCAAAACCCCCTGCATGTACACTTTTATTATAATCACAATTGAAATTGTTTACTATGCATGCTTGCCAAGATCCTGCTGTGATCTTCCATTCTAGATATCCTCACACAGAAAGAAATGGACTTTTGCTACTGCTGAAAGCTATAAACTTACTCAGTTTATGAGATTTTTCAGACCAACAGGAAAAGGCAAGTTTCTGGACCTGTAATTGGTTCTAGCTATTGCATGGATGTCAACAAATCCCTTGTCAATTACAAGCCTGACTTCACTTATTGGCTACACACGTGAAAGGGCGTGGTTAGAGCAGCCAGCTACAAGCTCATTTAACAGAAGTTGGGGGGAGGGCTGATGTTTTGGTGTATATCTTGAACCAGACCATCTAGGAACTTAATTTTTTAAGAGTCCGGAGATTGGGGTGACTCATCTGGAAACCGAAAGGACCGCAAAACTGGAGCCTCTGCGTGAAAACAACCCTGCTTTCTTTATAGATGTCCAATAGACTTTTTATAAAACAGGAAAACTAAGAGTTCAGGCTCCCTGTTAGCTCAGGCTAACATGGTGCATGTGTACTCCTTGTATCTCCATCAGCTGCCCTGTCAACAATGGTTATGAATTCTTCATGAATGCCTCCTTAATCCTTTGCAATTGCCTGATGGAGCCCTCTTTAGTTTCTTTCTGTGTGATTGTTAGGATTTGAAGTACAACATTTTCTGATAGCCCCATGTTTATAGACGTCCTTGCCAAAATAGACCTACCTGACTTCTACTCTGTTTTTATTCAGGATTTCTTTTGTTTAGTGGCAATCTGCCTAGTTACAGTATAATCCTATACATGTTTACTCAAAATTCAGTTCATTGAGTTCAATGCAGCCAAAGGATAACTCATATTTACTTTTTAAATCTGCTTTTCTGCTGCATTTTGCTAAGGCAGAGATGGGGAACCTGTGGCCTTCCAGATGTCGTGGGACTCCAACTTCCACCATCCTTCATCATTGGCCATGCTGGCTGGGGCTGATGGGAGCAGTAGTTTAGAAACATCTGGAGGGCCAGTGTCTGAAAGCACCAACTAAGCAGCCTTTCCCAACCAGTGTGCCTCCAGATGTTGTTGGACCACAACTCTCATCAGCCTCAACCAGCATTGCCAATGGTCAGGAAAGGCTAAAATAGCACTAAAGCAATGGAAGTGTCAACAGTCAAAGAATCTTCATTTAGAAAGCCTTTTTAAAATTAAGAAAATAACAAAGAGCACAAACTCTGGCCAAAAAGAAAAAAAGTAAGTTAGTAAGGCAAGCAAAGAAGGAATCTGAGAAAAATTGATAAAATCAGAGAAGCCCAACCAACCTTCCTTTAAATACATCAGGAGCAAAACAACCGCCAGGGAGCGAATCAAATCGTTTTTGGGGAATTGCAAGCCTGTTGGCAAAGTACTGCTTATTTTATTTCTGTTCAGTGGCTACTGTATTTTAATGCTTTTATAAACAATAAAACATGATGATGATGAAAGGAATATTGAAGGATGACAAGGAGATTGTAGAGAGACTGTATGAATTCTTTGTTTTGGTCTTCAGTCTGGATGGTTTGAGAGAGACAGCCACATATACATCATTGTTTTTAGAGAGGTCATCTGAGGAGCCTGGCAAATTCATTTTCAACTGTTTTATTGGTAATTTTAATGTTTTTTGTAAACTGCTTAGAGTAAACATATAAAGGATTATGCAGTTCTTTAAGATTCATCTCATCAGAGGTTTGGAAGGTAGCCAAAGTTTAAGAAAAGGAAGCAATCTGGAAGATTAGAGGTCTAATTTTTGACCCAAGTAAATCAGATCTCTCCAACATGGGTGAAGGGGCAAGTAAATGGCAAATGAGGTTCAATGTTATGTTCCTCTGAAAAGCAGATTAGATAAATTCATGGAGAATAAGGCTATCAATGGCTACTAGTCATGATAGCTCTATTACCTCCAGCATCAGAGGCATTATGCTCATGTACTGCTTATGGGCTTTCCAGAAACATGTGGTTGGTCTGTGAGAACAATGGTAGATAGGCCTTCAGTCAAATCCAGCTGAGTTGTTCTTAGCAGCCTGGTTCATACATCACACTAAGCGAAATTATGGCTTAGCAGAAACGTGAGTGTGTGGGCTCCGGGATAGAAGATAATAGTTTTTGCTGTATTTTTTAGCAATATGCCTCCAAGTTGTACTATATCGTGTCAGGTTGTCTTGCTGGGCTAAACATTGCACTCTGTCAAATGACATTATTTATGTTTGCCCTTTTTACGTATCGTTTGTATTTGCCCTTAGAAAAAAGCATTAAAAGTAGCGCTGTGCTGAAATCTGTCTTCTCATTTCCTGTAAGATTTCTTCTGCTGCCGAAGAGGCTTCCCTTTTCTGTCTCATTCTTAGGGACACTTTTGCATTTTGGTAGGTGTGAGGTGTTGAGCTTTCTTCATCATGATGAAGTGACTGAGGGTGGTTTTTCTTTCCAGTCCACATTTTTCTAGCACTCTGCAGCTTCCCCAGTGGTAGCAGCTGGGTTATTATTATTATATATCCTGCCCTTCCTCCCAGTAGGAGCCCAGGGTGGCTAACAAAAACACTAAAAACACTCTAAAATGTCATAAAAACAGACTTTAAAATAAATTAAAACAAATCATCTTTAAAAACATCTTTTTTGAAAAGCTTTAAAAACATCTTAAAAATCAATTCCAACTCAGACGCAGACTGGGATAAGGTCTCTACTTAAAAGGCTTGTTGAAGGAGGTCTTCAGTGGGTGCTAAAAGATAACAGACATGGCACCTGTCTTACATTTAAGGGTAGGGAATTCCAAAGGTAGGAGCCATTACACTAAATGTCTGCTTATGTTGTGCGGAACGGACCTCCTAATAAGATGGTATCTGCAGGAGGCCTTCACATGCAGAACATAATGATTGACTGGGTATATAAGGGGTAGATGGGTATATAAGGGGTAGATGACCTTTCAGGTATCCTGTTCCCAAGCTGTATAGGGCTTTGTACACCAAAACTAAAACCTTGAACTTGGCTCGATAGCTAATGCATAGCCACTGCAGTTCTTTCAGCAGGTGTGCAACATGTTGGCAATACCCTGCCCCAGTGTGCAGTTGAACTGCAGAATTTTGTACCAGCTGCAGCTTCTGGACTAACCTCAAGGACAGCCCCACATAGACCTACAGTAATTCAGCCTGGGGGTTACTAGTGCATGGACAACAGTGGTCAGGCTATCCTGATCTAGAAATGGCCACAGCTGTCTTACCACCTGAAGTGGTCACCTGGGCCTCTAGCGACAAAGATGGATCCAGGAGTACTCCCAGACTATGAACCTGCTCTTTCAGAGGGTGTACGATCCCATCCAAAGCAGACAACTGACCAGTTATCTGAATTCTGGTGGTGCTACAGTTGATGGAAGTCCATTATGCAGTAATCCAAAGGAGGGTTTTCCCAGTAGTGATGCCCGTTGTGTACCTCCCCCCCCCTTTGAAATGTGGCTGGTGCTGACCTTTTTTAGGTGCCAGTTGAAGACACTTTTCACACAATCATGTGCTGGTATTAGTGTTGAGACTATTGTTTTAGTACCAAAGAAGTTCTCCTAGTAGTTTAAAAAGGGTTAATATTTTTTTTTATTGCATTGTCATTGTCTTTTTAAAAGTCTTGCATCCTGCTCTGGGATTTCCCATGGCAATAAAGAGCAGGTAACAAATAGTCCAAATGATTAAAAAAAAATGGAAAAATCCAGGATTTTAGATAACTGTGATTGTACAGCACCACACCCATACCACAAAAGGTAGCAGCAGAGACTGGAGTTTGTCTTTGACGTTCATTGTCAAACTAGAAGTTCCCTCTCCATATAATGAGATGAGCTGCTCTAGATTTCTTATCTATGTGTTCTTAAAATTCCATAGGTCCTTGAAGCTCAGTTACCTTTTTTTTTAAAAAAAAGTAAACTCACATACTTGTATATCCCTTGGGAGTTCCCCAAGTATGCAGGAACTAGGGCTGTAAACCAGCTACAAGATATCTGCATCTGTAGCATTTGGAAGCAGCCCAATCTCTTCTGGATCACTCTATGGTGTTCTCATTTGATTAGTTTGTTGGGTCTAAATCTGATCTGTTAAATCCAAAGTTCTGTTTCATCTCCATTGGCTATAATGGCGAATCTAAAAACAGGTTAAGTCTTGTCCCCTCCAGCTAATGAAATCTGCAGTCTCTCACACACAGAGGATTACACCTACTAATTTTCAGGCAGATCCACTCAGAGGTTTTAATGCAGGCAACTCTTAATGCTTTTAAAAAAAGAAAAAGAAAGTCTCTACTTTTTAATTTTCTGCCAGAATTGGATACAAATTGCAGGCAAGGAGACTTCTGAGGGGATAAAGCCTGGAAATTTTCAGAAAGATAGGTGCAGTAGTTCTCCTGCATGAACAGCAGGCTTAGGTTGGGAAAACAGAAATCACGTCTGTTCCCCTGCCCCAGTTTTGTTTGAGCAATCAGTTTGAAAATTGGGGACATGAAGAAGGCATGGATAAGAAACCTGCCAAATTCAGACAAGTAGGTCCATGAGCTATCATGCTAGGTGATGTTAGCATTATAAAAACCTGGAAAAGTCATTTTTTTCACACTGCCTGTTCCCCTGTCCTGGAACGCCCTCAGAGAAGAAAAAAAAAGGGGGGGGGAAAGGTTGTGTATTTAACTTTTTGGAAAAGTCAAGACAACAAAGTTACTTGGAAAATTGGAAACTGCCTGATCTGCCTCGACAAGCCTCGTTAACAGTGTGATCCAACTTGGGGTTGCAAGATCATGATTCAAATCACCCTAATTTGCCTTATTATTCAAGGTACACATGGAGCCGGTACACATTCCGAGTAGAAACCACTATCTTATTTTTGGGTGGCCTTGTTTTCGTTCCAAACTGATAACCATGCAACCACCCAAATTTGATATTAGAGCAAATGACTGCAATGATGCCAAGTTTCTTAAAATTCTTGTGCCTCCTAGCTCCCCCACAGAATTATTGGTCCTAGACTTGAAGAAGACAGGCCTGAGAGTCAAGCTGGTTTTAGCCAGGGAAAGAAAAATATGGGGTTCACATTTCTCCTTCATTTGGTGTATGCCCTTTCTCAGAGCTCGGTCAGGAGTTCTTATGTGAACATTAGAAGGTGCCCCATGCCCAATGACCTCTAAATCAGTTGTATGACACCAGAAAGTACAAAAACAGCTTTTTTTTTTAATTCTGATTGCCAAATTATTTAAGGCAGGTATAAAAATGAAAGCATTCAATATACATTTTACATAAAATAAACTAGATTACAGCATAAAACAAGTAACCAGGCAATGGCATTAAAGTCTCTCTTCTAAAACGGGATAATTGTAAACATTAAAAAAAAGACTGCAGGACTATTCAAGTAATAGAACAATCACAGACGTCTTCTGGTATGCAGGCTATTGGGTTATTTGCCATTCAAGATTATAAAAAGAACATTTCATTATTCACAGATGCTCATTATTTCCCCATTTAAAATCTATACATTATGTACAACACAGTTTTTGTGGTACTGGCAACCCCATGCCTTCCAAATGTATATTCTTCACAATACACAATTACAATGAAACAGTTAATACAGTAACATTTTACACTGATGCATCTTAATAGGAGCCACCAAATAGACATCTAAATTGTACCAAAGTGTCATTGTCGTCACAGTTAGCCTCTATTGAGGGTTGTGGGCAATATTAGAAGGGTATGCAAGGTTCAGGCATACAGATACATAACATTAGTTATTTACAATTAAAAAAGTAAAAGGAAGAAAAACAAAAAAACAAAAACCATTAACGTTTTCTCAACAAGACAATACGCTTCTTTTCATTTACTTTGTGGTTTACAACTTAGCAGCAGACCCTTTGTGTGAGCCTGATTACAGATACAAAAAAGTAAAGAATATATATATATATTTATATAAGCATATATATATATAAAAAAAAACACACAGAAGTCTAAATACAGCAACATTTGTTACTCTGTGATAAAAATCTGCAATTTACAAAAATGAAATGACTGGTTTTTGCCTGCCATTAAGGCATTTCAAATGAACACCATGGAACTGATGTCTGTAATAAAGCGCCTTTTTCATGTGATCCAGTCACATGATGATGTACATTTCCAAATTTATCATTCTCTGAAAAATAAAAGAAAACCAGAGATTATTTCAGAACAATGTATTTTCAATCATTTAAGTCAACAATCTCAGTAAATGAAGGGTAAAAAGATCATGAGTTATAGCAGCACTTGAAAGACTTTGACATTAAAAGCTGCTCTGAATTAACTTACATTTAATTATATATAAGGTTTCCATTTCCTCTGAAATGTTGAAAAGTAATCCTATTTAAAAGCAGATAAATTATTTACAAAGAAATGCAAATCACATATGATGTGAATTGAAAGTGCTGCAACTAGTTTTCTGCTAATACATGATTTCTTACAAATACTAGAAGACATCAGAAAGAGATGCACATGAGAGTGCACAGAATTAAAATTAAAATTCCACAGAATTTTAAATGACTTGCTTTGACATGATGGGCAAGATATACACAAATATTTTGGAATACATAGTTTTGTTCAGCAATTAGTTATCTATGCTATGGTAACCGCTCCATGGAAAATGTTACCGTGAGTACAATTATGCTGCTATTAACGAAACAAAGCATCTGCCCAATAAAGATTCAAGCCTATGTAGCCTCCACTCTCAACCATTGCAGTTTGCCTTTTCTCCTCCTTATTAAGATGTATGTATAAGTGTAACTCAATGTATACAGAATATTTACCTTCTTTGTGCAGGAAACATACCAGATGCAGATGCCTGAGCAGCCACCTGCTGAGTGGCAACAAGGGCAGCAGAGGTCAGCCCTGGAGGAAAGGTGAAAACAGTATATCTCAATGGATGCATTTCCTCAGTTTGCGGGTCCTCAAGACAGTTGAGAATAGCTACAGACTTCAGTTTTAACAACACATGAATCACAACAGCACCGCTGCACTTTGTGCAGAAGGAGAAAAACCTGCCCGCCTGCTCTAACCAGCATGCCTTCTTAAGATTCCACCTAATAGGCATTTTATAAGGGAAGAGGGCATTCTGCCTTCTTGTATTCTTTTCCAAGTACTGCACTGCATGGTGCTAAATGGCTTGTATGAATTCCTGAATAGGAAGCTCAGTAGAAATAATAGGCACCAGGAAACAACAAGAATCAAAAGTCACAGTGAGTCACGACAATGATGTGGTAGCTACTCAGAACATAATACTTTCATAATAGCTATCATTTTAACGTTTTCCTTTTGAATGCACATAATGTATCCCATAAGGCGTATGGAACCATTGAATTACATTTTGAAACAGTCAAGACTTCCACCAAGAAAGAAAGGAACTGCTAAGGCACTGAGTGAACATTATGAATTAATGCTATTTATGCTGCAAATGCTATAGTGACTCTTTTCTGAATATGAGAAAAATCTCCTTTTAATATTGCTAGACTACAGGGGTGATGGAAAAAACTCTCGTATGTATCTTACCGTGAACCCATCTGCACCTCCATTAATATGTGATGTGTACTCAGCTAAATAAATAGAGACCTAATTCTGGAGCTGGAAGAGTTTTAGGCTGGCTGCTAGGCCCCTTTTGTTACATACAATTTTTCCAAAGACATATTTTGGAGAAGGGCTATTGTTCAGTGGTAGAGCACATGCTTTGCATACAAAATATCTCAGGGTCAGTCCCTCCCATATCCAGGAAGGACTTGGAAGGTCTCTGGCTCAAGAGAGTCAGTGTGAACAATACTGACTTAACTATCTGACTTGGTACAAGGCAGCTTCCCATGTTCCTATATTTAAAAATGTTTACTCCATATAATGCTCTTTATCCAAGGTAATTTGTAGAAAACGCTTTTTTAAAAAAAATCCTTTGGTTGTCTCTTATTAGTTTAAGTTCACAATACTCATAACAGGCTACCTAGTACTTCAAGGAAACTAACAGTGCTTTTTTAAAAAAAGAGATAGAGCCATGCAAGACATAGAAAAACTGAATTTGCAAGATTATATCCTTCCTTGTAGATGTGTGTTATTCCTCAATGGTTCCCAAGCAGGAAAATGCTGCTCACCTTGAAATGGGTCATATTGACCTGGAATTAGTGGGTAACCCATTCCGACATGGGTGTGGTGATGTGTATGAAGATGCCGTTGGCTAAAGGGAGAGTGACGATCTCGCTCCCTCTCTGCTTCCCTTTCACGCTCAGCTGTAGATTTTTCCACAGGCTGACAACAAAAAGGTATTAAAACAATGTTTTACTTAAGGACACAGATGATCACAATCTGAAGATCACATAGTTGTAATTTTCTCTTTGACTCAGGCTGTTTCCATGCTTCAGCAGATTTCATTCCTCACTAGGAATAGTGCTGCCTCAGCTGGCCTTAGAGGCAAAAAACTGTTTTAATCAAAGGTTAGGGAAAGTGGGTTTTGTTTCAGCAATTAAAATGTGGTCTGACTTCTTTAAAAAGACACAACTTTAACACTTTGATAGGGAAATTGACAAAAACAAAGAAATGTGCAGAAGAGACTATTGTATTTCTTCTGGTGTATCTATGTGTGTGTGTTCCAGTGCTGCATCTTGGGATGGGTAAATAAAACAGATTATCCAATTCATACTGGAATATAAAAATTTAAAATTTTTATATGCCTCTTTTAACTTGGCTCCTGAATTGCTCAAATCAGTCTACTAAGCTTATCTCATTATTTGTTCTAAAATAAGAAGTTATAGATATAATGTAACATATAGGCCTGGTTTGCACGTCATGGTAAACAATAGTTAAAAAAACCCTATAGTTTGATCTAAATGTGAAGCATTCTGATGCATGCTGCTGAAAAGTTCCTGTTGTGCTCCTTTCCCAGGCATGCCATGTCTCAAGGAAACAAACCAGAGGCTGGCTTGTTGTGACATTTGAATCTGTCCTGGGCTTGTGGTTTGTTTTTCTCCGAACAAACCACGAGCACTTTGATCTTGACCTACTACCCATGGTTTGTTTGGGAGAAACAAATCATGAACCCAAGTCTGGATGACATGACAAGCCAGATTCTGGCATGTTTCCGGTGGCATGGCAGGAGAAGAGTGGGGGAGGAATGTTAGCAAAAACCTTTCAGTAGGGTGCACCAGCACACTGCTCATCTGTATTAAAGCATTGTTTGTTTTTAACTATGTATGATGTGTGAATTGGGCCAGTGTCAACTATCAGTAGGTCTGATTTTGTTTCCAAATTAGTGCACTTCAGCCGTAAAGTTTTTTCTTTTCTTTTTTTTGCAAAAATGAATCATTTCTGACTTACAACAGGAAACTGCTTAGAAGCCTATTTTTGCCTTAAGTGGTATAATAATAATTTTTGTTTACATTTACTTAAAACCACAGCTACGCTACACTTTATGATCAGCTGGCCAAGTAGCCCTCTTGTTTCCATGGACATTGTTTCTCATGACTGCTGTCATCTGAGAGCTTTCATTGCTTAATTTTATGATACTGCACATGTATTATCAGATATTAGGAACCAAGGGATTCAGCAATATTTATAACAGAGGTTCTGAAGAAGCAGGATTTGGGGTCACATAGAAGGAAAAACCTGGTGGGACTGATGATGAATAGAGCCCTTTGTATTAGTACATATAGAGCATGCTGAAATCTCAGCCCTGCTTCAGAAGTATGTCCCCTCTCACCTCCAATTCTAATCATCCTTAATGTGTATAAATCTTAGCAACAAGAGATGTCTTACAGCAGGAGACTTGCTGCGGTACTGGTTGGCATGCTGCTGTAACAAATCCAGTGCTTTAGATTCAGTGGTTGATTTTACGCTGATACTAGGGCTGGTATTGACTTTTTCGACCTCTTCTCTTCCAGACATCTTTCCATAAACAGGATAATGAAATCCTGGCGAGAGATAGGCCCCTGTAGATAAATAATAAATGCCATATCAAGTTACTGTTTACATTTGGGGACAGGCAATTCCAAATACATCAAATTCATATTACAAAAGTTGTATTCATGCAATGTGATTTCCCACACCCACCCCAGCTAATTCAACCTAATGAATGGAGGTTATAAGGAGGTTGAGCTTAGAGCCCCTTCAAACATTATGGATCCTCTTCAGTGAAAGGAATAGTAACTATAATGGTTCTGACAGTAAGTGCTTAGAATATTTTTATAGGCAATAAACTATCTGTCAGTATAATGGCCATAGCAGAATGTCACTGGATGTGGAAACTGTATCTGGGAATGTTGACAGTTCATAAAAAGTAACAGCTTGTTAAATCTATTTCACTTCTAGAACTATGCAAAACAAATGTCATTTGTGAAGCTTCTAATTTTCCTTTGCTGCTAACAGGCAGTGTCAAAATAGATAGGCCTGCTGCCCTATTCGTATCTATCTAGCTGTATTCAGTACATACCTGGATAGCTGTGCATGAGAACAGGAGACACAGCACGGTATGCAGGATGATTAGGATCATACATTTGTGGGTAAGGATAAGCATGCAAGTACTGTATGTATGATTGGTGCTGAGTCATTGGAGAGGAAACAGCCACTCTAGCACCCCGCGACTCCTTCCAATTTACAGGAGTCTTTCGATCATCATTTTTCATCTTGTTCTCCTCCAGTGATTGGGAATCAGAACGCTTGATCTCCTTAGGTTCTTCTTTAATGCTATTTATTGAGACTGGAAGGCTGGAAAAGGAAGCTTCTTTATTAGGTGTTTTTCTGGGGCTATCTTCTTTTAACTTTTTTTCACGTTCCAGTTCCTCTGTTTTCTGCTGATCAAGGTATTTTGGTTGATATACATAATGGTGCCATGTTCTTGTATCTGGGTCCTGAGATGGGGAGGAGAGAAAAGTTTGTTCTCAGTTTACATGCTTAAAGAAGAATCTTCACAACCAGACTGATCCACAGAAGTTTGTTGGACTAGGACCTGGGAGACTCAGCTGTGAAGCTCACAGGGTGACCTTGGGCCAGTCACTGCCTCTCAGTCTAACCTACCTCACAGGGTTGTTGTGGGGAGGAGAGGGAGAAACATGTATGCCACCTGGAGCTCCTTAGAGAAAATAGGATATGAATGCAATAAATGAGTAAAATAGACTGTGTCCATAATCCAGAGAGCTACTTTAGCCTCTGTCTTTATTCATTGAACTGCAGATTCTCTGCCACGTCACATATCACTTTTGAGACTCCTTTAAGTTGCAAAAGTACTTTGTCATACAGGGCAGGAGGCCACTTTTTGAGAAACAAAAGTCCTGCCTGCCATAGAGATAAAACAGTTTTGGTATTTTTGAAGCCAACAGGTAAACCTTTAGAAAAAAATTAAATATATATTTGGTTAAAAAAACAAACATAACTTTACTCCTTTAACACATTAAATGCATTACTTGGCAGATACAACGGTATAGTTTGGTGTATTTATGACATTTTTTAATATAACTGCCTCATTTTTAGCCAAACAATAATTACAAATATACCCCATGATAGAGATGGAGCTGCAAGCCACTGCTCCCTAAAGAAGCTAAGTATAACATATATACAGATATCTTAGTTTTTGCCAGTTGGGAAAAGAAAAGTTTAAAACAGAGAGTCAACACTGAAGTAAATAAAAGGAAGGTTTTATTTGCTGGGTTTAGGAAGACTGGCCAGGAGCCCAACAGCTGCATGGGTAGCTCTGCACAGTCAAGGAGGCTTTAAGGATTTTGCTTCTCACATAACAGCCCACACCCTTCATGCTAACCCTCTTTTGAAACTGAGGAAATTTTAAAAGCAGTCTGTGATATGGCACTGGGGTTTGCTGTTCAAAGGAAACTAGTAAAAAAACCCAACCCACATCCCACTGTGCATGCCCAAGCCATGGGTAGCATTTAAAATAGCTCCCTGGAAACTATGAAGTACATAGACTTCAGCGTTATCATGCAGAAACAGAAGAAACTTGTATTTTTGGAGAAAAAGCTGAGAAAATAAACATCCTTATAATGCAATTAAGGAGTAGCAATACATCTGGGTGTCCTGTTATATATAATAACAGCTATATATTCAACAGTATACCATCATTACCTTTACCAACTTTGTGTCCTCCAGATATTTTGAACTACAGGAGTTGTAGCCCCAAACATCTGGAGAACACCAGGTTGGTGAAGGCTGCTACATAGTGGATTAGTTGCACTGAACTTGGTGAGACTTGTCTCTCAGTAAGCATGCAGAGGATCAGACTGCAACAGTCATAGTAACTACAGATTACATTAGCTCTCCTGAACCCATATTTATTTATACCAAAACTTCATCTCATCAAATAATGAATCACTGAAAATACTAGCACTTTTTCTATCTTTTCCTGGGCTTTCAGATGTCCAGAATGCACAGCTGGTTGTATGGTTCTGTGGATTGCAGCCATAGCCTTTTATTAGATCAACCATATTAATGCTACAAGCTTGTGGGTGATATGCATCAGAAAACAAAAATGCTCACACTACACTAAACAAACATACATCACAAATATTTCAGGAGCTGTGTGGTGAACTGAACAAACGTCATTCATTCTAACATACAGCCAAAGCCATGGCAATTTCCATGGCTGTGTTTTCCTACACAGCATAGACTATGGCAGCCTGAAGTGAAATGGAGCAGAAATTAATTCTCTTAATTTCTTTTAAAAATTAAACAAGTTCCTAGTCCCAGCGCTGCTTTAAAAGAAATATGAAACCCCTTTGCCAGTTTTTCTTAAGAAAATTCTGGTTGAAAATTCCAGTGGGAGAAGGCTGCATTCATTTGGCACAATCATTGGTCTGAATGGCAAAATTGTACAAGTTTGTCAAAGTATTTCAGACTTGGGGTTTTGTGGCAATAGATCTGGGTACTGTGTTTGTACCACTGCCAATGCAGAACTCCAAGTTCCTGCAAATAGTATACTCTCTCTTTTTGGTAAAATGGAAATATTGTTTTCTCTCAAGCTTTACTTTTTTTTTTTTTGGTAAAACATATTACAATGCATCTAAGGCTATTTCTATACTTGTTGACTAACTGGTATGATGAACCAAACTAGTAGGATTCATGGCAGCCATTAGATACAACCTTAAGACCTTCATCTTAAAAGGATGGGAGAACATTACTTTTTTATAGGGTACTATGAGACGTGCATATCCCCCCCCTTGTCTTTGCAGCTATTGAGAACTGGAAACTAACTTTTTCACTCACAAACTAAACAATGCCAAGCAAGAAAAAATACACTAGTAGCACAATCCTGTGCAGAAGTCCCACTATGACCAATGGAACTTCCTTTCAGGACTGCAGCCTAAATGTGTGTCAAAATCCTTTGACCACATGTTATGAATGATCTTGGCTTGCAATCATTTGGACCCAAAAAAGTCTCACCTGTTTAAACCTTGTAGTAGGATCTACTCCAGTCTGTTTCATAGAATCCATAACTGATTTCATTTCAACAGCCTCCTTTATAAGCTGGTGGTTTTCCATTTGCTTTGCTTTGAAGCTATCAGATTGAATCTGTTGCTGATGATTGGAAAGAAGTTGTGATTTGCTTGTCTCCTCAGTTTTATTAGGGACCAATGACCCTATTTTAGTGTTATTTTTAGTGGCCTCAGGAGTTGAAGGCGCTTTTGAGATAGTAGCAGAGGGGATGTTTTTCAGCTTATCATCTTTCCCCAGATCTTTTAGGGGGAGTTCATTTTTCCTTTCACACTCTCTCCCAGTTTGTGTCATTTTCTGTTCTGCCAATCTCTGGTCCTCATAATATTTTTCATACTGCTGCCTATAAGCAGGGTTAGAGGCCATTAAAGACTTTTGGTCCATGTAAAGCCCATAAGCATACTGGCCATAGTAAAGTGACTGGGCTAGTGCAGGATGCCTCTGAGTTATTACTGATTGGTGTTGAGGTTGTAAATTAGTGGAATTGGCATCACTTTTTTTGGACTCCGTCGGCTCTGCCTTGTCTTTCTTCTCGGCCTCTTCCTCTGCCTCCTTTTTGATCTTCAGTCCCTGTGTGTTATTGCTGTTCCCAGCCGCAGGGGTGCTGACCTGTCCAGAGTGCATGTAACTTGGAGAATAATAAGGATCGTAGCCATGGTAATAGGGAGAATGGGGTTCTTTTACTTGGGGTGGTTGTACTGGGGTTGAGGAATGTCCTTTCACAACACTGTCCTTATTAGAAATAATATCTGAAGGAGAACTGGCCTTTGACCTCATACCCTCTGACCTGCTGTCAGAACCACCATCATCGGCAGCGTCAGAGATATCAGAGTAAGCAGGGCTGTTGGTTTTAGCAGCTACACCCTCTGCCCCATTCTGTGTCAACACATGCAGTGGCGCCATTGAAGACTGCCCATTCACCAAAGTGCTGCATTCCATTCTGGAGGCACTTCCTATAGAAGGGCTGGGTGCATTGTCTGTGAAAGTGTAAACCTTATCAGCTTCGGCTTTAATGCTTGCCATCCTGCTCTCTTGAGACTCTGACAGTCCATTAGCTAACACTTCATTCTTGCTGAGATGCTCCTTTAAAAAATGCCCAGCAATCTCTTTCCCAGGCCCCTTTGTGTCCTCCAACTTTCCCAGCTTCAAATCCATTTTAGGACTTCCACCTTCTTTGCTTTCTTTGTCCTTCAGTTTTCTCTTCTCCTTTTTCTTTTTGTCTTTGAGTAATGTGAGAGCTGGGTTTACGGTGCTCGGCTCTCCCATGATGGTGGGCTTTGGTTGAATAGGTTTTAGCGGAGGGCTCTTTGGTGTAGCCTGCACAACAGTAGTTGTCAATGAGGGCAATCCTGGTATTGTAGCGGCAGTGGTGGTTGTAAAGGCTGCCGTGGGTATAGCTATTAACTGAGGTGGTGTTGGAGCTGGAGCTGGTGCAATGGGTCGGGCAGTTTTAAGCTTTGAAAGGTTTTTATCCACTTTGCAGTTACTGGCTTTTTTGCCTTTGTCCTTGTCTCCCAGATTCTTCTTGTCTATTAGACCTTCAGCCTCCAGCTTTGGCATTTCAGCTGCCAAACTGCTGTCAGCCACTGAGCAGTTCTCCAAAGTCACAGTCATATTAGAAATGACTGGTAGGCTGTTCAGGTCACTGCTCAAGCCCCTCTTTTTGCCAGAATTCTTGCCATTATTAGCCTGCTCCCTTTTCCCCTTTGGTGTCCCAGGTGTACTGAGGGAACAAGGAGATGTAGGTGCTTTCAACTGATCAAAATGTGAGAAACTTGTGCTTGGCTCGCTGCATTCAAGTGCCACGTTGCTGAGTGCTTCCTCACAATCGGAGATTTTGTCTTCATTATCGGGCTCAAATTCCAGTTTATTTTCTGGATCTAAATGTGCATGAGCCTGGTGATACCTTAACCCATTTATGTGCTTGTACTTTTTGTTGCAATTAGGATGGGGACAATCAATCAACACTGGAGAAGAGCAGCCTTGGTCCAAAAAAGTCATCTCTGGTTTCCCCTGGGGAGTGGTCGGAGTGCTTCTAGAAGTAGTACGAAAACGCTTTCCAGATTTATTGTCCTCTGAACTGGAGTTCAAGTCTAGCTCCATGGGTGGCTTATTTTTCCTTTTATTGGTGGACAAGGGGCTGACTTTGACATCCTCTATGGCACAGTTTGGGGGTGTCCTGCGGCCACTTGAATTAAGGCTGCCCCGTCTCCCTTTTCCATTGGCACCACCTCTGTTCTTGGTCTGCAGTCCTCTGGACTCTGTAAAGCTAACATCAGTCCCTGGCGCAGTTGCAGCTGCTGCAGACCTTGCTCGTTTACCTCTGCCTCGACCTCCTCGCATTTCCAGGTCACTTGTTGGCGATTCACAAAACCTGCGTAAATAACGGGTTCAGAATTGGGTAGACATAAGAGAATGAAGCAAAATAAATGCATGCCATCAACAATGGACTAAGTACATATCAAATCAACATGCAGCCATAAAGAAACACAGTAGTCCTTAAAAAGAAAAGAAACTTTGATAACATCCTCTTAAAAAGAAGAAAAGGAAGAGGAACAGGATGTGCATATTTGGAGCATTTTATTTGTTTATTACGTACATTTATACCCTGCTTCCTGGCCAAAAAATAAAGACTTTAAAGCAGTTAACAATAAAACAAGAGTAAAATATACAAAGAGTAATGAAATCAGAAACAAATAACAAGTAGAAACAACACCATTGAGATCACAAAGCCTTCTCAAAAAGGAAGGTCTCAATTAACCTCCTATATACAGAGACGGAGTTAATTAGGCTAAACCTCTCTTGGGAAAGTATTCCAAAAAGCAAGTGTGACAATGGAGAAGGCCCTTTAGCTGGTTATCACCCACGACACCTCAGAAGGTGGGGCACCCACAACAGGCCCTGTCCTACAGTTCTTTAGGCATGAGAGGAAGTGCCTAACTGTGTTGGTTTCAAAACCAGGGAAAAAAATCCCCTTGATGCCTACATTTTACTGTACCTAATGGACGATTTACACGTCTCAGTTACATGGAATTGTGTTTTTTTATTAGTCTTTGCCCAGTTTTCATGCCAGAGACTGGAGAAGAAAGCAGAAAAAAAACAGATTCAATGTCTCTTACCTGGGAGGAGCCCAATCATGTTTTGTGCAATCAAGCAACGTTCCAACGTAAGTTTTATTTCGCCATGTAACGTTTACAACTAGGACACCTGCAAATGGGAGAGAAGTAAAAGATTATCACAGAACATTTTTGAACTTTGTTTAAAAATAAGGGGGGGGAACAGAGCTGCATTTCTCATTTGATTTCAAAGGCTGTGGCTTACAAGCTTCCTCTTTTTTGGATTCACTGACCTCCAATTAAAAACCAGCAAGAGTGTGTGTGCGCACACACACACAGAAGACACAGCAAGAGAGTAATCAAGATACAACTGTGAGGAGGAAATGATTTTTGCTATGTCCTGCTGTAAAAAGGCAACAGTCACCTCCTAATTTTGCTATTATTGCACATAATTGCTTTTGTCTGGCAGTTAGGTAGCATAAATGGAGCACCAGTACCTAGTCCTTAAAGCAGTAGGTGAGTTGTGGAGAATCTGCTTTGTCTGCAGAAATACATTAATGATTTTATTTATCTGAAACTATACATACGATAAAGACACATTATGCATTACACACACTACAATGTAGCATTAAAGACAGACAGCCTTTATGTATTATTTACAGGCTGATACCAGATGCCCTTCATTTATCTTAACCAGAATCTAAATAGAAACATTTTTCAAAAAGAGCACATAGTAACGGTTTCAAATGTTTTGCCTTACTAAAGCTTCATAGATTATTTTTATAGGAAAAAGATACAAACTGAAAATCTGCATGCCAATAAATATTCTTTTGCAATTCTTTATTAAGCAAACAAAAACAGATTATCAGATCTCTTCAGCACTGCTCACACAAATAAAAACAATTTACAACTGGGATAAAGAACAAAAACTCTGTTAATTCATCAGATATGATTATGTCTACACGTAACAGTCATTTCTGTTTTTAGAATTTTTAAATCCATGATCAAAAAAACCTGAAGCAATGATATAATTTAGCTATGAAGAAATTCTTTCTAAATATTTAACACCATGAATGAGTCTGAATGAGTTTTTACCTCACAACAGACCTTTACGTCTCTGAGCTCCAATTCCAGCTTTTTAACTGGTGAAATAATAAGTAAATAAATAAATGATGAAGTCATGCCTCATGCCTCCAGCTTGTCGGCTCACTTTACGTCACCAGTGTGATTTCTAATTTTGCATTAAACCTTTCCCCAGACTGCTACACCAATGTAAAGAAAACAAGTAACCTGCAACTTATTTCCTCAGGGCCCTTTTAACAGCAGGAAAGTATTTTGAAACGCTATTAGCTAAAGTACTAGGGAAGAAGGGATTTCCTTTCAGCATTTTCAACAATGTATCAAGGAAAAAATGGTTCCCTGCATGGTTTTCGCTTGTCATTGTTAAATGACAGTAGGATACCATGTAGCGTACTTATCCTGATTTCAGTCTTTTTAAAACATAAATAAAATAAAAGCCTTGACTGGAATTACTAAAGCAATTAAAATTCAACTTACTTACATCTTTTGGGTTTTGTGTGTGCTTTTTACATATTTAACAGCTGAAAAAAAACATTTCATTCCTATCTTTTAAAAAAAGTGTGTGTGTGGGGAAGACACCCGATAAAACTATTGACAAAAAGTGCTCTATTTTTCTTATCATTTGCTCTCTCGGGAACCGTGTGTGGTGTCAGAGACCTTTCCAACTGCTTAAAATTCTTCAGCATTTCAGCTAAATTTGCAGCACTGGAATATATTTGTATTGCCAGAAGGTTACTGCATTTTAAGCTTTAGATGCAATAGGCTGAATCACTTTGTTCCTGAAGTCTCTGATGTAGCACAAATGTATAATTAAAATTGCTTGAAAGGGAAACATGAAAGAAACAACAAACCCTCCATTCTTGGAGTAATAAAATTAAAAACAGAAAAAGTCTGCACAGACACTTAACATTTGTCTGCAGTGAAAGGCTTTTGTTATTGCCTTCCCCTAAGGGCTTCATGTTTCCAGCAAACGCAGGCTTTGGATTGGACAGTGCATACTGGGAACACTGCTATTTGATTGGCTGGGCTGAGCACTGCAGCACAGGCCACCAAAAGCAAGATTCAAAGGAAAATAGTGATGTAACGTTGAAAGGTATAGGCAACAGGGTGAGGGGGAAGGGAAGGGACTGAGCCAGGGATAATCTCAGCGACTGGAGAGGCTTGCCTAAACGCTTCCTGCTTCTGTAATCACACTCTGGTTTGTTTGCTCTAACAAGGCTTGTCAACATGATGAAAGGTTACTGTCTGCTAAACTGTTTTCTGTTCCTATACAACCCAATGAAGACAGCATTCAAACTGTTATTCAGATCACAAAAAAACTAAATTTGCCTACAATAGTGACATTTACAAAATGGTGATTTATACAGAGAAGCAATTAGATCTGGGTAAGAAATTGGGACTAACTGTCTGAAGTGAAGTCTGAAATCAGTGAACTATTCAAATATTCACTAATAGGATAAAAATCTTTGCGTTTAAGAACGTACCTATAGCCAGCAAATATTTCTTTAAAAAGCAGGAAAACTTTAAAAAGCAGGGAAATTGGGAAGCTATAGTGAATGTACCAGGGGACCTGATCTCCTCTCCGAGATATTGTACTGCCCTACAAATTTGTAAAAATGCAAACATAATTTGGGTTGGTCTTTCAGAGTCCAATCCACTTCCTATCTAGCTTGGAAGAATTTGGTAACATGCCTCTGAGCATATGGTGAATGGTGGCAACACTTGCAACCAGGACTGTGACTCCAAAGGGGGGAGGGGAAGACAAGAGGAGGGGATAGGAGGAGGGGGAGAGAGGGGAGGGGAATGGGGGAGGGGGAGAGAGGGGAGGCGATAGGGGGAGGGGGAGGGAACAGCAGGTTTGATTATTTGCATGCTTATTCAGTTCAGTGGGATTTACTTCTGTGAAATCATGCTTAGCATAAATGAAACTGACCTGGTGGAGAGACAGGGAGGGGGGAGGAAGAGGGAGAGGAGAAGGCAGGTGGGTAGGTGGGTGAGCACTGGGCAGAGGGAAACCACCTTTCCTTTTCAAAAGGAAAACACTGTTAATAATATCATTGTTTTTCAGCGTTTCCCCCACCTTATTATTCTACAGCAGGCACATGTAGTCTCCCACCCAAATTTAAATCAAAGCTGTCCCTGGCCACATCCACACCAGATATTTATTCCACTTTAAACAGTCATGTTATGAACTGTTAGGAGACACCCTATTCCCCTCATAGAACTACAATCACCAGAAGAGAGGCTGACTGTTAAACCACTCTGGCCACTGGAGCTCTGTCAGGGGAATAGAAGTGTCCTAACAACTCTCAGCACCCTTCACAAAATACACTTTCCAGGATTCTCTGGGGGAAGCCAGGACTGTTTCAAGCGGAATAAATGTCTGGAGTGGGTGTGGCCTCCTGATAAGCCAAGCCAAACAGCTGTTAGTCTGGCTTTTAGAAAACTGACAGTTGATTCTTACTGAGCATGCCTGTGCTATCATAGACTCCAATGTTAATTTTCTTACATCAATTAAAGATCAGCCAAGCATTTTTTAAAACTTTTAAACTGCAGAAGATGAAGGTCAGAGTACGGGGCAAGGTCAGTAATAGGATTGATTACAGGTATTCCATAACATGACTGATTTTTAGTTAATTTCAACAAACTATGAGACCACTGACAGAAAAAAGTCGAACAGTAGTGTGGATTATTTTACTCATTTTAGACTTTCAACTCTGGATTCTCTCCGACTGTTTTGTGTATTGCCATGAAAACCTTGTTAAGCAAGAGTTTCTGATGCATGGTGGAATGTGAAATATCCATGCTAGCTATAGTGGCAGTATAATATGACAACTATTTCTGGATAGTTTTAAATAGTAAACGAAGGCTGGATAATTTGACACTCTGCCTAATGAGTAAATACAGCTTAACCAAGTAAAGAGATATACACTTCCATATTAGTTAATGAACAGCTTCTTTTTGTGGATGTGAAACAGCACCCTACATGGGATCAATGGACTAACTAGCCCACCATTACAAACATGATATGGTAATAGCTCTGCAGGGCCTCAGGGCTATCTAGTACTCTTTAACTGGACAAGCCAGGGCTCAATCCTTTGAATTGCACTTTACCAAGAAGCAACAGCCCTGAAAGTGCAGAATGTGCAGCTCAGTTGATGCCAGGAACCAGAACTGTGGGGATGCAACCAGGCCTGGCACCAGTGGCTGCCCAGGTTGGGCCCTGGTCAAGGACCCCTTTGGCCCAGAAGGGCCCTCCTTAGGCTGTGAGAGTAGAGCTCCTGCTCTGTGATCTTCACCAGCATCAGGTTGTGGGACCCAGGATTTGGCACTGCTACAGATTGCAAAGCATGAGCTCCCAGGCAACCCCTCCATACAGGCAGCATTGGCTTTAATAAGCCCACCTGCTCCACCTACCTCCGTGCGTTAGCATGCTCTGCGTACGTGCCTGCCATCACCCAAGATGGTGGGGGTGTGACTGTGACACCCCCCATCTTGGGTGATGGCAGGCACAGTGTCCTGCTGCGGTAGGTATGTGGGGAGGGCAGGCCTATTTAAGCCCTGCACTGCCTGCATAAGGAGGGAGTACTGGGCAGTATGATGTTGCAGGCCTGGGGCAGGCTGGTGCCCAAAGGCCCAGTCATGCTTGGCGCCGGCCCTGGGAACAACTCCATATAGTTAGTTGCTCGTGTGAATTACTGTTGACTTGATTCAGGCTCATTTTAAACATGCTAGGGAAATACTCCATTCACTAGAACTCTCTGTCTCTGCTTCAATATAAAAGCAGCCCAGAGTTGCTTCTGGGTAATATTTACATTTTGTAAATACTCTCAGGGCCAGTTTACACAATCACTCAACCAGAAATGCAATATGTGTGGTGAACAAGAAGAAATGTGGCTCTCCTTTGATGCACATGGTAACATGTTACATAAACACTATGTACACAGTCCACAGTAGGTCATCTTAAAAAGAAAGTAGGGGAAAAACACAAACTGGATCTATGTATGTATGGCTATAGTCACATCCACAGTATACATTTAAAGCATGTGGTCCCCCCTCCCAGAATCCTGGGTTCTGTAGTTTACTCCTCCTAGAGCTATGATTCCCAGCAACCATAACAAACCACAGTCCCCAGGATTATTTAGGGGAAGCAATGTGCTTCAAATGTATGCTGTGGACGTGACCTATATGTGTTTAATGTCAATGGCAAACATTACCTTGTATGCATGGTGATTCTTGTCCACCACAAGTATTGGATCTTCAGGTGGTCTATCATCCAACTATGCACAATTTCCCAGCTAGCTTGCAATGGCACTGAATTTTCCCCTCAACCGAGTTTGCCTTGTTTTGCATGACACTGAAAAGTTAGATTTGTTCTCTACTAATCAAAGGAATTAACATAAACAAGCAAATTATTACAAAGGGAGAACAGAATTTAGTAGGAAGTATTAATAACAGAGAGGTGGTGGTATAAACAAACCCTATGATTTCAGTTTTAGTTGCTGCTATAATGAACTGAAAGTAGTTAAATACATTTAGCTAGCTGAAATACTCTTCAGGAAAAATGAAAAATAGTTTCATAATTGAGAAGAAAAATTCAAAAACTAGATTTTGATCTTCAAAGTTCAGTTTTGGTTCCTATTTGTACTTTAAAGGCATGGGGAGTAATTGTTTTTGAGGTACCAAATATTTTTCTTTATGACTGATTTAAAAAAAAATCCTATCCAGCTTTTATTTCAGGAAAATCACATTCACAAGAGATATATTCATTCATTACATAAAAAACACACACACCTAAAATCACAAGAGTACTTCATACAGGGAACAAAGACTAGGGAGATGGATATTTTCCTTCTGTATTAGAGGAAAACAGGAGGATTGATTTATTGCCTTTACCCACATCTACTTTCCCCTCTTCAGTCATAGGAACATTCTCTGAGAGCAGGCAATGAAGTAAGAGTATTTAATTCAGCAAACGTACCACAGAAATGGGTCAAGCAAAGAAACTGCTTCACTAGGAAGCATGCAACTGGAAAGACAACAGCAGCAGATAGAAATGGATATAATGAAAACACCATCTTGTACCCTTCTTCTCTATATGCTACATAGCTTCAGACATTCTGTTGTGTGCTTCACCAAGAGCTTAACACGGGAGTAAAGTAGCTTCGTGGCCACTGTAATCAGCTAGCTAGAATCCAGTTTCAGAATCAGATGTCACAAAGGCCACCTGATCTGCTACCAATCAAATTCAGAGATTAACAAAAAGACTGTTCTCGTCACTCGCACCTGCCTTTTAATAAAACAAACATAGGAGAAAACAAACATGAGAATTGTGTGCTCTAGTACTTGAGAAAGGAAGCACTTTGTCCCTCAGAGAAAAACTGATGGAGAATTGTTAGAGGTGATAAAAAGAAGCATAACATTTCTTTCCTCTTTTTAAGGAGATACAAGAGTTTATGAGGTTCAGGGGATAAATGCTTGTCCTTTACACAAACCTTTCTGTCATGATCTAAACCCCCTCATATTCCACCACAAGCTAGCATCACACCAACAAACAGAAACCAAAGATGGGGATAGGCATGGGAAAACTATTTTCTCAATGACTCCCACTGAACTCTATGGCATAAAGAAAATGGACTACAGTCTGGGACACAGTTTCTTAGCACAGACACTGGGTTATTGAACTCCTATACCCCAATCTCCCAGAGGACAGCCATTTACTTTCTTTCCTGTTATGTTGATAATTCTATGTGAAATATGAAGCGCTGCACTTCGAGAAAACTTTCACTGGGAACTTATGCCCAACAGTGAGTGGCCCAGTATTTACAGACAGGAATCCCATTGAAGGTAAATGTCTTTATTTGCAGTCTAAGGGTCTTTGCAATATAAAGATCCTGCTTTTCTCCACACACTTGTCATAGCAATGGGCATTTGGCTAGTTATCTGGGTATATTTTTGATATATGACAAAACCTTTACATAAAATGTGACAAACCACATAGGCATGGGTTAGGTAGAGAGTGGCTCTGATGATGTCACTGGCACTACCAAATAGGTGGTCATGATGGTTATAAAGCAAGATTTCACATACATTAAAAGAGAACATTGATAGTGCTAGCAGAGGGAGAACTTTTACATCTGAGCTTGATGTATCTTCCAGGTGCTCTTTTTTTCCAATTTGTGAAATAAAGTTATGACCAACAAAGGATATGGATAACCTATTAATGCA
The DNA here is from genome assembly GCF_030035675.1 of Rhineura floridana. NCBI lineage: Eukaryota > Metazoa > Chordata > Lepidosauria > Squamata > Rhineuridae > Rhineura > Rhineura floridana. The sequence continues at coordinate 82,647,540 of NC_084480.1, forward strand.
GACTAGTCTCCCATACTATAAAAAGGGTCTAACTGTGCTTGCTGAAAGGTTCACACTCAGTCACCCACAGCAAAAATATAATGGGAATGTGAAGTAATCAAACTATCACAACAACATGAATCCACCTTGGAAAAATTGTTTCATTTATCTGACCCAAAACCTTTACATTGTTTTTTTTCTTTAATTGAGAATCTGTTTATCATCTATTTATTATTGCATTCATATCCAACCTTTACTCCCAGGAGCTCAAGATGGCATACATGACCCCTCCCCTCTTTATCCTCACAACAACCCTGTCAGGTAAGTTGGTTTCCGGCCTAAAATCACACAGTAAGTTTCATGGCTGAGTAGATATTTGAATCAAAGTCTTCCCAGTCCTAGTGCAACACTCTTAACAACTATCTTGACCCATTCCGATCTGGGTTCAGGCCTGGTTATGGGACTGAATTGGCCTTGGTTGCCCTGATGGATGACCTTTATCGGGAGGAGAACAGGGAAGTGCAACCCTGTTATTATTACTTGATCTTGGAGTGGCTTTTGATGTCACTGACCATGGTATCCTTCTGAGCCAACTTGGTGAGATGGGTATTGGTGGTACTATTTTACAGTAGTTCCAATCCTATCTCCAGGGCTGGTTTTAGAGAATTGACTGTAATTGTTTTTTGGCCCACTGGCACTTGTGCTGTGGTGGCATTGAGTTGGTGGTTCTCAAGACTGGATAATTGGTCAATTGCCTGCTGACTTCTTCTGAAAGAGCAGGTTTGTAGTCTGGGGGACACTCTTGGATCCATCTTTGTCACTAGAGGCCCAGGTGACCTCAGTCGTTAGGAGTGTATTTTACCAGCTTCGGCTAGTAAGACAACTGCAGCCATTTCTGGACTGGGATAGCCTGACCACTGTTGTCTATGCACTGGTAACCTCTAATCTGGATGACTGTAACGTGCTCTATATGGGGCTGCCCTTGAGGTTGGTCTGGAAGCTGCAGCTGGTGCAAAATGCAGTGGCAAGACTGTTCACTGGGGCAAGGTATCACTAACATGTTACCCCTCTGCTGAAAGAATTGCACTGGCTGCCCATTAGCTGCCGGGCTGTTCAAGGTGTTAGTATAAAGCCCTGTAGGGCTTGGGACCAGGATACCTGAAAGTTCATCTTACCCCTTATATACCCAGTCGATCACTGAGCTCTGCAGGTGAGGGTCTCCTGCAGATACCATCTTATCAGGAGGTCCATTCCACACAACACAGGGAGCAGACTTTTAGTGTTGTGGCACCTACTCTTTGAAATTTCCTCCCTTTAAATATTAGACCAGCACCATCTCTGTTGTCTTTTGGGCACTTACTGAAGACTTTCCTCTTTCAACAAGCCTTTTAAGTAGAGACCTTATCCCAGTCTGTGTCTATTTTACTATTGCTTTTTAAGATGTTTTTAAAGCTTTTTTTAAAAATATGTTTTTAAGATGTTTTACTTTTAAGGCCTTCGGGGTATCCGGGGAGGGTTAATCGATATAATTGTAATGCCTCCTACCCAGTTTTAATATTGTTGTTGTAGATCTATTGTTTTTATTGTATTACTGTATTTTATTAATTGTATTTTAATAATTTTGTAAGTCGCCTAGAGTGGCCATTGGCCAGATAGGCAACGAAGAAATTAAATTTATTATTATTATTTTAAGATGTTTTATGGTGTTTTTAGTGGTTTGTCTCTTGTTTGCAGCCCTGGGCTCATTCTGGGAGGAAGGGCAGAACAGAAATTTAATTAATAATAATAGTAATAACACCTTGCTTTGGTAAACACATATTTTGTTACATCTTATGATCTTATGAGAGCCAGTGTGGCGTAGTGGTTAAGGTGCTGGACTATGACCTGGGAGACCAGGATTCGAATCCCCACACAGCCATGAAGCTCACTGGGTGACCTTGGGACAGTCACTGCCTCTCAGCCTCAGAGGGAGGCAATGGTAAAACCCCTCTGAATACTGCTTACCATGAAAACCCTATTCATAGGGTCGCCCATAAGTTGAGATCGACTTGAAGGCAATCCATATTACCCATATGATAGTATTCAAGTAGGTCACAGAGAACTCTAACTCATAATTACAGTAGGGCATCTTATCCAAGTGGATTAGCTTCCACAACATTTACATGCTATTCTCACCATTTTATTGTGCAGTCATTATTAATTACTGTTCATTAGTAGTAATCTTTTAAAATCCATGAGAGAAGACTCCAAGTCTACATCAGAAGCCTTATTTTCCAAGACAACGACACTGTGGTGGATTTTAAGTAATTGGCATCCCCATAGTAAAAAAAGATGGGAGGGGTAAGAAAATGCTCCAGAGTTGTGCGTAGTAAACACTAGAAACTGGGCCATCTGGAATCTGTTACCGAAATCAGCCAAGTGCCTAGAATTTGGATACAGAGGCGACTCTTGAAGACACTTCTGTTTAAGAAGGCTTTCCCTGAAGTGTGACCCAACTATTTTACAGAATAAAAACTGTATAATTGTAGAACTGGTTTTATTACTTTTAGTTTACTGAGTTTGTAGTCTTCTGCAACCTTTATTTTATTTTTACTGTAGTTATTTTAATTAATTATAATAATTATTAAACTGATTATGCATGCTTCACCAGTAGGTTCCAGGGCGGGTCACAACAATATAACATACATAATAAAAACAGTTTAAACCAAATTACATTCACAACTAGAGAGGGTCCTAAAAATACGTATCTCCAGTGCAAAAAGCCAGGGTGAAGAGGTATGTCTCCAGCATACAACAAAAGCTGCACAGTGAAGATGCCAGATGCACCTCCGTGGGGAAGGAAACTCACAATTTGGGGGCTGCCACAGAGAATGCTCTCTCTCAGGGCACCCCTTGAGGGCAGTGGACCTACCAAGAAGGCTCCTTCTGCCGATCTCAAGAGGGTCTGTGGGGAAGTGCAGTCTTTCAGATATTTACATTGCTTCAGTAACTTTTTGTTGTGAAGCAGTTTATAAATCTGGAAATATATAAATAGATAAAACTGCCCCCACGTCCTGCCTTGAGCCAGCAGGGCTTACAAAATAGTGGTAGCTGCACCATGGAATCTTTGCTCCCCCCCTCCCCCCCACAAATGATTATTCTGTAAATTAACTAGCAGTGAATTACTCTATCGTCACTCATTTAAGGACTGGATTGCTTGCCTATCAGACGTGTATTTAGCAAATGTTAAAACTGGAAATATCTGCAAATACCATGTTTCTTAGATAGTGTGTAAAAGAGAAGGGTGTATATTATTATTTTAAAGAGACCCACTGCAAAGCTGTATGCTTGAAAGAATCATCCTTTAAACACATCCTGTCATCAAACCATCTGGAACAGAACTGTGATTAGTCACCCTGAATTTTATCTTAACAAATAATGTATGGCAAGGAGATAGGGCAGCATTAGCAACAAGCAGTGTAATGACACACTTTATGCCCTAGTGCACTCTTGCTACAATCATGAGATTTGAGACATTCTGGTGTGGTGTTAATCCTGAAAAACACAGTGAGTTTAAAGATTAAAGGGCTGAAGGACAAAAAAAGCTGGTGGGTAGGTGTGTACTGCTGACCATATGAACAAATTGGCATTACTTTATTTATATCAATTGCTAATTCAAAGACTCATGATCCTATTTTCATGTAATTTCTACCAAGGCTTTAAAATATGTTATCTCTTGACAGATGTTCTAGACAAACTGCTTGCCTTATGTAAAATAATATGTCCTATATAACCTGCATGATTTGATATAAATTAATCATAATGCTATCTGAGCCAAGTATAATATGTAACAAACCCACACAAGGAGAATCTATAGGACGTGCTCCTGATAGAATAAGTAGCATTTACGCACACAAAAAGATTATTTCTTAAAGCTATTGTCTCTGGCCATTCAGGATACAATCTTTTCATCCTTTTTTGGGGGGTGGGGGAACACTAGAGATTTATTCCAAAGAACACTGAACAAGGAATGAAAACCATAACTGAAAAGAGTCTGTTTCCCCATGGGCTGTTCTGCTTTAATACTCAAAAGAACACATGGCCACTTCCATCACTGTCACATCCCTTGCAGCCTTTGTTCTGAAGCCTGATGAGTTGTATTGATTTGGGAAAAATCACTGGGCTTCCTGGAAAACTAGAGTCTAGCTTATTCACTACCATTTTTTTCTCTTTCAGGAAGACAGCTGGTCAATATTCAGCTGGCTGGGCTACTAAAATAAGCTCATGCCCCCTTTTTTGTCCTTTTCTATTTGCATCTCCCGTAGCATTTTGCTTTCTAAGCTGTGGTATATTATGCTAAGAAACTTGGGTACAAAAGTGACATGAAATAGAAGCATCTGGAAAAAAATCACCATCTAACGCTAGAAATGGGTCACGGTTTCAGAAAAAGAATAAAAACAAAAAACCAGGGAAACTTACAAAGTGTTCATTAAAAGATTGTTATTTTTAGTTTGAAATCAGTTTTGAAAATTCTCATGATGTAGCCTGCAAAGTCTAAGCATATATAAACATAAGACTGCATCCAGAATTAATCACAGTTAAAACAGACCCATTTAAATAAATGGGAGTTCAGCTAGTCATGATTAATATAAGCCCTATTCATTTCAATGGGTCTACTCTAAGTATGTTCATTTTAGGATCCAACTCATTGTTTAGAAAAAGAACCAGATTCTGTAGACTTCACCCAATAGATTGCACTCTAGGATGATCAAGAAGAGACCCTGGCTCTCCTCTGTGTAACATCCTTTCAAGTACTTGAAGGGTGCTATCATATCTCCACTCAGTCTTCTCAAGGTTACACATGCCAATTTATTTCAGTTTCTCCCCATAGAGCTTTGTTTCTAGTCCCTTGATCATCCTTGTTGCCCTCCTCTGAACCCGTTCCAGCTTGTCTGCAACCTTCTTAAGGGGGGTGTCCAAAACTGGACTCAGTACTCAAGATGAGGCCTAACCAGTCCCGAATACAGGGGAACCAATACTTCACGCAATTTAGAAACTATACTTCTGTTAGGCTGTTAATGCAGCCTAAAATAGCATTTGCCTTTTTTGCAACCACATCACACTGTTCGCTCATATTCAGCTTGTGATCAACAACAATCCCACAAGATCCTTCCTGCATGTAGTACTGCTGAGCAAAGTATCCCCAATCTTATAACTCTGCATTTGGTTTATTTTTCCTAAGTGTAGAACTTTGCATTTATCCCTGTTACATTTCATTGTTGTTTTCAGCTCAATGCTCCAGCCTATCAAGATCCCTTTGAATTTTGTTTCTGTATTCCATGGTATTAGCTATCCATCACAATTTTGTATCATCTGCAAATTTGGTAAGCATTCCCTGCACCTCCTCATCCAAGTCATTAATAAAAATGCTGAAGAGCACTGGGCTCAGGACCAAGCCATGCAGTACCTTGCTCGTTATCTTCCTCCAGTTTGAGAAGGAACCACTGATAAGCACTTTTTGAGTACAATTCTGGAGCCAGCTGTGGATCCATCTGATAGTTGTTCCATCCAGCCCACATTTAGCTAGCTTGCTAATCAAAACATCATGGGTTACTTTGTCAAAAGCTTTGCTGACATCGTGATATTGTGTCCACAGCATTCCCACAGTCTACAAGGGAGGTTACCCAATCAAAGAATTAGATAAGATTAGTCTGGGGGGATTTGTTCTTGATAAATCCATGTTGGCTTCTATCAATCACTGCATTGTTTTCAAGGTGCTGACAGACCTTGTGATCGCTTTATAATCTGTTCCAGAATTTTCCTAGGGATTGATGTCAGGCTGATTGGTCTGTAATTCCCAGGTTCCTCCTTTTTGCCCTTTTTGAAGATAGGGACCACATTAGGCCTCCTCCAGTTATCCAGCACTTCACCCATCCTCCATGATTTCGCAAAGATAATAGGCAGCGGTTCTGAGAGTTCTTCAGTCAGTTCCTACAATACTCTAGGATGCAGTTCACCAGGCCCTGAAGATTTGAACTCGTTCAAAGTGATTAGGTATTCTTTGACAATTTGTTTATCAATCTCAAGCTGAAATCCTGACCCTTCAACTTCACATTTCTCAGGAGGATCATAGACCCTCTTCTGGGAGAAGACTGAGCCAAAGTAGGAATTGAGCACTTCTGCCTTTTCCCATCCTCACTGAGTAGCTGTAGCACCATTTCTTTTCCCGGTCTTTTACTACGGATGCACCTGAAGAAAGCTTTTTTTGTTGCTTTTGGCATCTCTCACTAACCACAGCTCATTCTCAGCTTTAGCCTTCCTGACGTCATCCCTGCAATTCCATGCTACCTGTCTGTACTCTTCCTTTGTGGTCTCACCTTCCTTCCACTTCCTGTATGTGTCCTTTTTGTTTTCAGGTCATCTCTAAGGTTTCTGTGAAGCCACATTGGCTTCTTCTGCTGTTTTCCCCCTTTTTCCTTGTTGGAATTGCTTGCCATTGTGCCTTTAGAATTTCCTCTTTTAGAAACTCCTATCCATCCATCCGAAAAAGGCGGGTAAGAGAAAAATCAACTCATTTGAAATGTGGTGCTGGAGGAGAGCTTTGCGCATACCATGGACTGTGAAAAAAACAAATAATTGGGTGTCAGAACAAATTAAACCAGAACTGTCACTAGAAGCTAAAATGATGAAACTGAGGTTATCATACTTTGGGCACATCATGAGAAGACATGATTCACTAGAAACGACAATAATGCTGGGAAAAACAGCAGGGAGTAGAAAAAGAGGAAGGCCAAACAAGAGATGGATTGATTCCATAAAGGATGGCACAGACCTGAACTTACAAGATCTGAGCAGGGTGGTTCATGACAGATGCTCTTGGAGGTCGCTGATTCATAGGGTTGCCATAAGTCGTAATCAACTTGAAGGCACATAACAACAACAACAACATCCATCTTGGACTCCTTTTCTCATTAGGGTCTCTTGCCACAGAATCTTAACTTACCATTGTTCTCAACTTATTAAAATTGGCTTCCCTGAAGTCCAGGGTATGCATATGGCTACTCTCAGCTTTTGCTTCCTTTCAAATCAAGAACTCTAGTATAGTGTGGTCACTTTCCCCAATAATTCCCATCATTGCCACTTCATCTACCAAGTCATCTCTGTTGGTTAGAATCAAGTCAAGGATAGCTGATCCTCTAGTTGCTTCCTCCCCCTTTCTCTAGGAGAAAGTTATCTCCGACACAAGGCAGGAATTTCTTGGAGGGGCTGTGTTTAGCATAATTTGTCTCCTAATAGATATCAGGGTAATTGAAGTCCCCCATTACTACTACATCATGTCTCCTCGAAACATTGGCAGTTTGCTTTTCAAAAGTTTCATCCTCATCTTCTCCTTAATTAGGTGGTTGGTAGTAGACTCCAACAACCATGTTCCTTTTATTCCTTACCCTATTAATTTTAACCCAGATACTCTCAGTGGAGCTACGAAGCTCATCCTCCTGTATTTCTGTGCAGGGATATATATTTTTAACATATAGGATAACTCCACTTCCCTTTCTATTCCTTCTGTTCTTGAACAAGTTATATCCTTCAATCACTGTATTCCAGTTGTGGGAGTCATTCCACCAAATTTCAGTTATACCTATTAAGTTGTATTTACTCTCTTGTATTAAGAGTTCAAGTTTGTCCTGTTTGTTTCCCATTCTCTGGGCATTAGTATACAGACATTGAAGACCATGTGATTTACGGCTTGGCTTCCTTCCTATATTTTTATGAAGACTATTACTGGGCCCATTAGCACCGTTCCCTCAGTTCCTCTTACTGTGCACAAGCCTTTGTTAGCCGTTACCGCCAGGTTTATGTCTCCCTCCCCCTTAGGATTATTCAGTTTAAATCTCTCCTGATGAATTTCTCTATGCTGTGGCCAAACACATTCTTCCCAGTCCTTGTGAGGTGCAACATCACTTGCCAGCAGTCCATCTTCTAGGAAGCATAGCCCATGGCCCAAAAATCCAAATGTCTCCTGTTGTCACCACGGTCGTAGACAGTCGTTCGCCTGATGTATTTTTCTTTCCCTTTCCACCCCTCTTCTAAGTACTGGAAAGATGGATGAGAAAACTATCTGGGCCCCAAAGTCCTTGAGTTTCCTTCCCAGAGTTTCAAAATCTGACATGAGTTCTTCATAGCTCCGCTTGGCAGTATCATTCATTCCCACATGGATGAGATGAAAGGGGTATCTGTCAGTGGGCTTTATGAGTGATGGCAACCCTTCCATCACATCCCTAATCTGTCCTCCAGTATACCTGGCAAGTCCTTTCAATCCCACGCAGTAGGGAGCCCATCACCACCACTACTCTTCTCTTCTTCTTGTTGTGGGGCATGGTTTCATTGCCTCTGCTTGACTGAGGTTGTATGACTATACAAGATAACCATTTGACACAGCAGTTGAGGTAAGCAACCTGTCTTTCTTCTAGACAGTGCAGATACTTAGAGGTGGGTGCCAAAGAACAGTTTCCACAAAAGACAGTATTCATTAAAGCTCTCTTCTCTGCAGAGTTTAGTAAAGGCTGGTCCGAAAAGGAAAACTGATGAGGTGATCCACCCTCAATTGGCCAGGCAGCTCACATGCTAAGCTTTATTGTGCTAACAGGGAGAATCACAGTTGAAAAGTAATTGAGTTGTGACTAAGATTGGTAGGATAAGTAAATCATCAGTTTCTCCTTCAAACATTGATCCTGGAACCTCACTGTACAATGAGGTTATACATAAGAAGATGTATGTATTACATGTAGATAAAGAAGTTGCAAAGCCTATGAAGTATTGGCTCAGAACCCACCTGTTTTGAAAATAGTAACACAATAGTTGTAAGTATTGCCAGGTTCAAACTGGGATTGAAAGGACATTATTAGTAGTTGAAGTCAGAAATTGAGAAAGACAGCCCAGAAGCTTTGAATTCTGAATTATCAACACTATTGCTTCTTTTCTTTGGCTCATCAAAGCACGTGGATTTGCAAGGGTAGGGAAAAAACCAGTCCTTTTCACAAAATACTGAGCAGTCATTAGAACACGCAGCTACCTGCTGAAGAGGCATGCTTAAGCTGACAATGGACTTTTGGAGAATGAATAAGTACCAGAGTCAGAAGCTATGGGATGTGTGAAGATTGTGACAGAAGATCATGGAGTCTTGGAAGGCAACCTACTCAATCCCCAAAATCATGGCCAAGGAAGCTGGTATCAGGCTTTGTTCCCAGAGGGTAGCAAAATGTCAAGCTGAGCAATTTCTTCAAGCCCGTTTAGCGCATTTTTGGCTATGAACACAGCACTCAATATTGTTCCCATTGCCTAAACAAAATAAGGCAGTGTCTGTGAATGCTGGATTCATAGCACTTTTTGAATGTTACCCTTAAGTACACCCTTAGCCCTTCTTAGCTAATAAAAGCTAGCAGGGATGGAACAGCCGGCTGGGACAGGGAAGTGATTAATGCCTCTCTGCGAGAGGGGGTGGTCCCTGGCTGCCTGAAAGAGGCGGTAGTGAGACCACTCCTGAAGAGACCCTCCCTGGACCCAGAAAATCTTAATAACTATAGGCCAGTGGCAAATGTTCCATTCCTGGGCAAGGTCCTTCAACAGGTCAGCTCCAGACGCTCTTGGATGAGACCGATTATCTGGATCCATTTCAGTCGGGTTTCAGGCCTGGTTTTGGCACGGAAACAGCCTTGGTCACCCTGTATGATGACCTCTGTCGGGAGAGAGACAGGGGGAGTGTGACTCTGTTGATTCTCCTTGATCTCTCATCGGCTTTCGATACCATCGACCATGGTATCCTTCTGGGAAGACTGGCTGAGTTGGGAGTGGGAGGGACTGCATGGCAGTGGTTCCGCTCCTACTTGGTGGGTCAGCTCCAGAAGGTGGTGCTTGGGGAACATTGCTTGGCACCCTGGACTCTCCAGTATGGGGTTCCACAGGGGTCAGTTCTGTCCCCCATGCTGTTCAACATCTACATGAAACCGTTGGGTGCAGTCATCCAGAGCTTTGGAGTGCGTTGCCATCAGTATGCTGATGACACGCAGCTCTATTTCTCCTTTTCATCTTCTTCAGGTGAGTCTGTCAATGTGCTGAACTCGTGTCTGGCTGTGACAATGGACTGGATGAGGGCCAATAAACTGAGGCTCAATCCAGACAAGACTGAGATGCTGCTAGTGGGTGGTTCTTCTGACCGGATGGTGGATGTCCAACCTGTCCTGGATGGGGTTGCACTCCCCCTGAAGGAGCAGGTTCATAGCTTGGGGGTTCTCCTAGAACCATCTCTGTCACTTGAGGCTCAGGTAGCCTCGGTGGCACAGAGTGCCTTCTACCAACTTTGGTTGGTGGCCCAGCTACGTCCTTATCTGGACAGAGATAACCTGGCTTCAGTTGTCCATGCTCTGGTAACCTCCAAGCTAGATTACTGCAATGCGCTCTACGTGGGGCTGCCTTTGAAGACGGTTTGGAAATTGCAGCTTGTGCAAAATGCAGTGGTCAGATTGGTAACAGGGACTAGATGGTTCAAACATATATAACCGATTCTGGCCTGCTTGCATTGGCTGCCTGTATGTTTCCAAGCTCAATTCAAGGTGATGGTTTTAACCTATAAAGCCTTACACGGCTTAGGCCCACAATACCTGATGGAAATCCTCTCCCAACACGAACCCACATGTACACTACGCTCAACATCTAAGGCCCTCCTCTGAGGGAAGCTGGGAGTCTGGTAACAAGTGAGAGGGCCTACTCAGTGGCGGCCCCCAAATTATGGAATGATTTGTGACGAGGTGTGTCTGGCACCAACACTGTTATCTTTTCGGCGCTACGTCAAAACTTTCCTCTTCTCCCAGGCATTTTAGCATGTGTTTTTAAATTGCTTTTTAAAAATGTGTTTTTAAATTTTTATATTTGTTTTTAATGTTTTTAATTGTTGTAAACTGCCCAGAGAGCTTCAGCTATGGGGCGGTATACAAAAGCAATAAATAAATAAATAAATAAACAAAACCATGGCATCACTGCATAAAGAAACAATAAGAAACTCCCTAGGTAACCTTGAACTGAGAAAAACTATCAAGAGGATAAGTCTTGGAGCAGGTCCTCAGAAACAACAACAAAGAGCCTTGTTGCACCTTGAAGGTCTAATAAATATATGACTAGGTTCTTTGATGTTTTGCTGAAACAGACTACCATGGTTTCCAGTCTGGAAATTGTCACCAGGGATGCTGGTGTGCAGAGGTCAGAAGAGAGTTGAGAGCAAAGTCTATATCCTTGCCCCTTGGAGGAGGAGGAGGCAAGAGAGTAAATTCACTCGCTAGAGCTTTAGAAGGTTCTGCACCTGTGCAGAACCAATTTGGGGGGGCTGCACAGCAAAGACAAGTAAGAGAATGTGAAGTGCTCATACTTTAACTGGATTTAGTGCCATGTTTTAAACATAGGACAGTTTATTTTATTTATTTATCTATTTCTGGATCAAAACATTTCTATACTGCCCTTCATTCCTTCTCGAATTCAGGGCAGTGTACAACAACAAATATACAAGCTGACAATAATAAAACAAGATAAAATCCTTAAAGGCAGGTAAGAATTTGCAGCAGATTAACGTTTTAGTATTTATTTATTATACAATTTAAAAACAAAACAAAACTATTTAAAACATTTAAAAACAAAACAATGTAAAAGCAATTATAACATATAAACACAATCACATACCCTCATAATGCCTGGGAAAATAAACATGTTTTTGCCTGGTGCCAAAAAGATTGCAACGCAAGTGCCAGGCAAGGGTCTCTGTCTGGGGAAGGCATTCCATAATCAGGGCATCATTGCTGAAATGGCCTTCTCCCTTATCGTCAAATAGTGCACTACAGATAAAGATGGCACACGGAGAAGACCTTCATAAGATGTTGAAAACACAGATTGTGCAGTGAAGTAGGATCGGCATACACAGGAACACACACCTTATACATATTCAATCTCTAATGCAGTGGTTGCCAACATGGCGAGCTTGGGCTCACCTGTACCTACAGAGGCCTCTCCTGGCACCCACACACTCTCTGGAAGGTTGGCAGTCCCTGCTCTAATGCATGTACTAAACAGCTTCACTGTATATTTTTATTCTTTTATTGACTGTATTACAAAAAAAATCTAACATTTACATAGCACATTCAGAAGCATTTCATGTAATTATTTCAATAATCCTTTCAACAAACTGTGTTAGTTACACCAATATTATTTCTCTGATATTGAATATGAGTGACTGTGGCAAAGAGATGCTATCTTGCATAAAGACCATAAAATGAATTCCTGACAAAGGTGAGATATGAATGAATGACTTTCCAGCTTATTCTGTGTACACTAGGTCTCATGTTGAGCTTTCCAAGATTTTCTTCAAATGAGAGTGTGTGTGCATGTGGGGGAGCAGTTATTCAATTACTGCTACTACTGTGTAACATCTGCTTTGTGCCAACAATGTGCTAGGAGCTCATATTATCAACTAATCAGAGACTGCCAGTGTGCAACCTAGGATTTTTTTAAAATGTATTTCAGCATTCCCTCTTTCTATCAGGAGAAAGCCAAAAGTGCTTTACTAAGGAGATAATTACAGATTAAAATGTTAGTGAAGTAACATTGGAAACACTCTAATAGCTGTCTGTTCTGAAGACCAAAATGAACTATCTTGCCTTTCAAATGAAGTATATAGTCCATCCGTTATTCAGACACTCTCAGCTCTGAAAAAATCTTAAGCTGATTTCATTTTTTAAGAAGTAAGCACATTTGAGTACTTCGCCTCCATATATGCTTTGTTTGAATGGTGTCATTTTGTTCAGAGGCTCTCCCCACAGTTCTCTCCCCACATTCCCATACTGAGATTCTTACATATAAGAAAGCAGAGGGATCCATATTCCGCTTTGGACAATAATACCTGCAGCAGCCACATGTTATTTGCAACAAACAGAATACAAGGTATTTTCACTTATCTGCCATGTTCAGTCCCTGCAGTTCTACAGCCTGTTGTTCTTTCTGAAAATTCTTTGATGCTTAAACATGTAGAACAACAAGGAAGAAAAAAGGCAGACTGGATTTTAATATTTTAAAATTCCAAATGATGTAAGATAAAAAGGAAACAAAAATGGTATGCTATTCTTCCCCATGCTTTCAGGTACTCAGCTGTTTAAGAACTGTTGTCTTCATAAATAAAAGAAAACTTGGCTACATAGACTGAATACGGAATTTAGCCTTCCAAAGAGGAATCTAAGAACAAGAAAAAATGGGGGTGAAGGGCTGATTATTGGTATCACTGAAAACACCAACCTTAGAAAGTCAGCTTTATTCTAAAAGGGAAGAAATCAAAGAACAGCAAGGCCGCACCAAATTTTCAGTTTTTTTAACAGCAAAAGGTAAAATTTCATGGGTTTTTGTGCCCTCCTAGGGAAAAAATAGTGTTTCTCTGCAAAATTGCAATCTGTACCCTTCGTTTGGCACCTCTCAAGTTGGGTATCATGCTGTCCATAGCTTCTTTTAAGGAGGTGATCAGTAGTATGGTGAACAGCAGGATACTCCCCGTTCCCTTTTGGTAATCTGCAAAGTGCTGTGGATTGCATTCTTTAATCTGGCTGCACAGAGGAGGGAAATTGTTCTTTACATATTGCTGCAGCCACTTTAAAGGGTACCATCCATAGTAGTATATGCAGTGTGAGCCTCACCTAGGACTGTGGGTAGCCTCTTTTACAGTGGCAAACATTTTCACCCTGTTCATGAGGCCCCAAAGGATTGCTGATATGCAAAGGAATTCTTGGTGCAGGGATGCAAATATCTGGCAAAACAGGTCCTTCTATTTTGGTTCAGTCCTATAACATGTCACTTTTGTATTCAGTGTGCTAATTAATCTGTAGCTTTCAGATATGACTGTTCCCTGTTCCCAATTCTTTGCTTCCAATAAATGATGTGTATATGGTTGGATATGCCAGCATGTCTCATTTCAAAAGGAACAAAGTGACAGTTTTCATTTCCTGCTTGCCCTACCAGAATAAAGTGAAACTGCATCATATGTTATACGTAAGGTCAACAGGTCACACATTCAAACCCATGTTTAAGATAATTAAGTGCCTGATCTCACTTCCTTCATTTTAAGACTAGGAGAATAAAATCTTTATTTATTAGGATGAGGTTGGCTCAGCAACTTATACCTTTTTAAAAATAATGTGCTTTCCCTCTAAACAAACAGCCTGAAAAGAGCTTTGTGTAAACCAAACTTTACTTCAGCCATTCTAAAACGTATTGTTAGTCCAGTGTTTCCTGTTCAGTGAAACCAGCGGGACTACAAAGGATTAAGTCTGCAGGATGAACTCAGTGGGAAGAGCGTATGCAAACTACAAGTAAATAAACCTCAAAGTGCATTTTGTGATTACTCCCCCACTGCTTTCTATGGTTATAAAAGGCTGCCAGGTGTGAACAATGGCAAATTGTCCAACAACAGATAATGAAACATAAAGGGATAGTAAGGGAGATACAGTTTGAAGACGAGAAAGGGGGGAGAGAAAGAAAAATGCTTTCTATGTCAGGCTGCGGATATCAAAATGCCGTGGGATCAGACACACAGATGTCTACAACCTCCAAAAAGCTACTGCTGTTCCATGTATCTCTGGACTGAAAAGCAGAGCCTCATATAAATTATGCTTTATTTAAAGTCAAAGCATTTTATTTCCTTTTGTGCCAGCTCTGGGACTTTTTCATCTCTAGCTACCAGACCCAAGAGAGAACACATTCCTATAGCTGTGTTGGCAGCCAGCTGTGGCCTCTGTAAATCATAAAGACTCTTTAACCAGCCGTTCTTTACAAAGGCCAACTGCAGTTAGTAGACATGATCACTCCTTTATTATTCCACTCAACGGAATTTAAAACAGCAATTTAAAACAGCAGCTGAAAAATAGTGAAAGTCACTGAACTGCATTTTCCCAATATGTAAGTGTACATTAAATTTCATGTAACATTTAAAGACTGCATTGTCTTCACTTTGTTAGGAATGGGAAAATACCTAAGCCAGATGTACCCAAGAAGTTAGGAGCAGCATTCAAAACAGGATTTTAAAAAATAAACATCCTTAACAAATGTGTACATCAGTTAATAGATTCAAATTTAATAACTGCCATGGAATCATCGTACTGCCAATGACCTAAAGAACTATATAAATGAAAAGCCTTATTAAATCACTTAAAACTGTCAATGTTAACTCTTACCTTTGGGTTGTCATCAGTAAAACATTCATTACAATAGTAGTGTGTGGACTATGCTATATGCACAGATGATTCCCTATTTGTATTTTGTTGATTTCTGCTCCACTTGAGCTCTCCCAGTCTTCAGGATTAGTAATTTAGATTGCAATACAGTAGGGTCCCGCTTTTCGGCGGCCCACTTTTCGGCATTCCACTAATACAGCGGTTTTCAATTAGAGTAAGGCCCACTCATACAGCGCTTGTTCCGCTTTTATGACGTTTTTCAGGCGCCGGGTGCCATTTTACTGATGGGAGTTCCGCTTTTTGGCGGATTTCGCTTTTCGGCGGGGGTCTGGAACGTAAAACGCCATATGAGTGGGGCCCTACTGTATATATTTATCAGTTTTATATTTTATAACAGCTGATAACAGAGATCCCTTTATGTGTCTACAGTAGCAATGGGTGTGGATGTTGGGGTGGGAAAGAACCATATGGCTGGTTTTAGCTATGTGGTTGCTTTGTTCGCATGCAAACTGTAACACAAAGCAACAGCTGGATCACATAGCTCCAACATCACAGCAGGTACACGTGAAAGGGACCCTAAGTGTATTAAGAATCTGCAGCTCATTTACTAAGATTACATTACTGAAAAAAGTGTTTCCTTCTGTTGATTGAATATACAATGCCTTTTAAAAGTAATCAGACCCCTGACCAATTTTATTTACTTATTTATCTTATTTATTATTTGATTTATATCCCGCCCTTCCTCCCAGCAGGAGCCCAGGGCGACAAACAGAAGCGCTAAAACACTTTAAAGCATCATAAAAACAGACCTTAAAATATATTAAAACAAAACATTAAAAAAATTTTTTTAAAAAGCTTTAAAAACATGTTTAAAAAGAGTTAAAACATATTATTAAAAAAAATTAACAAGCAATTGGGATAGGTCTAAACTTCAAAGGCTTGTTGAACGAGGAAAGTCTTCAAACGGCGCCAAAAAGATAGCAGAGATGGCGCCTGCCTAATATTCAAGGGGAGAGAATTCCACAGGGTAGGTGCCACCACACTAAAGGCCTATATTTCCTATATTGTGCAGAACGAACCTCCTGATAAGATGGTATCTGCAGGAGGCCCTCACCTGCAAAGCGCAGTGAACAACTGGGTATATAAGGAGTCAGACGGTCTTTCAGGTATCCTGGTCCCAAGCTGTACAGGGCTTTGTACATCAAAACTAGAACTCTGAACTTGGCCCAGTACCAAATGGGCAGCCAGTGCAATTCTTTCAGCAGCAGGGTGACATGTTGGCGATACCCTTCCCCAGTGAGCAATCTCACTGCCGCATTTTGCACCAGCTGCATCTTCCGGACCAACCTCAAGGGCAGCCCCACATAGACCGCATTACAGTTATCCAGCCTGGAGGTTACCAGTGTATGGACAACAGTGGTCAGGCTATCCCGGTCCAGAAAGGGCCACACCTATCTTACCAGCTGAAGCTGGTAAAAGGCACTCCTAGGCACTGAGGTCACCTGGGCCTCTAGCCACAGAGATGGATCCAGGAGCACCCCCAGACTACGGACCTGCTCTTCCAGACAGAATATGACCCCATCCAAAGCAGGCAACTGACCAATTATCTCAACTCGGGAACCACCAACCCACAGTGCCTCTGTCTTGCTAGGATTCAGACTCAGTTTATTGGCCCTCATCCAACCCACCACCGAGTCCAGGCAGTGGTCCAGGGCTTGCACGGCCTCTCCCAATTCAGATGTTATGGAGAAATAGAGCTGGGTATCATCAGCATACTACTGACACCTTGCCCCAAAGCTCCTGATGACTGCTCCCAAGGGCTTCATACAGATGTTAAACAGCATGGGGGACAAGATGGTACCCTGTGGCACCCAACAGCACAACTGCCAGGGGGCTGAAAAACAGTCACCCAATGCTATTCTCTCAGAGCGACCCTGGAGATAGGATCGGAACCACTGTAAAACAGTGCCTCCAATATCCAGCTCACCAAGTCGGCCCAGAAGGATACCATCGTCAAGGGTGTCAAAAGCCGCTGAGAGATCAAGTAAGAATAAGAGGGTCGCACTCCCCCTGTCCTTCTCCCGATAAAGGTAATCCATCAGGGTGACCAAGGCTGATTCAGTCCCATAACCAGGCCGAACCCAGACTGGGATGGGTCAAGATAAATCTGTTTCATCCAAGAGTACTTGCAATTGCTGCGCCACAACCCTCTCAATCACCTACCCTAAAAAAGGGGTATTTGCAACCGGTCGGTAGTTGTCACAAACCAATGAGTCCAGGGTGGGCTTTTTCAGGAGCGGTCAGATCACCGTCTCTTTCAAGGTGGCTGGAACCACTCCCTCCCGCAATGATGCGTTAACCATACCCTGGATCCACTCGGTCAGACCCCCTCAGCAAGCATTAATAAGCCAAGAAGGGAAGGGTCGAGAGGACACATTGCTGGCAGCAGCATCGCAAGCACCTTGTCTACATCATCAGGCCGCATCAACTGAAACCGTTCCCAATATGACCAATGCTCTCATATTACTGAATTACAAATGGTACATTGTAATTTCCTTCTGTATAATATTTTATTTTGAAACACTTAAACTTAAAACCAATTATTGTAAGGCCACATCAGTTTTATGTCGGAAAATGTTTGTAAGAAACATAAAAAAACTGAAACAGTTGCTTGCACACATTAATATTTGGTAGAGCCACCTTTCGCTGCAATAACAGCTTTAAGTCTTTTGGGGTAGGTATGTACCAGCTTTACACATAGTGTCAGAGGAATTTTGGCCCATACTTCTTGGCAGATTTGCTCCTGGTCGTTTAGGTTGGTTGGACGTCGCTTGTGTATCACAATTTTCAAAGAGCGCCACAGATTCTCAACGGGATTGAGATCAGGACTTTGACTGGGCCACTGTAGGACATTCACCTTTTTGTTCTTGAGCCACTCCAATGTTGTGTTTGCCCTTACGCTTGGGATCATTGTCCTGCTGAAAAGTGAATTTTCTCCCAAGCTTCATTTTTTTAGTGGACTGAAGCAGGTTCTCTTGCAGTATTTCTCTGTACTTTGCTCCATCCATTCTTCCTTCAATTTTAACAAAATGCCCAGTCCCTGCTGATGAGAAGCATCCCCACAGCATGATGCTGCCACCACCATACTTCACTGTAGGGATGGTGTGTCTTGAAGCATGGGCAGTCTTAGGTTTGTGCCACACATAGCGCTTTGAGTTTTGGCTGAAAAGCTTTATCTTGGTCTCATCTGACCACAAAACCTTTTCCCACATTGCAGCTGGGCAACTCTCATGCTTTCTGGCAAACTCCAGATATGCTTTCAGATGGTACTTTTTGAGTAACGGCTTCTTTCTTGCCACCTTCCCATACAGGCCAGTGACTAGTGCATTACTCCACTCCCAGCCATTGAATTCTGTAGCTCCTTCAAACTGATTGTTGGCCTCTCTGTGGCTCTCACAAGTCTCCTTCTTGTTCGAGCACTGAGTTTGGAGAGATGACCTTTACTTGGCAGTGCTTGGGTGGTGTGATGCAGCTTCCACTGACTATTGATCCAACTGTGCTCACTGGGATATCCAAACACTTGGATATTATTCTGTACCCTTTCCCTAATCTATGCATTTGTATTACATTATCTCTCACTTCTGTAGAATGCTCTTTGGTCTTCATTTTCCTTCAGATCCATAGCCTGAGCAATGATTCTTCAACAGTGGGGTTTTTATCCTGACAATGTGACAGCAACTTTAATGGTTCACAGGTGGAGGCTAGGTACAAGTACAAGGTAATTGTGCCCTCGACAGGGCAATTTCTTTCATCCGTGTAAACTGGGAGCTTCCACAACACAGGGGTTGAATACTTATGCAAGCAATATGTTTCAGTTTTTTGTTTCTTACAAACATTTCCCAACATAAAACCAATGTCACCTTACAACAATCGATTTTGAGTTTCAGTGTTTCAAAATAAAATATCATACTGAACGAAACTACGATGTACCGTTTGTAATTCAGTAATCTGAGAGCATTGGTCAGGAGTCTGATTACTTTTGCAAGGCATTGTATAGTCCTTTTATAGGGCCGGTGCCAGACATGACTGGAACCTTGGACACCAGCCTGCTCCAGGCCCGCAGCAGTCGCCCCACCTACCTTTCTTGTTGTCTTGATGCTGCGTGCATATAGCTCCCATCAAGTAAGATGGCAGTGGGGGCTTTCCTATGCTAAACACACACATGCCTGCCATCAACCAAGATGGTGGCAGGGGCATCAGCCACTTAGGGAAGCCTCCACCTCCATCTTGGTTGATGGTAGGTATGCATGTGCAGCGCACACAGCATTCAAGACAAGAGGAAAGGTAGGTGGGGCATGTGGGCAGGTGTTGCGGGCCTGCGATCTGTATGGGGGAGCTGGGAGCTCCCTCTTTGCGATCTGTGGCAGGATTGGGAGTCGACGCTACCATGGATCACGAGTATTACCCTCCCACTCTAAGTAGGGCTCCCTCTGGGCTGCAGGGGCCCTCAGCCAGGGCCCAACCTGGCCACCCTCTGGAGCTGGCCCCATCCTTTTATATCAACAGCTTTTGTGGACTTTATACACAACTGTACATTTTCTAATGAGGATCCAGAGTACTTAATAGCTACGCATTTTATCTTTGAATCCTCTATTAGATTTTCTGAAGAGTATGAGTAGTAAGAGTATCCCTCTCTCTTTCCACACTCCAAATATATTATATTTAAAATAAACTGAAATATCTTCTAAGTGTAATATTGCTAGACTACAGACTCTCTGTAAACAAGCACAATGAAGTAAAAAATAACAGCATTCTATACCAGATGAAAGGTTAAAAGGGCACTGGTTAGCATTTATTGAAAGTAGGTAGTCAAGAGGACAATTTCCTGTTTGCCATATAAACAAATGGAGTATTCTAATATTCAGGCAGGTTTTTCTATAGTTACCTGCCTTCTAAGCAGGTGAAACAGGTAAGATATTTGTTGTTTCCCCCCCATGATTGTGTGATATGCTGAAAAGCTGCTCCCACAACACCAGAAAATGACTCAATATACTTCACTACCTGATTGGGATTACATGACAGTGTTCTCACACTTTTTTTCAGAACATCGTACACCGATTGCTTTGTTTACTATGTTTATTATGAACACTCTGACTTGTGCTTTCCTTGACCTGCCATGATCCATGGCGCTACTAGTTTCCTTTCACTTGCATACAATTGTAAAGCAACACTGTAACCTCAGTAGACTGGGGCCAAAACTATTTCACTCTAAGGGCGGGCCATTGATACCTCAGTTTATTTTCTTTAAAATCTTTTTTTTTTTTTTGCATACCAAACAAGTCAACTATGAATTGTGATAGCTAATGCTTTTCACTAACACAAATTTGTTTTCTAATATTACTATCAATATAAAGTGCTTTGACTTCGGGAGTGCATGCACAAACTCATCTGAATGAATGACTGCACTTTAGCCTCATCTGAAGCATTAGCCCTCTGTCTGATAAGCAATGACCCCCAGTGACACATAAAACCCTCTCCAAAGAGGCAGGAACATTATTGTTTTGCACTGGGGACTGCAGCACTGAGAGCCAATCAATCACATTTCTTGACAGCTTTTACAACCTCCTCACATTAGGCCCAAATCAAACTCCATAGCACCTATTGTTTACATTCTTCTTTGCTTTGCTCAGATTAATTTAGGGAAAGTCAATGGATTAGTTACAAAAAAAAAGTATTATAAGCAGTCCAATTTACTGTCTGCCTCCAATAAATAAAACACACCAAAGCCTTTTTTCTTGAATGCAATACACTGTTGCTTTAAAAGTAAAAAAGACACAATAATATTTCATCTCTTGCACAAATTTTTGTACAAATAACTAGCTGGACACTTTGGCCACAGTTAAATCCCTACTATGATTTATTCCATTTTTTAAAAAAGTATTTTAATTATTTCAAATAATTTTTTTCAAGTATTTTTCCAAACCAGCTTACAATACAAAACGATAAAAAATATAAAAATCAAGCAAAAAATTATAAACACATATCAGAATTAAAAATCTGCAAAAACAATAAAATAGACTATTTTCTGAAATAGAAATGTCTTCAAATACCATCTACAAATAGGTAGACAGGGAGCCTTCTGGACTTTTCTGGACAGCAGATTCTACAACTGTGGCGCCGTAGCTGAGGTATACACATCCCTGGCACCCACTAATTGGATCTTAGAGAATGATAGGGCAGAGAACAGGGCTTCTGATACTGAACAGGCTCATAAAAGGAAACACAGTCCTTAAGATAAACATTTAGGGCTTTAAAAGGTATCACTGCACTTTAAATTGGATCTGGAATCAAACTGGCAACCAAAGCAACTGATGTAGGATTGGTGTAATACGGACTGATTGCCTCACTCCTATCTGCATTTTGGTGGCTGCATTTTGTACCGATTGTAATTTATGATTCCATTTCTTACACTGAACCTATCCTACACCACCAAATAAGCATGCACGGAAACAAGCCTGAAATGCGATCCATTGCACATATTCAATACGTCATGCTTGTACTCTACTTAATCTACAATGCATTTATTTTATATACCCCACTGAAATCCCAACATCAAATCTGTCCTAAAAACAATCTGAGATTTCTGTAAGAACAGGAAAGCCTCCAGCCCACATCGCAAGGTATGTATGTCAACACTTACTGCTGTAGGTCCAGATACCAAATAGGTCACAGCCAGGATTTTGAGTAGTCTTCGGCAGGCTTTCTATATCCTTAAAAGTCTCTTTTGCTGGCTGCTAATCTCTGCCCTCTAGTTCCAATTGCCCACTCACAGCCTTCCTTCATTACCAGTCCTGTATCACATAAGTGCTTGTCAAAGTATTCTTCATTCTATAAAACCCAAATAATGAAATACATTTCTCGCAGAGAACAGATGGGCACAGGAATATTGTCTGTGTGTGTACACGCATGTGCTTTTTCTCCTTTACTTTTTCATTGCCTATTTTTTCTCCCCCCCCCCATTGGGATCAATGGGAGGAATTAAGTATGCCAGAGCACAGGATCCAGCAGATCCTTGTCTACCCCAATGTACTCCATTTCTCTCCTGTCTGCCAGTGGAATACCACTGGTGGAACATCTATAGCCACGGAGCTTTCCTGTAGTGTCCAGGGGTGGAACACGACACTCTAGTGGCATGTGTGCCATCCCACTGACAGGCCTCTCTCTTTCTGCTGGTGAAGGAACACTTAGCTATATCCAATGACCCCTCTGCCAAAGGCTGTTAGGACTACACTCTTTCACTCAAAAGTAATATACCCACCAGTAGTGAAGATGTAAGCTCACGCTTGCTGAGAAAATAGTGTATTAAATTCAGTTTCAATTTATATATTGCTTCTCACTGCCTGAGAAGTCCCGAAGTGATTTACAGTACCCACCCAGTACCATACAAAATATACATCCTCCTCTTCATATTTGCTATAGATGTTGCAGTTTTTAATACTGAGTCATGACTATGAGAAAATCTTGTGACACCTAAACTCCTGTTTGTAAGAACAGTAAAACTCTAACTTTACTCAGTAAAACTCTAACTTGAACTGAGATTTGATCAATCTGAGATCTTTGGCAAATTAAAATTTAAAATGGGCGTCTAACTGAATCCCAAATGTGGAATATGAAGAGGCAAGGGAATTTTATTCCGGTTCTGCAATAAAAGCTATTGATCATCTGGTCAGAAATCAGATGCAGACATTCAAAAAATCAATTATAGTATCTTGGAGACTGAAAAAAAAGGAAGCAAAAAATGGCTCTTTGGTCTGATGGACTGGTAACTAGTTAAATAACAGAAAACAGAGGGTCAGAGCAACTGAATAGTTTGGGGTGTTTCTCCAAATGGAAGCAACCAAGCTGGAGGCCCTCCTAAATATTTGTGAGCCTTTGCTATTTAAATTATTGTATATAAATAATCTGGAGTCAAGGGTGAACACTGAGGCAGCCAAGTTTGCAACATCAAATTATTAAGTGTAGTGAACATCCATGCAGACTACAGGGTTTTTAATTAATTATTTTATTTTCTAAATTTATATGCCTCCGAAAGGGTTCAACAAAGATATCTCCAAACTTGGAGAAATGGCAAAGGGGTATGAAGTGAGATACACTGAGAAAAACTTAGTTTCAGATATATATATAAATGGGATGTTGAACATAAATCGGGAAATATATTTTTGGGTTGTGTTGTACTGCTAAAATGTTAGCAAATTCAATGCTAGGGATTATTATGAAATGGACTGAATATAAATGGCCATTATATTAATGTCTTTATATAACTCTATGGTGTGACTGCATCTGGAATTCAGTGCACAGTTCTGGCTCTCAAAAAGGATCTCATAGAGCTGGAACATAGGAAGCTGCCTTGTACTAAGTAAGACCATTAGTCCTTCTAGCTGAATATTGCCTACAATGGTTGGCAGGGATTCTCCTAGATTTCAGCAGAAGCCTGTCCCAGGCCTGTCTGGAGATGTCAGATATTGAACCTGGAACCTTCTATCCAGATACAGAAAAGGGAACCAAAATCATCACCAAGGTTTGAAGCAGGGATGGGAAACTTGTGGTCCTCTAGATGTTGCTGGACTCCAACTCCTATCATTCCTCATGCTGGCTGGGGAAGATGTGAGTTAACAAAATCTGCTATGAGGAAATATGTTTAGGATTTTTTTTTTTTACTTTGGGGGAAAAAAACCTGGGGGTGGGGGAGATGAAAGAGGCTTATAAAATTATGCATGATGTTGCGAAAGTGGAATGACGTGACTTTTCTTCATAGGAACATGTGCATAGGCTTATCTGAAAGACAGCACTGCATACAGTTTACTTCTGGATCAAACCCAGAGTACCAAGATCACATGAAAGAGGCAGCATATTCAATTAAAAACTGTCCATCCTTAGTCATACGCACTTTTCAAGATTGGCCTGGTTCAGACATACCATTCTTAGTACAACGAGCGCATTACATGTGAAATTGGGCCATTATCCTGTGGCAAAGGCCACAAGATTTCTTTTTTGCAAAGTCCAGGTCTAACTCTTTGAGGAAGCATTGCAAATATGTTTTGTTACGCCAAACTTCAAACGGCCAAAATTAAATCAGTAGAAGGTAGAATAATTACTTAATTATAGCTTATCCTTTGTCAACCACACATTGTACGTAAATAGTACCTTCACCTTAACATTTTAAATAAACAAAACAAATTGCACTAATATAACAAGTAAAACAAAACAAATTGAATTCTCACACATAACTCTGGGAAAAGGTTGTTGCATCAATTATAATTTCTTAGATAACTATTAATAAACACCTAATGAATCAGAGTATAAAAAGGCTGAGGAAATTTTGACAAGAACAGAGCAAGAAGAAAGTGGCTGAACATAGTTGTCTTAGCTAATGTCTACCTGCTACCCACATCAGCTCCAGCCAGCCAGCCTCATCCGTAGCTCCATGCAATTTAATGAACAGTCACAGCCAACAAATCTCCTTGCAACAGCTTGACAGTGGTTATTGTCTTAGACCCAAAAGAGAGATTTGGCATTGCTTAAATAAGTTTTGCAGATGTAACAGATAAAGGCAATAAAGAAAACAAGGTTTCTATAAAACAAATGCAACAGAGCATAAAGCTGTTCCACCAAAATATGTGTGCTGGTACCCGCACCCATGTGTGTTTGTGTGCACTAAAGGGAAAATCTCAATAAAAGGTAGCAAGCATGAAACAAAAGTCTCCTTTGCCTTTCAGGGTACATAAATTTTATTTGCAGAATGTAAATCTTAAACTCATGTTCTTCAATCTGCATGTGTCATTATCCAAAATTGATTTCAGGGAGATTTACTCAGAAAAGTAGGTCCTATCCAGCATATTTATTATTTGAAATATTTTTCACAGTATGGCATTCAAGGATCTCTGTTTCGTTTATAGGTTCTTCTGCAACCTCAGCTCATCCAGTTTTCTCTTAGGCTATAATACTATATGCAAGGAAATAAGCCCTACTGACATTAATAAGCTTACTTCTGAGTAACATTGCTAGAACAGCACTGTAAATTATGCATATTGGCCTAGTTCACACATCAAAAATTAAACCATACTTTAAATCAAACTATGCTTTAATAGGAACAGGCAGTGTGCTAATGCACACTGCTTAAAAAAATATGTTTTGCTCCTCCTCTGCTCATTCTTCAGTGCTGGTTGACTTGCAATGATAAGATAGCCTCTGCTTTGTTTCCACCCTGATGTGCTGGGGGGAGAAGAACCATGGGGACTGATGAGCACAATGCACCAGCACATTTCTCAATCGCTTGAAAGCATAGTTTAATTTAAACTATGGTTTAAATTATACCCTTGTGAGGAAGGCAGCAATATGAAAATAAAAAATGTGGCAAACAAGATAGAGGGGGAAAGGAACAGCTGAATTTAACTGAAACCATGTTTTAGGGCAAGGCCAGATGTTGTTGCACTACAACTCCCATTAACTGCAGCCAGAATGGCCAAATGTCAGGGATGATGGTAGTCCAACAACATCTGGAGGGTATCACATTGGCTACACCAGGTTTGAGCGATGTGTGTGGATCAGGCCACTGCCAAGGGTATTTAATCTAGGCAAAAATTGCTGCAGGCATCAACATTTCTCCTACTTCAGTTAAATGCTTTCTTTTCCTCCCCAATCTCTCGTTTGTTGCATTCTATTATTTGCTGACCTACGAAGATATACAGCCTAAAAAAGGAAGGGTAATGCCTATAACTTTCCATCGAGGTTCACACCCTGAAATCCCAAAAGCATTTTAACTATGTGAGAGCAGGAGTGTGGAACCTTTGGCCCTCCAGATGATATCGAACTACAACTCCTATCAACCCCAGCAAGCACAGTTAATGGCCAGGGATAATGGGAGTTGTAGTTCAGCAATGCCTAGAGGGCCAATGGTTCCACACACCTGTTTTAAAGCGATGCTATTTTTTAAGGGAACTGACTAATGATTCACAGAAGGCCTGGTCACACTGTGGCAAACGTGATCTGAATAAAGAGCTAAGGGACAAGTAGGGGCTATCCTTCCCCATTTCCTTTGTCACAACTTTTCATTAAACCCAATGCAATAGCCAAGGTCGTTTCCACACCATACATTTGGCTCCCCCAAAAAATCCTGGGAACTATCATTTATCCCTCACACAGCTACAATTCCAAGCACCCTTGACAAATGCCAGTTCCCAGGATTCTTTGGGGGAAGTTAAGTGCCTTAAATGAATGGTGTGAATGTGACCCTAGAGACTAGGGCCAAGTCCGGCCTCACCACTGCATCACATGCATGAATTGGAAAGGCTTCTTGTACTTGGGTGTCCGTCCATATACTGTTCAGGGTGGGTGAGTGTTTTCCAAGAAGGCAGCTGTCAAAGTAAATCTGGTACTCTCTGTGGATTTTTGGAATTTATCCCATGATCTTATCTGCAGCATTTGTCACGTAAACAGATACAAAGTCCAATCCACAACTAAACTACTGAAGCCAGTTAAGTCCCAGTACTGGGGCTTAACTGTGTTTATAGATTTTTTTTATAAGCTCTTCTCTAAATAAGCTTTAAACTCATATTCTTTTGTGTGTCAGTTTGACATGAACAACAAATATCAAACATAGTATTCCCCTCCTTTTTCCATCTTCAAAATCTCCAGGAGCACAATGAGGATTAACTGCCTTTTCCCACCCATTAAAAAAAACACAGTAGTACATTTTATTGAACCTACAACCCTTCTAAACATTTCCTACATCTAAACAGGCCATGGCAATTTCTCATTGAATACGGTTTACTCTGCAGAACCTAGTACTCTGTACTGACTCATGCTTGCTGGTATGCTTATGTATGGTGCTCTGAACTCGTTCGAAGAAAAGTGAGATTGAGCAATAAAGAAATTTAACAAATGAAGGTGGTAGTGGGAGAGATCAATATTTTGTGTTCTTTCAGCATATTTACTTTCATTTTTTTTGCTTAAACAATAAGGAAAGCTGTTTTTGACAGAAGAAAGCTTTTAGAGAATTCTTTGTCCCATTGTAGACATCCTAATGCATTATTTTCCTGACTTCTCCTAATGTAAATCTACCACTTCCACCCTACATCAGAATTCCCCATCCTAGTGCTCTCAGGGTCCAAATCCTTTGGATAACAACCAACTCACATCCAGACCATTCAAATTAAGCCATTCTTTATTACAGTCAAAGACCAGCATTCAGAAACAGCATAAAACACATTATCCATAATATAAAACAGAATGAAATAAAGAGAATAAGGGAATATAGAATAAAGTAAGATTATTATTAGAGAAAACACGATAAGCATATCTGCACAGAAATACTAGAGAAATTAAATTAAAACCACACATTCCAGAAAATACAGTTATAGGGTGGCTGGAATTCTTGACAGCTTTTACATGCTGCAGCACAGAATTTAACTACACTGAGAGAAGTAGCTGCGTTCTGATAGGAGAGAAGTGAGGAGACATAAAATGCATCTGATCATCCTGGCAGTTTCAGTATGACGGGTTCAATAAAGATGTTGCTAGTCTTGATAGGAGTGACAATACAAAAGAACAAGTGCTTCTGATTCGACCTCTCCAGGGTCAAAGGGACACTTGACTTCACAGTAAGGGATTTTTTTTGGTATCTTCCCTCCAAAATGGATGAAGGCAGAATATCAAGGTGCACCAATGTAAAGACTCTATGATGCTTTTGGACCAAGAGAATATGTAGTTTGCTGGTTTATTGAGCTGGAGTGCTCTGTCTGTTAAAAATAATAATTGGAAGTTAACCCTAAATCTTGTTGGTGTTCCACATCTGCCATATGTTGCCTAAGGGTCACTCTGGCCATTACAAACCCCAAAGATATAAGGTGTCCCAAAGAAAAAACATATACCTGGAGCATTAGAAACAGAGTTTGCTTCCATGCTGACTGGAAATCTTGTAGAGTTAAAAGAGCAAAACCAGTTGGAAAGAAGATGAACTTTAGCCAGAAGTTTCGAGCAGCAAAACAAACCCTGGATTCAACTTCCTGAAGTCCAGCCTCTAGTCACAGAGTGGCGTTTGAAATGTAGCAAGGTACTTGTAGAATAGCCCTCAAAAATATAGAATGAACTAGTTCCAAAGTGGTGAAGCTAGGGTAGGGGCCAATTGTGCACCGTATAGAAACCGGGTGAGCAATTTGGCCTCAAAAACCTTAACTGCATCTGGTACATAGTGACCTCCTCTGGTGTCAAGCAAAATTAATATGGCAGAAGCATTCCTTTGAGCTATCTGCGCAACTTATTTTGCATGTGCCTTCCAACTGCCATTTGCTTGGAAGACAACGCTCAGGTATTCGAAAAATCTGTTCTAGCTCAAGGTCATTTACATCTATATGTCCTCAGTTTTTAAGCAAAAACCATAACCTTGGCTTTCTGATAGTTTATTTAAAAGCGTTCATCATGAAAATACTGGGCAAGAACAGAAAAAGTTCTTTTCAGACCTACAGGTGATTGGGACAGAAGTACTGCATCATCAGCATATAGTGACACCAGTAGGCGTCTGTCAGCTAGCCTAGGAACGTGGATGTCAGGAGTATCAAGGGCTGAGGCTAATGAGTCTATATATTTATTTATTTATTTAAAAATATTTCTATCCTGCCCTTCTTTCCTATAATAGGGCACTCAGGCAGCTTACAAAAATATAGAAATTGAACATCAGTAAGGACAAGTGTGCAGAGGAGACCCTCTGGATGGCAGCTGATTTTTAAATTAATATTTTTGTTACTTCTCATGTATAAGGTACACAAGTGGTGATCCACTGTAAAGACCTCGAATTTATCTCTGGAGATAGAGTCAAAAGAGGCTTTAAAATCCACAAAAGCTGCAAACAGCCACATTTTAGGCCTACTAGTATATTTCTCCACCAAATGCTTTAAAATTAGTGCCTGGTTCACAATGGATCGGCCTGCTCAAAATCCATCCTGTTCATCAGCCACAATATTTTCACATTCCATCCAGGCTTGTAATTTCCAGTAAAGATATCTCACGTACAGCTTGTTGATTATAGTCAATAAGCTTATTGGGCAGTAATTAGTTGGATTGTCTTTCCTTCCTTTTTTAAATATAGGAATAATAATAGCCCCAATCAGGCAGCATCTTGATCTATGGAAGTAAAAAGATTTGCCAGAATTGGTGCCCACCAGTCAATCTCTCTCTTTATTAGCTCAGGAGGAATATAATCACAACCTGGAGCCTTGCTTGATTTCAAACTGGTTTACAAGATCACTTGGTTTACAAGACACAGGGCCATTCAGGTAAGACTTCAGAAATGCAAGGCAGCCAGAAGATATAACTTCTTCTGTGTACAGCGTGCAAAAATGAGCTTCCCAAGATCCAGGAGACGTAACAATCTGGACATGATGCACCTGTACCAGAAGGGGTTGCCATTATGCCCCTGAACCAAGTCATATCCTTGGACCTAACTGGCACAGAGTGGTAAGCAGCGGTAACACAGCCGAAGCTCTGCTCACATCCAGAGTTCAATTCCAATGGAAGGAGGAAGTCGAATCTCCGGTAAAAGGGGTAGAGGCCCATTCAGCCTTCAATCCATCCGTGGTCGGTAAAATGAGTACCCGGCATATGCTGGAGGGGTAAAGAAAGGCCGGGGAAGGAACTGGCAATCCTACCCCATATATACAATCTGCCCAGTAAACGTCGCAAGACGTCATCCTAAGAGTCGGAAACAACTCGCACTATAAGTGCAGGGACACCTTTACCTTTACCTTTACCTGCATTGCTAAGATGTTCCCACGCTGCTCATTGAGCACTCTTCTTCACCTTAAGCAGGGTTTTGTAGAGAATTAAATCCTCCCTGACAATTGGACATGCTGGCTTAAGCTGATGAGAGCTGTCATCCAAAACAAGGGTACCAGGTTGGGGAAGGGCTGTAACAAATGCAACCCACACTGGCCATTGAATTTGGCCTATTTAACCACATTAGCTTCCATTTTGTTTTTTATGTGCTCCATGTCACCAAATTCTTCCAATCTACACAGGAAATAGATTAGACTGAAAAACACCAACCCAAATTGTGTTTGCATTTTGACAAATTTGTAGGGCAGTCCAATATCTCAGAGAAGAGGTCAGGTCTCCTGCTCCCCTGGTGCATTCACTATAGCTGCCCAATTTCCCTGCTTTTTAAAGTTGGATAGAAATATCTTTTGGCTATAGGTACGTTCTTAAACCACAATTTTTTTGTCTATTAGTAAATTTCTCTGCTTTTTAATCCAGGAGGTAAGAAATGGGATCCTGTGCCACTGTGCTGAGAATGGATCAATCATTTGCATGCTTATTAATGGGATTTACTCCCCTGCAATCATGTTTAGGATAGGTGAAACTGACCACAGGAGATGGGGAAGGAAGGAGGAGGAAGGGCAGGGGTAGGGGAGGAGTAGAGAGGAAGAGTGGAGGGGAAGAGGGGGATGGGGCAGGCGGGAGGGGAGGAGGAGAGCAGGTTTGATCATTTGAATGCTTATTGAGTTCAGTGGGATTTACTCCCATGCAATCATGTTTAGCATATGTAACACTGACCACGGGGGAGGGAGCGAGGGCTGGAGTGGGCAGGGGAGGAGGAAGGGAAAGAAGAGGGGAAGGAGAGGAAAGGCAGGTCTGATCATTTGCATGTTTATTGAGCTCGATAGGATTTACTCCCATGCATTCATGGTTTTTGTTCTTGTTATGTGCCTCCAAGTGTCGTGTCCAGGACTGGACTCAGTAACCAGACCAGGCTGTGAAAGCAATTCAGTCTTTATTAACGTAATATCCAAACAGAGGCTGCGCCTTCTCATGAAGGAACACAATACACGTGTCCAGCGACATGCAAGAGAGTTGACAGAACAAAGGAATTCCCGCCCCCCCTTATCCTTATTAAGGGGGCTTTCTGGCGCGAATTCTCTCACTCCGCCTTAGGGTGCTTTCTTCCCCGCCCCTCCTCTCTCTTCCCCTGGCTCGTTTTTGTTTTCTCCGGGTTCGCGGTGATGAAGTTCTGCCTCCTCCCCTTCTGAAGATTCTATCTCTGGTATTGGAGAAAGAGGGGGGTTAACGTCATGCCCATCAGGCGGGCTTTTCTCTGGCTGAGGAGGGAGTTGAATTCCCCCTCCTTCCTGGGCTAACTGCTCTGGCTCGATGAGGGGGGTGAGCGTGGGAAATTCCTGAGAAGTGTCTGTAACTTTGTCTGTTGGAGTTTCAAGGCCTCTGTGGCTGCTGGGCAACACTATCTCTGAGAGTTCTCCCTCCCCCTCTTCACCCAGCTCTGGGAAAATGATCTCCTCATCTTCTGAAGTGCTAGGGTCCCAATCCTGCATCCTGACACCATCCCCTCTCTCATGCTGTGCCACCCCCACCTGTCGGCTTAGGGCGATGGGGAAACTGTTTATGGAATTCTTCCACTAAATCTGGGGCATGCACGTCCCTCTCATTTTCCCACGATCTGTCAGCTGGCCCATAAGCCTTCCAGTGAATTAAGTACTGCAATTGATTACACCTCCTTCTGGAATCAAGAATCTGTTCCACTTCGAACTCTGGTTGTCCCCCTACTAGAATGGGTGCCCCCGGGACTTCCAGTGGTCGTAAATCGCTGGGGGGGGCTGCTTTCGTTAGCAAGGAGCGATGAAACACAGGATGTATTTTGAAGGTAGCTGGCAATTTCAGTCTATAAGCCACGGGACTGATTTGTGCCTCCACTTCGAAAGGTCCCAGTCTCCTGTCTTGCAGCTTCCTACACTTGCCCGGCATCTGAAGGAAGCGGGTGGACAACCACACCTGATCTCCTGTTTGGAGGGAGGCCCCCTCTCTTCTATGTTGATCAGCAATTCGTTTATACTCCAGTTTGGCATCGTTCAATTGCTGTTTAAGCACCTGCTGCACGGCCTGTAATTCCTGCAGAAATTCCCCTGCTGCAGGCACCAGCACACTTGCTGCACTACTAGGGAAGGCTTTGGGATAGAACCCATAATTAGCAAAGAACGGTGTCTGTCCAGTGCTAGTATGCAAGGAATTATTATAGGCAAACTCTGCGAAATGCAAATAGGAAACCCAGTCATTTTGTTGATACGAAACATAACAACGTAAATACCTCTCTAACACGGCGTTCAGTTTCTCCGTCTGCCCGTCCGTCTGAGGATGATGAGCAGAAGAAAGTTTCAGCTCCGTCTGCAACTGCTTCCAAACTGCTCTCCAAAACTTAGCTGTGAACTGGGTTCCCCGATCTGAGACTAAACTGTTTGGCAACCCATGTAACCTGTAAATTTCCTTTATGAACAGCTTGGCTGTTTCTTTAGCCTCTAAGGCCCCTGGGCAAGGGAGGAAATGCACCATTTTTGTAAGGGAATCCACGATGACTAGTATGGCCGTCATTCCTTGGGACTTTAGCAAATCAGTTATAAAATCCATGGATAGATCTTTCCAGGGTTCGTTCGGAGTAGGAAGGGGCTCCAGCAATCCTGAAGGTCTTCCCGTCTCTGTTTTTGCTCGCATACAGACAGCACAGAATTTTACATAGTTCTCAATGTCTCTGCGCATTTGAGGCCACCAAAAGTCCTTGGCTACATTCTGGATGGTCTTAAAGATGCCAAAGTGTCCCGCTGTGATGGAGTCATGACATTGATGCAGGATCCTAAGTCTTAGATCACCCTTCGGCACATATCTGGCGGTTTTACGCCACAACAGCCCATCTTTCCAATGGAAGTTTACTTCTGGGCCCTGGCTCTGTTCCATCTCCTGGATATACTGTTGCATGCATGGATCCTCCTTTTGGCCCTTTCTGAGCTCCTCTTCCCAAGAAGGTTGACATGATCCCAACACCAGCTTCTCTGGCGGAACTACGTACTGGGGTTGGTTGTCAATCTCACCTCCTTGGTATTGTGGCTGCCTGGACAGGGCATCTGCTCTCTGATTTTTTGCATGGGCATGGTAAGTAATCTTGAAGTTAAACCTGGTAAAAAACTGTGACCAACGTATCTGCCTCTGGTTCAACTTCTGGGCCATCTGTAGACTCTCCAGGTTCTTGTGGTCTGAACGTACTTCTATCTGATGTTGAGCCCCTCTAAGTATTGTCTCCAATTTTGAAAAGAATCCTTAATGGCTAGTAACTCTTTTTCCCACACTGTATAATTTCTCTCAGCATCCCTTAGTTTTCTGGAGAAGTACGCGCAAGGGTGTAGCTCCGTTCCTTCCCCATTCATCTGTAAGAGAACCCCCCCCCCGATGGCAAAATCTGAAGCATCTGCCTCCACAACAAAAGGGCGGGTAGGGTCAGCAAAGTGCAATATGGGCTCGGAGGAAAACTTTCCCTTCAGCTCCTCGAAGGCTCTTGCAGCGTCCTCTGTCCATTGAAATTTCTTTTCCCCCTTAAACAGTCGGTGAGAGGGGCAGTTAACCTGGAAAAGCCTGGAATAAACTTTCTGTAGTAGTTGGCAAATCCCAAAAAACGTTGTACATCTTTTTTAGTGGCCGGTTGCCCCCAATCCAGTATACAACTCACTTTTTCTGGATACATTTCTACTCCTTCTGCTGAGATGCGATATCCAAGAAAGTCCAAAGACTTTAGATCAAACCCACATTTCTCTAACTTAGCATACAGATGATTCTCTCTCAGTCTTCCCAACACAGTTTTCACATGCTGATCATGGTCTTCTTGGTTCTTTGAAAACACCAGGATATCATCTAAATAACAGATTACGTACTTATCCAAAAAATCTCTAAACACGTCATTCATGAACTTTTGAAACACGCCTGGACTTCCACAAAGTCCGAATGGCATGACCAGATATTCAAACTGTCCATAAGAGGTCAAAAACCCTGTTTTCCATTCATCTCCCTCCTTCATCCTGATCAGATTGTATGCCCCTCTTAAGTCCAGTTTCGTGAAGATTTTTGCAGAGCGCAGTCGGTCTAACAGCTCTGAGATCAGGGGCAGCGGATAGCTGTTAGGGATGGTGATTTGATTCAATGCACGGTAATCATTACAAGGCCTGAGCTCCCCCCCTTCTTCTTCACGAACAACAGGGGCGCTCCAGCGGGGGACTGCGAGGGACGTACGAATCCTCGCTTCAGGTTTTTTTCCAGAAATTCCTTCAGGGCCCCTCTCTCTTTCTCTGTGAGAGAGTAAATTCTTCCCGATGGGATGCTGGCTCCTGGCACGAGATCAATCACACAGTCATAAGGGCGGTGGGGAGGTAACGTCTCTGCCTCTTTTTCATCGAACACATCTCTAAATTCTCCATACTTTGAGGGAGGGGTTACTTGCTTGGCTTCCTGCACTGCTCCAGCCAACGTGTCGGGTTTTTCTTCTGGCTGACAGTTTTCCTGGCAATACTGAGAAGTGAACCACACCACAGCGTCCTTCCACTTTATCTGTGGGTCATGCTTGACTAACCAGGGCATTCCTAGGATCACATCAAAGGTCGAAAGGTGTTACATACAGCGAAATGAACTCTTTGTGCCCCAGGATTTGCAGATTCAATTCCTCTGTTGCTCGCGTTACCCCCCCTCCTTTCAGGGGCCTCCCATCTATGGTCTCCACCAGCAAGGGGGTGTCCAATTTCCATTGGGAAATTCCGTAACGCTTTGCTAGCTCTGCATCAATGAAATTTGTGGTTGCTCCACTATCAATTAACGCGGTAGAGTTAAACATTACTCTTTTGGAAGTTATAATCCGAATTGGCAGTACCAAGACTCCTCTTGAAGGAGGTGTTGTCACCGGAGGCCCTTTGTCCAACGTAGCCCCCAGTCCACAGGCCTGTACATGGACTGGGTTCTCTAGTTTCCCGCCGGCTCTGTTTTTCCCCCCTTCAGTCCACAATCTCTAGCCACGTGGCCCGGTTTTGAACAATAGAAGCATAAACGTTCTTTACGACGCCTCTCCTTTTCTTCTTCCGACAGCTTCGACCTAGCCCCCCCCGTCCTTCTGTCACGTTGCCTGATGTTCCTGGGGTTGGAAGGGTCTTGCTGCGAGATGCTGAAACTGAGTATCTCTGGACCTCCTGTTTCTTTTCCAGGCGCCTTTCTTCCAACCGATGATCGATCTGTAGGCTTAGCCGAATCAGTCCAGGCACATTATTTGGGGGGGGGGAGGTTCTAGCCAAGTCATCCAGGACTTCAGAACTCAGTCCACTCCTATACATGAACATCAAGGCTGCATCATTATAACCAGTTTCCTGGGACAAAATTTTAAAAGCATTAGTGTACTCTGACACCGTTCCTTTCCCTTGTTTCAAGGCCCCCAACTGCCTGGCCACCGTCTCCGCCCTTTGAGGGTCCTGGAACATCTCAGTCATGGCTCGCATAAAGTCTCTATACCTCCCCAGAAGGCCGTCCTTTCTGACCAGGTACGGAGTCACCCACTTGGCAGCTTCTCCTTCCAAGAGACTGATCACGAAGGCCACCTTGGCCACATCACTAGGAAACTCTGCATTTCTGATGTCCAAATACAATTCACACTGAGTCACGAAAGTAGAGAGCTGCTCACTCTATCCTGCATATTTTGGTGGTAATCCCATAGGAATCTTCACCACAGCGGCCGGAGGGGCTGCTCGCATC
This sequence comes from Rhineura floridana, assembly GCF_030035675.1. Classification (NCBI taxonomy): domain Eukaryota; kingdom Metazoa; phylum Chordata; class Lepidosauria; order Squamata; family Rhineuridae; genus Rhineura; species Rhineura floridana. The sequence continues at coordinate 82,683,365 of NC_084480.1, forward strand.
TGATCTACCGTGGTTCTCAAGGTCTGATTGTCAGTCTTCAGAGTCCTGACAGCCGCTAACAAGGTTTGAACATCTGCCTGTAAGTCCGCCACATTAGTCCTCAGCCATCTCACTTCTTCCGTCTCAGAAGTGGGATTTGTTCCCCCTGCTCCCTTCTCCATCTTGTCACGTTCAAGCGGTGGGAACGTTGAGGGTGAAGTAGGTGGTTCTGTCAATCTGTCGTGTCCAGTACTGGACTCAGTAACCAGACCAGGTTGTGAAAGCAATTCAGTCTTTATTAACGTAATATCCAAACAGAGGCTGCACCTTCTCATGAAGGAACACAATACACGTGTCCAGCGACATGCAAGAGAGTTGACAGAACAAAGGAATTCCTGCCCCCCCATATCCTTATTAAGGGGGCTTTCTGGCGCGAATTCTCTCACTCCGCCTTAGGGTGCTTTCTTCCCCACCCCTCCTCTCTCTTCCCCTGGCTCGTTTTTGTTTTCTCCGGGTTCGCGGTGATGGAGGAAGTTCTGCCTCCTCCCCTTCTGAAGATTCTATCTCTGGTATTGGAGAAAGAGGGGGGTTAACGTCATGCCCATCAGGCAGGCTTTTCTCTGGCTGAGGAGGGAGTTGAACTCCCCCTCCTTCCTGGGCTAACTGCTCTGGCTCGATGAGGGGGGTGAGCGTGGGAAATTCCTGTAGTGTCTGTAACTTTGTCTGTTGGAGTTTCAAGGCCTCTGTGGCTGCTGGGCAACACTATCTCTGAGAGTTCTCCCTCCCCCTCTTCACCCAGCTCTGGGAAAATGATCTCCTCATCTTCTGAAGTGCTAGGGTCCCAATCCTGCATCCTGACACCAAGTTGACTACGACTTATGGCGACCCTATGAATCAGTGACCTTCAAAAACTGACCATGAAGGAGGAGGAGGGGGTGGAGAGGAGAGGTGAGGAGCAAGGGAGCGGAGAGGGGATGGGGAGGAGGGGTGAAGGAAGGGGTAAAAGAGGGGATGGGAGGGAGGAGGAGGGGAGGGCAGGTTTCATCATTTGCATGCTTATTGAGTTCAATGGGATTTACTCCCGTGCAATCATGCTTAGGATAGGTGAAACTGACCTGGGGTAGGGGGTAAGGAGGGGGAAGAATGGGGGAGGGGAGAAAGAGGGCAGAAAGGGGGAGGGGAGGAGAGGAGATTGGGTGGGTGGGTGGGCATTGGGCAGAGAGGAAGCCCCTTTCCTTTCCAAAAGGAAAACATTGTGAACAGAATCATTCTTTTTCAGCGTTTCCCCCACCTTTTTACTGTACAGCACGTACATGTAGTCTCCTACCCAAATTTAAACCAAAGCTGTCACTGGCCACATCCACACCAGACCTTTATTTCACTTTACACAGTCATGGCTTCTCCCAAATAATCCAGAAAGTGTAGCTAGTGAAGGGTATTGAGAGTTGCTAGGAGACACCCTGTTCCCCTCACAGAGCTTCCATCAGAGTGGCTGACTTAAACCACTCTGGCCACAGGAGCTTTGTCAGGGGAATAAGAGTCTCCTCTCAGCATCCTTCACAAACTACACTTCTCAGGATACTTTGGGGAAAGCCATGACTATCTAAAGTGAAATAAAGATCTGACATGGGTGTGGCCCCCTGATTAACCAAGCCCAGCAGCTGTGAGTCTGGCTTTTAGAACACTGATAATTGGTTCTTACTGAGCATGCCCAGCCTTATCATTGACTTTAATGTTAAATTTCTTAAAATTAATTAAAAATCGACTAGGCATTTTTAAAAACTTTTAAACTGCTGAAGATGAAGGTAATAGGATTACAGGTACTCTGTGAACATGGCTGGTTTTTAATTAATTTCAACAAATTATGAGAACACTGACAGAAAAAAGTCCAACAGGGGTTTCTCTCTCTCTTTCTAGACTTTGATCTCTCGATTCTCTCAGACTGTTTTGTGTATTGCCATGAAAATTGAGAGGGTTGTTAAGCAAGCTTTTCTGAGTTCAGGACTATAAGTTTTGTAAGGTTTTGTTTTGAAATGAGCTTATGGGAAGCATCAGAATGGCATGAGGGGTATTTTCAATTTAACACTGCAGAATGTGAAAAATTGTGGCTGTATAATCCTGAACTATATTGAATAATATTTTAATTATTCATTTATTAAGAACATACACATACTGTTTGTTTGTAAAAAAAACCCTCTAAGTGGTTCACAAAATATATCACAATTATCAATAAAAGAGTTAAAACAAGTAATTAAAACATTTTTAAAACCATCAAAACAACAACAGATGAAAAAAATTAAAACACACCTACATCTATGCATCTGGATAGGCTTGCTTAAACAAAAAGGTTTTAAGTGGGTGCCAAAAGGAATACAGTGAAGGGAGTTCTAAAGAATAAGTTCTGCCACACTAAAAGAAAAAAATCTTATAAGTACAAAACAAGTATTATGTGGCTCCTGTAACAGTATCTGTTCTGCAGATCAAACTGCTTGAGTCAGCACATATGGGATAATGTGGTCCTGCAAATAAACTGGACCCAAGCTGTTAAAGGGTTTATATACCAATGGAAACACCTTGAACTTGGCCGGTTACAAGTCGGCAATCAGTGATAATCCCTGAGCAGAGGTGTTATATGCTGATAGGGTCTCCCTCCTGTAATCAATTTGGTTGCAATATTCGGCACTAACTGCAGTTTCCAGGTCAAGTGCAAGGGAAGCCCCACATAGAATACATTGCAGTAATCCATTCCTGAAGTCCTGAAGTCACTAATCCTGAACTAATGTGGTCAAGTTCTCCTGGTCCAGGAACAGTCTAATTGTCTTATCTGGCACAGCTGATAAAAGGCACTTCACGCCACTGAAACTACTTGGGCCTCCAGTAACAGCTAGATCCAGAAGCACTTCAGACTGCATATCTGCTCCTCCAGGGAGAGTGCAACCCCATCCAGGGCAGGCAATTGATCAATTTCTCAGACACAGGAACCACTCACCCACAGTGCCTCTGTCTTGCCAAGATTCAAGCTCGGCTTATCTTCCTTCCTCCATCCAGCCAACCACCCATTGCATCCAGGCACCAGTCCAGGACCGGCACAGTCTCTCCTGATTCAGTCAGTTATTATGGAGAAACAGAGCTGAATGTCACCAGCATACTGATGACACCTTGCCCCCAAACTCCTAATTACCACTCCCAACGGCTCCATATAGATATTAAATACTATAGCTTTGGGGATAAAATGGTACCCTGCAGCACCCACACAGCACAACTGTCAACGGGCTGAAAGACAATCACCCACCGCTACTTTCTGGACTCAGTCCACCGTAATCCAAAAAGTAACTTGCCAGTAATTTGCAAGATTATATTCAACATATGTTAATTTCTGTGGGCTGACATAACAGATATGATAATCTGACCTAGTGGCCATACACTTCTAACATTTAAATTTTGTTAATGAAAATGCTTCTGTTGAATCATGCAGGTGTTATACATATTGAAATAACAGAATTTTATTTTCCAAATTGACAGGGTAAGGCTTTACCCTTTCTTCCAAGCTGTTATGTGCATAGCCACTCGAAAGTCTTGTCAGCTATCCATTCACACTTCAGAAGTGGGTGGACCCTTCTGACTACCCCCTAGTAAAGCTCTCTCTATAAAAGGGTGAGACATGAGGAAATTCAAATAAGATTTCCAGTTCCAGACAGAGCTTGGTACTTCCATGGAGTACACAGGCCTAACAGAGACTGGTGGTCAGTATTCAATGCCCTCAATATGGCTTTAGAGAACAGTTTTTTAACTTTGTCTTGTCGCTAGGAAAATAAGAACCTTGCCTTTTTTGTTATGTTTTCCTATCCTGCTACTCATCAAGATCCACACCTAAATTTCCACAATGCTATAGTAACAGACCATTCATTGTTTGCTTGCAAGTCCCACCAAGTTCAGTGGAACTGACTTTCTAGCAAGTACGTGTAGGAATGCAAGGTAAATGTGCTGCACGTATGTACAAGGTATATTTTAAGAGGCAACACTGACATCACATAGTATGAGCAAGGGAAGCAGCTTGTGGCTGACTAGGTGACACACCAAATCATTTACTCTCTTGAGGTGGTATTCCGTGCTAGTACTACTCAGAGTAGACCCACTGAAGTTAATAAAACTATGGTCGGTTCATTAATTTCAGTGGGTCTACTCTGAGTAGAACTTAGCTGAATACAGCCTTATAGTTTAAACCATTAAAAATGTAGTTTGAAACACAGTAACATACTTTTATAGTACAGCTCATTCAAAGTTTGTGGAGAACAAGTCATTTTTTTGTTCTGACTTCTTAAGCTTTTGTATGCCAATAAAGTAGAAAAGTTTTGTTCTGCATACAGACACATACTTAAAGAGATCTTTAATAAAATTAATTGCTACTCATCTTATAAATGTTTGCTAAAGAAAAAATAAGGAAATATTTACACTTTCATCATTTTTAACCTATAATGACAGGTTAGTATGATTTAGTGCTTAGAGTACTGGACTTAGACCAGGTGATTTTGTGTTCAAATCCCCACTCAGGCCATGAAGCTCACTGGGTAACTTTGGGGCAGTTATTCTCTATCACCCAAACCAACCTAACAGAGTTGTTTTGAGGATTAAATGGGGATAAACTCTTGAAGAGCTAAGAGAGAAATGGGAAGAATGAATACATTTAAACATTGTTATGAAGCTGAATACAAAAGTCAAGTACTTGGAAATATCGTGTAGCCAATGTGACAACTAATTGAACAAATCCCCTACACAAAGCATTGGTACAAGGAGAATGACATTAACTAGTCTATTCTCCAAGAAAGTCTCTTTCTTACTGCAGGGGATGTTTTCATCTATGAGGAACCCAGTCTAAAACTTCTGTTTCCTTGATAACCACCATGCATTACAACTATATCTAACCACTGCCTTTTATACAGAGTTTATTAAAGAAAGAGCCCTCCCCACGCTCTAACCACAGACATCCAGAAGGGACAGGCTGTAGGCTTTACTGCACTGCATATCACAAAAACCTCCTGTGAGGTCTGAAAAAAACAACAATACAGCAAAACTCTAAAGTAATGCAGTCCCTAATTCCATCCCTGTAAAATCTTTTCAAAAAGGCAGCTTTCAATTAATTTATTTTCAATGGTTTTTCCCTCCACCCTGGGTCTGTTTCAGAAGCTTCTCTGCCCCTGCCCACCCCCAAGAATTTGGTAACCATAGTTTCTGTATCCTGCTGAGACTTGATATGTAGAGATGTATTTTACCTGCTATTAAGCTGCTGATAGCAGTGTTTCTGTTGCAATTTATGAGAAATGTCAGTTGAAGGCACAGAGTATTGTACATATTAGATTTTCCCAGCTGGATGCTTCCATGGATGGAAAGCAAAACGATGAATACATGTGCAACACAGGTTGGGGGAGTAGCAAAAGACAGAGGAAAAATGTATATAAGGTTAGATCTGCTGGGTGGTCTAGCTCTAGAATAGAATAATACATAGATAAATGGAACAAACATTGAGCTCAACTTAATGAACATATAACACTGATATACAATCAGTTGAATACAGATGTGTCTTAGGCAGCACCTAGCACACCAAATACATTTTAAAAGGAGCAAATGGCGAATTGTCAAGCACAAGGTATGTCCAAAATATGCAAATCACAAAAAATAACACATGGATAACTGAATGGAAAACCATATAATTTCAAAACATATATTCATAATGCAGTTATAATGTGTAATAATTTAGTTGTAGTACTCCCTTACATTGTTTTGTCCAAGAATATCCCCTATGACACAAGTTAAGTTTATCTGAGATGGAGTAGGCTTTAACACAATTTTTAAAATATATTTCTGTGACAGGTGTCTATTATCAAGGTCAAAAAGTAATTTCTTCAGAGGTGTTACAACCTCTGACTGACATGCATACACACAGAGCTAAGAACAAACTCATCTCTACTGCTTCCTTGACTGTGGTCCTGAATAAAGATGTCTGGATGTTGACCTATGGCTTCAGCCTAGCAGCAAATGCTAGGTTGATGAAGTGTTTTTAAGTGATTTCTCCTGTCATCAGATGAACTGAACTGAGTGCTGGCTTAGGTAGACAAAACTCCCATAAAAGCGAGCAAATGTATCATGTGATGATGATGGTATGAATGTATCCTCTGACATAACACATTATGGCTAGTATCTAGAGCAGCCTTTCCCAACCTTGGGTCCCCAGATGTTGCTGGACTACAGTTCCCATAATTCCTGACCATTGGCCATGCTGTCTGGGGCTGATGGGAGTTGTAGTCCAACAACATCTGGGGGCCCAAGGTTGGGAAACACTAATCTAGAGCAAAGCCCCAAATGGTTAGTTACTTTTGCTCAATGTAATCATTTCCAGAAGGGAAGCCATGTTAGTTTGTATTGTAGCAAAAACAACAAGGAGCCTTGTAGCATCTGTTTTGTAGACCATAGTGGCATCTCTGTGGCATCTCTTTTGTAGACTATCAGATGCAACCATTTTGCTTGGTGATTTACTAGCTGAAAGCTGCTCTGGACACCCTCCTTCATCTCCGCATGCAGGACAGCAGAGTGCCCTAAGCAAGCACAGCTGAAATGGATTATATCCTCCTGTAAGTCCAGTTTGGAGATTTCCAGTGGCGAGTGATTCATTTCTAAAGTGAGTGGTGGCAGAGCTCAAATTGTCTTGGAAGCCATGCAGTTTAATTCTTCATGTGTGAGGAATTGGTGTGTTTATTCCAGAGCTTGGAAAAGTTACTTTTTTTAACTACAACTCCCATCAGCCCCAGCCAACATGGCCACTGGATTGGGCTGATGGGAGTTGTAGTTCAAAAAAAGTAACTTTTCCAAGCTCTGGTTTATTCAACAAAGAGGGAAATACACTTCATCAGATATTCACAGGCACTTTCCTGCCAGAAAAGTCCCAGATAATGCTAGTGCAGCTTCCAATGAAAAATAGGTCCCAAGGTTGAAACTTGCCTGAAATTGAACCATGACAATAAAAATCTTGGACAAATGATTATCCATACATTTTCTATAAGAAACAAATCCAAGGTAGTAAGATGCATAGTGTTTCCTTTTGCACAGATTACTGTATCAGACAAAACATCTTCAGGAAAGTGTTTTGATCTAGTTTCACAGTTTGAGCTTGATAAATAGTCCACATTGTAAGGAAAACTTTCAGCTGTCTTTAAGAAAACTACTCCAGATGTGAAATTGAATACAAAAGGAGACACAATTACAAAAGCAGAACCGGGCCCTTAAAACATGTGTTTCTCAGATGACTCTTGTGCCTTTCAAAAATTACAGACCTTTGCACAAGGATGGGATTCTAACTTGCCTTGGTCGTTGCACTGCCCCTCAAATTTTCCTTTCTATTAAAAACTCCAAAATAATTAAATTAAAATCCAAACTCTGCTAAAAACATCAGTGTTTGAAACCAAGGATGGAGTCCATTACTATTTAAATAACAACATGAAGCTCTTTGAATAAAAGGCCCTTTTGATCTTAAAAGGTTCAAACACTTAACAGTGAGTGTCTGAGTTGCCAGGGAGAAACTATCTGTTATGAGTGAAATCTCTACCCTATTACAACGTTAAATAATAATTACTTCTTTTTGTTTGTATCAAATCAGCACTCAGGATGTTAGTGTTATGGTGAGGAGAAAAATATCAAGGACACAAATGATAAAAAGTATGTGTAGTAACCAATTGTGGTTATGGAAGACTCTGTGAACCATGAAGGCTTCCATGAATAGGGGGTGGGTGGAGAAAATGAATTTTTTAGTTGACCACCCCCTTCTTTCTGCAGCCCCTTGTGCTGCCCCAATCTGCACTAGGGGATCAGGGGACCATTTGGAACAGTGTGAGAGGTGAAATAGGGCTGCAGGAGAAAGAAGGAATTTGGGAAAATCACCTCCTACCATTCAGAGAGGAGAGAGATTTAATTTAATTTATTCATCTATAGCATTTATATCCCATCTTTTTGGTCTAGGAGCTCCAAGGTGGCATACATTGTTCTCCCCCTCCTCATGTAATCCCCACAATGATCCTGTGAGGTAGGTTAGGCTAAGAGTAAGTGACTGGCCCAAGGTCACCCGGTGAGCTTCATAGCTGAGTGGGAATTTGAACCCTGGTCTCCCAAGTTATTTAAGTTATTTATGTAAATGTTGTAATTGGTATTTTAGATGATGTACTTTTATATTTGTTATATTGATCTTGTAATTTTATTATTGTATATGTTTCTATGTTTGCCGCCCAGAGAGCTGTTTGCTAGTCGGGCGGGATATAAGCTGAATAAAATAAATAATAATAATAATAAATTCTGCTTATTACTTATTAATTTATATATTGGTTCACGTCAAAACAGACCTCTAAGGTGTTTACAAAACTTTAAAATGAATTACACAACATTATTAAAATACACCATAAAGAAAATATGCAATAAGACAATCCCCTTAAAATGTAAATGTCCATAGGTAAAATATGCAATAAAACAATCACTTTGGAGCATGATTAAAACAGGAGAGTCATTTACAAATGTGTTATTTGGGTTTCCAGGCATCCAAGACAAGACAGTAATGTTACTTGCTCAGTGTTCAGACAACATTTATCTAAATAATATCCAGGAATAAAAAAGGTGGACAACGTTGTGGTTTATGGGCTGTCAGCTTTATCTCTGTTTTCTCCTCAGGAATGAAAAAAAAGTATTTATACAATTCAGAAATAAAAGGTGATAGATGAGAATTTCTTTTTTCCCATCATTCCCTTTCCTCTTCTCCTATAATCAGTATTGGCTAACCTTTTTAACAAATGTGCCACAGATTAGAGTTGTAATTCTAATCCTTTGTGATGTACGTATTTAGGCCTTGGTGTGATTTTTACTCTTATCTACTGAGCTGAAGAGCTGGCAGAAGGAGAGTCAAGCAGGAGTGTATGGCTAACTCTATGCTATAGCAAGGCCTCCAGGTCCCCTAGCTCCTATCCACAAATATTGGTTTGACTTATTAAGCAGTCAGTGGTTTTATTCACCACCAAATCTCCCCTTGCCGAAATGTATGGCACATACAGAGGACTTTCAGGGTCTTCTCATTCGTGCCGATTTGTGCTGACCTTTGGAGAAAGAAAGAAACAATAGGAGTCTTTCTCCTGCTGCTTAGAAGCCCCTTCTGATGTTCTTAAACTTCCCAAACCACCACTCCTAATTCCATTCCTAATTCCACCACTCCCAATTCCCCTCCAAGAAGAGAGGAACCTGTGGCCCTCCAGATGTTGTTAGACTGCAACTACCATCATTCCTGACCATTGGCTGTCCGGGCTGGGGCTGGAAGTCCAACAACATCTGGAGAGTCACAGGTTCCCCATCACTATCATATATAATTAGGCATCTCCCTTGCAAGTGGATTTGTGGATGCCTACATCCATGGATGTCACAAACCCCTCTTGCCTGGGCACCTCAAAATTGTGAAAGGCCTCAATTTAGATATGAAAACATAATCAGGATTATCCAGAAAGTAGCTTTTTGTTTACAGCAGCAACAGCACATAGAATGATGCATGTAAGAGTTCACAAAGGCCTTCTGTTGTAGTTGTATTAGTAATAATATGCATTTAGTGGAAATGCTAGTATATGATCTTACATTTGAGGATGAGCAGTGTCCACGCAATGTAGCCTGCATACTAGTGGTGACTAGGATATGTAGGAGAGTTTCTTCCCACTTTATGGGCATTAGATGGAAAATGGAGCTGTTCTCTATCTGGAATTTTTTTGTAGGCAGATTTATTTCTGAAATTGTTACACAGCCTTATAAGGGCAGCAGTTCATACAATGGGACTGGTATGGAACACCATCCTTACTGATCTTTTTCAAGGGGGAAGGAGAGTGTTCCTTTTCTTTTTCTTCTGGAAAAGTCATGAATAAGAGACACTTTTGAAAACTGCTCTAGCCTTTGACAGCTTGTGCTGATGTCTCCTGATGTCACGCCTCCTAATTGACACAATGCAGGGTCTGCACGGCACATTGCTGCAACATTTGTTTTACAAGCACACATTTCACAGGAAATGAAGGTTATCCTGACCCATTCCAATCTGAGACAGAATTGGCCTTCGTTGCCCTGGTATCAGGATGATCTTTTTTGGGAGAAGGACAAGGGGAGTGCAACCCTGTTATTTTTACCTATCTCTCGGCAGCATTTGATACCACTGACCATGGTACCTTCTGAGCCAACTTGCTGAGATGCATATTGGAGGCACTGTTTTACAGTGCTTCCAATCCTATCTTCAGGGTCGGTTTTAGAGAATCGCATTGTGTAATTGTCTTTTGGCCCCATGGCAGTTGTGCTATGGGGTGCCTCAGATTACCATCTTGTCTCCAATGCTGTTTAACACCTATACGAACCCATTGGGAGCAGTCATTAGGAGATGTGGGAAGTATCAGTAGTATGCTGATGATGCTCAGTTCTATTTCTCTGTAACATCTGAATTAGGTGAGGTTGTGTAAGCCCTGCACCAGTGCCTGAACAGAGTGGTGGGCTGGATGAGGGCCAATAAACTGACTGAATCCCCACAAAATAGTGGTGCTGTGGGTAGGTGGTTTCTGACTCCAGATAATTGGTCAATTGACTGCTTTGGATGGGGTCATAATCCCTCTGAAAGAGCAGGCTCATCATCTGGGGGTATTTATGGATCCATCATTGTTGCTAGAGGCCCAGGTGACTTCAGCATCTAAGAGAGCTTTTTACTAGCTTCAGTTGGTAAGACTTCTCTGACTGTTTGTGGAACGGGATAGCCTGACTACTGTTCTCCATGCACTGGTAACCTCCAAGCTGGATGTGGGGCTGCAGTTGGTACAAAATGCAAATATGGGCCACCTAGGTGAAAAAAAGCTGGAGATAAGCCACCAAAGTGGGGAATAACAGTTTTTCTTCAGCATTTGGACCTGACCCCTCCATTTACAGATGATGGTGGATGGGGAAAAACCCAGCAGCCTTAAAGGGAAAGCTTGGGGAGAGCAGATATGTACCACACAGTACCCAAGATTGAAGAACTATGATTAAAATTCAAGTTCAGGCATACTGCAACAGGGTGCCTTTAGCTTGCTTGATAACAAAGCTTTTATGTATGCTAAAGCTGTGAAATTTCACAGGATCCATTGTAAATCAGTCATTTAACTAGTAGCAAACAGCACTCATGTTTGTTTGGGACACTGTAGATCTCCTGGAGGAAGCTGCTTCCTTTAAAAAAAGGCTCTGTCAAAGTGAGCAAGCTGCAGCAGTATGTGTTTGTTGATGGGGAATGGAAGCTGCTGCATCTGCAATGGGTAAGCATGATATATTTCTTCATGTGTTTGGGTGCGGTGGACTGCTCTATGTGTGAGTAGATGAGAAGGCCCAGAAAAAAAATAGGAGGGGGGAGTTTGCTTTCTGTTTCCCCCACAATGCCTTGTTTTGTTTTTTCCAAAAAGTTGGAAAGATTGAAAAATATTGGATTATGAACTATTTTCTGTTAGAATGATGGATGAAATATTTATGACAAAGTGTTCAAATATTTACTCTCCCAAAATGATTTCAAACACCAAGTAACAGGAAGACTTTTAAGTTAAGATTATGTAGAGTATCAGATCATTACAATTCAACAAGCCTTGAGTTGTACAATTGAGTTGCAATTCTCAAATGCAAGAGCATGATGCATTTCTGCCTCTGCTGCCACTGACACGAGAAGAAAGATTCAATGCCTTTGCTTGTGAGCTTCTTCATATTGTCATAGTTGGTGAATCTGTGTCTGTTCTCTTGACTGGACCTCAAAGCCACCACAGTACACTGGCTCTTTTTAGAAAGCAACATGAATACTCTGGCCTTAATAGAATTCAGTTCAGTTTGATGCAGGCAACAGAAATTAATTCAGTGACGTGTTGTATCATCTAGCTTGCCAGGGATAACTGTATTTGTTTATTTATGACATAACCAAATGAAACCTTTTTTGCTGCATTTTTGTTTTTATTTCATGTATTTGCAAATGAGTTTGAAAGTGACACTTAAGCTAGAATTGATTTTATTCTGCAAGGCTGGTTATTAAATAGGGCAACAGTTGAAATTTCCATCTGATTATCCTTTCTTCATCTTCCAAAATGTCATTTCTAAGCCAAGGTAAAGGACAAACCAATTCTAATCTTGATACTGTTGGGCCAAAATCATTGATACTGTTGGGCCATAAATCATTCTCTGGTTACCATCATTTAAATCCTCTTCCTGGGAAATTAAATGTTGATGTCACCTTCTCAGTGCACACAATTTAAAAATAGTAATTGAAAAGAGTAAGCTACAGGAGTGACTTCAGCAAGGATAAGGAAATACAAAAGTTGATACAAAGACAACATTCTGTGGGAAGGTCTCCTTAATAAAATGGCACTGTGAGATGGACAAGGGTGACTTTGTTCACTTCTGGTGGAAATGCTGCAAAGCAAAGAGTTTTAGGTATATAGTGGTTACTCTATTAAAAGATATTTTGGAATATGAGATCCCAAGGGACCCTTTTTCCTACTGAGCTATATAAAATACAAGATAAGACCAAAGCATCAAACCCAAGTTTTTTATATAACATTCACAAGGATAATGTACGCAACAGCCTGGAAAAACATTTGAAAGCCAAGTAAGATGGATCTGTTGAATAAATAATGAAAGCAACTTAATGCGGTCAAATGAACAGTTTTATTTAAGGAGGAAAAATGAGCTAGAGAAATAATTGTTAGGAGTTTACTAGCAGAGTATGTGAAAAAGGAACTAAGAATTTCAGGTCAAGGAATAGATTACATATATTTATAGAATAAGATCCAAAAGAGAAAGTGTCCATGCGTCTGTTTAGTATTTAAAAAAGATTGGCTAACATTTTCTCTATTCATTCATTTAGTATTTATGTTCAGAATAAATATTATAGCAAGATGTTTTCTATTAAATGGAGCAGAGAAGTATATTGAATATCTTCAGTCAACTTTCTTGTATGTCCTTTTTTTTACATTATTGGAACATATTTATAGTAAGCCTGTATTGTATTAGATATAGATATTAATATTTATAATGCAGTATTTTTTAAAAAAAAACAAGCAACCCCAAGGCTGCTTAGAACACTGGAAACACAATCTAGGCATAAATGTCTATATTCCAAATCAATAGAACAGTGGCAATTAAAATAAAACAGTGTTTTAGAAATGATTGAGAATCACTCCCAAAGAAACTTTTCAGAAATGTAATGAGTTCTTAATCATTATATTTTATTTGGATGATATTACAGCGAGATCCCCCTCTAGGATGTATACCTTAATGTGGTGAGGGGGTTTGAGAGTATTGAAGAAGCTGAGAGCAATGCCGTCAGGAGTCCAGACTAAGAGACTAGACTCCTAGCAGGGTCACCCAAGGCAGAATGGTCAAAGGATGGAAGAAATATCAATAATTTAAGATATGCAGATGATACCATACTACTAGCAGAAACTAGTAATGATCTGAAACAAATACTGATAAAAGTTAAAGAGGAAAGCACAAAAGCAGGACTTCAGCTGAACGACAAGAAGACTAAAGTAATGGCAACAGAAGATTTATGTAACGTACAAGTTGATAATGAGAACATTCATAGAATCATAGAATCAGAAGAGTTGGAAGGGGCCTACAAGGCCATCAAGTCGAACCCCCTGCTTAATGCAGGAATCCAAATCAAAGCATTCCCAACAGATGTCTGTCCAGCTGCCTCTTGAATGCCTCCAGTGTCGGAGAGCACACTACCTCTCTAGGTAATTGGTTCCATTGTCATATGTCTCTAACAGGAAGTTTTTCCTGATGTCCAGTTGAAATCTGGCTTCCTGCAACTTGAGCCCATTATTCCGTGTCCTGCACTCTGGGATGATCGACAAGAGACCCCTGCCCTCTTCTATGTGACAACCTTTCATGTACTTGAAGTGTGCAATCATATCTCTCCTCAGTCTTCTCTTCTCCAGGCTAAATATGCCCAGTTCTTTCAGTCTCTCCTCATAGGACTTTATTTCCAATCCCCTGATCATCCTTGTTGCCCTCCTCTGAGCCTGTTCCAGTTTGAATGCATCCTTCTTGAAGTGCGGAGACCAGAACTGGATGCAGTATTCAAGATGAGGTCTAACCAGTGCTGAATAGAGGCGAACTAATACTTCATGCAATTTGGAAACTAGACTTCTGTTAATGCAGCCTAATATAACATTTGCCTTTTTTGCAGCCACATCACACTGTTGGCTCATATTCAGCTTGTGATCAACAACAATTCCAAGATCCTTCTCACATGTCGTATTGCTGAGCCAAGTATCCCCCATCTTATAACTGTGCATTTGGTTTCTTTTTCCTAAGTGTAGAACTTTGCATTTATCCCTGTTGAATGTCATTCTGTTGTTTTCAGCCCAATGCTCCAGCCTATCAAGGTCCCTTTGAATTTTGTTTCTGTCTTCCACAGTATTAGCTGTGCTACCCAATTTGATATCATCTGCAAATTTGATAAGCATGCTCTGTACCTCCTCATCCAAACATTAATAAAAATGTTGAAGAGCACTGGGCCCAGGACCGAAGCTTGTGGTACCACCCAGTTTGAGAAGGAACCATTGATAAGCACTTTTTGAGTACGATTCTGGAGCCAACTGTAGATCCACCTGATAGTTGTTCCATCCAGCCCACATTTAGCTAGCTTGCTAATCAGAATGTCATGCGGCACTTTGTCAAAAGCTTTGCTGAAGTTGAGATATATTATGTCCGCAGCATTCCCACAGTCTACACGGGAGGTTATCCGATCAATTAACGAGATAAGTTTAGTTTGGCAGGATTTGTTCTTCATAAATCCATGTTGGCTGCTAGTAATTGCTGCATTGTTTTCAAGGTGCTTACAGACTGACTGCTTTATAATCTGCTCCACAATTTTTCCAGGGATTGATGTTAAGCTGACTGGTCTGTAGTTCCCAGGTTCCTCCTTTTTGCCCTTTCTGAAGATAGGAACAACATTAGCTGTTCTCCAGTCATCTGGAACTTCACCAGTCCTCCATGATTTCGCAAAGATAATAGACAGCGATTCTGAGAGTTCTTCAGCCAGTTCCTTCAATACTCTAGGATGCAGTTGATCGGGTCCTGCTGATTTGAACTCATTCAGAGTGATTAGGTATTCCTTGACTGTTTGTCTATCAATCCCAAGGTCCTATCCTGACCCTTCTACTTCATGTTTCCCAGGTCATAGACCCTTTTTTAGGAGAAGACTGAGCCAAAGTAGCAACTGAGCACTTCTGCTTTTTCTTTGTCATCTGTTATCATTTTTCCATCCTCATTTCTTTTCTCTGTCTTTTACTGTGGACATACCTGAAGAAAGCTTTTTTGTTGCTTTTAGCATCCCTCGCTAACCTCAGCTCATTCTCAGCTTTAGCCTTCCTGACACCATCCCGGCAATCCCGTGATACCTGCCTGTACTCTTCCTTTGTGGCCTAACCTTCTTTCCACATCCTGTATGTGTCCTTTTTGTTTTCAGGTCATCTCTAAGCTTTTTGTGAAGCCACATTGGCTTATTCTGCTGTTTCTCCCCTTTTTTCCTTGTTGGAATTGCTTGCCATTGTACTTTTAGAATTCCCTTTTTTAGAAACTCCCATCCGTCTTCAACTCTTTTGCTCATTAGAGTGGCTTGCCATGGAACTGTACTTACAATTGTTCTGAGTTTATTAAATTCAGCTTTCCTGAAGTCCAGGGTGCGCGTATGGCTACTCTCAGCTTTTGCTTCTGTTAAAATCAAGAATGCAAGTATGGTTTGGTCACTTTCCCCCAGAGTTCCCGTAACTGCCACTTCATCCACCAAATCATCTCTATTGGTTAGAATCAAGTCTAGGATAGCTGATCCTCTGGTTGCTTCCTCCACTTTCTGTAGGAGAAAGTTATCTCCAACACAAGTCAGAAATTTCTTGGAGGGGCCATGTTTGGCAGAATTTGTCTCCCAACAGATATTGGATAATTGAAGTCCCCCATTACTACTACATCATGTCTCCTCGAAACATTGGCAGTTTGCTTTTCAAAAGTTACATTCTCGTCTTCTCCTTGATTGGGTGGTCGGTAGTAGACTCTAAGCACCACATTCCTTTTATTCCTTGCCCCATTAATTTTAATCCAGATACTCTCAGTGGAGCTACCAAGCTCATCTTCCTGTATTTCTGTGCAGGGATATATATTTTTTAACATATAGCGTGACTCCACCTCCCTTTTTATTCCTTCTGGTCTTTTTGAACAAGTTATATCCTTCAATTGCTGTATTCCAGTCATGGGAGTCATCCCACCAAGTTTCAGTTATACCTATCAAGTCGTAATTGCCCTCCCGTATTAACAGTTCAAGTTCGTCCTGCTTGTTTCCCATACTCTGAGCATTATAGTAGGGCCCTGCTTTTTGGCATTCCACTAATTACGGCAGCTAAAATTAGAGTAAGGCCCCACTCATACAGAGCTTGTTCCACTTTTACAGCATTTTTCAGGCATTGGCCGCCATTTTATTGAAGGCGCGTTTCACTTTTAGGCAGAGGTCTGCAACGTAACCCACCATATGAGTGGGGCCCTACTGTAGTATACAGATATCAAAGATAATGTGATTTGTGGCTTGGCTTCCTTACTACATTTTTCTGAGGATTGTTACTGGGCCCTATTAGAGCTGATCTCTCTGTTCCTGTTACTGTGCACAAGCCTTCATCAGTCGTTACCACCAAGGTTATGTCTCCCTCCCCTTTAGGATTCAGTTTAAAGCCCTCCTGATGAACTTCTCCATGCTGTGGCCAAACACATTCTTCCCAGTCCTTGTGAGATGCAACCCATGACTTGCCAGCAGTCCATCTTCCGGGAAGTATAACCCATGGTCCCAGAATCCAAATCTCTCACATCTGCACCACCTTCGTAGCCATTCATTCACACGGAGTATTTTTCTTTCCCTTTCTACTCCTCTTCTAAGTACTGGAAGGATGGATGAAAAAACTATCTGGGCACCAACAACTTTGAGTTTCCTTCCCAGAGCTTCAAAGTCTGATGTGATTTCTTCATAGCTCCGTTTGGCAGTATCATTTGTTCCCACATGAATGATGAGAAAGGGATACCTGTTGGTGGGCTTGATGAGTGACGGCAACTCTTCTCTCACATCTCTAATACATCCTCCTGGTAGACAGCATACCTGGCGAGTCCACAGATCTTCTCTGCATACTTGGGTTTCGATCCCACGCAGTAGTGCATCTCCCACTACTAGTACTCTTCTCTTCTTGTTGTGGGGCGTGGTTCATTGCCCCGCTTGATAGAGCTTCAGCCTCTTGCTTGTTGTCGCACGGGGTCTCCTATAATTCTTCCACCACAGGCTGTCTTCCAGTCTCATCCTCGAGTGGTTGAAAGCGGTTCCATAGTTCCACTGGTGAAGGGTGTCTTCTAGCTCTTTTGATCCTAACTGTCACCCTTTCCCACAGTTTCCTCCACTTCGTTGTTCCTCTCCAAAGCAGTCGCCTCTTCTGCTACCACATGCTGTTGCTCTTCCACCTCCACTTCTCTTTCCTGCTGTTTTTCCAGTGATCTAAGAACTCTTCATCTTCTGTTATAGTCTTCAGTGTGGCCACCCGCCATTCCAGGCCTCTCACTTTTTCTTCCAACAATGCCACAAGCTTGCACTTGTTGCACGTGTATGCCATGTTGTTCTCAGGCAAGAAAACAAACATGGCCCACACCTTGCAGGTCACAACCACTGGAGTATCCTTCCCATTCATACTCTTTTCTACCTTTTGTTTCTGACTACTTTTTTTGGAGTGGCCTGTGCTTTGTCCTGACCTACTTCCGGGTAAACAGAGAGTCCCACTGGTATGTGGTGTGCTGTACAAGGAGAATTAGTCATTTTGTTTTTAAGGATCTCCCCCTTGACCTCCCGTCAAACTCCTCTGTCATACTCCTGTTTGCTTTCCCTGTTCTCTCTCCGTTTGCTCGCTCTCTGAAAGCTGGCTTGCTTATATCTCCTCACCTGTGGACCAACTGAGACAGCTCCATCTGCTCTGCTCAGTCAGGAAACAGAATGAAAGTCCCAGCGCACACAGCTGCTGCTTGTTGTCCTCAGCAGTTTGCAGGCCACACCCTTAAGCCAATAGCTATCAGGCCACACCCCTTCCAATCAAGCTGCTTCAGAGCACACGGCTTCACAGCCCTTTTGGCCTTTTTCCTTTCCTCGCTACAGCTCCTTTGTCAAACTCCTGTTTGCTCTCCCTGTTCACTCACTCTTTGAAAGCTGGCTTGCTTATATCTCCTCACCTGTGGACCAACTGAGACAGCTCCTCTGCTCTGCTCAGTTAGGAGTCAAGAAACAGAATGAAAGTCCCAGCACACACAGCTGCTGCTTATTGCCCTCAGCAGTTTGCAGGCCACTGAACTTGTCAAGGATTATCAATACCCTGGCGCAGTTATTAACCAAATGGAGACAATAGTCAAGAAATCAGAAGAAGGGTAGGACCAGGGAGGGCAGCTATGAGAGAACTAGAAAGGATCCTCAAATGCAAAGGTGCATCACTGAACACGAAAGTCAGGATCATTCAGACCATGGTACTTCCGATCTCTATGTATGGATGTGAAAGCTGGACAGTGAAAAAAGTGGATAAGAGAAAAATCAATTCATTTGAAATGTGGTGCTGGAGGAGAGTTATGGGGATGCCATGGACCACAAAAAGACAAATAATTGGGTGTTAGAACAAATTAAACCAGATCTATCACTAGAAGCTAAAATAATGAAACTGAGGTTATCACGCTTTGGACACATGAGAATACATGATTCACTAGAAAAGACAATAATGTTGGGAAAAACAGAAGGCAGCAGAAAAAGAGGAAGACCAAACAAGAGATGGATTGATTCCATCAAGGAAGCCACAGAACTGGACTTACAAGACACAGAGTGACATACTTTTAACCGGCTTCTTCATAGGCAGACATGCTATTTCAGTATCCGGCATGTGTCTTAGCTTGACAGAGTTCACTGGACAAAAGGACTCATTAATAATTATAACACTTGAACTCCACTTTACCACATTTGCTTTGGTCATCCATCCTTTCCTAAACATTTTGTAAATACAAAATGCATGTACAGTGTGCATCAGACTGAGTCTTGTTTCAATTTCTTGCTGTTACAGTTTATTATTTTAATAATTACCTGACTTCCCCAGATCTTTAAAGCAACCCTTCATATCGACAAAATCACTGTTTTCAGCTCAGTTGTTAAATTATTTCACCTCTTTCAACACTTTCATTATGACTCCCACTTACACTTATTTGTTTAAAAAAAGACTATTATTTTATTCATATACAAACAATTGAAGCAGAGATTCTTGTAGTATAAAACCATGGACTTTTCACAGCTCCCACCCACACCTTGGGTTATAAAAAGAAAGCTTCATTGATCTATGAAAAGTGATATTTGCTGATTCCCTTTAAACAAGTTGGTCTTTGTTGCCCTAGTTAAACATGACACCAGCAGTCTAATTCTACGCATGTTTACTTGAGTTTACTATTGAGTTTCATGGAACTTTTTTCCAAGTATGCAGGCATAGGATTCTAGCCTTAGGCATTCTTATTTAAACTATCATCAAAATAAAATCTGAGAATGGGCTATTGTACATCTGTGCCTTTCAGTATGAATCAACAAGACATATTCTGAGTAACAAACTATTAGAATATAGATGCAATGTAGACACTAGCCACATTTCTCCTGCAAGCTCTATGTTGCATCTGGTATACACAAATTTATTAAGGCTTTCACACATTTGTATATTCTATAAAGTAGAGTGGAGTTCAGTCATTCTGAATTCATTATTTCTCCATAAATTATAATGAGTAAACAGTGACCTATATAGTATACATACATGGACCTTAAAAAGTAATTGTGTGGAATTTCTAGTTTCAAATTGGTTTGGAATGGTGGGGGGAGGTTGGCACTAGTCTTTTGTCTTATCTCAAGTCTAAGCCATTACAAAAGTCTAGAACAATGGAAAGTTAGAATCTGTATTGGTCTTTTAATTATTTCATTTACCAGTATTTGCCAAATAATTGAACAATCATGCATCAGTCCATTTTCCACTTAACCACTAAATATATAAACAGCAACTAAATATATAAACAGCAACACACACACCAATCTAAAAATCCATGCAAGTATCTCTGCTAGCCTGCTGAACTAGTGTTGGATGACTGTCTTCAGTGTGGTAGGCACTGGGTTGCAAAAATGGGTGCGGCTTTGGTCCAAGATTAGCCATGCCCACTTTCTGCCAAACCTGCTGCCCATGCAATGTCACTAATGCTTCATGCAGCCTTGGCTCTAATGCCTCCTCAGCTACTTCCATTCCTTCCCACACACCAGTCACCAGAGCTTCTCAACTAGTTTAGATGTGTGTGTTGTGTAGTGGGCTTCCCAGCTCCACATCCTAGCTGCTGGAATGAAGTCTGTATGTAATATTATATAGACAATCCAAAATAAGAGACCTGTTAATACCTTACCATAAGAAACACTGGTTTCATAAAACCTAAACAGCACTTGAATTCTACACTTGTTGAGCTACTATTCCATCAGTTTCAAAGACAAGCAAAACACATAAGGTGACTGCTTGTCAGTGACATCAAAGACAATAATATCTCTAAATTATTGTAAATGGATTCCAAGTTAAAAAGGCTCAAGCATGTGCAGCCCACAAGAAAGCATATGTAGGAACTGCTCACCAAGAGCTTTTACAATTTGCCAGGGTTGCCTTCTCTGATCACAGGTGCATTGATACTTGGCTAGCAGAGTTGTACAATGGGATTGTTCATGACAGACACAAAAAAAGTTTCTAGTCAAAATATGGGACAAAGTGATTATAATGACATTAAGATTCAGAAACAGAACAGAACTGGGAAAAGGAGCAAGAGTTGCATGAGGGACAGAAAACTGCAGACATCAGAAGCCTATCTCTTGAGCGACAGTTCTAAGTTACTGAAACAAGAAACCCAGCCTTAATAATCTACAAGGTCAGTTAAGAGCATGCTAGGAGGTAGTACAGTAAAAAGCAAAGATCCAGACAGTTTTCTACCTTCCTAAGAAAGGTTCATCATGCTACAAGTAACTAAACAGAAATCTGTGGCTGACAGAGTGTTATCTATTTCCACTCTTAAGTCCTTGATAAAAAAACTGCCTTTAAAAAATGACAACAAACCAAATTTTTACTATTTTAAATTTGCAACTCCCTCTCAAACTAGGGATGTGCACTGAATAAAATCAGGCAGATTCGTGAAGGGGGCACTTGGACTGTCGGTGAGAGACGAACCTGGATTGTCATGGGTTGGGTCGCCCAAAGCAATCCAGGGCTGTCAGGGGGCAGGGTTTCAGACAGAAAGGAGAAGCAAGCGTCGGGAAGACAAAGAAGCAGCAGCAACAGAAAAGGCCTAGGAGCGTAGAAGGGACCTCCTAACCCACCTGTGTGTTCCTGGGAAAAGGTAGCAGTGGTGGATGCCTTTGGATGTGGGATACTCCTTTCCTGCCCAACTGTTCCTTTTTCCTGCCTGATGCCACCTGACTTCCTTCCTAACCCTATGCCCTGCACCCTGAAGCAGCATCTTGCAGGACCAATGCCTCTAATCAATAGCTGCTATGCAGAGGATTGGATCTTGTAGGGTACATATATTGTGCTAAGAACCGGAATGCCAACCCAGCAACTTGAGCAGAGATGAATGCTACAAGGTGATAGATGTACTGCAACCAGTGGGAGCAAGGTGAATGATGGTTGTCTTTTGATCAGCTTTTAAGCATAAAAGCCTTAATCTGAACAATTACTTCTGATGGCTACCACTCACAGTGGCTCCTACGTTCACAACCAAAATGAGATTGCAGTTTCTTTTTTTCAAAATGTCCGTATCTGATTATAACCATTTGTGTCACAGTTAATTATATAATTTTGGAAGTTCTTCATTCCTTTGTTGTTGTTATGTGCCTTCAAATCGATTACGACTTATGGCAACCCTATGAATCAGTGACCTCCAAAAGCATCTGTCATGAGCCACCTTGTTCAGATCTTGTAAGTTCAGGTCTGTGGCTTCCTTGATGGAATCAATCCATCTCTTGTTTGGCCTTCCTCTTTTTCTACTCCTTTCTGTTTTTCCCAGCATTATTGTCTTTTCTAGTGAATCATATCTTCTCAAAATTATATTTGTGAATTTCAAGTACAGATTTCAAAGTGTTTTATCCAGTCTAACGATTTGTTGCTTATCGTAAGAAATAACAGTAATAGCACTACTACTATTACCTAACAACAACAACACAGTATGTTCTGTTTTAATTTATTCCATTCTGGACAAAATGACTTTTGAGTGGCCTACATTATCTGAATATATGGCAATACAGACAAACTAGTGATAAACAGTATCCTGATTACTCAATATAAATGTCTTGAACTGCCTCTAAAAATGCTTGATTGTAAGATCTGGCAGGCCTCCATTGGGAATTTGAATGCTTAGAAGTAACTATCAAGACTGCCTCTCTGTTCACCCACACTAACCTTACATCACAGCCCGTATGTTATCATCTAAATAGTGTTGTCTTCTCAGATGTTTTGCTTTAATTGAGTCTGACTGGTTACAGAGATTTGTGTCAGCTAATGAATAGTATGCTTTTTTCCTTCTTAGAAACTGACCAGTGGCACAGTTTCTTGAGATCTTCAATCCACCAACTTTTCCCAGTTGCTACTCTGAAAACAGTTCTGAATTGAATACAGACTGCAGTACATGGAGAGGGTATTTGTGCTTCCTCGCCATTCTTCTGTTTCTTCTCAAAAGGGAAATGCAATCAATTATATAATTAATGACAGTCATCTTACCTGCCTTCAGTCTTGAAGACCCAACTTCCCCAAAAAACTAAAAAACACATGAGTAGCTAATTTTTTAAAAGAGTAATTGCTTTTCTTGGTCAATCATGTAGATGTTTTTCAGGCCTCTCAACTGGAGAAACAAGCAATTGTATGATAGATAACACTTGTAAACTGACTTAACGTCTGCAAAATCTTTTTTATTATACTTTTATCTTGCTTTACAGATGAAAACTGTATCCCAAAGCAGGTCACAACAATTTAAAGTTAAATACAAATAGCAATGAATTAAAATGCAATACTGGTGTGGGGATGCTGTACAGAAATAAAAATATGATCTAAGCTCTGTTCTAAGGCTTTACCATCTAAAAGATAGGACACACCCAAGGGGAGAACAGGGAAGGTGCAACACAGACAAGGAAAATTATTTTGAGAATAGCAGAATAAAAAGATGAGTTGTTAACAGGCATTCATTTCAAGTCAGAGCCAGATTACTCTAGCTGAGATGGAGGTTGTACAACTAGAATGGCTCCAAGCAACAGAAGACAGAAACAGATGTAAGTAAAACACAGGTTTAAAAAAGTTTAGAAATACAGTTTGTTATTGTCTTATCAAACTGTTGCTTATCTTTTACTAGAGGATCCTTTCAAGGGGGGGCCACACAAGAACCCCCTCATATGCTGAAAACAGTGGTGCTAGATCAGCATGTACTGTATTACCTTTTTAAGAACTCCACAAAAAATATAATCTCATCTCTTTTATACTCCATACTGTTCTCATTATGGCTGTTGATATCATGTCCTTTCTACCTTTGTCTTTTTACGAGGAATTATTATAGCGGTTCAAACTGCATTTTGAATATGGCTACCATGTGTGGAGCTTAGACCTCCTACAAACCTATTGTGATCACTGCATAATTCATCCTGGCTGATGACTCAGTGGCATAAACACAAATTGTCTCTCTCATAAACTTTTAAAACAAAAAGGGTGGAGAGCTCATGTACAGGAAAAGGACTTTTACTGTTGTGCACCTACCCTTTGGAATTTATTCCCCTTATATATTACACAGGTACCACCTCTGTTGTCTTTTCGGCACCTATTACAGATCTTCCTTCTTTCAACAAGCCTTTTAAGCAGAGACCTTATCCCAGTCTGCATCTGTGTTGGAATTGTTTTTAAGGTTTTTTTTAAAGATGTTTCAAAGTTTTATTTTTAAAGATATTTTATGATGATTTGGTGTTTTTGTTTGCCACCCTGAGCTACTTCTGGGAGGAAGGGCAGGATACAAATTTAAATAATGATGATGATGATGATGATGATGATGTTAGGATGATTGATATTAGGATCATCACCATAACTATTATTTTGCATGGATGCAGCTACTAATTTCACTATTTAACCCAATGATAAACATACTAAAGATCTATGAAATTAATAGGATTTACTTATAATAAAGAGTGTATTGGATTAAAGTGTAAGTAATTTTTCATCAGGTAGCATTACAGGCAATTTTTGTCACAAAAGGGACACCATTAGACAGCTACAGCTACTAAATTTCCTATATTAAGCACAATCTGAAAAATTCTTCTTCCCTTTCTTAGATGCCAACAACAATTTTTCAGGGATTTATCAGTGTTAGGCCTTATTAATATGATGCAGGATATGCTAGACATCAACAAGTAAAACCTTTATTATTCAGTTTCCCTATTCTCTGCAGGTTTGAAGGTTGAGTAGTCACCTTGCTAATGCCACACAAATGACCCAGATTTGAAGATGCACAAATAGAATGGATAAGTGGTGGAGTTTCCTAGACAGTACTCTTCTTCCCATGAGGTAAAGTCTCCATAAACACAGGATCAGACAATTTCTATGAATAAAAATATTCTTAGCTGAACATATATGAGTACGGAAAGAAAGCAGATGGAATGTTATTCTTGCGAGCATGGAGGCACATTATGAAATACTGCACTGGTGCCCTCAGACCTTTAACAAGGAACACCTCTTAATTCATCAGTGGGGGTCAGAAGTTTAGTTTACTCAGCAAGAATAACACTATTAAAAGCTACTGCTCTTTCATGTCACCACAATTCACACTCATACATTCTAACTCTGGCTAATGCAGGTCAGTGAAATGAACACTGGAGCCGACATAGGCAGCCATCTCAGCCTGGATATTTTAAAACAGAATTTATATGTGCTTTAAAAACAATCTAAAAGGATCAATCTAGCTTATGAATCTGATGAAAGCATACACACAAAAAGAGACAGATGGATGAGAGCATATAAAAGCAAGTTAAGCCAGAATCTTTCTATTGATTTTCAGCAGGCAGTGTAAAGCACTTTGGAGATGTCTTGTATATCATTGCACAGAATGAATTACTGTTATGCATATAGCTGAAGCATGTCAGGATTTATCATCAGCTGATGTGCTGTAGAACACTTTTGAAATGGACTTTCTTGTTTCCAATACAGTGGTTATTAAATAACTACTAATTAAACACTGTTCAATCAAACAGGAGAAAACAGCTATAACAGGATCCATTCCAACAGTTCTCATTAGAAATCATATCCAATATCAAAACCAGCAGTAAAGTTGGCATGTACAATAATTTTATCATTAATAACAGGAAATTCAGACAGTAGGAGATTATCTTCTGGAAATTAAGGGAAAATGTCTTTTATAGATAAAAGCTTTTTATGTTGCCTTAATTTTAACAAATATCATTATACTTCAAATTCCTTTCCTGATCCAAGTTTCATCTCTAATTACTTTCAGGAAATGCCTGTAACAGGTTGCATTATTTTAGTTGCTCTTTATTAGTTATACATGACACCTCCATGGCTTGATGTCCCCTCAGAAACTTCCAACTCAAAAACGAACACCATAAAATTCTCATTGTATAACTGCTAACACCAGAAAACTTATAAATGCAGCAGCAACTCTTTTCTTTACAGTAAAAAAAATAAACAAATGGTCAGTAAATCCCACAACATAAAATACAGATTGTCTATATATATTTTAAAAGTGAAATGCAGAAGTATTACGTTTTGGACATAGTTCTAGAATTGCATCACTTTCATGAACTATTCCTCCTCTACCATAATTTTTTTATGCCACGAACCATTTTATTTTTAAACAGACATTAAATATCTAAAAACATATTCATCCTTATGATCAGTGCTTTTTTTGTGATGGCAGTCATCTGTACTGAGTACCAGCACCTCTTTTGTTGCTGCCCATGGGAGCTATTTTGTGCTGGAAACCACAGCATGTTTATCAAGACATGAGTACCGGCACCTCATTTTTTTTACAAAAGAAAAAAAAGAGAGAGAGAGCGTTGCTTACATTAAAGGATCATCAACACAATTAGTATAATCATTTCACAAGGTTTTTTTAAAAAAAAAAAAAACTATTGAAAAACTGTAGCTTCATTCACTGGAAGATATATGATGGGAGTTTCATCTAGTTATAACAACATAATATTTAATATGACTGCTGTTAAAGAAATGTAATATTCAAACAAAATGGAAAAGAAACCAGCTTACCTTCTTCTGTTTCATGCCATACGATCCCTTCTAAATTTACACTCGTCCCAGGTTCACATGGTCCAAGACATTCAGGCTCTGTTACTATTCCAACATCACAAGTATTCACACCCACTGACCGAGTCCGTACCAAAAGTTGCTCAACTGGAGCTGCAATGTTGGATGAAGATGGGGAAAAGTAGGAAGGCAGAATCTGAGGTGTGAGACTACTCGAAATAGGCGGCGGAGGTGCAGGCACTGTAAAGAGGGGGTCAACCTAAAAGTAAAAACAAAGTAATACATAATCTGTTATGCTCAAGATAATAGGAAAGACTGACATATATTGACTTTTGAACAGAGTAATTCCACACATCATGGAACAATACGCATGAAAACTCACAAAATATTAAGAATCCTAACTCTGTAAACAAAGTTTTTGTCACGATGCACCAGTCATACAAATGGGACTTGAACTTGCCAAATCTTTTATGTTACTCCCTTCAAATATATCACTGCTTAGTAACTCTTGCCTACAGACTCTCATTTTATGCCTCTTTAATTAAAGCAGACTTAATGGATTATAAGACTGCCAACAGCAAAAGTTACCAGCCTATTTTAGTAACTCACCTAATTATTATCTTTTAGACATTCTGATCGCTCACTTTAATAATTGCTCCAAGATTTTTCAGATGCTCAGATGTGGACTAAATAAGAATGCTTGTTATCAGTTAAATAGATCAACTCAGTAATTTGTGGTAGCTTTTTATTTAGAAGAGAACTTTTGTGTATTGCTTACTTCACCTTTAAACTGATCCAAGTCAAAAGCAAGCAATTCTTTCAGGCTATGAAACATCTTTCTTTTGAGTACCAGAATAAAGCTTCAGTCATCAATATACCTACCCTCTGTCATGCTTCATTCCTAATACTAATGTCCATGTAAGTGATACTTAGGAGCTAAATATGAAGAAACTTCAATTTATATTCTCATGTAAATAACATCCAAGAATGTTGACATAAAGTATGATAGCATTGCACACAATGACCACAAGAAACACTACTGGAAAGTTACGTGATTTATTCTCTAATATAGTTCACAATGACTATGAAAAACAAGTTGGGCCATCTTAGAAATTAACTGGTTTACTCTGGCATGAAATCAACAGACACATGAAGTAGAAAGAAAAGGTCCTTAGCAGCATGGAAAGAGCCACCTTGTACACAGTAGTAGCACTGGGGGGGGTGCTAAATACCCCCCCCGCTTTCGATCTGTGTGTCTGGCTGGCTTTAACCTTCCCCCACTCCAGTAACCCTGATCTGTTTGTGAGATGGGGAAAGTGCACATGTCTGTGTGCACGCCTGCACTTGTACATGTAAGTGTGCAGCTCCTGACTAGGGATGGGGAGAATTCCAATGAAAGCTGGAATTGACACAGGACTCCCCAATAAACGCTCATGTTTGCTGTCTTTGCAGATGGATCCTGAGTGCTGCAAGCATCCGTAGCTTTTTCCCAATACTTGATTTGGTCACAGCAGACTGAGGAGGAGACAGCAGCAAAGGGGGGGGGAGAATGGGTGCATGGGCCTTGAGGGCTGCTTTCCTTTCCTTTCCTAAAGGAAAGCACCCTGTCTTTTTTGCTTCCTAACATGAAACTGACCAGCCTCATTCACAGCAGACTGAGGAAGAAGGTGAAGGGGGTGGGTGAGAAAGCCGCTTTCCTTTCCCAACAATAAAAATATTGTTAATTTTGGGGAGAAAAAATACTGGGACAGTAAAAGCAACAAACAGCAGACAAACAATGCAGTCAAACCGATACTGCCTGCTAGTTCAACAGAAATGCGTTTGTACTGGAAAAAACAAAACAGCCCCCATCCCAACTCCTCACCTACCAAAAAGTTACCCATATCTGTGGTATATAATACTGTTGGTTGCATTCAATAGTACCCTTCCACTTGCAGTATATTTTTCAAGCCAGGGGAGGCACCTATGACTACAAGGGGTAGGGCGGGATTTTCTCCATGTGATCTTTCCTCTGCCCCCCCTCTGAAAATCTGCTCTGGAGGGTTGGGGGACCCTCGAGAACACCTTGAAAAGTAGCACAGGGGGCTACTAGAAGACAGATCAGCAAAATCCTACTTCTGTTCATGGGTTCCTCTGCTGGTCTGCAGCTGTTCACAGAAGGATTCCTTCTCTGAACTGCAGTGCACTACTGAATCCAACCTGTTCTATATATCGATATCCATATCCAGCACCTTTCATTCCACTTCATGCATCTGATGGCTGTTGTTGCCTACAAAATTTCATACCACAGGACTAGTCCACAGCTTAGTCCCTAGGGTTGACCTCACCCCATTACAGGTATCAATTGGCCCTGACAATTGCCAACATTCACTTCTCCCTTTCCTTCCATGCTTTTAAAAATCATCTGAAGGGAAATGCAGACAGACACATGAGAAGAAAATGCTATTCCTCACACACCCCTATTTCTTTCCCCTTCTCTGGGAAGGGCAAGAGAGGACGGGGGGGGGGGGGGAAGAAGAGTCTAGGCATACAAACGTGATAATCTGTCCCCTTGTATGTTCACCTCTTCTCCAACAAGGCAACAGCTTGAAAGTGAAGCAACAAAATGAGGGCTCTTCCTCTCCTCCTCACCAGATCACTGAGTTTCACAGATCATGGAAGGAAGGAGGAAAGGGTCAGAGATTTTAACTGTAGAAGAACTATCTCCTTTCATTTCTTTCAAAGTATCCTTCTCTGGAAAAGAAGGTATGTGTGCGTGCTCCATAAGATAACAGAAGACATTACCATAAAGACAATGGTGCAACATAACCAGTGTACTGTAACTCTTAATGTAAACAAACACACTACAAAGACAAATGGGATGCAATTTACATTTCCTACTGAGAGGCCTATCAATAATCTTTATTTAAAACATGAAACACAAACATATTCTAAGAAGATTGAAACAAGATAGTTGAATCTCCAGGTTTGGCAACTACCTGACTCCCCCCCCCCCAAAGTGGGGGGAAGCACAGCAGAGTACAGCAGCTCTGTATTTCAGTTCTGTGTTTATCCCACTGCCATCAGACTTTAAGAAGTTGGCAACAGTAAAAGAAAAAATGAGAGGAAGCTTTTCAACAAGAAGTCAAGCATGCAGGCAAGTGAAAAATCAACTGACCTCAAAAACAGATGTTCCTTGCAAACTAGTTGTCAATTAAGTAAGCATGAAAAAATCCCCAGTATTTATCTTTTAACTACATTAAAGACACAGGGCCAGAGTTTGCACTACATGAGATCTGGCCGTCACACAGATTTCTCATACAGACACCCTCCAGCTTTCTTTTCAGGCTTCCTGAGTAATGCAAATGGTGTTCGTTCCTGTACTTTCCCCAGTATTTCTCCAAATGTGGAGTAACACAGCATCAGTACGAACTACGTCCCCTCATATATTGTGATAGGACCACCTGAAATTATTTTAAAATGCTCTAATTCTGGTTAAAAGAGAGCCAGTGCGAGGCAGTTGCCCACAATAAGGCCAACACTCTGTTGGACCGCTAGGATTTGAAAAGATCTATATTTAAAACCCCAATTAGTCATGAAGTTCACTGGGTGACATTGGACTAGTTACAATCTCTCAGCCTAGCCCTATGTGAGGTCTTCTGTCATTTGATCTGTGGTGATGTGACACACGTGTCTTTCTTACTTTCTCTACGCCACTGCAAGTGAAAACTTGGAGGAGGGGATGTGTATTGCTAGGCTTTCAAGTATAGCTACTAAGGTAGGGAGCATATGCATTCCCAATATGGAAAGCCCAACCCACAGAATTTTGGACGGAGCCTATTGAGTTGTCTTTTTAATGGCAACTCAAAACTTACTTATTTTCCCAAGGTTTTAAGTGTTGGGATTTTATGGAACCGTCCACAGCATTTGTTAGTTTTACAAACTTTAACTGACCTGAGTACAGTAAGACCCCACTCATATGGCAGGTTATGTTCCAGGCTCCTGCTGAAAAGTGAAAACCACTGGAAAGTGGGGCCCTACTGTATTTCAGTAGCTGACAGCCATCAGCTGAAGTGCATGATCAGGTGTAGCACAGGGAGCTCCAGCCGCCGTGCTCCACCTGACAGCAATCAGCTGTAGCGCGCGAGCTCTCCGCATTCCAGCTGACAGCGATCAGTTGTAGCGTGCAAGCTCCCCATGCTCCAGCTGACAGCAACCAGCTGTAGCACGGGATCTCCAGCTGCCGCACTCCAGCTGTAGCGCGGGGAGCTCCAGCTGCTGCGCTCCAGCTGACAGGAGCCCTACTGTATTGGTTTTCTCTTGCTCTTGTGATATGTATTGCATTTATTGGTTTTACATTATTCTAACTTGCCCTAGGATCAAAAACGACGAAGGGCTGGGATAAAAAAATCTCCCAGGTAAATAACAGTGGCTCCCAGCCTGGAGGTTGTCACCAGCTATGCTCCTGGATATATATTTTGGGGGGGGGGGCTGCTTCTGGTGAGGGATTGGTCTCTATAAAAGGCAAAGCAGCCAGACTTGCCACTGTCATCGGTTATAACTTGAAGAACAGTAACTTGAAGAACTTGTGGTTGAGCTTCCTTTTACTTCCTCCATCCCATTTCTTTTCCCTCATGTGTCATGTCTTTTTAGATTGTCAGCATGAAGGCAGGAATGATCTTACAGTGGCTTACAAAAATAAGTTCCCAGAGTCCTTTTGGGTAAAAGGTGGGGTATAAATGCTGTAAACAAATAGTGTGTGTGTGTGTGAAGATATTTTAGTCACTTCAAGATGGTGCTCTAATCACAAAGCATTTTGCTCTTCAAAACAAAACAAGAGCAAAGAGCGTTTTTGTCACATTATCATAACACTGATGCAAAGATAGGTAATATTTATGTTTCTGTGCTGTCTGAAGGAGTTCTATGTTACTATGGATACTGAATGCTCACATACAAGAGAAGGTGGTATAACAGAAGAATTGTGAGAGATGACAACAAATGCAGCTGTTAAAGTATAACAAGTCAGTCTTGATTGCTGCCTCGAGATTAGGAAATAAAAGATGTTCTGCAAAATGACAAGACAGTAGACACTTGGCCAATCAAGAGAATATATCTACGTGGAGCTACAATTTTCTACATGTAGACTGGCTCCTCAGCAGAGGGAAAACCTGCATTCAGCATCTCATGGTTCAGCATGCAGAGATCGTGCACTGGAGGTAGAGTGTCTAAAATGTTATCAACCCCGCCAATACTGTCAGTATCTATCACCTGTTGAGCGGGGGAGGGAGAAGTAGACCTAACAGGTGGTCACTGCAGCCAACTTTGACAGCACTGTCCACATCTTACTACAATATGTGTATATATGCTCCAAACGTAGTGTCTCATACAAGCATCTGTGATGCCCTCACACAAGCCACAATCCTGTTAAGTGTACTTCCGTCTCTCTAAACTGTATCCATGAGTAGCTTCATAAATCAATGGAAATTAACTCCCAGTGTGGAAGCATTAGCCTACTTCATCTAAATGTGTTCCATTTTACTTGAAGTGCTCCTGTCTCAAAACAGAAGGAATTCTTGGAATTAAAGGTCGAATGGCTGCTGACTCCTAGAAGCATCCCTGGCATTATACATTTTGCTTGTGACTTCTCTCTGCTTACAATGACCTATGAACAGAGAGAATGTGGCTCAACTTGCTAAATGTGCAGTATGGATGAGACACTTCCAGAGCAAAAGACTTAGACTGCATGTGGCTTCACAAAAAGCTTAGAGATGACCAGAAAACAAAAAAGGACACATACAGGAAGTGGAAAGAAGGTCAGGCCACAAAGGAAGAGTACAGGCAGGTATCACGGAATTGCCAGGATGGTGTCAGGAAGGCTAAAGCTGAGAATGAGCTGAGGCTAGCGAGGGATGCTAAAAGCAACAAAAAAGCTTTCTTCAGGTATGTCCACAGTAAAAGACAGATAAAAGAAATGGTGGCACAGCTACTCAATGAGGATGGCAAAATGATAACAGATAACAAAGAAAAGGCAGAAGTGCTCAATTGCTACTTTGGCTCAGTCTTCTCCCAAAAAAGGGCCTATGACCCTCCCGGGAAACATGAAGTAGAACGGGCAGGATTGGACCTTGAGATTGATAGACAAATGATCGAGGAATACCTAATCACTTTGAACAAGTTCAAATCGGCAGGGCCTGATCAACTGCATCCTAGAGTACTGAAGGAACTGGCTGAAGAACTCTCAGAACCGCTGGTTATTATCTTTGCAAAATCATGGAGGACCGGTGAAGTGCCGGATGACTGGAGGAGAGCTAATGTTGCCCCTATCTTGAAAAAGGGCAAAAAGGAGGAACCTGGGAAATACAGGCCAGTCAGCCTAACATCAATCCCTGGGAAAATTCTGGAGCAGATTATAAAGCAGTCAATCTGTAAGCACTTTGAAAGCAATGCAGTGATTACTAGGAGCCAACATGGATTTATGAAGAACAAATCCTGCCAAATTAATCTTATCTCATTTTTTGATCAGGTAACCTCCCTTGTAGACTGTGGGAATGATGTGGACGTAATATATCTCGACTTCAGCAAAGCTTTTGACAAAGTGCCCCATGATATTCTGATTAGCAAGCTAGCTAAATGTGGGATAGATGAGACAACTATTAGATGGATCCACAGTTGGCTCCAGAATTGTACACAGAGTGTGCTTATCAATGGTTCCTTCTCAAAATGGTCGGAAGTAACGAGTGGGGTATCACAGGGCTCGGTCCTGAGCCGTGCTCTTTAACATTTTTATTAATGACTTGGATGAGGAAGTACAAAGCATGCTTATCAAATTTGCAGATGATACAAAGTTGGGGGGCATAGCTAATACTGTGGAAGACAGAAACAAAATTCAAAAGGACCTTGATAGGCTGGAGCATTGGGCTGAAAACAACAGAATGACATTCAACAGGGATAAATGCAAAATTCTACACTTAGGAAAAATAAACCAAATGCACAGTTATAAGATGGGGGATACTTGGCTCAGCAGTACGACATGTGAGAAGGATCTTGGAATTGTCATTGATCACAAGCTGAATATGAGCCAACGGTGTGATGTGGCTGCAAAAAATGCAAATGTTATATTAGGCTGCATTAACAGAAGTATAGTTTCCAAATCGCGTGAAGTACTAGTTCCCCTCTATTCAGCACTGGTTAGGCCTCATCTTGAATACTGCATCCAGTTCTGGTCTCCGCACTTCAAGAAGGATGCAGACAAACTGGAACGGGTTCAGAGGAGGGCAACAAAGATGATCAGGGGACTGGAAACAAAGCCCTATGAGGAGAGACTGAAAGAACTGGGCATGTTTAGCCTGCAGAAGAGAAGACTGAGAGGAGATATGATAGCACTCTTCCAGTACATGAAAGGTTGTCGCATAGAGGAGGGCTGGGATCTCTTCTTGATCGTCCCAGAGTGCAGAACACGGAATAATGGGCTCAAGTTGAAGGAAGCCAGATTTTGACTAGACATCAGGAAAAACTTCCTAACTGTTAGAGCCATACGACAACGGAACCAATTACCTAGAGAGGTAATGGGCTCTCCGACACTGGATGCATTCAAAAGGCAGCTGGACAGCCATCTGTCAGGAATGCTTTGATTTGGATTCCTGCATTGAGCAGGGGGTTGGACTCGATGGCCTTATAGGCCCCTTCCAACTCTTCTGATTCTATGAAATCCCTTTTAGCCCTGCAATACTTACACTAAAGGAAAGATGGCAAGATAGGTACATATTGGGTAATGCCAAACAGGAAATATGCTCACTGGCGTCTTTCTGGTGTCTAATATGCAAAATGAAATGTGAAAACACGACACAACCTATATGGTACCAGCTCAGACTACAAATGAGTGATCGCATCTGAACATTCAATAAAAACAAACAAGCCTTCCTTGAGCATAAAAAGCGGGCATGTCAAGAGAATTTTACTTAAATTTTTTTACAAAAATTTGAACATATACGCCCCTAGCAGCAGTCTTAAGTAATATAGTCCCAGAAGGATTGTACCTTGCGCTATTTTTGCACATTTGAATTGGCACTCTATTGCAGAGTCAGAAGTAAATAAAGCTTCCACGTTTCACACAAAAATATGCCCATCTTAAATTGTCTCCTAATTTCAAACACTTTTCAAAGTGATCCTATTATCTATGCTTGTTCAGTCAGAAGACTAAGGTATGTGGTCTCTGGGAGATTTGTGGAAAACCCTCAAAAGAACACAAAGGTAACATATTAGAGGTGAAAAGGCAGAAGCAGGAAGGCAGCCATCTCATATGGGAGATGGTGAGGACAAAAGGTACACAAGCATAACATCTGCTGGTGGCAGTCTGTCAAGCTGAGGAAAGTTAATGTCAAGAACAGACGCTTTGCAGTTCTTCACTGTTATTTTTGCATGATTATTCCCAGGTGTTAGAGCATGCTGAGCAGTATCCTTGCTATTTATCACATAAGGTTCCAAGGAGGAAAAAAAAACAAGCTGCACTGAAGTCAGGTTAGTTATACAGATGGCAATGTTTCTGTACACAGGCAGCCTTAAAAACCTACAGAAATATGTGGCAATAGTTTCTTTCCTTGCCTTATTTCATGATCTTTTTGGGACCTGATTAGCAATGAAAGCTACAAAGTTTCAGAATGTTGTGCTTGGCAGTTTTCCATTGCCCAAAGTATATGACTGCATCAGGCAGTGATGGCTCTCTGTATTAGTATCTGCCGATAAATAGAGTAAGCGCCCTAGTGAGCACTTTTCATTTGGAACATGATACGTGCGCACAAAACAACAACAACCGAGGGGGAACTCATGAGGGAGGAAGAATAGGTTGGAAAAGGAACATCACCATTACTAGGAAAATGACTGTGATATTTCCTTTATGTACACAGATACTCCTCTACGTTCTGTTGCTGTTTTGTTCTAGACACTAATTTTAAGCAGTGCATTATGAAAGCCGGTCTCTCCGATGTACTCAGAAATCTCCAGAGTTACAATCCTGAAGCCATAAAATTCCATCTCTCCTGTAGGGGATTTCCTGCCCTGCAGGGTGATTCTATTGAATAACACAAAGTTCCTGTAGAAAAGACACTCCTTTCCTGCTGGATAAGAGGAAGTGTAGAGATCCAAGTGCCAGACTTTTCATTTTATAATTGTGGGAAAGTCACTTAAAAAACGACGAACATCTAGAATAGAACCAAAAACAAAGGGGGGGGGGGGAAGACTTGGGACCTCGCACTCCCTTCAAGTTTGTACTTCTTTTGCAGGGCATTTTTGAGGACTCAAGTGAGATGTTTTGTTCCTAGGAAAATAGCATGTTTAGAGCTAGATGTGATTCATCTGTCTGCAATAACTGATATTTATTCATCTATCTATGCTGTTGGCTACAACTCCCATCGCTCCTGGTGGCTGAGGCTGATGGGAGTTGCAGTCCAACAACATCTGGAGGATAAGATATTGGTTATCCCTACATTAAATGTATATCCCACATTTCTATGAGAACGTGTCCATGTAGTTGTGTGTCACTGGCACATAGCAGATGTCTTTTGTATTGTAAACACTGATACATTTCTACCCAGCCCCCACATGTACCCTTGGGGAACTCCTCTCTTTTTAATAATCCCATATTGCCTTTTGTGTGTAGACACACTGCAGACAAGCATCAGAATGCTTGCAGGGTAGGGGTAGAGCCTGGTGTTACAATGCTACACCCACCCTATGCATGTTCAAAAAACACACTGAGCCTCAGCTAAACTTTTCAAAGTGGCTATATGGGAAGGGATGTAGCCCAGTGGTGGACAGTCTCCTTTGCATGCAGATTGTCCCAGGTTTCTTCCCCAGAATCTCCAGGAAGAGTTGGCAGTCAGTATGGGCAATATTGAGCTAGATGCACCAGTGACTCAGTATAAGAAGTTTCCTATGTTCCTACTGAAAACCAGGTATCTGGAAGATGTTTTCTAGATTGGCTTTCTCCCTGACATGCTAACTTTCTATGTGCAACCCCATAAAATAACACGGTAGCTTTGTCCTATGATTAAATGAGATGAATTATTTTGATCTGGAAAGTCTTTTCTTTTCCCTCTACCTACCACAAGGGCAGATAGGAAATGCAAATATTCCCGCTTTAAAAGTGGAGGGAGGGAGGGAGGGAGGGAGGGAGGGGGAGAGAGAGAGAGAGAGAGAGAGAGAGAGAGAGAGAGAGAGAGAGAGAGAGAGAGAGAGAGAGAGAGAGAGAGAGAGAGAGAGAGAGAACGAGAACGAACTCCTATGCAGTCTTACTCAGAAGCAAGTAAGTTGCAGTTCAGTGAGTTCAGTATGCATAGCTTATGTCCTGCAAAGCCTCAAGGGAGGACTGTGATCTCACAGTCCACTTGGCTCACATAATCACAATTAATTTTTGCTCTCCTTTTGGTTATTCACAGCAATTAGAAATCTGGTGGAACCCACACTTTTGTAACTATGCCTGCTTACAATTTTAAAAAGCAAAAAATGTCTTACTACACATTATCACCTCATTTTATATTATATATTTCTATGTGTATCTAGACATATATAAATCTATGTATGCCCTACTGCTTAGCATTCATTTTTCATTTTAATCAGCAGGGAAAAAATGTTACTACATTTCATAGAAATTTCAGTGTTTTGCCCAGCGAAATGTAAATAAACCCAACCTAAACT
The DNA here is from genome assembly GCF_030035675.1 of Rhineura floridana. Taxonomy (NCBI): domain Eukaryota; kingdom Metazoa; phylum Chordata; class Lepidosauria; order Squamata; family Rhineuridae; genus Rhineura; species Rhineura floridana. The sequence continues at coordinate 82,720,429 of NC_084480.1, forward strand.
CTTGTAACACCATGAAATGCTTCTAGCAGCTTTATCAAAGTGTGTAGACGTGTACAGAGCCTTTGAAGAAATGAAACTGTCGTTTATCAAGTGTGATTTATAAGCAACACTGATTTAGCTTGGAGATAACATGGCTGTCTAATCATTAGTAGTCAGACAACAGCCATGTGAACGCATCAATTATGGGCCAATGCCAAAAGCCCTTGAGATCCTGGAGATTAACAGCCAATCCTCTGTTTTACAAGTTCACATCAAAAAGAATATTAATAAGAGGAGGGGCAATGTGAAAGCCTGTCAGAATGATTCAGCCACTAAAACAAGGCATTATTCCCCTCTTGCTGTGCCTTGAACTGGCCCATGAAAATAGCTGGCATCAGCTACTATGCATGGATCTGCCAATTTTCAGAAAATGTTTTCATTAACATATGGGAAGCTGCAAAAGGCTGCAGCGGCTCTGTTTTGTGTATTAACAACAGCAAAGCCTTTTGTGCCTCTCCTTTTAAACACAACAATTATACAAGAGTAGTTATTAAAACATTTGGAAAATAAAATCCCAGCACAAATATTAGAAATGTCACCCCATCCCTTTCAGTCAAAACTGGAGAGCTTTGCAATCATAATAAAGTAGGTGGTCTCTTAAGCATTATCGGTATCATCTTCTACTTTTTCTATCACCCGCCCTTCACCCAAGGGTTCCAGGGCAAGTTACAACTATTTTAAAATATGACATTGAAGACAATCTAAAACAACCTAAAATCCCAGAATAGGGTGGGTCCTAAAAGTACATTTCTTAGGTATCAAAGACCAGGGTAAAGGCGCATCTTCAGCATTAGCCTAAAATAGTACAGAGATGTTTCTAGACACACATGGGTGGAGAGGGAGTTCCACAACTTAGGCTACCACACAGAATGCCCTCTCCCAGGCCACCACCATCCAAGCTTCTGAAGGTGGTGGAACTCTCAAAAGGGCCCTCTCTTGTGCTCTCAATACCCAAGAGAGTCTTGTAGGGAAGGAGGTGGTCTTTCAGATATTTTGGGCCCAAGTCATTTAGGACTTTATAAGCAATTGTGTGAGCATCTTGAATTGGGACTAGAAACAAACTGGCAACCAACACAGCTGTTTTGAAACAGGGTTTATATGAGATCTGAAGGGTACCCCAGCCAGTAATCTGGCTGGTGTGTTTTGGATCATTTGAAGTTTCCAAGTTGTCTTCATGTAGGGCGCATTGCAATAATCCAATTTGGATTACTACAGCATGGAGTACAGTGGCCAAGTCATCTCTGTCCAAAGAGGGGCAAAGATGGCGAACTGGCTGTAGTTGGAAAGAGGCACTCCTAGCCACTGATGCCACCTCAGTCCCCAGTGACAATGTTGGATCCAGGAGTATCCCCAGGCTGGATCCAGGAGTACTCCCAAGCATATATTCTACAGTGTTAACAAGTGAACTAAAATGACCTAATAAGAGCCATCATATATTTAAGTCTAGGGTCAGAAATAACATATTTAAGCTTTAGCCTTTTTTTAGGAGCCAACATCAATTTTATTAGATGATAGCCCTGCACAAGATTGAATAAAGCTTTAGAGTCAGGTTGTCTGTACTGTATTAATGCTTTTTTGTAATGTCTAGAATTTATTTTAACTGACTTGCAGTTTATAGATTACTTTACTATTGTTGTACATCACTTTGAGACCTTTGGTAAAAAGCAACTTATAAATGTACAATATATGAAATAAGTAAGTATTTCAAATTCCAAGGTGGCATTTTCCTAACCCCATGTACTTCCATATCCTTTTGAGGTACAAGTAAAGCGAGAATTTTTCATTTGTCTGCTTGTGGCAATAACCCTTTGACTATATATATCTTTCCATATTTCATAATTTTTTAAGTTGAATAAGGAAGAAGACTTCTATGCTGTAAGATGGCATTTCCGTTTTAATTGGTAACAGATATTAAAATCTACGCAGAAAATAATAATCTGCATGATTCTTCCCTGCCCCTGTGTGTACAAAGCCTTCTATGTGTATGATTGCTTGTGGCAAGGACAAGCCCTATAACAATATTAGTTGACGTTGTAGTACAAACCATCTGGAGGACACCTCCCATTTTCCCTAACTTTTAGCCGTGCTGGCTGAGGCTGGTGGGAGTTGTATGGCTGTGCAAGTTGCTGCATGTTTGGCACAGCGACAGCATAAGTCAGGTGGAGAAAACTATGGGAGGATGGCTCCATAGAAGCCAGTGAGGAATCCCTTCAATGACTGCTTATTACAAGCACAAAGAGCTCTGCACACATGAAAAAGGGGAGGATTGTGCCAGTAACATTCAATTGCAACTGTAGTTCTTCAAAACTTTCTAAATAAATTTTATTTTATACTTAACCTAACTTTGTCAATATTATGTCTCATATGAAATAAAAACATGTCAGAAACTGTGGGGGGAAATCAATGTTAAATCAATCCTTTCTGTGTAATTGGGTAGCTATGCAATTGTCATCACGTGACATTTTAGCTGAGCTGTACTAGTTAATAACATTAACTAAAATAAACTGGGAATTTAGCCACCTTAGCTAGGTGCTAGCTGAGCATTTTAAGAAGGCTGCTTTTCACTTCATATTCCTTGAGGAGAAACAAGGCAAAAATGTAGTGCTAGAGTTATTCATTTCTTGCACCCTTTGAAAAGGGTGTTTCTCCTTAAGTGTCAGAAGAAAATAATTATACTATCATGTTAATCTGAAGGGTGGTAAAGTCAATGTTAATTCAGTTTGTGGCTGTTGGTTTAGGCCTGTAATCACGGAGCAGCAACTTTACTTTAGGAGGCAGCAAATCCCAATTAGTATTTTTCAATCACACTCCATCATTCGCTATCTGAAGTCACTCACAGGTCACTGAGTCCTGGCTATTTTGAACTCCATTAGCCTATCCAAGGTTGTTAAGTAGCAATTACATAAGCAAGCACCAAGAATTTCTCTAGTGTGATTGTTTGCAGGAGGGTAGTACAGGAATTAAACTAAACAATCAATCCACTAAACACAACTCTATAATGCTTCCTAATAATGATATGTTAATGAAACATATTGGCTCAAATTACAGGGGTCATATATAGTTGCTGAACTCAATTTCCAAGGCTATCTATGACACTACATTTCAGGTTTATGGAGGTTTTCAGGACAAGGTGATGAACACTAAACACTAATGAAAGTAATCATTAATGACAAGTACAGTTTTGTATAGTGAAGCAGAACAAAACAATGGAAGCTGAATTATTTTGAAGGCTGTAAGGATCTGCAATATGTCATGCTATGAAAGCAAACGTCACATTGGCAGACTAATCCTATACATGTCTTCTCAGAAGTAAGTCCCATTGAGTTCAATGGTGCTTACTTTGAGATAAACATGCGTGACCTTAGTGTACTTCTGCTATTCTGTATGAAAGAGGCTCCAACATAGTCTTAAACCTACTATGACCCATTTTACATTAACAGAAACATCAATGCTATACATTAACAGTTTGACATCACCGGTCTGTCACATATCTCTAGTGGATGGAACAAAGGCAAAAGCAGGTGAAACAGCACTATGAAATACATTCTAAACTGGCACTGCAGGCATCAATACTAAAATTCTTTTTAAAGATTGGACATCTGTATAAACAACAAACAATGCATATCCAGTCTACAAAGAAAAAGATGATTTTCAAGATTTGAGTAATTGCAAACTAATGTTATTAAGAAGAAAAGCCCAGCTAATTATTCTAGCTCCCACCATCACCTCAGTCCTACAAATCCACATAACCTGGATCTGCATAGCAGAATGAAGAGTGCTTTATGCTACAACTACAGCATCACCTACTTTGCAAGTGGAGCAGGGTTGCCCAGTTATTTAAAATGTTTCTGTTAAGTTGCCCATCTAGCTCCATTAGCTCCCTGTCTGACAACAATGAAATGGACCATTGGTCTCACCTGAAGGGTGATTTTCCTATGAGGACGGACATCACAACGGGTTTCAGCTCCACCTATCGTGCGAAGGCAAGAATGTCTTTGAAGTCAAGACTAGGGGCGTCAGGCCCCTCCCACTCTCCAGTTCATTCGCAGCGAGTCTCAGGATAAAGATCTAAAAATACAATAAGAAGGCCAAGCGGCCTGGCAGCAGGAAAATAACACAATAGTACCATGCATAGTAACATGACTGCAACATAGCTGTATAACAGAACTAGAAGTCTTGACTTCACTCTTGAATTTAAATATAATAGCGTAACAGTAATATATAACGCATTAGAAAATATATAGTCATCCTCCAACTGGAAGGGTCGTGATGTCCGTCCTCATAGGAAAATCTCCCTTCAGGTGAGACCAATGGTCCATTTTCCCTATGAGTCCGGCCATCACAACGGGATGTACCACAGCAGCCCATACAGGGAGGGACCACCCACGTGTTAATCCTCATTAAGAACCTGTTGCAACACTCGTCTGCCAAAGGATGCGTCAGCAGAGGCATAGCGATCAATTTTATAATGCCTTCTAAACGAGTGTGGGGTAGACCAGACTGCGGCCCTACAAATATCGGCAACAGGAGCATTAGTGGCAAAAGCAGCCGAAGTGGCAGCTGACCTGGTAGAATGAGCCGTTATACTAGCTGGAACTGACAGCTTCAGAGACTCATATGCTAAAGTAATACATGCCCTTAACCAACGGGATAAAGTAGGATTGGAAACTTTATGCCCCATAGACCTTGGATGAAAGGATACAAACAGAGACTCTGTTCGTCGAATCTCTTGGGTCCTGGACAGGTAGGTCTTGAGAGCCCTCCGGACATCTAACGAATGCCAAGCCTTTTCAAGAGGATGGGTAGGATTCGGGCAAAAGGAAGGCAACACAATGTCCTGGTTGCAATGAAAAACTGAATCGACCTTGGGACGAAAGGAAGGGTCAGTCTTCAGCACAACAGAGTCCTTATGGAAGACGCAGAGGTGTCGAGCAGAAGACAATGCGCCCAACTCCGAAACGCGTCTGGCAGATGTGATTGCGATCAGAAACAGGACCTTGAAGGACAGTATACGTAGGGGCACAGTCCTGATGGGTTCAAATGGAGGGCGTTGCAAAGCCTGCAGAACTTTCGGCAAACTCCATGAGGGGAACCGATGGACAACAGCCGGAGAGCGTAGGGCGACTCCCCTCAAAAAACGTTTGATGAACGGATGTGAGGAAATATGATCTCCGGGAGAGGACACTGAGAGAATGGATGACAGAGTCGACGCATGTCGACATAGAGTGTTGGGTCAAAGTCCCATCATAAAACCACTATGGAGAAATTGGAGCACCTGATGCACATTGGCCTGGGAAGGATCGTGGTGGAGGGACTGACACCACTTGGAGAAAGCCACCCAGGTATGTTGATAAATGCGAGTGGTAGATGGTCTTCTCGAGGCCAAAATAATATCAATCACAGCGTCAGACAGTCCAGCTGACCTCAAATGTCTCCGTTCAAACGCCACACTGTTAGATTGAGCCAAGTAGGGTCCTGGTGCAGTACTGGACCCTGGGATAGGAGGTCTGGCGTTACTGGAAGTGTCCAAGGGTCCATCATTGACATTGCCAGAAGATCTGAGAACCACGGTCGGCGTGGCCAAAATGGTGCTATCAGAACCAGCTGTGCCCTTTCGGTTCGCGCCTTCCTCAAGGTTTTGGCTAACAATGGTATGGGAGGAAAGGCGTACAATAGACCGTCTGGCCACAGTGTTGTCAGAGCATCCACTGCTTCTGCTGTTGAGTCCAGGTATCGGGCAAAGTACCTTGGAAGCTGGCAATTGTGACTGGAAGCAAACAGGTCGACTGAGAGGGCGCCGAACCGACACTGGAGACGATGGAAAATGGCTGGATGAAGTTTCCATTCTCCCGGAAAGACCTGTTGTCTGCTGAGCCAGTCTGCTGTCACATTCCAAATCCCTCTGAGGTGCTCTGCTTTCAGGGATTGTAGATGTTGTTCTGCCCAGACAAAGATGAGGGAGGCTAAGTCCTGCAGGGGACGAGACCTGGTGCCCCCCTGTCTGTTCAAATGTGATTTTACACACGTGTTGTCTGTTCGAATGAGCACATGATGCAAAGGGAACAGAGACTGAAAATGACATAGAGCTAAGTGGACAGCCGTTAGTTTCAGCCAGTTGATGCTTTGAGATTGCTCTGCGTTGGACCAAACCCCTTGAACGTACTGGGAGTTGCAGTGGGCTCCCCAACCTATGAGGCTGGCGTCTGTGGTTACGACGGTTCTGCGGGGTTCTCTGAACGACGTGCCCTTGGAGAGGTGTTGAACCTTGGTCCACCAGCGGAAAGAGAGGCGCAGAGCGGGGCTCAAACGAACTTTGCGATGGTTGGAGCTGGCAATGTCTTTTTGAAAAGGCAACAGAGTCCACTGAAGGGGCCGAGTGTGGGCTCGAGCCCAGGGCACAATGTGGATTGTGGAGATAAACATCCCGAGCGCTCTGGCGAGAAGCATGACGTCTGCGGATGTTTGTTGCATCAGGGACCTTGCGATGCTTGTGATGGCAGTGATGCGATCTGGAGCCAGGAAGACCATTGCCTGCAGGGTGTCCAACATTGCCCCAAGATGTAGTAGGCGTTGGGCTGGTTGGAGATGGCTTTTGTCGAAGTTGACAAGCCAGCCGTAGGTCTGCAAAACATTGAGGGTGATCATTAAATGATGCTGAGCCAGCTCTTCAGACTTGGACCGTATTAGCAGATCATCCAAATATGGGTAGATATGAACCCCTTGGGTCCGAAGGTAAGCCACTAGGATGAGTAGCACCTTGGTAAACACTCTTGGAGCAGAGGAGAGGCCAAATGGCATCGCTCTGTATTGAAAGTGTTGGTGGCCAAAGGCAAACCGAAGAAACTTTCTGTGGGCTATGCAAATGGGCACATGGAGATACGCTTCCTTGAGGTCGATAGGAGCCAGGAAGTCTCTTTCATGCAGACTCTCGGTAATGGAATGGAGAGATTCCATTTTGAACCTGCGATATGTTACAAAACGGTTGACAAACTTAAGGTCCAATACCGCCCTCCAAGATAAATCTCGTTTTGGCACAGCAAATAGGAGGGAGTACACCCCTTCCGACCTCTCAGTTGTGGGGACTGGCTCTATCGCCGCTATGTCCAGGAGGTGATGTATAGCTGTCTGCATGATGTTGTGCCTGGCTGGTGCCCTTGGGCAAGGAGACGGATGGAATCTGTCTGAAGGGGTTGCCCAGAACTCTATGGTATAGCCATAAGTGAAAAGGTTCCTGATCCAGGAGACCGTAGTAAGGCGCAGCCATCGATCTCCAAAATTAAGTAATCTGCCACCTATGGGGAGGGCGTTAATACTACTTGAGTAGGCGGGAGCCTCCCTTATATGAGGACGATGAATTGCCCCTGCGCCCTTGGTACTGACCTCTGCCCTGGAAGCGTCGGTTCCAGGAGCCCCTGAATGCGTTGGGGTCATAGGGTCTGAAGTCGGGGCCTCGTCCTCCTGGCCGCGTTCCTCGAAAGGACTGGTTAGAACGAAAGGAGGGAAATCGCCTGAAGGGCCTGTGGTCGATGTTCTTGACTGTGGCCAGAACCGGTTTGTGGGCGTCTTTTGGGTCAACCAGAACTGCCTTTAGAGCTTCCTCACCGAAGAGTAGAGATCCGGAGTAAGGAGCCTTGGACAGGTTCATTCTGGCCGCTGAATCAGCTTGCCAGTGGCGAAGCCAGAGGGTGCGACGAGCGACTATTTGAGTCGTCATGGCTCGTGCCCCTAGTTGAGTGGCATCCAAAGTGGCATCGGCCACAAAAGCTGCTGTCTTACGTAATTTCGATAGTGCTCTTCTGAAGGCGACAGGATCAGGGTTAGCGTCCTCTAGAAGGTCATCCATCCACATAATAGAGGCTCTGGAGAAGATGGAGGCTGAAGCGGAGGCACGCATGGCTAGGGCAGTGGCCTCGTGATTCTTGCGGAGGGCGAAGTCTATTCGTCGCTCAGTAATATCTTTTAGGTGGGATTCCCCTTCCCTGGGCAAAAGAGATCGTGAAACGAGGCGAGCGATTGGTTCATCTATGCCAGGGACATCTAACTTGGTGGCAAAGTCTGGGGCTAGAGCGTAAAGTCTGTCAGCCAGGTTCTTGAAGCGTCGAGCTTTGAGTGGATGAGCCCATTCTTCGGAGGCTAATTTGGCAATTGGGTCCGGCACCAGGATGTAGTGTTCAGTAGGTGCACGGGATTTGAGGACCTTGGCCCCTTTGATAGCTGGGGCGGACGAAGTTGAAGGCGCAGTCTGGAGACCAAGGGTATGAAGTACCCTACGTGCTAGCGGCTGATAGTCTGAGGTATTAAACAAGCGATACGATGTATCCTCATGATCTGAATAGTCGCTCCAGTCGTCTCCATCAACATGGTCAGTGAAAGTTGACTCGTCCGCATACGAGGCTTCGTCCGTACATCTGCCTCTGGCTACATCAAAGGGATCTGGTGAACAGGAAGGATGAGCTTCATGGCACGCACGTTGGTCCATGTTGAGTGGAGGTATGGCAGGAACTTGTGGTAGTGACTGCATTTGGGTGAAAAATGCCAGCATGGCTTGAAGTTGGGAGAGGAAATCAGGAGACAGCTGCAGACCAGATGTGGCAGATGTGTGTGCATGATGAACTATTGGAACAGATGTTTGAGGCGGTAAACCAGAGGTAGGTTCGTTAGGCGAACAGTGAGCGGGAAAGCCAACAAACTCTTCCTCGTCAGAGGCAGCAGCAGGGGAATGGAAAATATCACTTATGTGTGTCTGTGCTGTGGTGGTGATTGGCACAGAGACATAACGAGGGCGCTTTGATTTACTATGGCTGGAAAGATGTTTTGTCTTAGCCAGTGCTTTGGCATGTCTGGTCTTAGACGTGTTAGGATGTTGTGGCTTGGCTGATTGTGGCATGTCTGGCTGATCTGGCACCATGTGTGTTGATGGTGACATGCCTGGCTGTTCTGCCATCTTATATTAACTTGGGTGCAGTACACTGCCACGGAGGGGGCAGGATGTAAAGACCCGAACTGGCACAGCGTACTACCACAGAGGGGGTAGAATACACTGGCAGATGGCGAAGTGCACTGCCACAGAGGGGGCAGAATGCACTGAGATATCAGCGTTAATATAATATAGGCTGTTTTAGAGTTGGCACACTCAGATTAGCGCTGTAGGCTGGGTTTTAGGCTTGTTCACGGCCCCAGAGGGGGCAGAATATACAATATAAATCAGGTTTAGTACAAGTCAGCCACTGATATAAAGCTCCAGCCTTGATAATATAATCCAGCCACTAGGATTAAAGCTCCAGCCTTTATAATACAATCCAGCCCACTAGGATTGGAGCTCCAGCCTTGATAATATAATTCAGCCACTAGGATTACAGCCACAGTAAAAGTGTGTGTAAATCAGCCCTGTGTAAGTTTGTCAGCAGCACATATACACAAACATACGGATAGATAGCCTGCAGGGGAGGTATCCGATGGTTAATAAGGGTAACAAAAAAGGCGGGAAATTTGAAGTCAAAAAATGGCGCCCGGAAAAAAAAAAAAAAAGAGCAGGGAAAAAAAATGGCGGAGAGGGAAGAAGCAATGGCGGCGTCGGAAGTGAACTGGGGGAAGGGCTGCCCAGCACAGTCCCGTAGGAGGAACCGCGGGGCCGAAAACCGCACAAGCGGCTCTAAAAAATCCCCTGGCAGTAAGGGGAAAAGCGGCAGCCGCCGCAGAGAGAGCCGCCGTCGCCGTTTGCAAAGCCCTTTGCAGTGGGAATTAAAGCCACGTAGCGAGGGTGATCTGAGGAAAAAAGGTATGATGGGGTAACAGCGGGAGCCGCAGCTGCAAGCTCCCGCTGGGTTCGGAAGAGCCGCAGCCGCGGCAACAGAGCCGGGGGGGGAGGCTCAAAAACGATCAAAACCAAGATAACCGCAGCCGCGGTCACTGAGGGAACTCCCAGGCAACGGATACAATAGAGCCGGGGGAGGGGGTACTCGAAAACTGCCAAAAACAAAGAGAACCGCAGCCGCGGTCTCAGAGGAACCCCCAGTCAAGGAAAGAAAATAACTTGAAAAGAATAGCTCGGGAGAAAACGAAGAGAGCCGCAGCCGCGGTCTCTGAGGGGACCCTCAGTAGGCTAAACACAAAACAGAAAAAGGATCTGAAGACAAATACACAAAGAAATACGAGACTTAGCTAAATGCTACGTGTAATTCCAATCTTGTTCGTACGAAGGCAAGAATGAACTGGAGAGTGGGAGGGGCCTGACGCCCCTAGTCTTGACTTCAAAGACATTCTTGCCTTCGCACGATAGGTGGAGCTGAAACCCGTTGTGATGGCCGGACTCATAGGGAAAATATCCTTACACTGCTGTTGTGGAGGTTTAGCCCGATATTTCACAACAACTTTCTGAAGCAGCAATGAATCACATGAGTTGAATGGCACATTTGTGAATGGCAAGCTGTGTTATGCCCCAGTAGTGGAGTCTTTGCCACCTAAGCAATGGAAACAGTAGTAGCTGACCACATATGTAAACTCTTTTGAAAGGCATTTTCCTAATCACCATCATAGATGTTAAACACTTAGTTAAATACTAAAGTGTTCTATATTTAGAAAACAACTCAAGGCGCCTAGATAGAATCACACATCCTTATTGATGTAAAGCAAGCATATTCACAGATAAGCCCTTCAGCCCCAAAGGCCACAAAACCAAACCAGCTTTTTTTACAACAGCAAAATTCAGCAGCAAAAGCATTTCAAGGAATTTGTAGTGTATAAACCTGAATATATTTCATATCGAAAATGATTACAGGAGTGTATTGGCTGTGCATTGGTGATTGTGATTTTAAGTACAGTACAGTGAGACGTCTGCCAAAAATAATAAGGATGAATGCTGTTGAATGTTTGTACCTTTATCCCACTTCTAGGTAGCAGGCAACAGCTTGGTTAAACAAGTACCTAAAAGTGACCATACTCTAACCTCCACATAAGATGAATATTTTACATGCTTCTTTTAACCCTTGCCAGACTATATCTTCAGCAACTATGATCTGTACTATACTTGAGTTATGCAACAGGAATTTGCTCTTTGTTTAAAACCATTCAATTCCTCATCACAGAACGTTATCTGAAAGCTCTTGCAATTTCTCCAGAAAAAAGGCAATCACCATTGAGTGAATAAACTGTTTTGGATTTTTTGCACTAAAATTCCTAATATTGTAGTGTGAGAAAAAGAGCTTTCACCCAGTCCCTAAATATCACACAGTGTAGAGAGATGTTGTCACTATCTGACATTAACCTTATATCCCAAACAGAGAGAACTGGAGCAGGGCAAGTCTTAGTGAGTACTCACGCCATTTAGGCTCCAATCCTATTCACATTTTCCTAGAAGTATGTCCCACTGACACTGTTAAGAGCACTGAACTAAAAAAACACCACCTCGAGGGTGCCTCCAAGCAAACTGGCAACCACCATTGCAGTTCACACAAGACCAATGTTCTATGGTCCCAGTGGCCCACCCCAACTCGGAGCGAAGTGCTCCTGCTGCTCCAACATGACGTACGTTACACATTTGGTGTCAATGAGAAGGGTGCTAACAGTAGCTTTGTTTTCATGGGACTGTGGAAGCAGAAAACGTAATCCCCTCCCAAAAAACACATTCCCAATTCTGATCACTCCCTTCTCTGAGCCTGTTTACCATTTTAAAAACATTAACTAGAAGTTTGTCCCATAGTCCATCCTGGAAAAGCAGTCAACAGCACATTGTCCTCCTGTGCATTTGGAAAATGCGCTAGTATCTAGAAAAGCTCTATTGGACAGAAACAGCCTGTACTCCAGAAGAACAAAGCTAGGGTTAGAGTGGGAAATGGTTCCCCTAGCATATTTGTGAATTTCTTCACCATCATCTATGCCTCATCAGGGTATATTCCCTGAACACAATGAAACACTCTGCAGACATGTAGAGAGATATGTGTCCCAAGGAACCATGGGATCAAAAGGTTATCTTTCTCCACAGAAAAATCATAGTGTGACTGAGCCCAAAGAATCACACCAGCTAGAGAAATCTAAGCAACATTATCAGTGTTTACTTCTCTCACACAATGGGGATTCTGATTAGTCATATCACAGAGAAGCAGAATATGACTTTTCAGTCCACTCACATTTTCATAATGCACTTCAAAAAACTTTAAAAGCACTGGTTTAGAATTTTGGATTCTGGACATTTCCAAGATGTCTGTAGAAATATGAGATTTACAGACAGATTGTTGTTTTTCTTCCTAAGCAGCCACCAACTTCAGAAATTCATATTTTTTTTAAAAAAAAGCTTAGATTTCTAGTGGAGGGGGGTCCTTCCTGTCAACTCGGCTAGCAGGACTGCTAATAGGAAACAAGAATTCTCTCCCCCCCTTTTTTTTTAGTTTCACAAATCGAATATGCATCTATACACATACTTAAAGTTACACAGCAAGTGCAGGTGTTGAAAATACCAAAATCAACAACAATGCCCACAGATTGCTGAAAATTCATGTTCCCTTTTGAAACATTCTGAACTGAAACATTAATGGCAAGAGAGCCATTTCAGTATTGCCTCATTCAAATGTTTGCTGTTATTCAGGGCTTGGCAAATAGCACTGCCATCAAATATCTGAAAAAGGTGAACTGTGAAGAATAAATGCTATCTGAAAAAAGGCCTGTGATTTTTTACTATGATATATTGTATTTTATCTTGTTTGTTCACCGCCCTGAGAGCTATTCTGCTAAGGGCGGTATATAAATTGAAATAATAAATAAATAATAATAAATAAAATAAATAATGGCCATCTCAAAGACCAATTTGGAATGGCTATATCCTCATTCATAGCTGCAGTTTCAGTAGAAGGATCCTGTATATCATAATCAGCAGCAAGTTTAAGAAAACCTGAAGTCTTTGCAATCTGAGCAATGAAAAACTGCTAATCTGAGAAGTTAAAAAAAGAAGTCAAAGGTAAAAAAATTTAAGAACAGTGATTAAAGAGAAAAATTTCAAATGCTATTATAAATTGCACAGACTTATATGTAGAGTTTTTAGTAATAAATGAGAGAGAATAGAAAAATTCTAAATACACCAGAAGTCTAAAGAATACAGATCAAGGTGTTTTATGAACTTTTTCATTCTATATTTATTACACAAGAAAGGATTTATTTTCAAGATATAAAAAGGCTTTTAAGGTTGCAAATGTAAACACATTTGTTGGGAGTTAAGATCTACTCAACACAGTAGGACCACATTCACACCATACATTTATTCCATTATTATTCCATTTTACACAGTCCTGGCTTCCCCGAAAGAATCCTGGGAAGTGTAGATTGGAAAGGGTGTTGAGAGATGTCAGAAGACCCCCTCACAGACCTGCAGTTTCCCAGTAAGAGATGCTGACTGTTAATCTACTCTGACAACTGTAGCTCTATGAAAGGAATAGGGGTCTCCTAACAACTCTCACCACGCTTCATGCTTGACCGCGATAATGGACTGGATGAGAGCTAATAAACTGAAACTCAATCCAGACAAGACCGAGACACTGTTGGTGAGCCCTTTACCTGCCCAGATGGTGGATGTTCATCCTGTTCTAGATGGGGTTACACTCCCCTTGAAGGAACAGGTTCGTAGTTTGGGGGTCCTTTTTGACCCTTCCTTGTCGCTTGAGGCTCAAGTGGCCTCGGTGGCACGGAATGCGTTTTACCATCTTCGCCTAGTAGCCCAACTACGCCCCTATCTGGACAGTGACGATCTCGCCTCAGTTGTTCACGCTCTGGTAACTTCTAGATTGGACTACTGTAATGCGCTCTACGTAGGGCTGCCCTTGAAGACTGTTTGGAAACTCCAGCTAGTGCAAAATGCGGCAGCCAGGTTGTTGACGAGGACCTATCGGTCTGCGCATATAACACCTGTCCTGGCCCGCTTGCACTGGCTACCCATCTGTTTCCGAGCTAGATTCAAGGTGCTGGTTTTGACCTATAAAGCCTTATACGGTGTGGGACCGCAATACCTTGCGGAACGCCTCTCCCGCTATGAACCTACCCATTCACTTCGTTCAGTATCTAAGGCCCTCCTCCGGGTACCAACTCATCAGGAAGCCCGGAGGAATGTTGTTAGATCTAGGGCCTTTTCTGTGGTGGCCCCCGAACTCTGGAACAGCTTACCTGAGGAGATACGCCTGGCACCTACGGTACTTTCTTTTAGGCGCCAGGTTAAGACCTGGCTATACTCCCAGGCATTTTAATGTTTTTACGTTTAATTTTTTGTTAGTTAACTTGCTGCTATGTGTTATTGATTTTATTATATTATTGTATTTTAATCCAGTTTTGTACACCGCCCAGAGAGCTACTAGCTATGGGCGGTCTAGAAATGAAACGAAATAAATAAATAAATAAATAATCTACACTTCACAGGATTGTTCGGGGGAGTCATGGCTGCTTAAAGTGGAATAATAGTGGGGGAAATGTATGGTGTGAATGTGGGCTAGGACTTACTTCTAAGTAAAGATGCATTGGACTGTACTGTAAGGAGATTGCTGACTGGAAAAATAGTATACAGTTTTCTTGTTGCTTGAGGAACTCTCAGTCTGCCAACTGAAAATGGACAAAAATGTTCATATTCTGAATTGGGGGTTAAAACCACACCTTGCACAGCAAACACACCCTTGTATTTTCAAATTATGCTTGAATTTTTGAACTAAGTAATATATCAAAGCAATAAGACAAGTCATGTATTCTCTACTGAATGAGAGCAAAAGTTATTTCCCTCCCTCAACTAAAATCACTTGTCAGTCAAGGCCATTTAAATTAGGAGTGAAGCATATCTTCTCTATTCAGTCATCACTCCAGTTAACTCCCAGAATTTCTCTCTGTAAACATTTGGAGGGGAAAGTTCTAGAATGTTGTGATGGGCTTGTGCCAGTTGAAACTGTCAAGTTCAAGTGGAGGTTAACTGTAAGATAGGGAAAAACAGTCTTTTATTTCAGCTGAGGCTTCTATGGTATATTTCTTTCCTTTGTCAATACACACAAAGGAGAATAAATTAAAACAAAACAAAACATATTGAGTTTGAAAGAGCAGCTGTAATTCTATAACAACTCTTCTGAACTGAAAACTATGTACTGTTGCCAGAATTGGCAAGGGTCATAAATAGTTTAACTGACAAGACATTAACAAACATACATTCTGGTGCCAGCCTTTATCTTTAAGAGTTTCACAGTACAGAAACTGGCACAAACCTACACCTGATGAGTCAAACCCTTGAAGCATCTTTAATTGTATATGATAAGCATCTAGAGTTGTCTCTTTTAAAAAAAAATAATCCTACTCCTATACTTTCAACAACAGCCCAACATGAAGGAATTTAGCCAGTGAAGCTGTAGAACAGTCCCTACTACATGCCAGGAAATTTGCCTTTATTTGCAGAGAAACAGGGCCAGTAAAAATGTGAGCAATCCCTTATGCTGAACACCCCCCATACTGAATTATCTTAAGGTAATGCTGTTTATATTATTCTTCATTTTCTAGTATCATCTATTTAACCTTTGTTTTCTTATACAGATTTATTATCAATACCCCCATGTCCTTGTACTCAAATGTAATGCCTTTTACATCACACAGAATATAGGATACAATGTTATTTCTTTTGTGGTGCCTAGCACACTGGTGAAGAAATCTTAGTCACAGCAGTGTCTTTACACACTGTGACATCTCAATTCCTTTTATGAGCTAGAAATCTTACCTCCAAAAGCCTCATTTTTTCTGAGACTACAAATGCCACTGGGCAGTCAGATAAAGCGACTGATCTCTCAAGAGTGCCTGAAGAGCAATGAAGACTGTGCAATGAAGAGAGAGGACTGGAGGCACAGTTTACAGTTGGTCAGGTGCTAGCTCTCTCTCCCTAAGGTTCTTTACTTCACAGGCTAAAGAATATGCACTGTGCTGCACAGCACATAACAGCCAGTCTAGATTGTACAGATACAGAAGCCCTCTTCAGGAATTATTCCTGAACGAGATTTATCCCAAATTGCAAAGACTCTACACTGTAAAGGGTGTGGGGCAGTGTATGAAAGCCTCCCCCCAACATCCTTGCCTGCTTTACCCTCATCTTCCTGCTTTGTGTGAGAGGGTCACATGCTTACAGTATTTCCCATTATCAGAAACCTGCATGGTCAGAGTTCACAATCACAACAAACATTGTAATTCCTCTTCAGACCTTCCCTCTCAATGCAGGACGGTCTCTGGCACGTATGAGTGTGGGGCCTGCATTCATGGCCCTTTTCAGGATTCACAGGGAACAACTGAGCTGGGCTAAAGTAGGACATATATTGTTGGCCAATAAAATGAATTGTCTGTGTAGCTAGGATGACTGCTAAAAAAACATCTGTGGTGTCAGAGAGAGAATCTGATTATGGTCATTAGTGTATAAAGGCTAAAGTCATTGTCTGGAGGCTGTGACCCACTATAGGTGCTTAATACTGGCCAGTTCATTTCCCAACAGCATAATTCTGTTACTTGGTCCTATTTGTCTTTCTAGACACAACTCCATACAATATGTTGTGATGTGCTGGAATACTATATTGCTTCAGGTAGTAAGAAGGGAAGAACAGATGGAACTCAGTAAATCTGGGAAAAGGCAGGACGGAGCTAAGAAGCCTGTAGAATATAATCTGCACAATACATAAAGGTGCATATTTAATTAATGTATATGTATGCAGATTAAATCTTACATTATAGACCAAAGAACCCACTCATATTAAGAATTGTTCTCACTGATTCTATATCAAAACATACCTAATAATATAAAGAAGTAAATTCCATTCATTTCTATGGCATTTCTTTCAGTCTAAAAGTGCTCAGAATTGGGATGATAGGTCTTATATATTAATATATTAAAAAGCAGGGGAATCTACTTTTTAAGGTAACAGTTGTGTATAATGATTGGTCATGATGAGAAGTTAGGCTGCAGATTTGAGACTTCTATAAGCAGGCATTTGAGATAAAAATGAGAACAGCTATGGAAATAATTGCTCATGGGAGATTTGCTCACTTTTTTATCTCCCTCTCCACTCTTCTGGCCCAGATTTGTGTTCTGTCATTTCCTCTCTGCCATTGGCCTTACCACTTTCCCACTACTTCATTATCTCAGATGCCTACTCTCCAGACCTTTTAATGATTGGACATAGGTAGGGCATCCAATTGACAACCCACTGAGCACTGCTCGCATCCCTGCCATGAACCAAGATGGCAGCAGAGGCTTCAGCTCCTTAGGGAAACCTCAGCCGCCATCTTTCTTAAGGGCACCGCTGCATGCACAACCACAGAACAATGTAAGTTAAGGAAGGGAATGGCGGAGTCCCGAAGCTCTCGCCTTGTGCAAGTCACAGAAGGGGAGCGCTGGGGACTGGGGCAGCCTTTTGCCCAAGGGCTCCAGCATGTCTGGGGCTGGCCCTAGGCACATGCACGTGAGTATGTGTACATGCGCACATGCGTGCCAGGGCCCAGGGCAAGCTGGTGCCCAAGGGCCCCGGCATATCTGTGGCTGCCCCTGCAATCACCGAATTCATAAACTGAAATCTCCCACTCACTTGCACAGGAATTAATCCCACCAACATAAGTGGAAACTTACTTTGTTAGAAAATGGGTGGATAATTGCAGCCTCATGTCCAGAGCAACAAGTATTTTGTAAGATTGGGATCTTCAGGGATCAAACAATACCCCAACACAAAAAGTATTTCTCACTAACTTGCTCTTATGTACATCTGATTACACACAGAGAGAAAGCTGTCCTTGCCCTTGCAATCAGTGGTGAAGCCTACTTTGTACTGGATCTATGTGGGAACATAAAGCTTTGAAATTCAACTTTAAATTCTTTTTTTTAGATTTAGTTAAGTTCAAAAAAATTGTTTACTGTGTTTGACTACATTTTCTGAACTGCCTTAATTAGAATCAACATGCAGGCTCCTCTTGCAAGCTCAACGGAACCAAGCAACTGCAGGTGTCTGGGTTCAAGATTGGTTCACAAGGTATTTTTTATTTGTAGACAGACTCCTGCCCCCCCAGTCTCTTTTTAAAGACACAACTGCTCTATTTATTTATTATTGTAAGCTGCCTTGAGGGCCTTTGGCCGAAAGGCAGGGTATAAATAAAATTTAATAATAATAATAATACTAATAATTTATTTCACACACTAAGAGAACAGTTTGTAACATATACTTACAATTTAATGATTATAATAACTAAAGTATGCAGTACAAAAAAGACGTTTATAATTTCATTTGTTTCAATGGCTTTTATTTGTTATAGTATTAGAAGGTTTTAAAAATAAAAAACACAAAGACATGACTCAAACACCTGTCGAGATAAAGATGGGGAACCGCTGTAATTGCCCTGAGATAAATGGCAGTTATCTATTTAAAAGTCAATATGATCTAAGTGCCATATCCAGCCAGCAGGCAGCCCACAGTAAATATTCACAATTCAGAGGGAGAAGTTACTTGTAAGGCAAGGAGGCTACTGAATGTCCCTACAAAAACTTATCTTTGATAAATGTGAGCTAAGTCTATTGCCAGGAGCATTGCTGAAAATACAGCTTTAAAATATAATATTTACAACAATGTTTGGCCTGCTTTATGTTGAAAAGTGATTGACTTATGGCTTATTATGCATATTCTTCCAAGCTGTTCCTAGCCACTAATTAACAAGGCTATTGGAACAAAAGTCAATTTATGCAATTTCCTCCTTTCTTTGTTGGGAGGTGGAGCTAAGGGAAGGAGGAATACGGTTCTGCAGGCAAGCCAAATTGCATTTCAGAGACAAGTTTGAGTGAATATATTATTGTTTGTTGAAGTTAACAGCAGTATCCTCCCACCTCTCCATCTCCTTTTTAAATTCTAGCAAACAAAACAGGCAAGCTCCATTTGCCAACAACCGGTGCCCCAGAGTTGTCAGGCTTCTGTCAGGCAGCAAAAGCTTACCGACACTACCCTTCCCCCTCTCTTTTGTTGCTTTCTCAGATATGCACTTTGCTCAGCAGTCCTCCCTATTAAACAATTCACTCTTCTTTCCCCTTGGCTACTCTGCTTCAGGAGGGTGTAAAGAAAGTAAAATGTGGCCACAAAATATGAAGCTAGACATTCATTTCCTGTATCTCAGAGCCTTATTCTTTCACCCCCTTGTCCACTGGATGTGGCTACCAAATAGGTCTTAATCTATAAACAAATGATTTGCTCTACAATTAAACCATTCATGTTTCTCTCTCTCTCTTTCTCTCCTTCTCTCACCCACCCCCAATCCTCCTCCTTTTTCTGGCTACTTGGCAGCAGTCCAACGTACAGGCTCATAGGTTCTTCTATTATTTAGTGCTTGTGATGGTTAAAAGCAATAAGCTCACTGAGAGTTTATAAGAAAAAAAACCTTTAATGCATCACCAGAAGCACTTTACCAAAACCAACATGACTTTTTCCTGATTTTTTTTAAAAAAGTTCTATTTATGCTCTAAAATAAATTTTAAGCACTTTACAAAATAATGAACCAAAACACTACCGTTATAACCCTGATTCAGCTGTGTGCATGTGACTTCTGAGCTGTGCACATGGAGTCCTGATACAAAATTGGTGATAATGCTGCTTGGCTGCTCAGCAGGTTAAGGGGCAGTGGAGAAAACAAAATCTAAGCTCCTTCCACTGCTCCACCTCCTAAATGACCAATTGCTGACTCTCTCTCTCTCTCACACACACACACTCACACACTCACTCTCACTGGGCTAAATAAATACATCTGCAACACCCGTTTGCACAAACTGTCTAGGACCCACAAACTATGTTAAGAGAGGCTTAAGTGCTTGTGCATGCTCAACAGAATCCAACTTTTTCCCTTCAAATCTCAGAAGCCTATGTGATACCACAAACTGCTTTTGAAATTACCCTCCATTTTGAAGAAGCTCCATTTGAGAAATCTAATTATTCCCTTGGGCATACAGAAACAGTTGTGTAGTTCTTTTGATGCCAGCCACTGTTCCTCATCCAGCTAGGGATACTGAACTAGACTGGAGTGAGTGCGAGCGTGTGTTTTAAACCAAGTGAGACCTAAAACAAAGTGTTGCAATATGGAGTGCACCTTTTCAGCCCTCCAGCCAGTGAACCATGTCCTCTTTCAGGATACTGCCTTCCCTCCCACACACCCCAAAAATGCATACTATGTAAATAAGGCTTAAGGTTCTAAGGTTCACAGCAGCCCATTTGTGAGTTATTGATATGAGGCAAAGTCACTCTTCAAATCATATACTTCAGCAGCAGGTCACCCACATAACTTGGACATCACTCCCCTGTGACAGTTTACAGATGCAGATGTGAGAGGGTCTCCACCTTGCAGAGTTGCATAAGAAGAATTTAACAAGGTATGCTGGCTAGCTTTTATTCATTCTCCTTGTTGTTATATGCATTCAAGTCAATTACAACTTATGGCGACCCTATGAATCTTTTTGGATATATTCATATCTTTTTGGATATATTCATAGGGTTTTTATGGTAAGAGATACACAGAAGTGGTTTATCATTGCCTTCCTCTAAGCCTACGGCACACGATATTCCCAGGCATGCTCCCATCCAAGTATTAACTAGGTCTGACCCTGCTTAGCTTCAGAGATCAGACGAGATCGGGCATGTTCAGAGCACTGCCCTATCAGAGTTGAGATTTGGCAATGGCAACCCTATTCCCATTGGCTCACAATCCTTCAGCTTCCATATCTCCCTTGCCAATAGCTCAAAGACCATACTATCCCTAGGCCCTATGTAAAAGTGTTCTCCCCCCTTCTATTCCAACTTTCTTCAATGCCATGCTTCCACTGTCTTTGCTTTGCTTTTCAGCTCACTGTTTTTGGCCACTGATATATAACTTCCTGTGTCAACTTTTTCTACATTACTCCACTTGTAATTGACCCCATGATTTCCTTACACTCTTTGTTGTCTTTCATAATATAACCTCCCCTCTCCTGCACCACTGATTCCTTTCTACCTAGGCTGGTCAACTGCAAAAGAGGACTGGGCTCCTGCACCTTTAATAATAGAATACTGGGAATTTCCACAAATGTAGTTTTGTCATGCCAGCACCACCTGCTAAAATTCCTTCTTCAGCACAACGATTAAAGGTGCAAAAGCCCTGTCCTCTTTTGCTTCAGGCTACCCTATTTTTACCTACTCGTCCCTCAGGCTCCTCTGTCTTCAGACTCTCTGTCCCTCCCCATTCTGCCTCTAACATCCAGCCTCCTTAAGTATGTACTTCCTGGAGCCCCTTTCAGCTTAGCTTTCTAGATGGCACCCTCCAGTATGGCATAATCCCCAGGTTACTGGACTTGGACCAAGAAGATCTGGGTGCAAATCTAGCTCCACTTGGGGATGTTTGTGCCAACCACTAATTTTCAACCTAGCCTCGTAAAGCCTCACAGGGTTGCTGTAAGGATAAAAATTATTTTTGGAAAAGCCATGTAAACAATCCTTATCTCTTTGGAGGAAGATTGTGATGAATATATAAAATAATTTATATATTATCTCCAGTCCCTAGGGGCTGTGAGAAATTTAATTCCAAGCCAACCTGATCCTTCCCTGGAAAAAGCTAGACTGTTTACACAATTTTTTTGTTGACAATTTCATCCCTTCAGTAGTTAACATTATCTGTGATCACTCTGCTATATCGTAGCAGCATATCCTGTTGCTGCCAGGGCCAGGGGCTTTGCTACCACAAAATCACATAGCATTTTACTATAAAGCTTTACAGGAACTTAATGAGAACCTCAAGAACTTTGCAATTTAGCTTTAAAAGTTCACATTGCTGGAGAGCTTAGCAATGAACTCAAGGTTTCCTTAAAAAGAAAAATGATATGCGTTTAAGGAAACCAATGCCTGTATGTTTATGTCCTGTCACATCTCCTCTGTATTATTTTATTTATTTATTTATCAAATTTATATCCTGCCCTTCCTCCTAGAAAGAGCGTTCCCCAAATCTTTTAGTGGGAAGCCTTTTAAATGCTTTCCTATAAGCTAAGGTTGTGTTCATAGCCACCAAATACATGTATGTACGTCTACTCCATGGTGGGAGTACTGTGCTACAAATTACCATATCAATTTAGAGGTTTCTTTAGTATTATTTTTCCTGTCTATAAATAATAGAATTATTGATGACACCCCAATAACTAAATGTACAGGTGGAAATCTCATTTATAAATGACAGGTACTTAACAATATCAACTTCAACAATTTACTTCAATTCTGCAAACCTATTTAAAGTCTATTACAGCTGCTGACATCAATCTGCCAGCTTGCAGAGTGCTAAGCTGTATGAAAAATTTACACCTATAAATTTAGCCACTGTATACTTAAATACACAGCTTCTCTCTAGATAAGCTGCTTGTGTTAATACTGTGCAGGAAAAATGTACTCTAACTGTGGTAAGCTTTTACTTGGCAAGCTGCAAAACATCTTACTAGTGCAAAGTTACTCCCACAAATATACGTATTGGTGTAAATGAGGCAGTTCCCAAATATTTCTCCCCATAGATCACTTGACAACCGCTGAGGATCTTGGCAAACCACTTAATGATTTTTCTGCCTGTTGTAGCAATCGTAATGTGCTGTACTAGGTGCTGTATGATTTTGGATTGTATTTTATTGCTTTTTTATTTATTATAGTGTGTTTTACTATATTACAATTTGCATTCCATCAAATTCAAATTATAATACAATAAAATACAAAATAAGAAGTTGTAGCAGGAAGGGCAGCATGTAAATTTAATAAATAAACAAAAGTAGTATAAGAAGCAATAAAATACAATCAATATAAATATTGAATGCAGACCTGAATGAAGCTTGGGGACCACTCGTGGTCCACAGACAACACTTTGGGAACCCCTGCTGTAATGAATTCAAGTTTTCCACATCACAGTGTATTCACTTAAAATGGATATTACACTACATGTGGCACACCTCCAAAATAGCCTTATCCCAGTCTGCATCTGTGTTGGAATTGTTTTTTTGTTTTTAAGATGTTTTTACTGTTTATCACTTGTTTGCCCTGGGCTCCTTCTGGGAGGAAGGGCAGGATATAAACCTAATAAGAAAACAAATAAATAAAATATAGCCACATTGGTTAAGGGCTGATCTGTACAGTATAGGAGGCCATAAGTATACAGTCATGGAGTAACTGTCTACCATCTCAAAGCCATTATGCTAGTGGGGAAAAATTTACTGAATAGGACACCATGTTTTCTTCCTTTATTTCTACTATTCAGGGAAGAATATCTTTAAATTCCAGGTCACTGCTCTGAATTTCCAGGTCTCAGATTTTGCCCAGCAGTGCATGAACAGTCTCTAAAGTTGTGGATAGTTTTGATATTAACAGTAATAAAAATCATAGCTCCTCTCTCTTACACTAGGTTTATTATGGGCAACTCCCAATATCTCATAAAAACACAGGTAACAATAAATTAGCTGATTCTTAGAGCTCAATCTACATTCCTAAGAAACCTCCATGTGGACATGGAGGAGTTGCCAATTTCTTCTTTCAGCTGCAAATCAAACACTGTACTGAATAAGACTCACAGAGGGTCTCACTAACCTTCAGATGCAAATTTTGTGGAGTAGAGGGTTCTGAAAAGCCTTGGTGCATGTGGAAAACACTGCATACAGTCCTTTGGATTCTAACCATTGTACATGAAATAGAATGAGTGAACATAATACATAAGAGCTGTACTCTCTACCTAATTTTGACATCTATTTTTTCCAAACAGGATGCACTTATTTTCAACAGCTCAGAAAAAAAAGTGGGTGTATGAACTTCTCCATCTATAATACATTTTCAATAAGCTCAGGATGCCAAAAATAATTTACTCACAGGATTTTTTATAAAGTCACAATCAGCATTTCTATCTGAAATCTGTGGTAAATATTAGACTGTGGGCCAAAAATGCAGCCCTCGGACATTACTTGAAAATATTTGGCAATTTCCCTCCTGAAAGTAAATCCAAGGGCTCAGAAAATAAATATTCAAGAGCATTAATTTGTTTCTAGATGTGTTCGTGCAAGTAAAACAGCAGTCGTAATGTGGAAATTTCAGTCACATTTTGCAACTAATTGGAAGCAGATTAGAATTCTGCCTCAGGGGAACATTGTCAAACTAGAAGCTGGAGCAAATGAAGAAAGAGGTGAAAGCATCGTGAAGAGCTGACAGATTTACAGTGCTCAAGGCAATAAACGGGTACTAGATGAAAATAAATGTGCTTCACTGTAATGCATGCAGTTCTCTCAGTCATATCCCAGCAATAACAGCATACAGCTATGAAACTATTATTTTCAGCAGAGGAGGAGAAGGAAAGTATAAGAATGCAAAGCAGCTATTTATACTGCATATATAAAAAGCCCATATAAATTGATCTGTTAGAGTAATAATCAGTCAAATTATTAATTTAAGGCCCTTTGTGCATCCTTTATTCATACCGAGTAGTATTTATTCATGCAGGTAATCCTAGTAGATAAAGCTACCATTTAGGTTTATAAAGAGATACAAAATCAAGGAAATGGCCAATATATTAAACTGTATATGTATATATCAAAGTTATGGTGCCAAAGGGTCCAAAAAGCACATTGCTAGCAACAGAGTAAGTTTGAATAGACCATCTGTGACTAGATGATGCACGACACCAACAGTCATTTCCAGCTTCAGGCACATGGCTTCCACAAAGCAAGCACTTCACCTCAGTGGCTTCTTCAACGCAACAAGGAACGAGACAAGTAAATTCTCTCTTGCAGGGGGAGAAGCTTAAAGCTACAACATTTATGATGCATGGTACCTTCTTGTGACAAAATAGAATCTGGAAAAATGAGTTGGCATCTAGAAAGTAGCCAAAAACAGAAATGGCAAAAGATAAAGAAGACAAAACATAAACTGTGGAGAATATCTCATCCCAATGGGATAGCTAGCCTGGTAAAACAAGTTGAAGTGTTGGTAGTCAGTAGTTCCTGATCAAATAAGATGATTTGGACAAATTTCAAGGGGGACAAGTGGCACAGGATAAAAGCTATTGTCGTCGTAATACAAATGTGGTCCAATTTCCTGCAGGGCTAGTTGAATCCTAGAAGACTAAAGGGAAACTAGGGTGCAGAGCTAAATAGTGTTGGGTAAAGAACTCAAGTTGCCAGGCTGAATAATGAAGCCTCTTAGGGTTGCCAGGTCAGAAGCATCCCGAACCCTGAGATTTCAGGGGCGAGTCCAAGTGATGTCACGGGGCAGGTCATAGTGATATCATGGGGATGAGCCATAGTGATGTCACAGGGGAGGGCCCAAGTGATGTCATTAAGCATGATACCTTAAGCACCAACCACAGTTGCTTTGCGCATACAATTCAAACAAAAACATTTCTCTTTTGGATTGGGAATTAAGATAGAAACCTTAGCTAAAGATAGAGCCAGGGAAGGGAACATTTAGTCTAGCCTACTTGATTCTGGCAAGAAGGATTTAAGTGTCCTAAGGCAGCCCAGTCATCAGAAGGCCATTGTAGGAAGAAAGGAGCCTAGTGTTGTGAAGATGTTAGATGGGAGCACTCAGGAGTAAAGATGGATGCCCCTGAAGGCTGCAATTCTAAACACACTTACTAAGCCCCACAGAACTCAATAGGACTTGCCTCTGAGTACATATGGTTTGGCTTGTGCTGTTGGTAAAGCCTGACAAGGGATCCTCTGCAAAGATATCCATATCCAGGTAGGGTTGGCAACCCCCTGCCTGGAATGCCCTGCCCCTACCTATTAACATCCAAATTTCTTTACAGATTTGACCCTTCACTTCAGAAAGAGGTTTGAGTAATGACTAAGAAGATTCTCTATCCTTTTCTGTCTCGCCTGTGGGCTGCTATAAACTCACTTTATCAGCCAACCCAATTCCAGTGAATATAACTGACAGAGAAAAAGCACACTTGATTTGGTCTACCTTCATAGGCAGCAGCTTGGGAACAACAACAATTGCAGCTATGCTGCCCAGTATGTGAATTCTCTTTTACCACTATCCCCTTTGCACTATCCTCTACAAAGATATCCATAACTAAGCAGGGTTGGCAACCCCCTGACTGGAATCTGGTTGGAATGCCCTGCCTGTACCTTTCAACATGACTGCTTCAAACTTTCTTTACAGATTTGACCCTTCACTTCAGAAAGAGGTCTGAGAAATGAGTTAAGAGTAAGAAGATTCTCTACTCTATTGTGTCTACCTTGTTGGCTGCTATACACTCACTTTGACAGTCAACCCAAATTCCAGTGCGTAATAATTGACAGAGAGAAAACACAAATGGTTTGATCTACCTTCACAGACAGGAGCTTGGGAACAACAACAATTGCAGCCATACTTCCCAGTATGTGAATTCTCTTTTACCACTATTGGGCAAGAAACAAACTGTCATGCAACTAACAAGGTGCATCATCAGTGGGTTTAAGGAGGTTGAGCTGAACGCATGGAACCACTGCTGTTGCTTCTATGGATGTAAAGGAGTGAGGTTAAAGGTAAATGAAATGCAAACAGAAAATGAAAAAGAAAATACTGTGATGCTTTCCTTAATGCAATATCATACCAAATACAACAAGATTCCTATGAGTAAGGCAGAAAACTAAGCACCCCACAACCAGTCAGGATTCCTAACCAAAAAACGTAACTATAAAAATCCTGGCAGCCAGTCAGCCACGTCACAGAAATCCCCATGTAGCACAACCTGACCCGGGGCTGCAGTTAGTTCAGAATGCTGCAGCACAATTGCTGACATGAGTGAGACCCTATCAGCACATAATATCTTTGTTTTGAAATCTGCACTGGTTGCCAATTTGCTACCAGGCCAAGTTTAAGGTGTGCTTTCCATGTTATGGGTGCCACATAGTTCTTGTTCTGCTCTTGTAAGAAGTCAGTCCTTTAGTGTGGCAGCACCTAAGCTTTGGAACTCCCTGCCTATTGACATTAGGCAGACACCTTCATTGTACTCTTTTCAGCAGCTGCTAAAAAGAGTCTTGTTTAGGCAAGCCTACCCAGGCAGGTAGAAGCTATTGTGTTTTTTATCTGTTTTTAACTCATTGTTGGTTTTATTATTTTGAATGTCTTTAAATACCTGCCTTTAACTGTTTTGCCAATAATTGTATTGCTTTAATTTCTTCTGTAAACCGCTTTGAGGTTTAAATAAATTTCAGATTCACTGTGACCCTTGGGTCTCTTTCCACTTTTAGGAACAAAGGAATCTACCTTATACTGACTCAGGCCATTTGATACCATCTAGTTCAGTACTGATGACATGGACTAATAGTCTTTTCCAGAAATTTAATTTTACACCTTTGCATGCAAAGCATATGCCCTACCACCTTTTTCAATTCACTAATGAATGCACAGCATACCTAGGGCAGATTCACATCATCCATTTAAAGCACATTAAACACACATATGAAGTACATGAATCCCACCACAGAATCATGGGAACTGTAGTTTGTCAAGGGTGGTGGGAACAATAACTGTGAGTGGGAAACTACACTTCCCAGGATTCTTTAGGGGAAGTCATGCGCTTTAAATGTGAGTTGGATGTGCTTTAAATGTATTGTGTGGATCTACTTCATAAACTTGGCCTGCATGTAAATCGTTTTAATTAATTTTTTAAAATGGAAATGTGCTATAAAGTTTACTGGGTGACCATGAGCTACTCACCATCTCTCAGCCTAATCTGCCCCTCAGGATGAAAACAACAGAGGGGAACCATGACAACCCCAAGGAAGAAGGGCACATTTAAAATGTGGAGGAAGTAATAATGTACCAGCATAGTGTGAAAACAAATACTTATCGGGACCTGGTATGAAGAAATATTTATATTTTTCTCTCTCTTTTTACACTTTGAAGTCTCAATTCTCTCTGACTGTTTTTTGTATTGCCACGAAAATTTAGAGAGTTGTTAAGCAAGCATTTCTGAGTTCTGGACTGTATGTTTTGTATGGTTTTGTTTTGAAATGAGCTTATGGGAAGCATCAGAATGGCATGGGGGTATTTTAAATTTAACACGGCGGAATATGAAAAATCCATGCTGACTATAGTATATAGCCACTCTCATGGCCATATAAGGATGACTGTCAAAGATGTTTATTGTTTACAGAACCTGTAAAGGTATTTGTAGTGCAATCCTATGATTGTTTACTCAGAAACAAGTCCCAATGTATTCAATGAGGCTTACTTAAACAGTGAAGTGTGCAGCCTCAAGTGACAAGGAACACTCACCCAACCCAAAATTCAGAATCATGCCACTTTAAGCTGTTTTACAACTCATACTTTTTATGGTTATTGGATTTTACACGGATTTATTTCTTGTTGTGAGCTGACTTTGTTTCCAATCGGCAATCCTACCTCACAGGGTTGTTGGGAAGACCACCCCCCCACCCCCACCCTCACACCGAGACAGACAGAGAGAGAGAGAGAGAGAGAGAGAGAGAGAGAGAGAGAGAGAGAGAGGATATGTAAAAATACATAGACACCATATAATAGTCTATTGTCAAAAGCAGTTGGTCAACGCAGAACACTTTTTTTAAAAAAAAATCAGTATTTGACTTTTTGTGGAAAGAATAAAGTAATGTTTATGAGATTTGATGATTAATTAAGATAACTACTGGAGGAAAGTGATTTTATAATATGATTTAAGAGACAGGATTGTTATATATTGTAGACCTATAACTGATTTGATATGTGACAAATGGGAAGTCAACATTTTATTTTTTTTGTTTAATTATTTTTGTTTTGTTTTGTTTTTTGTCTTTGAATGTTTTATGATTTTGTTTTCTATGTTTTATGAAAATTTGAATAAAAATTATTGTAAAAAAAAAAAAATCAGTATTAGTTTCCTACATAATAAAAGCAGCGATATCTATGTAAGACAGATTTATAACACAAGTACAATCCTTTGCTATGTTCACTTAAAAGTCCCATCAATTACAGCACAATCTTAACCATGTCTACTCAAAAGTAAGTCCTATTAAATTCAATAGGGTTTAACTTTGGGTATGTGGGATTAGCATTGCAACCCCCTCCCCAAAAAAGTGCGTATTGGAGTAAAGCTTGATATTGAAAAGGTTTTCAAAACACTCATCCTCAACAGCCCAGGAAAATTTAAAGTTGACTCCTGAACATGAGAGGAAAAATGACTTTTGGTACTGCTGAAAGCTATATACTTACTAAAGTTGTGATGTTTTCAGATAAACAGGAAAAAAACAATAGTTTTCTATCTTTGCCATGGAGTCTAGGTACTGCCTGAAGGTCCAGAAATCCCTTGTCAATCACAACCCTGACTTCAGTTATTGGCTATAAACCTGAAAGGGAGGGGTTAGAGCAGCCAGCTAAGAGATCATTTCACAGAAGTTGTGGTGTGTGTGTGACGTTTTGGTTTATTTCTTATGAACCAGACCACCTAGAAATGTAATATTTTAAAAAAATGAAAGCTGAGAGTCCGGAGATTACGTTGACTCACCCGGAGAGGACCCCAAAAACAGAGTCTCCAGGCAAAAATTAGACACCTTGCAACCCTACTTTACACAGAGGCATCATGCACAGCCCTTCTGGCAGATACAAATGTAATGAAGCAACAGTCACAAAAATACTTTGTAAACTTTGTAAACACTCCTGAGCACTTTGCTCTAAACTGGGCTCCTTGATACTGCTGGAACCATCCATAAAGTGCAATAAATGCTGGTATAGAAAGGAGAGGCATGACAGCACATGGATAAAATACGCTGCTTCTTCCTACCTTCAAATCAGCTAAAGCATCCTGGGAAATGCTGATTAAAGTTTTGGGAAAGAAAGGACAGGAATTTAAATTTGTCAGAGTGCAGCAGATTGAGGAGCAAATGGGTTACTGTGTCCCCCTAAGTTGCTAAAAGCAATGCTGAATTAATTGTCAGAACTTCCTTTTCCCTGGAGCTCAGCTCTATCAACAAAGAAAAAGAAAAAGAACAGGACTAAATAATCTGAAGCACCTTGGATAACTTTAGATTACTATAACTCAGGATTCTTCTTTTTTTAATTATCTAAGAGGCACCCTGAAATATTAAACTAGAATAGAAGGGCTTCTTGTATTTGATGTGGCTTGCTACATTCAAGTTTCCAGCCTGAGTTGGTTCTTTTAAGTATCAAACCTCAATGTCTGTTTTTTTTTTCAAATGATCCTTGAACACAGAGACACAGCAAAGCTGTTCAAAGCTGCAACTCAGATTGAATTTTTTTAAAAAACAAACTTTGCCTGGTGCTAAAAAGGTGCAAGATGGACTCATCTGGGCAGGGTTTTCAACAAATGGGCAGCCACCACTGAAAAGGCCCTTTCACTCATAGCTACACATCACTTGGCAAGGGTACTCTAAAAAGGTTCTCAGGTGAAGATCTCAAGAGCTGGTACATAGGGGAAGAGGTCAAGTACTAAGGTCTCAAGTCATGAAGAATCTTAATGGTTAAAACTAGCACTATAAGCTGGGCCCAGAAACAGAGTGGAAGCCAGTAAAGATGTCCAAATATTGGACTGATATGTCCAGAATACCCAAGCCCAGTTAGCAATGACAATGAAGGATCCAAAACAGGTTGAACACTTACCTGAGCAGATAAACCATCCACTAACAATACCTCCATCTTATCCACACTGAGGATCAGTTTACTGATCTTCCTCCAGTCCACTGTCTCAGTGAGGCACTGATTAAGCACTTCCACCACGTTATATGCTTTGTTTGCCTGGCATACTTTATTTTGAGCCTTAAGATCTCACTTATTTTTTAAAAATGTAGAAATATTTTTTAAAATGTGATATATATGTCTCTAATAGTAGCAGAAAACTAATTACCATCATTTATTATGTATAAAAGCTATTACTAAGCCCTATACAAAAACAGAAGAACCCTTCTGACCCCCAGTTTCACAGTCTAAAAAAGCCATGCGACAAAAGAGGAGACGAGTTAGAGGAAAAGGGGCAAACTTTGCACCAGCTGGGGGAGAGTGTAAAAGGGGACAGAAAATGAAATACAAAAATCAACCTAGGTGTAGGAAATAATTTTTAAAAATCAAATGTAATATCAAGAGGGAATGCAAAAGAGAAAAGATTAGAAGAGAAAATCCTCTATATGTCAGTGTGACTTACTCCCAACTAAATGAGCATATGATTAGAGGCCTAGGGTAGAGTTAACTTACTGTTAACTGGTTCCAGTATGTCTCCACCTCTTTTTTCTGAAAATGGGGGCACACAACACTAGTCAAACCCCACCCCTTTTTACTGTAAAACCTGGTGGGATCAGCTTGAGGGTTTTTTTTTTTTAATTCACTTCAAAGAGATTTTGTAACTGATCAGCAGATCAACCTCTTCCCCCTCCAGGTATGACCAATGGAAACACTTTGTTGTAAGCGACTGCCATGCTCACAGCCTTAGAAAGAGTTCCACACATAAAGAGCCACCTAGATGGGAAGTAGCACATGGGTGTGGAGGTTTAATAATATTAATGTTTATTGAATCCAAGGAGGAAAAGGGAAAATGCAACAAAGTCAGATGCAGAGTGGCAAGACCATGAAATGACTTAACAGTGCAATCCTACACATGTCTATTCAAAAGTAAGTCAGACTGAGTTCAGTAGGGCTTACCCTAAGTGGGTATCAGGGCTGTGGAGACAGAGTCGGAGTCGTGGAGTCGGAAGCAATTTTGGGTGGAGTCGGTAGAAATGTACCGACTCCGACTTCAAAATAAATTTTGATTGACAAATTTTTTAAAATATAAATTCAAAATGTCAAAGAAGCTTCCCATGAAGTCAGCTGTAGTTGAGCATTTCACCATAACTCAAGATAGAAAACATTTTGTGTGTCAGTGTATGACACAGGACCCAGATGAAGACAAATGCTGTGATGCCAAGATCAGCGCATATTCAGGCAGCGATAAAAATGCTCCTATGAGAGCTTCCAATTTTAAAAGACATTTACAGCCCTTTCCAGGGCTGCAGAGTTGCAAGCAATTTTGGGTGGAGTCAGAGTCGGACAGTAGAAAAATAGAGGAGTCGGAGTCGAAGGTTTGGCATACCGACTCCACAGCCCTGGTGGGTATGATTGCAATCTTAAGCAGACGTATTAGGGAGAAAGTTCCAATGAACTCAGTGGGACTGACTGCTGAGTCAGTCTATTTAGGCTTACGGTTTTGTTACACTAAATATAAACAAAAGAAGTCAGTAATGGAAACACAAAGAGGTGTAATATGATTAAAGTGTCAAGGAAGAAAAACTGATTGAATGAGTTGAAAAAAAGAGATAATAGGTTCAAGACCCAAACGTTACAATAATCATTATGAGACCCAATAAGGGTTTTATTAGAGTCAGTAGATGAAACAGACAAATGTCAGGAATGTAATATAGAAGGAACTGACAAACCTTAGCCAGAGCAGTAATGTGAGCCAATAAGAAAAGAGAAAGATCTAAGGTAATGTCCAAACACTTGACTTGATAAGATTGAGTGGTGATGTTGCTTATTGAAAGAGAAAGAAAAGGCAGAAGTGAAGTTTAGACACAACAAATTCTGCCTTTTTGTAGATCAAGTTTTAGATAATGGCCTGACATCCAGGGAGAGACAACTGGAAATATTAGCAAAAAACAGAGGGATAAAAGGAGGGGATGGAAAGGCAGGGCTAGATATAATCAGTGATATTGAAAGCTGGGAAAAGAAAGCAGATTGCCAAGAGGAACAATATAAAGAGTGAAGAGAAGGGGCTAAAGAACCGAGCCTTGAGGGACCCCCAAATTAAAGAGAAAACTGAGAAGAAAAGGAGCCATTAACAGACATTTTAAAATAAAAGTATGGGGTGTGTGTGAGAGAGAGAGGAACTAAGAGAGAAGAGTATACCAAGACAAAGAGAAATCTTAAGACTGATCAAATATAGCAAAAGTTGGTGAATGAATAAGAAAAGAGGCTTTGTGACTCAGCAATATACAGAACAGCCTTCACCAACCTTGTGCCCTCCAAATGTTTTTGGACTACAACTCTAATCAGCCCCAGCCAGGCTGATGCAGAAGATCATTACAGATATTATACAAAGCAGCCTCAGTAGACTACTGAATAGGAAACCAGACCAACAGGAGACCAACACAAACAACATTGTGGCATTGAGCCAGGTAATGATAGCAGCAGTTTACCCACCAACATACACCACACTCAAGAGGATGCTTCATGGAGATTTCTAGGTGAAGGGAGATACATGCAATTCTACATAAATTGGGTGTGGTGTGGTGTCCTTGAAAGACCAGCCTAGGTATTCCTTGTCCACTACAGCGGATTCCGTTTCCATGTATGGCTAGTTTGAAAGACTGGACATTACTTTATATCAGAATGGCCTTATGGTTTGAGCGATTTCTTCCAATTATTTATAATTAGGTATTTATGGCTGAATCTATATTTTCTGAAAATATGAATCACATTACTTGTCCAAGTGTATTTCAAATAACTGTAATTAAGGGCAAGGAGTAACTGTTCATCAGTTTAGTCTATGAATATTTTTCTGTATGTGCATGTTAAAAGAATGAAGTGTCCAAAAGTACTAGCGTTGGAACACTTCCAGCTAGAGAAGTAACATCAACCTTGGATAACTGGCTCCTTCTTTTAAAGAGATAAACTTGTTTCACTCTCTTATCTCAAAAGGAAAGAAATACAAAACATAAAGCTCATAGACATGCAAATACTATTGTTCCATTGCAGTTAAAAGACTGCAGTAAAGCTACTAGATTTGATAGCATTATCCATATATTGTGGCAAGCTATGTATCAAACATTTCACACTGAAGACTGAAAAGTTAAAAACGCAAACTTTCCTGTTCAAATATTATTATTGTTTTTAATATCAACTACACAGGCAAAAAGGTGATAGGGAATCCAAAAATAGAAAGTTTTGGTCATGTATATTTAAAGAAAGGAGGTTATATATAGTTTTTTCCCCTCTTCCTACAAAGTGAGGTAAACCACAAAGATATAAAAGTAATTTCTTAAAGGGGGATTGGCATTTCCCATTCCTGATAAGAGCTGCATAATGTACCCGGAGCAAATGAAAGTGGTTTCTAACAGAATGAGATTATGGCTAAGAATAGTTTTAAAAATTGAGGTAAAATCAATAGCTAATATGAAGCTGTGTATGTGCAAAATGAATATACCATGAACTGTTAGGATGCCAGATGTTCTAAAAACCTTCTAAGAAAACAGAATCTTTAAACTCAGGTGTTTTATTTAATCAAAGGGACAAAAGAAGTCTAGAACTTTATGACTAGTTGAAGCTTAGTCTTCTGTTGCTAACAAGCATAAAAATAGAGTCAGATTTTTTTTCAAGAAAACCACTAGCATATACTTTTAATAGTCTATTGCGACATGATAAAAACCAGAATCAAGCTTACTGGTATAAAATTGACTGGCAACCAAAGACCATGCTATTATTTGAAACTGTCATGGGAAGGCAATAAAATTGCTACCAGGTCTCCTCAAGTTACCCTTCAATAAAAAGAAGCCATCAGGGAAATAAGAGGAAAAAGAAAAACATCAAAACCTTTAGTAAAGTTCTTTTTAAGTAAAATTATACTTTTGTGGCACCATGCCATCTGCTTCTTGGTTAACACAAGCCAATTCTACAACTTAAATATCAGCTTTCTAAAACTACCAAGCAAAAGAGAATAAATAGATTCTCATTTTAAAAAACATATTTTACTTTAAGCTGAATTCATATGGAATAGGCTTAAAACGTCCCAGTGGAACATTTCCTTCACGTTACTAGCTGACAATGAAGATTCCCAGGAGACAGGAATACACAGTTGTCAAGGATATTTAAAGCAAATACCATTCATACTGTAATAGAACAAAACAGGGGAAATAGATGGTAAAAACCAGGATGGATATTTTCAATAATTTGCCTGCAGTTCTCCCCAGTGTAACCAGTAAAAATGATTTGCAAAGAATTATGCATTTTAAAAAGAAAGGATTTGGCTCAAGTTACCCTTTATTCACTGTCATGGTAAATCTCTGAAAATCAGAGTTACCTGCTGATTTATTTCTTTATGCTTTAATTCCGCCCTTCCATATAGGAACTCAGGATGACATATAAGGTTGTTCCTCTGCCCATTT
Organism: Rhineura floridana; assembly: GCF_030035675.1. NCBI lineage: Eukaryota > Metazoa > Chordata > Lepidosauria > Squamata > Rhineuridae > Rhineura > Rhineura floridana. The sequence continues at coordinate 82,755,605 of NC_084480.1, forward strand.
TATCCTCACAACAAACCTGTCAGGAAAGATAGGCTGAGAGGCTGGACAAAGTGAAAACCACATGGTGAGCTTCATAGCTGAGTGGGGATTTGAACCCAGATCTCCCCAGTCCTGGTCTTGCACACCAATCACTACACCACACTGGCTCTTAAATGCTGTGTTGATTAATACTGAAAATATTGTATTATATAATGATAATACAAGTGGTAGCAGTTGGTGGGGCGGTGAAGGCAAAGCAGCAGAGAGCAGAGCCAATTTGATGCTCCTGCTGCTGCACCCACACAGGAGTGTTACCCTTCTCAGTAAGCAGCAGTGATGCTTATAGTTTGGAAGCCAGGTGTGCAACATTACCCCACCTTTGCCACCCCACCAACTGCTACCGTCTATAAGTGAATAGATTAAATAATGTATAGCTAATCAGGAGCAGCCAGCAGATTAAATTAGAGGTACAGTCTACAGCTCCCATCATTCCTGACCATGGGCTGTGCAGGCTGGAGCTATGGGATCTTGAGACCACAATATCTGGAGGTCATCATGTTTCCTACCCCTGGATTAAATCTACTTCCCACTTGCTTACTTATTTCTTTAGAATGCTCAGTGTGGAATTCCACAACCACGTCTTTTCTGCCTACAAATTTTCTCTCTCAAACCACCTCTCTGTGAGCTGTAAGTCAAAATAGGTTGTAAGAACTGCCTCATCTCATATGCATACTTGCAATCTGACAGAAGCTCTGCATGCCTGATTTCTGACGCTTGGTGAACTTTCCATCTGAATGACACTTGGATCATTGCCAACACTCACCTCCATGTGGAATTCATAATGAGATCATAGAATCATAGAATAGTAGAGTTGGAAGGGGCCTATAAAATGGGAGAAATCTAGTTATGGGAACCAACCAAGAGGCACCAGAATTATGGGTATGCTATAAATACCCTTTGTACCTACGTCAGCTTTTAAATTTCACTGCAACACGCTTATCCTCATTCACAATTTCACTGCTCCATTGAAAAGTCTATTTTGAGTAAAACTCAATATAGGTTTGGATGCAAGGGGAAAGTTCCAATCCCCACCTCTTGAATACTCTTTCAACTCAAAATTACAAACCAATTCCAAGTCATACGGAATAAATATGAAACCCTACATTCAAATTTAAAGGGTTTTCTTCCAAGCTCAGCAATTACTAAACACAAGACAGCAAAATAAAAGGGAGCTGACCTAAACCCGTTTTACTGTATGTCTAAGTAACAATTCATCACTTTAAAAAACTATTAGTTTTCCATGAGCTACATTAAAGGATACATGCAATTCAAAATAATAACAGTTCATGATTTACATTTGTTTTATACTAACATTTTGAAAAATAATGAACATAAGCACAAACATAAATAAATTAAACATTTATAGGGGTGTGTGGTGTGGATTTATTTAAATCAAGGCAATCACTTTATATCACCAAGGAAAAAAGACTGGTTTAAATCACTGATTTAAAATCAAGCTTCCCATTTTGAATCTCACAAATGACCCATTATGCATACTATTACTATGTATGAGATTGCAAATAACCAGAGTTTTTATACAGCCAAGGAGAATACTCTGAAAATTTGCTCATGCAGCCAAAGTATTTATATTTAAAACCCTGGCTGAATAAGTAATCTTTAACTGGTGCCAATAAGATAGCAGCAATGATCCCTGACAAGCCTTCTCAGGGAGTGAATTCCAAAAATGGGTACCTAGGAAAGACCCTATTCCACCTCACCACAAGACAATGCAGGGACCCACAAAATTGCTTCTGATGAGAATCTTACTAGCCAGGCAGATCTGTATGAAACGAGACAGTCCTGGATGTTAATAAGCCTTTTAGGGCTTTGAAAGCTAAAAGCAGAACCTTGAAATGGGCATGGAAATGGGCAGTGCAAAGATTCCAGACTGGCAAGATGTGTGTCCCATGCTTCCAGTCCTAGTTAGTAACCTAGCTGCTGTTTCCAGACTGTCTTCAAGAATAGCCCCAGATGCAGTACACTGCAAAATTCCAAACAGGGTGTTACTAGAGCATAAATAACCATAGGTAGATTACCTCTCTGACTAGGACAGGCTGTAGCTGGCACATCAACGTAAACCAGCAGAAGGTGCTTCATGTCACCAAGACCTCCGTAGGTAGGGCTAGATCTAATGTTGTCATTAAGATGTAAGAGTGATTCTTAAGGGGAGAACACAACCCCAAGCAGAACACAGTGCACATCATCTCCTAAATCAGACAAACCACCTATCATCAACATCTCAGTCTTACAGAGATTGAGTTTAAATGTATTGGCCTTCATTCAGTCCATTACTAATCACCAGGAGAGAGACCTCGGGGTTGTAGTGGACAGCACAATGAAAATGTCGACCCAGTGTGCGGCAGCTGTGAAAAAGGCAAATTCCATGCTAGCGATAATTAGGAAAGGTATTGAAAATAAAACAGCCGATATCATAATGCCGTTGTATAAATCTATGGTGCGGCCGCATTTGGAATTCTGTGTACAGTTCTGGTCGCCTCATCTCAAAAAGGATATTCTAGAGTTGGAAAAGGTTCAGAAGAGGGCAACCAGAATGATCAAGGGGATGGAGCGACTCCCTTACGAGGAAAGGTTGCAGCATTTGGGGCTTTTTAGTTTAGAGAAAAGGCGGGTCAGAGGAGACATGATAGAAGCGTATAAAATTATGCATGGCATTGAGAAAGTGGATAGAGAAAAGTTCTTCTCCCTCTCTCATAATACTAGAACTCGTGGACATTCAAAGAAGCTGAATGTTGGAAGATTCAGGACAGACAAAAGGAAGTACTTCTTTACTCAGCGCATAGTTAAACTATGGAATTTGCTCCCACAAGATGCAGTAATGGCCACCAGCTTGGATGGCTTTAAAAGAAGATTAGACAAATTCATGGAGGACAGGGCTATCAATGGCTACTAGCCGTGATGGCTGTGCTGTGCCACCCTAGTCAGAGGCAGCATGCTTCTGAAAACCAGTTGCCGGAAGCCTCAGGAGGGGAGAGTGTTCTTGCACTCGGGTCCTGCTTGCAGGCTTCCCCCAGGCACCTGGTTGGCCACTGTGAGAACAGGATGCTGGACTAGATGGGCCACTGGCCTGATCCAGCAGGCTCTTCTTATGTTCTTATGTTCTTACATGTAAAGTTGGGTGTCATCAGTACACTGGTGACACCACATCCCAAATCCCTAAATCACTCCACTTATTTATTTATTTATTTTATATCCAACCCTTCCCCCCAACAGGAGCCCAGGGCGGCAGTAGGCACTTAGTCTTTTCAGGTAGATGTACTATATGGGGAAGTGCATAATTGCTTACAGAAAAGATATCCTGAGCAATATTACATATCTGAAGACAAAATTCAAAAACTTTCCAAAAGCTAGAGCTGGTAATTTCTGAGCAAAATAAGCCCTATTCAGGCACACAGCTGGTGTGTAAACCCTATATGCAAGTAGAATAAGTAGAGCAGAGTGAGCTAAACTCCCCTCCATGTTGCCATCCAACTCATGGAGAGGGACAGTGATGCCAAAAGCATTCTCTATTTGTGAAAGCTCCCTATGCAATTTAGAACTCTGCCACAGGGTTCCATCCTCTCTCCGATGTTGTTTAACATCTATATTAAGCCGCTGGGGGCGATCATCAGGAGATTTGGGCTGCAGTGTCATCAGTATGCGGATGACACGCAGCTCTATCTCTCATTTAAATCTTCACCGAGGTTGGCTGTAGAAACCCTGTCCAAGTGCCTGGAGTCGGTGAGTGGCTGGATGGGGAGGAATAAGCTGAAACTGAATCCAGACAAAACCGAGGTACTGTTTGTGGGAGACAAGGGAAGGTTGGGGGATATAGACCTGATGCTTAATGGGGTTTGTTTGCCCCTAAAAGACCAGGTCCGCAGCCTGGGGGTCATCCTTGATTCCCAGCTGTCCATGGAGGCTCAGGTTTCGGCTGTGAGCCGGGCGGCGCTGTATCAACTCCATCTGATATGGAGGCTGCGCCCCTACCTTCCCAACCATCTGCTCCCACCAGTAGTACATGCCCTGGTCACCTCTCGCCTAGACTACTGTAATGCGCTCTACGTGGGGTTACCCTTGAAAACAGTCCGGAAGTTGCAACTGGTACAGAATGCAGCGGCTCATCTGATCAAAGGCAGCTGCCGGCAGGACCATATCACTTCAGTGTTACTGGAGTTGCACAGGATACCGGTTGCTTACCAAGCCCAATTCAAGGTGTTGGTTTTAACCTTTAAATCCCTATACGGTTTTGGACCAGTCTATCTGAAGGAGCGCCTCCAGCATCGGCAGGGATGCCGCTCAACAAGATCAGCCTCAGAAGACCTTCTCTCGATCCCACCGGTTAAAACAGCTAGGCTGGTGAGGACCAGAGGGAGGACCTTTTCAATAGTGGCCCCCACCCTATGGAATTCTCTCCCAAATGATCTCCGCCATGCCCCTTCTATGATGAGCTTCCGCCGGACTTTGAAGACTTGGCTTTTCCGGCAGACCTTTGGAATGGGTTAAGTTTTACTGTTGGGTTCTTAAATTTTAATTTTTAATGTTCAACGTATTTTATCTTGTACGTCGCCCAGAGTGGCTGGTCAACCAGCCAGATGGGCGACTAATAAATATAATAATAATAATAATAATTCTAAATTGTGTGAGGAACCTCCACGGGTAGAGGAGGCTCCCCACTTCACACAGTCACCATCCACAAGTTGGAGGGATGGTGATACAGAGGGTGAAGTTAGCATACTCATCCCCCTTACTCTGCTCACATGTATGGTTTACACACAAGCCACTCATACAAACAGAACTATAGTCTGAAATACAAAATCTCCAATATGAGCTCTGTGGATTCAATGGTAATGTTCATGAATGATCCTAGCACCTATGAAGTCTTCCTAGTCCCTAGGTCCAGTAGGAGTTTCACAAGTATAATACATGGCTTACTGTTTCTTTTATAACACTTAACTTCAAAAGTCTTATTTTCCCAATTTTTTACACTGAAAAGCACCCTTTAATTCTTACTCTTTGATAGTAACGATTCAGATTTAAACTATTGTAAATATACATCTTAACATGTTTGTATTAAATTCAGATTTTATTTTATGCCACTTTGTTTTTGAAAGGCGGTGTCATTACATTTTTAAAATCCTTTTTTATTTTTAATCCCCAACTGGTATCCACCTGGATTTATGCCACAAACAAGTGTCATAAGGACTGGCCATTTATTTGCTTCAGTCATCAAATGCTGGGGTAAAACGGTGCTCCAATATCCTTCTGGTCCTTCCTATAGGCATTCAACACTGGTCAAATATTTTGTTCCCCTCCCTCCCCGAGAAGCAGAGCAGCACTCAACATCATGAGATGGGTATGTGTCCAACAAACCAACAGCTACCTGCATTACAACAGCCCAAGGAAATGCAGATTAAAATATGGGGTTAAGTTTTTTAGTTTGTTTCAATAGTTTGTTGTTGTTCTGTGCCTTCAAGTCGACTACGACTTATGGCAACCCTATGAATCAGTGACCTCCAAGAGCATCTGTTGTGAACCACCCTGTTCAGATCTTGTAAGTTCGGGTCTGTGGCTTCCTTTATGGAATCAATCCATCTCTTGTTTGGCCTTCCTCTTTTTCTACTCCCTTCTGTTTTTCCTAGCATTATTGTCTTTTCTAATGAATCATGTCTTCTCATTATTTGTCCAAAGTATGATAACCTCAGTTTCATCATTTTAGCTTCAAGTGATAGTCCTGGTTAATTTAAAACAACAATATAGCAAGTTTATCTGAAGTTAAGTTTTTTAAAAAAATGTCTTTTGAGTACCAGATACTGGGGAGCAACAATGCCTTTATGCCCTGCTTGCAAATGTCCCAGAGGAATCTGGTTAGCCATTGTGGGAAATAGGATACCAGAGTAGGTGAACATTTGATCTGATGCAGCAAGGCTCGTCTTATGTTGTTATTTTGCCGTTGCAGCAGAGTTTGGGAATGCCACAATATTAGCCTAACAAAAATTCCATGAGACAGACTAAGCTGAGAGATAATGAATAGTTGTTTCAACCCTATGTGAACTTATATGAAAGTCTCCCCATTCCAAATCCAACACACTATGCCTGGCATAATATTTAGCAAATGTGTTAAAGACCACACTTGCATATTCTTATTACTGAATTTATGGTCAATGTATTCAACACAATGAGATAAAGTTACTTTTCCATTTGCAAGTCAACATCTTTTAATGGTTGCACCAAGTAATTAGAACACACTTTCATTTAGGAAACATTTGAAGTAAAAATTGAAGACTTTTCCTCTTTTCAGATTCTAACCTCTTATTTGTTGCTAATTGGAAAGTTGTAAGAAGGGAGGTCATTCATATAATGCCAAACAATCGTTTGGTGTTGTATCTGAATTGACTCAATGTGAAACATTATTAACAGACAACATTCATTTATAAAGTCAATAAAGGCAAAACAATATAGTTTATTCTTAAATGATTTAGAGACAAAGATGAGCAGTGAAGCCACAATTGTGTTTGACTCCAAAGTAGTCAAGATGGTAGAATCAGACTGTGAATGATCTCTTCAAACTGAATAAATGGACAGCAAAATGTCAGATGAGATTAACTGTAAATATGTACAAAATGATACACATTGGGCACAAAATCCTAAGTACGTTTACACTGAAGGTGCCTGAGCTTTAACTACCAAGGAAAGGAGATGTTGGAGTCTGGTAGACAGCTCATTGAAGACATCAACTCAAGCTGGATCTACACTTTCAACAGAAAGAGGTGAGAATGAGGTGGCACCATGGATGGTATCACTTTGTAATTTGGGAATTTTTCCTCATATGAAAAACCAAAAACTTCTCTGCGAAGAAATCAAACGCATCAAGGGAAAAGCACTTTTTCCTGCTCTGCCAATTTTCTATTCACACTGGGATGGGAAACCTCTGGCCTGCAGGCCTAGTATAGCCCACAAGGCATCTCAATCCAGCCTATAGCACTCTACTTGGGTCATGCCTCCTCTTCCCATAACCCTTTTCCCCTGCTACCAGCCTTCTTTCCCTGCACTGCTCAGTTGCTGCTAAATTGTATTCTCTAATCAGATGAGGAGGCAAGATGGTAGGAGGGGAGGTTTACTGATCAGTTGATCGGAGATTACAGATCAGCAATGGAGTAGAGCAGGGCTTCCCAAACTGTGGTCTGTTAGCTTCATTCAGGTGGTCCACAGCATATCTCTGGATCAATGGCTGATGATGGAAGATCCATCATCATATTATTCATATTAATTTTTAATTGTATTTTTATTTCTTATGCTGCACTTTATGGTAGTCAAACTATGATGCAATAAAATATAACATAATAAATAAAAGCAACAATAAAATACAGTTTAAAATCATATAGCATCTAGCACAGTGCATTACAATTGCTACAACAGGCAGAAAAAGTGTGGAACAGAGGAAGCTTCTTACATTTTGTTCTGTGGGGTGAGAAAGGGAATCCCTTTGTCATGTGTAACATGGACGTAAATCACACTGCCCAGCTGATAAGAGATTACAGTTTTCTCTTTGCTGAGCTGTAATCTCCTATCAACTGAGCAACACAGGGGGGGATATTGCCAGGATTTGTGAGCCAACAACAAACCTTGGTTTAAGTCTAGCAAACAATCCTGGCTTGTTAGCAAGAAACAAACTATGATCCTGGGTTTGGGTATCACACCAAGCTGGCTTGTTTACCTCCTTGTGCTCAGGTGGAGGAAATCAGGTTGTGTGCCCTAACATGAAACTGGTGCACAGTATGATTTATTAAGACTTGGGTAATTGTTACATGCAGACACTGCCAATATTTCTTTGAGATTAAAATGCTGAAATGGACTACTGTGTTTCTCCAAGGTGTTGCTTGGCTGCTATTGAAACAAAATAATCTATTACACGGTCATTTGGTTGCAGAGTTGAGTTTACCTTCTTATGCCTGTCACCAAATTGGTTTTTAGTGCAAGCTCCACCCATAAGTGCCAAGTGCACAGGTTTCAAGGGGCAGAAGCTCTGCTACCGCCGCTGTTTATCAGGCTGTAGATTTGTCAGACTTTCTATCACACTTCCATCACGACAGAACCCCTTCCAGACCCTAACCATCAATCCTTACTCAAAAGCTCCCAGTCACTACTGACACAAAGGAACAACCGCATGTTTATCACAGCAGAAGTTTACCAGGTAAATTAAACAGTAGGTCCAAAAGTGCATCTCTGACACATAGTGAGATCAAAAGGGTACCTGTGACTATACCACAAATGCTGCTTAGTCAATACAATCTCTCTCTGTCTCTGTCTCTCTGTGTGTGTGTGAGAGAGAGAGAGAGAGAGAGTGTGAGTGAGAGAGAGTGAGAGAGAGAGAGAGAGAGATGGTAGCAGAGTGAACTCACAGCAGAGCAGCACTTGTTCCCACCTTGAGGCAAACGAATTGGGAGGTTGTTTGTACGCAGTCAAGCTAAAATGCCCAATCTGAGCAAAAAATTACAAACCCCAACTTAATATTATCATCACTATTACCAACACTATTATATGATCAAACCTCTGCTTTTTATGTTTTGAAAGGGAAATGAATTTTTATCCGTTGGCTTGATCACGTGTAGTATAAATAGGAGTGCATTAGAAAGCAAAACATGCAGATACAAAGGGTGGACAGAAGCTGGCAGAATAATTCATCTTGGGTTTTCCAAAGATTTGCCAAAGTGTTCCCTCCCCACACTTTCTTTCACTGCATATTTGCGTGTAATCAGGATTCTGAACAATGACTGTGAATACAGAAGCAGGGAATTATTCAATGGACTAATCTGAAGAAGGGAGGTAGCTCAGTTGTAGAACACTTTCTTTGCATGCAAAAGGTCTGAGGTTCAACTCCTGACATCTCCAGATAGAGCTGGGAAATACTTCTGTCTGAAACCCTGAGTAGGTACACAATACTGACCTTGATCAACCAATGGTCTGACTCAGTATAACACAGCTTCCTGTATGATTAAAAGGGTATGGTCTTTGAGGAGCTTTGTAGCATAGTGGTTAAGCTATGGACTGGATGTTCCAGTTTCAGCTCAGCCATTAACTTACTGGCCTGGTTTGCACTTAATGCTAAAACATGGTTTATAAACCATTATTTAATTTGATCATCTGAATCCGTTGAGCAACTTAACCATGTTTTAATGTTACATGTAAACAAGGCTGCTGGATGGCTGAAGACAAGTCACAATTTCTTAGCCCTAGTCCATCACCTTCAATATAATAACACTGCCCTATCTTGCACTGTTATAAGGATTATTGAGATTGGTAATGAAGTGCTTTGAACACTTAATAAACTGCTGTATAAATATGTAAGTATTAATATTCTGTGTCTTCAAGTTGCTTAAAGAATGATAAAAGGGTAGGTTTTTAATCTGGAGTTTTAAATGGGGAAATCTAAGCAGTATTAATATTTCAAACACAGAATCAAGGGCAGCAATAATTCTAAATTAAATTTAAATTGTCTATAAGGGTTTGAACTTATATATTATTTATATGACTTCTGGGTCCCACCACCATGGCCCTTAAAAAGTTCCTAGAGTTATCTTCATGAAATTCAGGTACCAATCCTTAACCCTTCAGAATACACCTAAACTGATGCTTTAGACTAAATTATAACAAGCCAGCTGGCTCATCTCATTTTATAATGCAATAGTATAATACCACATTTCAAATAGCTAAAAACTTATTGCTTTATCTCCATTAAAAGTGTGTTCATTTCACTTTTTTTAAAAAAGGCTATCGATTCTCTTGTATGTATTAATTGCACACAGAATAGTATTGTTGCTATTTAAATACTATCCCTCTTTCTTTAAACAAAAGGTCCACAAGTTTTTTGCATGCAGATATATTGGAGAATCAGTTTTATGGTTTAAGCAATTGTTGAAAAAGAAGCTTTCCAATTATGACAGACCTGCCATGAAAAGCAGAAATGCATTATGTGTTAATGATCACAACCAGGGGTCCATGCTTAACTCTTTTGTCAGAATTACAGCAGATCCTCCCCGCAGCTTCACCATTAACATGTCTGTTTCCTGTCAGCCTACTCAGAGATAATGCCATTTATCTCAAGGCGGCACAAGACCAGTCATTAGCTTCAATAACAGACCTCAAACAAAGGCCGGATGATGTTTTATCCAAGGTGCACAGTCTGCAGCCAAGATTTCTATTGCCTAACAGTTCCGAAATTCAGTTTTCATCTTTAAAAATGATTTTCTTCACCTAATGTACCAACAATTTCAGTTAACTTTTTAAAGAGTCTGTTTCCTGGAAATTTTAGTGAACAGCTTTTCTCATGTACCATTAGGTAATTGGTAATAACCTACTAAAATTATCCTTTGGGAATGTCCCCCCCTTTTTTTTCCTTTTTCTTTCTTGCCTCTGGGGAAAAAATTGACAGAATAATTCAAGCACTTGTGAAATAATGAGATATTTGAAAAACTGGCCCTTATTGTGGTTGCCTGCTGGAGCCGATCCCCTATTCTCAATTCTTCAGTGCCAAACTAAGCTTTTATTAAAAGTATAGTGGTTTGAAATATATGTATGAGCATATCTTGTGCCTGGCTTTCTTATATTCTAGCAATTCACTGCCTTTCTACAAAGCTACAGGTGAGCATTTTAAATAAAAAGAAAAAATATGAGCAAATGTCACTTTATTCAACTCATGTTTTTATATTGGAAACTGGGAACAGATGGTACATTCCATGTTACTTGAAATCTGGTTATTGAACACCTCTGTGGTTACACAGGATTTTTGCTCAGCACTGTTGAAATACATTTCATTTACTGGACTATAAAATGCTTTTTTTTAAAAAAAAGTATGTGTACACTCCTAATGAAATCATTGAGAACAAGCTTAATCTCAACACATCTTGACAATCCTTTCATTTCTTTTACAGGGCATTTATGAAGTTTTTAAAATAGTAAATTAACTGATGCCCTGTGTGAAGTTTACTTTTTTTTTTAATTAGTTCACAACAACAAAATCCCTTTAGATGCGTCACTCTATAAATGTTCCAAGCCATACTCTATTGTTTCAGTGTTACTTTAACCTTGCAGAGGAATTCAGTACAGAATGGATCTGGTTTGAAAGGTCACTGGGTTCATAAAGAAAGCTTTCATCAGCCAAAGGCCAGCACCTCTTCACCTAGATCCAAAAATGCTGTCACACTACTAGACAGCACTATAGAACATTAAGAACTCAGAACAGTGCTGATTGTTAAGCACCCAATAGTTATCAAGGTTTTCAACCGCTAAATCCCTTATGGAGCTTTCAAAACAGTTTGCTGTCAAACAACAATAGACTTTGTTCCTTAATTACAACCAGTGACCTTTCTGCCCTTTCATTCTCCCAGCAGTGAATAAATGACCCTTAAATAGTAGCATTTGCAGACATATTAAAACACACACATCTTCATAAACTCATAGGCTGTGTTTGAACATCACATTGAACCCTGTTTCACTCTGGCTACACCATATTAGGAGGTACAAACCACAACTCCTGGCTTGTCGCATTGTCCTAACCCAGGCTTGTGGTTTGTTTTCCGCACAGTAAGCAAGAGAAAATTTTGGCTACTGCTTGTGGTTTGTTTGGAGCGAACCAAATCATGAACCCAAAGCTTTGGCTTGTGGCTCCCAGGCCAGAAGTAGAGCAAACCAGAGGTTTCTGAGCAGTGCACACTAGTGCACTGCTGTTTAGCATTAAACTATAGTAAACATTGACTGTGGTCTAATGTGACATATGAAGTAGGCCATTAAGTCATAACATGTTCTTAAGTCTTGATTTTGTAAAAAAAGTAGGCCGAGAATCCCATGACATTATGGTAAATGTGAACACCTGTGCGCAATAATCAGCCATTGAGCACAGAAGTGACAAGCCATGACAAAGATGCACATATTCTAAAGAAGCAACTGAATCCCAAAGAACAACTGACAACTGCATGTTAACAGGCCAATGCATAAAATCCCCATTTCAGCTAGGTTTTTTATACAGTACACATAATGTGCACATTTACCAAAACTGGTACAATGAGTAATTCTTATGGATACTGCATATAAATCAAATATGAAGTTGTGTGAAATACTCCTGCACAGCATTTAAAATATTCACAGGGTAACAGCAGCAGAAATTCAAAATTAGAATAGAAATGGGCACTCAAATGTTGATTAACAATTTCTTTAACTTCTTATAGCTGCTATTTGGCAATGATGAAAGGGGGCGGGTTTAACATTCCAAGTCTGACATGTCAGTGGTGTGTTAACTACCAAATGGGCTGAACAAATATGTAACCTCAGACATGTTAGAATTCCAGCATACTTTACCTTTACCTACACATTAGGGGAGTGGCAACTTTTAGAGGAGACAGGAACACACTCATTGGGCTCTATTAGATTCAATTGAGCATGTTTTGCATGACTTTCTGCAGAGGAGAAACAGAATAAACAAACCCAAAATACACTCTTGAAGCTAGATATGAAAATTAAATAGTGACTGCACCTCTTGGGAATCTGCTCTAAGCTTTCCACATAGTGTCTTTTTAAATTGGCCTTGAAAAGACAAAGGTTTTAAATGTTCATTTATTAATTCTTTTAAATGAGAAACTACCTAAAGGAGACCCAAATTTATGTGTGGAAAATAATTCAACCATCTGCTTCTGGAAAAGCCATGCAAAATCCAAGAGAGATGTTATTTGTGTGCTAGTCACATACCTACATCTTTGGAAGGATTCAATTTTAATTTTCCAAATATAGGTTCTTTTTTCTCAACGACTACATTTGGTTATCAAAAGAAGGAAAAGAAAGAAAGAAAGAAAGAAAGAAAGAAAGAAAGGAAGGAAGGAAGAAAGAAAGGAAGAAAGAAAGGAAGAAAGAAAGAAAGAAAGTGCCACATCCTTTTACAGCAAGGTTTCACATTCATACACATAAGATTTGATTGAAAGGAATTTCTCCCAGAAGTAAAAAAAACCTGAGGGATGTTTTAGACAGTAAGCCAACACACCAGTGTGACAGACAATGGGTAGCACTGCAGGGCTCTAACAAGTGAAGCCATTAAAGTCAGTACGAGCCAGCAGCACTGGTAATTCAAGCTCCACCAATTCTATAAAGGAAAGAACTGAAATGAGAAGTGTTCCTTTGGCAAAAAGCTACTCCAGACAGGTTTGTTCCTAGTTTACACATTACCTCATTTACATTACACTGGCTGAAATGTACTTGCTTGTATATGAATTCATTCCTCATATAATTTCCTGTGTGACTGGAATGAAAAGGAACACAAAAACTGGAGAAAACCACACCACTCTCTAATCTCTTGTTGCCATGACAGCAGCCTTTGAGATACTGAAATGTTCAGATTGCCAGCTAAACAAAATTGTTGAATGTGAACATTTGGCTGAAAGATTAAAAGGCTAAGGGGGTTACAAAAGGGCAGTACCTCCCACATTCCAGGCATCCACTGAATCCAATCAAATGGCTCTGACTCTTTAACCACAACCATTGTGAAGACTGGATTAGGGCAATTTATCTAGATAGTTAAAGCAGATTAGGGAACTGCAATTTGAAGACTATTGGCAACAAAAGCAAATGCCTACTGTACTGAGTTAATAAAAAAACGAGCATGAGATTTTAGGACGACTTTCAGAGCAAACTGAAGCTTTTCACTAACCCAGAACACAGACACATTTAGACCTAGAAAGTAAACCAATCTGAGTGTTTTTTCCCTCTCCCCATGTAAGAAAGAATCACACAGAGACCATTCAAAGCCATGTTTGCAAGCATTAATAAGTGCACAACTAAAACTAAACACTATGCACTAAACTAGACAGAAGGCTATGGGATTACATTAAAACGGGATCTTGTCCAAACTGCATTTGTAAAATCAAACCCCTATTTGTTGCAACAGAAAACTATGAGTATATCATAGTGGGGGTGGTGTAACAAACCCAGGATTCACTAAAGGATTATCCATCACACAAAACAAGAAGAGTCACACAAAATAGCACCGACTTGCCCAACACCTGCAGTGTTCAACACCTGTAAACAACTTTTGTGCACTAAATACACCGGGTAGAAAGTTCCCCCACTTCTGAAACTTTAAAGAGGAAGGATGTCTGAACAATTATACAAAATCATGTCACAAGCTATTACCCCGAAGGACTTTTTGGAGTGGGGGGTGGGAAGGGGTTGTCTTTGTTTAAACAACCTGTAGAATTAATTTGATTCTTAATTATAAGACAACAATAGCTCCCTGGATGATAAAGAAACCTTCTGTCCTCTGGATTAAGAACAATCCTTGCTTACTCCAAAGGCTGCCCCAGTGAGCAATAACAATAGCCAAGAGAAACCAGCGCTCTCCACCTCCCTTCACAATGCAAGGCCATTTATCCTTAACAGAGTACATCCTTCAGACTTTAGTGGAGAGGAAGAAAAACACACATTGAGAATGCAGATAAGAGATGGAGACTTCTGGACAGAGGACAAAATGTTCCCCCATATTTGGAAAGGAATATTTTGCACACAGATCTTGGTACAGCGTTGCCCCCCTCCCCCACTGCCCTGGCTCCAAACAGGTTATAAGCACACAGCATGCCTGCTGACAAAGCACTCCTTATGGCAGTGTCTGAATTATGTAGGGCTTTATGGCTTTGGTACAAGCAGCAGTCACTCTGTCTTACTCCATCTCACACAGACATGCGTACATGCACAAAATACAAGAGACTCCAGGAACTGTTCAGGATTATTCTTCTAACTCATGGAGTTAAGATCTTGAGTCAAACATCTGCTTTGTGTCTCGTTGTTGTAGGGATAGTGTGAGTTTCTTTGACCCCTGAAGATACAGGACACCACCACTTTTTTAGGATAGTAAAGAACACACAAAACATATGCAACAATTACAGCAAGCTTGCAACTTGCAAGAAAAACACGCTGAAGCAAACATTAATAAAAACTACAATACAGAGGTACCCTTTCCTTAAAATAAAAACACCAGAAAACAAACAAACCACAAACAGATTATTTTTACTCCAGGGTACAAGAAGGTGGGTGAGGAAATTAAGCAAGGAGAAAGGAGTTTGAAATATTGAACAATATGCAAACACAACAAGAAGCAGAGTTGTTGGAAGTTCATCAAACAATAACAAAGGAACGGTGGAAAGGGAAAAACGCAGTGTCCTACCTTTTCTGTTTTCAGTTTCTTTATTCTCCTGTGGTTCTCCTCCTCTTCCTCTTCTTTCTTTACCAAAATAGAGTTCCCCATTAACCCTGAATCTGGGGCACTTTTGTCCACATCCCCCACTGTAGAGGAGGTGCAGTTGAAAGGGCTGCTGCTCCCAGCACCACCTCCCTTGGTCCCAAAGCCATACAAGTGCCCAGGAGGAGTTTGGCTACTGTTATTGGGGTGTCCCTGCTGCAGGTCAAGTTGCTTCTCTTTCCTGGATTTCCCTCCATCCTTATCCCGCTTGGAGCCTCTGCTGCCCTGGGTTTTACCTGGTTTTTCCTCTTTACTTTTCCCACAAGAGGCAATAGTGTTGTTGTTATTGTTGCTGGTGGTGTTATTATTGCCATTTGGGCTGTTGCTCACACTTTGACCCAGTGTTGAATTCATGCCAGGTGCCTCGCTTGAGCGCCCTTGGACTTCCTGCCTCTTGCCAGCACTGCTGATTTCAGGAATTCCATACAAGGCAGCAGAAGGCAGAGATTTACTAGCATCCTTCGAAGTTTTACTCCTTTTCACTTTTGATTTGCTAGTTTCTTTATGTGAAGAATTCCCCTGAGGAGCAGGGGGCTGAACAGAAGCAAATTTTAGGCCATCAGCTAAGGCTGAGGTAGCATTAACCCCACTAGAGGCAAGACCCCCACAATCCTTGGAACTCGTGGAATTATTCATCTCAAATTTCTGTCTGTCCTTCTCCAAATCAGCATCCAAGTCGATTATTAAATTCCCAACCCCAATTTCCCAGTCATCACCACTGTCATAAGTATCAACCGTGTTTGGATCCACACCTTTGCCAGCAGTGGAAGTGTTCAATGACATCCTGAAGATGAGAAATCTTGAGTAAAAATCAGACGAACTTTCCTTTGGAGATGAGGGGACATTCGTTTATCTCTGTGGGGCTTTTTAAAGTGTAACTCTTCTTGCCTTCCTTCCCCAGGTATATCTGGGTATATACCCTGAAGTCCAGGTCCACCTTTTCCTGTGAGGAAGGGGAAAAGTCGAATATTTCTTGGCTGGGTGTTACCAGAATATAATAAAATTAAAAATATAGAGGCAAAGGAGAGAGAAAGGACACTCCATATATTAATTTTTAAGAGGTCTGTTAAACTGAAGCCTTTGATAATGAGCATCTTCCCTAGAGTTGCATCCCATCATCCAAGATCACTCTTTAAAATGTCATGTATCAAAAAAAAAACACCAAAAAAACCTTTTAAGTTGAAAGATTTAAATCCACACAGCTCAAAAGCACCAAGCTGTGAATGTGATTCTGCATCACTTAGGCACAAAGAGAGAGACAGCTTCCCTCCCAAAATGCATTCCACAGATTTTGTAATTTTAAACCAGACCCCTTCAAGTTTTGTGACTTTTCTCTAGATTAGATTATCTTGTTTCTGTGAGGGAGGCTGGGACAGAAGAGGGCACGGACACACACAAAAAGAATCAATAAAATTGAATATTCAGTTAAGATTTTTTATCTGGGGGAGGTGAATGCACCATTTCTATTCAAAATGCACATTTCTAAAAGTGGTCCTAATGTCCTCTTAGGTCACCTACAGCTCCATCTGTTAAATATAGTATTACTGATTGTACAGGAAACTGATTAAGACATACACTTTAAATGATCTACTCCAAGGTGGCCTCTAACCACAAATGAGTGTGTGTTTGACACAGCTTAGCTAAAATTACTTTCAAAGGAATCTGTCCATTTCTAATTGCTGAGTGTCCAAATATTTACATACACATTACGTACATTGCTTACCTTTAATCCTTTATCATTTTTTAAATTAAGCCAGCAAATCAAAATTCTGTCCTCACTGGTCTCAGCAAGAACTCAGTGCCCCACTTCATTTTACTTAAAGAGCAAGTGATCAAGTAGAAACCAACTAACATTTTTGCCAGAGTAATAGTCGAATAACATATTTCCTTCCAATTTGGCACGGAAAACAGAGGTCCTCCCCCCCTTTTTCTGATTTGGTTTTCCTCCTTAAGTATTTTGTTCCTCACAACTTCACAGGCTGGAAGATAGGATTTCACATTCACAACACCAGAAGCCTCAAGCACCCAAAAAAAATAAATAAATCTTTTTTCCTCCCTTGCTTGGACAAGTACCAAAATGATGCGATTGTAATAAAAATAAAAATTGCAAAATATTTTCCTCAGCTTCACATCCCGTCTTCAGTTCCAGATTCTGCAGCCATCCTGATCAGTAAGTAATGATCCCATGAAACAAACCTACAGGCGTCCGGTTGTTACAAGGCAGAATGTGCTAACATCGGGAAAATTAGTGAAAGAGAAGGGGGGCAAAGAAAGGATTGAAAATCTGGGCTGGATTCCGCCTGTTAGTCGGGAAGTGGCATTTTTTCCCCTCCAGTCCTGACAGATCTGACTTCTTGAACTAACTTGAGGGGGAAAAGGGGGGGAAGGAAAGAGAAGAAAAAGGAAGAGAAAAGGGAGGGAATAAAATCACAGCCTGATGAACCAGTTATCAAAACATTTGGTGGGAGTGCAGATGCAAGAGTGTCTTTTAAAACGAAGCAAATATTCCCTAGCATATGATGTTCCACCATTTAAGGTTGGGGTTTTTTAATCGAGTGCCAGATGCTGTCCGGGGTTAAAAAAAAAAGCCAGCTCAGAAATGACTAAGTCATGTGATGGGTAATTCAGTAATTAGAGTCCAAAGATATAAAATGGGCGATCTTGTTTTGAGAACAGAGATTCCCCCCCCCCCGATCAAAATCGTTTCAGCAAACACTGGTTCATCTTTCTCATTTCCCTCCTCCTCGCCTTTCGGAGCTTGGCTCAGTATTTTTAATTAGCTGGCGCTTGGAAGGTAAAAGCTGTAATGAATTGTTGATAGATCGGAAAGTACGGAGTTGCTTCGCTGGAAATGTATGTTACGGGAGAAAAGAGGACGGAGAGAGGAGGGGGGATGGGCGAGTTAGTAACCACCAACCAACTAAAAGGAGCGATTTTGTTACAGTTCAAGCTTTTCACATCACGTGAGGATCAAGGGCTCAATTGGTTGTCGTGAGAACAAAAAAAACGGGTGACAACCGTATCAAGAAAATACTGATCTGCTCTTTAAAGGGGAGGAAAAAATAAGGTCTATTTTCTCTCTTCCTTCATTTGCTCGCTCTCTCTCTCTTCCCCCGCCCCGCTTTTTCCTCTCTGGTGCTGGCGCGGCTACAAGTTATGAATCCGACGCATTGCTCCCCTAGAACTGGCTTCTCTGGAGTGAAGAACGAGTGAAAAGCGCTAGCTGCGACGCGTTTGGTGCACTGAGAAGCACCTTCTCAAATCTTTCCCCGAGTCCTGTGTAATTTTCAGTTCGTAAGAGACACGAGATGGGCAGGGCCATTTCATGGCGATTTTTTTAAAAAAATGCCTTCTCTCCCGCACAACAAAACATTTCACGGCATTCGAATTAATCTCTTCTTTATCGGGCCACGGGAGTATGAGGTTACATTTTTTTCCACGGGTGGGTGGAGAGGGGGTAAGAGAGGGGAGGGGAGGGGAGAGAGGCTTTTTAATGGTGGTGGAAAAAATGCTCACTGCACCAAAAACACATGGGCGTCCTCCTGCCCCAGTTTTAGCACTTACATTATTTATTTAAATGTGAGAAGGAAAAAAAAACTTGCTTCTATTGTTTTATTTTAACACAAGCTCCTCGATCGTTTTTGGGCAGCTTCTGAAGGAAGAACAGGGGCAAGGCGATGTTCAGACTGGTTATAATTATGTCAGTTTTTATTTTTCCCACTTTGTCAGTTAGAACCCCAAAAGGTAATATCTTTAACGCGACCCCTCCCCTTCCCTCCAATGCACGTTAAGGATGATTTGTGGGAGGAACTGCGACACTTTCATCCTCTCTTAAATACTCATCTTGTTCGTGGATTTTATTTTTAAACCCAAATACACCAGTTTCTTTCCGATGCACACAGTTAACACTTCCCTTAGCATATGAATATATATAGATACATATATATGTATTTATTTCCCCTCTAAAGTGCTATAGATACACCACGCAGCTGTACTTACGATCTGTATTGAATCGAGTTGACCTTTTCCTTCTACAACTGCATTGAGTGTGTTTTTGTTGCAGCCGATTTTTATGTTTGGAAAAAAAATAAAAAAATCTAAATTTCTTCAACAGATATATGGGCTTGTTTGTTTGTTTTGAAAAAAAGAACACCAGATTTAATGAATCTTTAAAATAAAATCATTTTGGTTTTTTTAAAAAATAAAAAATGCCTTTAAAACACACAGTCGCTCACATGCACACATAAACACACTACACAAACCAGCTGCCTTTGCTGCAATAGTGAGCAGCAGAAATCAGACCTGGAGAGAAGGGAGAGTGCGAAGCAAGCACAGACTCTGTACCTGAAAGGGACTTTTCTTTGTTCCCAATGTCCTTTACCATCTGTCCAATCAGATGCCAGCTTTTATGAAACTGGGCCCTCTGATTGGATAGCTGCTCCTCTTAGCTGCCGGAGGGGGTGAGAAATGCACACACACATAGAAAGCCTTGTATTTTGCAATCATCAGACTGCACTGAGTGCTCCAATAGGCAGTTTCCTGCTACAGCAAGATACAAAGCATGTTTCCCATTTCAATTACAGCATTAGCCTATACATTTTATTTAAATTAAAGGAACAGGAAGGGGCGAGTAGAAATGCATCATATATCCACAGTGAGCAAGAGGAAAACAGCTGCACTCATTTCGGTGCTGTTGCTGCTGCTGTTGCTAGCAAAGCCACAACTAATGGCTTCCCTATGTGTTTTTCCAAGGAGCCATTGAAAATCTCATTTATCGTTTCAACCAATGGCCCCTCGTTGAATATTTGTAACATCTCGATGCTGCCTGTAGATCCTTTTCAGTGCAGATAAGAGAGCATTTGCAGCGTTCGACCGGGGGGGGGGAGCGAACAGAGGCTTCCAAAAGGGTAACAGGCAGTCTTTCCTTCCCCCACCCGCCCTGCTTTGCTGGGGCATTCAGCTCTACCGCTGCGTGAGCGCCCGTGAGTGCCCTCCTCCGCTCGTCTCCTCCTCCCATATTTTATATTCTGCTCGTCTTTACAATACGACTTAAGTAGGACAGTTCGATTTTTATTGTAGAAAGAAGTAACCCTTTTGTTTCCAGCTTGCTGATTTATTGCCGCAAGCAGTGAACTGGAATAGCAAGAGACCAGTTAACTACCACGTGAACACATCGGTGAGAATACAATTATTTTCAACTCCCCAATCTCTCCAGTTAACCTCCTTCTAGTGAAGCAGCTCATCAAGAATTGCATTTTGCTGTGGATTTAGATCCAAGGATGCATTAAAACAGCAGCACATTCCAGTATAAGAAAACTGAAAGGAGGCTACATTTGCAGAACTCAAGTCAGCTCAGCAAAGGCAGCCCTTCCTCCACCCTTCGTGCTCAGAATACCCTCATTTGCTTCAGCCTGGGTTCAGCCGAGTTGCGATAATTAAAATGTCTGATTATTGGGAGATAATTCTGCAGCCGTTCATTAGAAAGCATTAAGCATATACATGTAGTTAATACTTATCGTTTTATCAGACACAGTAGATATCTTTTATAGTTCAAAGATTTTGTTTTTCCTACTATAATTTCTAACCGATGGGAACCAAGATTGCATTTTTAAAAGAAATCTTTGAACGGATAATAGACAATTTTATCTAAAAGTTAAAAGAATGAAATTTGCAATATACTACACAAATTGATAATGGATTGTGCCTACCTGAGCAAATTATGTGCATTAGTATTTATATGAGGACATCAGAAGGGTGCTTAGTATAAAAATGTCTGGATGAATAAATATTGCATGAACCTCCTCATTTCAGAAAATAACACGTAAAGAAAACATTTGTCTGACTAAAGATTGCTTTAAGGCTACAACCTTGAGCTACTTTGCATGCTCATAAATCCTATTCAAACAGGCTTATAAGTGTACAGCACATGGGCATTCAGTATTAGTGACCACATTTCTTTATCCAAAACTTTCACATTCCCCTTTCACCCTAAAAGCTTCCATCAAAAACATGTTAATCTGCAGCAATTATATACTGTATATTATATGCAGCAATTATCACTAATGGTTAAAATAATGGCTGGGACATTTCTGCACTATTGTTAGAATCTTGAGTCAGGCATGATGGCTCATGAAAACTAGTCTGAATCTCTCATTCATCTGTTTGTTTAAAATGTACAACCTGTGCTGTATGTGTCAGTAGAACATATCTTTACCTTTAGCTGTCTTTATTTTAAGCTGTTTTTGTCCCATCAAGAAACACATTTACTCAGAAATTAAAGCTTATTCACAAAACCAAACTACTTATGCATTCTTATTTAGTCTATCTTATACTATGTTATTTGAAGCATTTGGTACAGCCACAACGGCTGGATTCAGACATGGCATTTATTGCTTTCGTTTTACAGATTATAATGGTAGCACTTCTGATTTCTAACATTTCTCACTGCAGTACCTGTTGCCTTACGGAAATGTGGCTTTTTGACCGATACACTGTCACGTCACGCTAAATTTCATTTACACCAGTGGGCATGGTGTGACACACCAATGAACATCATTGAACATGTTGCTACTCCCCCACCCTTTCTACACATGCACTTCTGTTCCCCTATGAGTCCCCCAATGAAAATCGTCACATTACACCCTCTATTTTCTGGGTTAACATGGCTGCAAATTGATTTTTTTCTGGAAGCAACACAGAAATGAGCACTAAACTTCCACAAAATTCCGCTGGATTTCCAAAAGTGTATTTTACATTGCGTGAAAGATTTTTAAAAAACCCAGAAATTATCAGGTAAGGAAATGTCAAGAAAATGGAATAAACTGCTGTCTGAATGCAGCCAAAGTGTAATTTTGCATATCATTGTTCTACTAACATTATAGGTGGGGTGGAGAACTTAAGGCCAGGGGCCAAATGTGACCCTCCAGGCCTCTTTATCTGGCCTCAGGGACTCTCTCCAGGCAACATCCTCTCCCAGCTGAACCCTCCTTGTGTATTTTTGCCTGGCTCTAACATGTCTTTGAACTCTCATAATGTCTCTTGTTAGCCTAATGTCCATGATATTTACATTAATTGCTTCACCTGCTTTTGCCTCTGGCCCCAGCCACCACTGGTATATATGGCCCTCAGGCTGAAAATGGTTCCCTGCCTCTTTTATAGAGGGTTTCACATGACACCCACCTTGTACTGAATTAACACATGGTGTGCCTAGTAGGTGCCTTCCACCGTTGTGGTTTGTGCATCACCACACTCTCACCTGATGAATGTCCATTTGACTTTCATTGTAAAAAGTTCTCCACCCATGCAGATGTTCATGTGGAGAGCTCCTACACATAATGAGGGACCCTGGCCAGTTAGAAAGTTATCCACATATACTTCAATACACACAGATAACTCTTACATTCTAAGAAACTAAGAGCCTTGGAGGATAAAAAGTTCTTCACCCACCACCAAAAAGATAATAGCTTATGTGGCAGGCAAGTGAATTCCCTAAACAGGATGCCAACACCAAACAGGTCCTTTCCATAGTGGCCACCTGCTTCACTTTATTAGATGGGCAAATCTGGAAAAGGGCCTCTAATGAAGATCTTAAAAGACCAGGCAGGCATATACAGGAGAAGGTCGTGTTTCATGTAATGGTTCAATTTTAGGAGGAAATGAGATACTCGTTTCTATTCCTCTTCAAATGCCAGTGTTGATTGGCAACATGAGTTCCACAATTACAACAGTATTTACAATACAACAGGGGCCATACGATTTGAACTTCGTGCATTTGCCCACCGAACTGATAGTTGATGGTGGATTAGGAAAATGAGTTTTAGACGTGATCATGGTGGAATGTTCAAAAGAAAGGACCACACTTCTTTGAGTAGTTTAAACAACTGTACTATTGCTTTTCTACAAAATGGAATGTTTCCTGGGAGCAGGAAGAAAAATTCTTGAGAATAGTTCTGTTTATAGCAGCGCAGTTGCAATGTAAATAAGGTCTGTTGTGTCATCTCTTAGGAGGTCCTCCCACACAGAAAGTCTCAGAATATACAGCACTATGCTAACAAAAGCAAGTGCTTGCAAAGTGGGTGTTTCCAAGTCAGTAGAGGTTACGATTAGAAAAATGCAGAGCACTAAACATTTTCAACATGAATCATAAACTAGAGTTCTGTGCATTGTAAACTATTTTGGAATGGCTTTGTGGTACTGGCTTTCTGGTTTAGCTGTGAAAACAATGTCTTTACCAATATGTTAAAAGAAATTTAAAACCACATCATGCCCTGTTGATTTCACTGGGACTTTATGCTTACTAAGTGTACACAGGATTACAGTCTTACAGTACAATCCTATGCATGTTTACTTGAAAGTAAAGCCCATTGAGCTCACTGGCCTTACTAGAGATTGGAAGATTACTTTAAAAAAGGAATAAATTACTATTACTATTACATGGTTCCAAAAAGGAATAAATTACCATTACAATTATAATTGTTCTGCAAGGATTTGATTACTGTTACTAAAAAGTAATCACTATAATTACAGTTAAGTTACTTAAAAAAACCCAGAGTGTCTACAAGATGCTGACCCAAAAGTAATGCTGGAAACATTACAATTATTCCTCAAAAGTAATACAATTAGTCCTCATTCTATTACAGTCAAAATGTAAAGAAATTATCTACTCATTCGTCAAAAAAAGTAATACAAGTAATTTGTTTTTTGTAACTAATTACTTCCAAGCTCTGGGGCTTATTCCCCAGTAAGTGAGTATAGGATTGCAGCCTAACTGGTGTTTGGTGACTAAGGTTGTACTAACCCCACTTACCTGGGAGTAAACCCTGTTGAGTTCAATAGAACTTACCTCTGAGTAGACGTGGTTAGGATTGTGCTGCAAGCATGTAAACCATGAGCCCCATGCAATATGCAGTATGGAGTAAAAACTGGCCTATATTATAAGGTTTTGTAAGAATGACAGAAATAATACATGCAAAGTGTGCATTTATTATGCTTAGGAAGCATTTCATATTATGTGTCATTGTTTCCATACTGTGGAATTCAACAGGCATCCTCTCTTTTGATTTTCAGGCATCTCTTGAAGATTTCTTTTATGCCAACACGCTTATGCAGTTGTTTAAAAAAGATCTTGAAGCCAGTCATTTTAATTATTCTCCTGTGGTGTTTTTAAAGGGTTTTTTTTTAATGTTGCTATACACTTGTGAAAAGATGGTATATAAGGCTTGTATAAATAAATAAATAATTGTAGATTGTGCAGTGTATGTCATTGGCAGCTCTTTGTCTTACAAATGTTTGCTAAAGCAATATTTAGAACACATTTTCTGTGATGACATCATCATCCTGGACTGTCAAAGCCTACGGCCACAGATATTTCAGCTACAACCACCCATGGATGAATCCATGTCAACCCTTTTCTTATCTTTATGCTGTTGTCATCATGCTTTTGCATGCAACTCCAGAGCCTCTCTAATTTCCTCTTATTTGCCATTGACACTTCCCTCATTCACTAATGAAAAAAGCAAAATTAAGGTGGTTGGGTTTTCCCCTTCCACTTAAAAAATAACTTCGTGAACTAACAAGTCACTGCTGGATTTTCCTTTTCTTTTTTAACAATATATATATTTTACTTATTTGGTTAATAGCCCCAATTTTTCAAAACCGACCTCTGTTTAGACACGTTTCACTTTAGGCCGTTTCATGTCTGCAAAATTACAGTCATTTGCACATTATTATTACAGTGAGTGGGAGACAGATTGTATTTAACACTGGGTGGGGGAAGGGTTATTCTGGGAAGTGATCTGCTAGGGTCAGCACATAAATTCAGCCTGAAGAAAATTGCTTCTGAATAGTTAGTCTGTTAGCTCGCCAAGGAACGGTCACTGGGTGAGATTGCAAACATGCTTCTGCTTTATCTGTATTATACAATCCTAATGTTACAGAAGGATAGTCCACTGAACAAATGTTTTTGTAACTGAAACTGACGGGTGAAATAGCATCACTCCACCCCACCACATTCAGAAAATATTTAATGGGAAAGGGTAGGTGCTTTGGAAAAATAAGCCTACTTTAATAGCTGTGGATTTTGAACCATGCTGTTTTCTAAAGGCGCAATTATCCGGAGCATATTAGCAGGCACATGTGGTTACTGCATATTTAGCAGCAACATGTTGTTAATAAAGCATAGATGGCTACCTCCGCTCAGTCAACTCATTTCTATTGTACGGGAAGGAAGATAGTGAAGATTGACCTGATACAACTAGTATAGTTGTAGCTGGGTGGTTGTGCTCATAGTTTACATGCTTTAGTGTAGCAGTTGCATTGCAGGATAACAATGCTGAACTGCCTGAATTTCATTACCTTTGTTGAAATGAAAAGGATGGTAATCAAGTTTTGTTGGACATGAAAACATTTTCCTTACTAACTCATTATTATCAACGATATCCAATGATTAATAAGAGTGTGTCTATGTCATGCTTCCATTCCACAGTAACTGTATAAAGCAGGCTTCCTCAAGCAGGTGCTTTCCAGAGGTCTTTGGACTCCCATCAGCTCCAGCCAACATGGTCAATAGTTAGGGATGACAGAAGTTGGAGTCCAAAACATCTGGAGGACACCAGGCTGGAGAAGGTTGGTGACACTGACTGGCAGTGATGGCTCTCTAGGTATCAAACAGGAGTCTTTCTCATCCCTGCCTGGAGATGCCAGATATTGAACCTGGTATCTGGCAAAGCATGTATTCTATCACTGAGCTACAGACTTTCCACTTCCT
Organism: Rhineura floridana; assembly: GCF_030035675.1. Taxonomy (NCBI): domain Eukaryota; kingdom Metazoa; phylum Chordata; class Lepidosauria; order Squamata; family Rhineuridae; genus Rhineura; species Rhineura floridana. The sequence goes on from NC_084480.1 coordinate 82,781,683, forward strand.
TTGAGACTACAACTCCCATCATCCCTGACCATTGGCCATGCTGCTAGAGCTGAGGGGTGTTGGAATCAACTACTTCTGGAGGGCCACAGTTTGCTTACACAGTTTCCTAAGAACACGCTCACTTATTTTGTTCCACTAAAACCTATAAAACCTATTCGACTAGAGATAATAGGACAGGAAAAAATAAGATGCTTCATGGGAAACAATGTCTCTCTAATCCCATCTTTAAGTCTTAAAAAAATTTCACCATCTCTGTTATCTTTTCCGCACCTATTGAAGACTTTCCTCTTTCAACAAGCCTTTTAAGTTGAGAACTATCCCAATCTGCATCTGTGTTGGAATTGCTTTTTAATATGTTCTTAAACTTTCTTTTTAAAATGTTTTTAATCTTAGAAGATGTTTTGATAGCTTTTTTAAAGTAACTTTTTTGAAGATGTTTTGTTTTAATGTGTTTTAAAGTTTATTTTATGATGTTTTAATGTTTTTAGTGCTTTTGTTTGCCGCCTGGGCTCCTGCTGGGAGGAAGGGCGGGATATAAATCTAATAATAATAATAATAATAATAATTCTGCAGTATTCAACAAACTTGGTGTGCTAGACAAAGCCAGCACAAGAATTCTTTCTAGCGCAACAGGACTTTCCCCCCACTCCTCCCCCCCCATGCTCCATGAACTCTCCCCAACTCTGCTCTGGGGGGTGGGGAGAACTTCTAGAACAGCTCGTGGTGGGAAGAGAGAGGAAATTGTTCCACTGGGCAAGCAGAAATGCTTGCAGTGACGGAATTATCAATTTAGCACTACACTGAATACAATCCATTGTCTGTTCTAGCCTACGAGTAGCCAGGTTCTGTTTGGAGAACTGCAATGGTATTGTTTATGTCGTAGAAAGGTCTGGGGGGTCTCTGCACTGTAGCTCCTTCCCATACCACCAGAAGTGGATCAACATTATGTGTATAATATTTATTATTTATTTATTTTATTAAAACAATTCATCACTTTTCTTCACAAAAGGCAATCCAAAGTGACTTAGAATCAATAAAAAGATTAAAACCAGTAAAAGAAAAAAGTTTTAAAAAACACACTACATGAATGAAAAAGACAGTGGAACAGTCCACCCCCGTAAAGGAGGGTATAATGTAGAACTGTCATACTTAGTTCACTCACTTTCTACACAAAGGCTTTATTAAGTCAGTGTCCTCCTGCATTTTCTTGTAGGTTCTATCACCTTTTCTCAGATGGCAGAAAATCTGAGGGTTTTTTGAAGGCATGGTAGTGAAGTTCCTACAAGTGTGGCTTATTCTCAGCTCTTTTCTTCCATCTTTTCATATGGTTTCAAAATCTATGTAATGTATCAGGTAGATGTACATACGGTATCACCGCTTGGCACACTTTCACTATAACCTTTAGTGAGCACCATTTTATAATTCTATTTATTTATTTTTAATAGATCTTTTCATGAGCACTAAAATATCTTTTTGGCTATTTTTAAAAAGTATTTAAATATTTGTGGAACAGCACCTAAATGACAGAGTGTTATAGCACCAATTAAATAACTGATTATTATTTTCTAATGACCTCTTTCAGCAACATGTTTTTCCCCTAATTAAACATTTCCAATAGTTCTATTCAAACCAAACCTTTTATTGCTTTTTTTTACATTTTTATGGACAGTAATCAGGCAATCACACTTAAATGATTTAGTGCTAATTACATTATGCTTAAAAAAAACATGCTCAGGGGGAAAAATATATTTTAAAATGGCCACTCTGGAGCTATATCACAGCCAGTGGTGTGGATGGGAGCATGTACCCATCTAAGGCAGGATGTCCAGATGAAGTACAATATTCAGTCAATAACAATGATTAGTAGCGTTAGGAGTAGGGATGTGCTAGAATTCTGCCCATTTCGGAATTGGTACCGAATTTTCTATTAATTTGCTTATTCTCAGTTGTTGAGGATTGAATTTTAATGTAGCGAATTCCCACAGCTATTTGTGAAAATGGACTTTTTAAATAGAAAAATCCATTTCTAAAACATTGATTGTAAGAACGATAATTTACTGAAATTTTTAAAGCAAATATTGATATTTCCTTTTAGAGTATCAATATTCATACATATATCAATATTTTTTCCAGGCAAAAAAACCCATTGACTGATAAAAGCAGCAGCTAGCGGACAAAGAACAAACTCGAATCAAAGTCAAACGGAATGCCTTCGAACCAGCACTGACCAACAGATCCCATTCCTAACTAGGAGTCACTTGTATGTAAGCAGCCCAGAAAATGGGGAGGGACAGAAAGCTGCCCTGTATTTGCAGATTTGCCCCAAACACACCGAAGACCCAGATCTAATAAAAAAATTAGGATTTTGGATTCCCCCCAGCCTCCTTCTGTGACATCTGATGGTAACATATTTTTGTTGATTCTATTGATCATTTGAAGACACTTGCTATATTAAAATACAAAAAAGAGCCATGGCCAATTTTCACTGCTTGAACTTAATACTATAGCAAAACTGTACAGTTCTTAAATGTGTGTGTCATATTTTAAGCACCTCTGCATACAGGACCCATAAACAGCAGTAATACCTCTTCGGTGTGCTCATTTTTGAACCAGAATAAGCAATGTCGTCCTGTAGGAATTATGTTTAAGTGTTGTGCTTAACCTTTTCTTAACGTGAGCCAGCCTAAACTGCTCAAGCATACTGTATAGTGGTTTTCCATACCTTCCTTTTTGATTATGCGGAGGAGGGGGATTCTGCAAGGTAAAAATTAAAGACTGTAATCTAATACAGCTGAACACTTTCTTACATTCCATTTTTAAATACAGGACTCTTTTTGAACTGGTTAATGCATTCATAATTCACTGGCATAAATTACACATGCTCTGTGGATAGAAATATATTTCTGTGTATATATTAAATACATTTTTAAAAAGTGTATTTCACAGTTTTGTTAACCTGTTTTGAAATACTTTTTCTCAAGTAGTTAGTTTGCATTAATGTTGGGTTCCATCATAAATAAAATAATTCTCCTGCCTTAAGCCAAATACCTAGAAATAAGCAACCAATTGACAAAAGCTTTGAAATCAACGGTATACAGGCTGCCTTCCACGTTCGTAGTTTTGTCTGTAGCACATTCACCATTTTCATCCTGCTCTGGAGATTTATGGTAGTGTTGTGCCAAAATCTGTCCTCCAGTTTCTGGAAAGTTCCCTTCATTTGTGAAAGGAGCTTTCATATTTCAGCTTCATTCTCAGGGAAAGTTTAGAATTGTGGCAGGTGCAGAGTTTAGAGCTGAGCTTATTATTATGAGGTGGAGAAGGGTGGTGTATATGTCTTTTCAGTAAATGTTTTTCCATTACTTTGCTGCCTCCCTGGCTGCCTGATCTGAAAAAAACACACTGGAATTTCATCATGTCTTCCCCTAGGCTTGTATTGAAATGGAGGAACCCAGGAAGGCTGCAGATTGCAGACCACTAGTGAGATGATTTGTTGAATGAAAGAAAGGACACAAGTAAGAAAACTTCCACTACCTTAAAAACAAGGGAAGTGCAACAAAAAAACTACACCCACAAGAATTTCACTGAAATTTTCTCTCCCCTTTGATAATTTTTGAATGCAATTCAAATGAATGGTTGGGAAAATTGCAGGAAAAACTTTTGGCACAACATTAGTTTATGATAGTGTGGTGAAAAAAGTATACGGCTGTGTTCACATGTAACAATAAAGCAAGAACCTGAGCAGAGTTCAGGCATTGCAAAAGTGGGTAAGTTACTATGAAAGGGGAGGGGAGAGAGGGAACCAACATACTAATTGTAAGAGTATAGACAGGTAGCAAAGAATTGCAGGGATGGTGTTGGGAAAGCTAAAGCTGAGAATAAGCTGAGGTTAGTGAGGGATGTTAAAAACAACAAAAAAGGTTTCTTCAGGTACATCCATAGTAAAAGACAGAGAAAAGCAATGGCAGTACAGCTACTCAATGAGGATAGCAAAATGATAACAGATGACAAAGAAAAGGCAGAAGTGCTCAGTTCATACTGTGGCTCAGTCTTCTCCCAAAAGAGGATCTATGACCCTCCTGGCAAACATGAAGTACAAGCTGAACGTGTAGGATTGCCAGTTGAGATTGATAGATAAATGGTCAAAGAATACCTAATTACTTTGAACAAGTTCAAATCTCTAGGGCCTGATGAACTGCATCCTCAGAACCACTATATATTATCTTTGCGAACTCATAGAGAATGGGTGATGTGCTGCACAAGTGGAAAAGGGCTAATGTTGTCCCTATCTTGAAAAAGAGCAAAAAGGAAGAACCAGGGAACTACAGATCAGTGAGCTTAATATCAATCCCTGGAAAAATTCTGGAGCAGATAATAAAGCAGTCAATCTGTAAGCAACTTGAAAACAATGCAACGATTACTAGAAGCCAACATCAAGAACAAATACTGCCAGATCTCATTTTTTGATCAGGTAACCTCCCTGGTGGACTGTGAGAATCATAGAATCATAGAATAGTAGAGTTGGAAGGGGCCTATAAGGCCAGGAAGTCCAACCCCCTGTTCAATGCAGGAATCCAAATCAAAGCATTCCCGACAGATGGCTGTCCAGCTGCCTTTTGAATGCCTCCAGTGTCGGAGAGCCCACTACTTCTCTAGGTAATTTGTTCCATTGTCGTATGGCTCTAACAGTTAGGAGGTTTTTCCTGATGTTCAGTTGAAATCTGGCTTCCTGCAACTTGAGCCCATTATTCCGTGTCCTGCACTCTGGGATAATTGAGAAGAGATCCCGGCCCTCTTCTATGTGACAACCTTTCATGTACTTGAAGAGTGCTATCATATCTCCCCTCAGTCTTCTCTTCTACAGGCTAAACATACCCAGTTTTTTCAGTCTCTCCTCATAGGGCTTGGTTTCTAGTCCCCTGATCATCCTCGTTGCCCTCCTCTGAACCCGTTCCAGTTTGTCAGCATCCTTCTTGAAGTGCGGAGACCAGAACTGGACGCAGTATTCAAGATGAGGCATAACCAGTGCTGAATAGAGGGGAACTAATACTTCACGCGATTTGGAAACTATACTTCTGTTAATGCAGCCTAAAATAGCATTTGCCTTTTTTGCAGCCACATCACACTGTTGGCTCATATACAGCTTGTGATCAACGACAATTCCAAGATCCTTCTCACATGTTGTATGGCTGAGCCAAGTATCCCCCATCTTATAACTGTGCATTTGTTTTCTTTTCCCTAAATGTAGAACTTTGCATTTATTCCTGTTGAATTTCATTCTGTTGTTTTCAGCCCAATGCTCCAGCCTATCAAGGTACCTTTGAATTTTGTTTCTGTCTTCCATGGTATTAGCTATGCCCCCCAATTTTGTATCATCTGCAAATAAACATGCTCTGTACCTCCTCATTCAAGTCATTAATAAAAATGTTGAAGAGCACTAGGCCCAGGACTGAGCCCTGTGGTACCCCACTCATTACTTCCGCCCAGTTTGGGAAGGAACCATTGATAAGCACTCTTTGAGTACGATTCTGGAGCCAACTGTGGATTCATCTAATAGTTGTTCCATCCAGCCCACATTTAGCTAGCTTGCTAATCAGAATATCATGGGGCACTTTTTCAAAAGTTTTGCTGAAGTCAAGATATATTATGTCCACAGCATTCCCACAGTCTACAAGGGAGGTTACCCAATTAAAAAATGAGATAAGATTAGTTTGGCAGGATTTGTTCTTCATAACTCCGTGTTGGCTTCTAGTAATCACTGCATTGTTTTCAAGGTGCTTACAGATTGACTGCTTTATCATCTGCTCCAGAGTTTTTCAAGGGATTGATGTTAGGCTGACTGGTCTGTAGTTCCCCGGTTCCTCCTTTTTGCCCTTTTTGAAGATAGGGCACGCTGTGGACATAATATATCTGGATTTCAGCATAGCTTTTGACAAAATGCCCCATGATATTCTGATTAGCAAGCTAGCTAAATGTGGGCTGGATAGAACAACTATCAGGTGGATCCACAGTTGGCTACAGAATCATATTCAAAGAGTGCTTATTAATGGTTCCTTCCCAAACTGGGGGCAGGTAATGAGCAAGGTGCCACAGGGCTTGGTCCTATGCCCTGTGCTCTTCAATATTCTTATTAATGACTTGGATGAGTAGGTGCAGGGAATGCTTAGCAAATTTGCAGATGATAAAAAAATTGGGAGGGATAGCTAATATTCTGGAGGAATGAAACAAAATTCAAAGTGATCTTGATAGGCTGAATCATTGGGCTGAAAATGACAGAATGAAATTTAACAAGCTGAATATGAGCCAACAGTGTGATGTGGCTGCAAAATGCTGTTTTAGGCTGCATAAACAGAAGTATGGTTTCCAATCACGTGAAGTACTAGTTCCCCTCTATACAGCACTGGTTAGGCCTCATCTTGAGTTCTGCATTCAGTTCTGGACACTGCACTTTAAGAAGGATGCAGACAAACTGGAACAGATATAGAGGAGGGCAACAGGGATGATTAGAGCACTGGAAACAAAGCCCTATGAGGAGAGACTGCAAAAACTGGACATGTTTTGCCTTGAGAAGACTGAGGGGAGATATGATAGCACTCTTTAAGCACTTGAAAGAGTTGGGCCAGGATCTCTTCTCAATCATCCCAGAATGCAGGACACGGAATAATGGGCTCAAAGTTACACAAAGCCAGATTTCAGCTAAACATCAGGCAAACTTCCTAACTGTTAGAGCAGTCTGAAAATGGAACCAATCACCTAGGGAGGTGGTGGGCTCTCCAACACCGTAGGCATTCAAGAGGCAGCTGTCAGATATGCTTTAAGGTAGATTCCTGCATTGAGCAGGGGTTTGGACTCGATGGCCTTATAGGCCCCTTCCAACTCTGCTGTTATATGATTCCACTCATCCCCTTCATTCGCATTTTCATTGCCTTCCACAGGTTAAAAGGTGATTGTCTGCAGTGGGAACCCTTTTGTATCCCTGGAGCCTCAATCTAGTGACAATTGCTGCATAGCCTTAAACCAAGGTTTGTTGCTGACTTAACAAATTCTTATTAGTACCACAGTGCATGATCAGACATATCACTAAGTTCTTCGCTTCCTGATTTGTTTACCTGTTTGCACAAAGGAAGGAGTGATTGGGCTGTGCACACAGTAGGGCTTATTTCATGTCCGCAGTATAGAGTGCCTTCCAGTGGGTTGCTTTTAAAGAAGCCACAATTCAGCCACCTGTTTGTACTGAATGAGCAGATGTAGCACAAAGTATTACTTCTCTCCCATTTCATCAACTTAAGGAAAAAGAACAAAGTGGAGAAAAGTGTGCTTTGGGAAGCATAAGGGCAACCACATTTATTTATTTTTGTCGCAGATCCTAAGAAAATATTTTTCTGAGGAAATAAACATGGGAATGACACGTTTTATGAGGGCAACAGAGTTTTGTGGATGATTCCTGTCAACATTAGGACTGCCTACTGAACAAAATGTGGCTCTTTTTAAATTTCTCCTTATTTTATCATTGTTAGTAAAAGGAGGAACTGTGCACTGAAAAGGAAAACATTAAAAGAGAAAAACTCAGTGCTGTTAGTTTGGAGTAAATTGGTTGTGATTTTTTAAAAAAACAACCAAAATACCCATCAGTCTCAGTTTTACTGCTACAATAGCCTTTTATGAGGGGGATTAGCTACACTTAGAACTGGTGCAGTATTCATTGCAGCACTGGCCAACAGTGTGTTGTAAGGTTAAATCACCACAGAATTGTCCGAGTGGCTTTTCATCTTTTGTTTGTTCGTTTGTTTGTTTTAAGGACGGAATAATTTGGCCTAAAAACTTATTCTCATATATTTCTCTCTTTCTCTATCTCTCTATTTCTTTCTTCTGCAGGATATAGCATTCAGAAAACATGTTGAGCCAGTTGAGGCATTAAAAAGATCAGTCTTTGGCTGCTGAATGAAAGCCTGTTGTGTGTGTGACTCACATACTAAATGGAAATCTGCCTTCAAAGACTATTTTACTGCCTAATTATACATACACAAAATGTAGCTGTCTGTTTCAATCAAATCATAGGAAAAGAAATAAAACTCCTCTTAAGATGCAATTTTCATGGTTTGTCATAACCTCCCAACACCCACTGGTAATGCAAACGAAGGAAGTACAGCTGCAAAGTCCAGATAAGACTGCTGTAATTGTTTTTCCCCCCTCTTAATTATTGCATTATAAAGACATTATACCTCCTACTCAGAATCAGGGAAAATTATGTCCTTGGTTTTTTTATAGAAATATTTCCCCCCTTCTTTTCAAAGAAAGGCTGTCAATACCCATCTGTGGGATAATCAATCAGTGGAAACCTACTTTTAAATAACTTTGAAACATAGTACTCAGGACAGTTCATCCTCACATTGTGTTAGGAATCACACACTTCTAACCACACAGCATATATTGACCAGGAGATTTTTTTTAGAAAATGAATGTTGAAAATTTTCAAGTTTGGATGTGCTGAAAATCTGTGTTTGCGCATGTATTCTTCATATGTTGGTAAATTTACACTGGTCAAACCATGCTGCTGGATTTCTTGGTCTGTATTTGTGCATTGTAGAGTCTATTTCACACACACTTACTCAGAAGTAAGTCCCAGCAGATCTTGCTGTCAAGAAAGGATTAAACTTATTCTCAAGAAAGTGGGCAAATGGATTACAGCTTTAGTCATAACTGAAAAGGATGTGGAAAACTGCTGCAGGGGTGAGACTGTGCTGGGACCATCAAAGGGCATGCTTTCCACCTGCTTTGCTCCCTCACCCCTGCTCTTAGTGACATTTTCTGAAGATTGTCCTTTACCAGGAAGATGGATGCTTTTGGTTAGCTGTTATTGCTTTTTAGAAATGCTACAATTTTGTTAGTTTGATTTTTTTAAAATTGTATTGTTTTTATTTGTGTTTTGTATTTGTGTGTAAGCTGCCTTGGGGGCCTTTTTGGCCAAAAGGAGACCTATAAATAAACTGTAACATAACATAACATAACATAACATTTGAGGAAAATATAATAACGTTTCATAGAGGTAACTGGGATATCTTAAATGGCAAAGTTTAATAGACTGCTACTTGAATGCAGCATCTTACAGATACAAATAATTAAAATAAAATTAGATTGCAATAGCTTAATCAGTGTAGATCTAATTGCATCTACAATCTTTCTAATTTCAAATATAGTTTGAATTAATGGTATCAGAAGCTTAGATAGCTTAGTCTACTTGCTTTGTGTATCTCAGGACCAAATTGGTGGTAGCAGAAGCTGTGTTCAGGTGTTTGCCTGGACATGCAAAGAGTTAAACTGGGGAAGTGATAGGGGTTCACAGGCAAGGCCCACCCCAGCATCGCTTGACTGTTTACATCTTGGCTTATCAGAGTTTCCAGTTATAGAGACTTTCTCGGTACGCTCAGTCCAACGTGCTTAAAAACTCTTGCGCTAATTGCACAAAGATCTGAAGAGCAGTCCCTGCACCACAGGACACTGGGAGTGGGAAGTGCATGTGTACCCCTGGACTGCCCCCAATTTCACCATTTGTGTGTTCAGGCAAACGCCTGAACACAGCTAAACCAGGTGCAGAATCTGATTCCTATAAAGTGCGGGGAGGGGAGGGGGAGAGGGAAAGGGAGGGGGAGGGAGTCATGATTTAAAGCATGGTATAGGAGAGAGGATGATATGTGGAAAGAAAGGAAAAAGCTCAACTCTACTCCCACCCGTGCTTTCCCCTGTGTTTTCTTCTGGTAGGACTTCATAACCATGATGGCAATATGCGAGGGTCAGAGGCAGTAGGCCTCTGAATGCCACCTTCTGGGGAGCAACAGTGGGAGAGAGCTGATGCCATAACACTATGGTCTAGGAGGACTCGTTTTCTGTTTTTTTCTGTTATGCTCTTAACTTGTATAGGAAACTTTTAGGTGTACTCAACATTCACAGATTTCTTCACAAGTTAGGAAGGAATGGCTAGGTTGGTGAAGACTCGGGAGAGAGCTTTCTCTGTGGCGGCCCCCTCGATCTGGAACTCCCTCCGAATAGATCTTCGACATGCCCCTTCCCTAGAAATATTTCGCCGGGGCCTGAAGACTTGGCTCTTTAACCAGGCCTTTACAACCTCTGAGACTTCTAGGATAAATTAGCCTTGTATTGAAATGCTGATAATTTATTATACTGAACTTGTATGTAATGTATTGACTATATCTTATTTATTGTATTTTATCATATTTTACTGTAAGCCGTCTAGAGTGGCCATTGGCCAGATAGGCGGCCTATAAATTAAAGTTTATTATTATTATTATGCTTGCACAGAAGTAACTTTGAATAAAATCACTCTGAAATATTTTTAAATCAATGCATTTTGGTCCAAGGTGCCAGTCTTTTCTTAGGATTACAGCTGCAAAGGGACTATCTTTAAAAAATGGATGGTGCCTATCTGAGGGCATAGAATATATAACCTTGCTGAAGTTAGCAGGTCTGGGTTTGCTCAGTGCCTGTATGTATACCAGTTTGAATTCCATGATGGAAGATATAGCATGGGATAGCAAGGGATATAAATAAACAAACAAATTTAATTACCATCATAACTGGTCTACTAGTTTACTGCATGCTCACTCATCCCGAAAATGAAAGCAACCACATCTATAGACTCCTACACATTATTTTGCCGTATTTAAACAACACCTTTCTGAAATCGCAGTACACACAAGATGATTTGCAATTAAAATAAAAACTTACAATCTAACAGAAGGATACAAAATAAAAAGGAAGGGATAGGAAAAGAAGCTACAAGGAAGCTGCCTTATACCAAGTCAGACTATTGGTCCATCTAGCTCAGTATTGTCTACACTGACTGGCAGTGGCTCTCCAGGATTTCAGCTAGGGGTATCTCCCTAGGGATGGAACACGAGACCTTATACATCATGGATGATGCAAAGCAGTTGCTCTGTCACTGAGGTATGGTCCTTCTAATTTAGCTAATTTAGGCGTCAACTCTTACATAATGGTTGCATGTTGACCAAATATGAAATGGTCACTGCAGGAGCTATTGACCAGAGATGCAGGAGTCTAATGAAGAAATGAACTGAAAGAGCAGGAGGCCTCATTGTCTCACCTCTCCCTCTGATGCAACAAGGATGCTGATAGAAGTACTCAGTAAAATAATTTCACTGATGAAAGTTGAGCTCTTTATTTGATCAAGCTGAAGACTGCTTTTCAATGTCCCAACAAATATCTTTTATTAAACCATATACTGAATTTAGGTAAAATAAATGTTTGGAGGATTTATTCCTGAAATCATTGTTTTATATAGAGGCTTTCTTTTAAATTGATTCCATCCTCCCACTTTCAAAATATTAGGAATGCCAATCCAAAATATTAGGAATGTCAATCCAATTTTCCTGGATTTTGCTGACAGAGTTGTATGGCATCTCAAAAGCAAGCCACCCTGGGTTCCTTTGGAAGGAAGGGTGGGATAGGAATTGAAATGATGATGATGACAGGAATCACAGCTTAATTAAAGCTTTGGAGTGAGTAAACTCTTACTGTTTGCTCCCTGAAATTGGGAAATGGCCTCCTGTTCCTTACCTTTTTTTCTATACCTAGGCTTACAAGTGCTTCCAGGAAAACGTGAAAAAAAAAAGATAAAGCACTGGATTTATGAATTGGCTATCCTCCTAAAATAGTTTGGGAGCCTTCATGTTCTCTCCAAAAGACCTAAGCAAGAAATAATTTTACGTTTTTACCACACCCCTGCTTTTGCATCCCTCCCATCTTATCCAAGACTTTGGAAAAGACTGGGTCTTTTTTTTCAACCTATAGACCAGCCTTTCCCAACCAGTGTGCCTCCAGATGTTGTTGGACCACAATTCCCATCTTTCCTGACCATTGGCAATGCTGGCTGAGGCTGATGGGAGTTGTGGTCCAACAACATCTGGAGGCACACTGGTTGGGAACGGCTGCTATAGACTAAGCCAGGGGTTGGGAACCTGCGGCCATTCAGAGGTTGTTGGACTCCCCTCAGCCCTAGCCAGCAAGGACAATGGTTAGTATCTAGATGAGAGCATCCAGAGAGCACCTAGACTAGGAAGTGTGCTCAGAAAACAGCAATCAAGACCTTTAATTTTAAAAGGCCTAGGAAGTATTTCTCTTTGATGCTGCATACCTGTATACCCATTCATATAATACATGTCTTCTCAGAGACAGTGAAAGATGGTGACTGTACCATTCAAGTTGAGCAAGAAGCTGGAGTTATGGTATGAAGGAGCTATCTCATGGAGCTGTTGCACTGAGCAATCAGGGACAGATGATTCTTATAGAGGGCTTGATGGCTCCACCTCCTCATAGAGCTGCTCAAGATCAGAATCTGGAGCATGCATGGGGCTTGCCTCCCCCCTCCACATAGGCCCAATAGATGAGAGTCTTTGGATAGCTAGTTAGGCATTGCATTACCAGACCTGAGCTTCAGCCTGGGTCCTCATCATCAGTGTTCTGGTAGTCCTGAAGGTAATAAATGGGGAGGGGAACCACAAGTCAGATAGATGTTATGACAAGGGATAATATCAGTGCCCCCACTTCTGAGGAAGCAGCCTCGGGCTTGTCATATGCACTAGGGACCAACACAAGATTCTGTTTCCCTTCCTGTTCAGAGGAGTTTTCATTGGGTCCTGAGTCCTGGTGGAACCTGACAGGGATATCCAAGAAAGGACAATCGTTCCAGATCCAAACATGGTCCATATTCCTGCATTCAGGCAAATACAGATCATGTGTAGAAGTGTATTCCTTTCCACCATGTTGCCTACAATGTGGACTCAGCCCTTCACACAATTGCTAGATCATACAGAAGCTTGCTTCACCTTTAGGGATTCTTCCTTAACTGAACTAGACCTCTAGTACAGTTGTCCACTCACATTCATTCAGATAGTCCAGTCCAAACTTGTGAGTTGGCTAGACAGGAATAGGAGGATTTGTATTAATCTTTTTTAATCTAATGATCAGTTAATTTATTGTGTGATTAGGTCCAAGACTATTTGTATTGTTCAGATAATACTCAGAGTAGCAAAGTACCATAACCTCTTTGAGCTTAATTCTGTCTCTGCTATAATGGTTCATTAAAGAATAGGAATTTCTTAGGGCATTACTTCAGGAACAGAATTAAACTAAGTTAGGCATTGTTTCACTGTGGTTGGTTAATAATAATAATTGTAAATCCTGACCTTGGTAAACTATGCCAAAATGAAAGAAAAAAATCCAAATGGTACTAAATGCTTGGTAAAGCTGCAAACATTTTGTTACACTATTTTCTTCCTCCGTCTCTTACCAAATGTCTAATTTCAGATCCTTTTCACGTCCTACTTTTGCAGGGTTTAATGTACGTGATTAATCTTGACTCGCCTTAATACTGCTAGGAATGTGGCAATGACCTCAGCTGAACACTGGGAAAGTGATTAATGTTACATGAACGGGGGATATTTCTTACTCTGGATCCTGAATAAACACAGACATGCAGTATTCAGTTACAGACCTTTGCTCAATTGAAAATGGACCATGGATTCAAAGAATAATGTTTCAGATGCCATAAACAGTGTTAAAGGAAACATGGCCCTTGTTAAAGAAAATGCTGTTTCAAGCTAAAGTCCCAGTGAACATAAAAGATATATGATGCAATAAACAAAATGAACCACAGGCAAGACAGAACCATTCGACCACTAACCACTGATTGAATTTTCCAATACTCCTGGACATTCTGTGAGATAAACTGTTCACAAAAGGTCATTTCCCCCCCCAGCCCCGGTTTCAAATTCTGAGGCCCAACCCCTGTATATATTTTCTACTTTAGGTTGTTTGTGTTTTTGAATTTTTTATGATGTGGGAAGACAGGCAAACAGTTGCTATGATTGTCAAATGGCTTAAATCAAGCAGAGAAAATGCAATAAAACACTGTTACCATGGCAACACATTGTAACCTAGTACCTCTGGATTATGAGCCAGCTCACATCTATGATCATTATTTGTTGACAGACATAAATTCAGCCTAAAAGCATTAATTTTACAGGGGGAGGGAGGCGGCTGGAATGCTCAGCTACGATATAATAATGTTTAAATATTTCCAAGGCACGACTGGCATATTGATACCAGTATACAGAGCCATTTTAATACTCTGGTGTTAATAAAGTAAATGAAAGCACTGTTTAATTTTTATGTCTTTAAAAGAGTGCAACAAAACTCTCTCTCTCCAAGGCTCCCAATAGTAATTGACATGTACGCTTCTTGGCTTAAAAAAATACAATAGGTTGAATTCTAAATGGTTGAGTTCTACAATTTGATTTTTATAAAATCAAATAATGTGCCTTGTTAGTGGCTGAGAAAAAACTGAAACGGAAACATTTCAGATAAACAACATGTGGTAGGACAGTGAGCCTTCATCTCTTTTCAAAAACCTTGAGTTCCCATCTGCCACAATGTTTTATGTCAATAAAGAGGTCAAAAAAGCAAAAGAAGCCAATCTATTTGTTTGAATAATTTTGGCTTTCCTAACATGCAAGTTTGTACATGATGGTAACAAAAGTTATTTTTATATTTTTCCCCAGCTTGTGAGTTATTAATCAAAGCAATCAACCATGATGAACAATTTAAAAAATATATATTTGTTCTCTTGCTAGTAAACTATTGCTGATTTGGAAGGAGCTGTGGTTTAAAGTGGAACTGAATTGCAAAACAGCTGTTTAGGAAAATCCAAGGGACACCTTCCAAAAAACCCTCATATCTCTGACTAATGTTGGCTAATATTCATAACTGTACATATTTTGAGATAACAAATCTTAGAGGCAATAACTTGAATACTCTGGCTTGTAAGAGTAATTTGTTAAGAGGCAAACAATATTGACTATTTGGGATGACCCACATCTCTTAGTGTGCATGAGAGAGAAGGGGGAATGGCTCTTCCAAGGTAGCACCTGCCACCTCCAGTCCCTATAAGTATGTGCATTAAAAAGAATTAACACAATTGAAGAAGCAGTCCTCTGTTAACATCTCAGGATACACTTCTCATAATTTATTAATAAAGATGTTTGCTCAAACAATGAATGGCCCAAAGAGAAAATAAATACTTTAAAAAGTGTTTTATTTGCTAAAATACAAAATGAGTCTACCCACATGAGCCTGCCCAAATGTTATATTCTTGCTAATTTCATCTCCATTGCCCTCTTCCAGGTTGCCCCACTTTTTGAAGTTAGGTGGGTGGTGACTGAAAAGGTGACTTTTTCAACTGTGGATTTCCTTATTTAGAATTCCTTTCTCAGGGAGGGACCTTCATTGGGGTACCAAACCTCACACCTCTGTATTGCCATGTGAAAAGACTTTTTAATTTGCCCAGGCCTTCCAAAATCATATGCCATCTAGATGGTTTTAGCTTCTTGGACACTTGTTAGTGATGCTGTATGAAATGCTTTTATTTTTATATGCTGTTTTCATCCTTTGTTGTAGTTATTGTTTTTTATGGTTATTGTTCTCTGCCTTGGGAGTTTCTGAAGGGCAATTTATAAATATTTTAAATACATAATTTAAAAATAAAAATGTGACTGAGAGGTTGACAAGGTTTCCCAATGAATGGCAAAGTTGTGTAGTCACCCTTATAATGAGATGCGCATAGAACTTGGCCCCCTATCTGTAGTGTAGTGGCAATTTTAGAAGTGCAGGGTCCCTTTGGGATAGTCACACCATGGCCCTCACAGCCACACCCCCAGGATGAGCTGTCTCTTCTGCAAGTACAGAATTATAGAACTAGAATAAAACTGCTATGTGCATAGGCTCCCCTCCCCTCAATCTCTCTCTCTGGGGGCTAAATGTTGCCAGAAACCCTTTGATTTGAACAATTCTGAAATAAAGCCAAGTGTGGGACTACGATTTGGGAGACCAAGGCACTTTGCCATGATGTTCACACTCACCCTAGGAGCCAATTAGCATGAAAGGAGAGGCATGTGTTAGCTACTTAGAAGAGCCTTCTCAGTAACCAACTCACTTCATTTTACTCTGATTGGCTCCAACCAGCACAAAAGGACAAGGAAGCATGCTGTTAGCCAAGACTCTTCTCAGTGGCTAAGGTGCTCCTCTTCCATGCTGATTGGCTTGTTCACTGGGACCTTGCTCTCAAAAAAAGTAAGGGGTCTATGACCCCACGTGACCCTGGACAACTACACCCCTAGTCCCAGTCTACAGATGCTTGAATGCCACTGCTGATAAATATCTCCCCATGAGATCCAGATGGTTAATACTGTTAGTGCTGACAGTGTTAATCACCTATTGGGAGTCAGGGAGAGCATGTGATATGACTCGATCAATTCTCCATCAATAGGTCAGTGGTTACCACTATTCATTCATGCACTACACTCATATACTTCTATATAGTTCTGGTATCAATGCACCAAAATTTATAGCATTGACCTTTATAGTACTGAGCATGTTTTAGGGACTGTCTGTGCAGACACAATTGTCCATGAATGGACACATGCAGCAGGATGTGTGTGAGATTTTTTTCCATACAGCAGTTTTTTTACCTGTGCACATCGCATCCAGTGTGCACACATGTACAAACCCTGTTTGTGAGTACAGAGTGCCCTTGCTGGATTAGGATATGGATCACATGAAGGGTGTTCTGTGCATGACAGAATCTGCATCACCCTGCATTCATAAAGCCTAAACAAACAAACAAACAAAAACAACTAGCTTGCCAAAAGTCTGGAGGAGCCAACCAAGTATCATTCTTGGAAACTGCATTGCCTCTGACATCAAGAGTGAACAGGTTTCAGTGAGCATAGGGCCATACAATACCAAACATTCATCATGAGATGGGTGCTGCTTATGAAGATAAGTACATAGCATAATATCAGATTTATAATTTAATATAGATGCCTGGCTATGTGCCTAAGATAACTCATTTTATACAATATATATTCAAGAGCTAGTGAAATAGTAACAAATAGTTAAAGGAAGCCAGATTTTGGTTGAACATCAGGCAAAACTTTCTAACTGTTAGGGCAGTACAACAATGGAACTAATTACCTAGAGAGGTGGTAAGCTCGCCTGCACTGGCGGCATTCAAGAGGCAGCTGTCAGATATGCTTTAAGCTGGATTTGAGCAGGCAGTTGGATTCAGTGGCCTTATAGGATCCTTCCAACTCCACTATTCTGTGATTCTGTGAAATAGCTAGTAATGTTGTTGGAGTTCCTAATTATCGGGTCAAGAAAATGAATTTGTTCAGCTTGTAATGTTTGGTTGTAGTATGAGCCTCATGTCAGTGCCCTAAGAAGTCCTTATCTAGTCCAGAGTATAAAATAAACCAGATGCACAATTTGTGTTCAGGATGCTTTTTGGTGTGCAAATGTTCTTTAATGTTACTGTCTTATTCTCAACAAAATTCTCATTTAGATTCTTTTTTATATCTATGAACCTATGTGAACATCAAAACTATGTAGGCTCATGCAAAAAAAATTCTCTCTTTAATGTTGATCACTTACTTTGAATGAAACTCTTGTGAAATTTGCATTGCCTCACTTGTTAATGGCTGTGAAAGTACAGGCCCAGAACACTAGATCTACCACCTAAAGTCAACGTTAATAAATATTTTTTTGCAAATAAATGATAAAGATCTTAATTTCTTAATATAGAAAAAAGTTAACCCTCCTTGATAGAATATAATATGTCTTTCATGGTAGTTACATAGCAACTATCTTATAAAATAGCTTGGAAAGAATATAAATGCATTTTCTGCATGTTTTCCAAATGAGAAACTTTGGTTCAGTCCACCAAGTTGTGGTTTTCTCCACCCCCATAATTAGATGAACAAGAGTAGCAATTGCACAGAAGCAGTGATTGGTGGTTTTCACACCTTAATTTGTAATGTAGGCAGGATACTTATCCAACCATTTTGGATTTCTTTGCTCACTGTGGAAAGAGTGCCTTCTTTTTATGCTCTCATAACATAAGTTGGAATTCTTTCTGCACTATTACAAAGCTTCTAGGTACTTAAAGAAAAGAACTGTGCCTGAAGATATGGGAAAGTTCAAAAAGGCAAGCAGTTTATAAATACTTTTTTTTTGCATAAACTTTTTTTTTGTCTTCTTTGCAGGTATCTTCCTCATACAAAGCAGAGCTTCTTATTCACATCAGTCAGGCGCCAATACAATCAAATACAAACAAAATTTAACCAAATCAAAGGAAAAAGGGAACATAGACTCAAGGCACATATCTAAGAACAAAATCAATTTGCGATCCAATTGATAGGAAAATAACTCATATTAACTTTCTGTGGGACAACTACTACGATTATGTATATTTTCAGATTTTCCAGGCTTCCATGGATGGGCGATGTGTAAATGTATCATCAGAAGTACAGTATATTCAATAAATGAATGCCCAATCTTATAATAGGAGTCTGGTGTCTCTTTTCCATGTCTTAATTCCAGTTCAGGTATAAGCTTTTCCATTATTGCGATATTCCAGAGGGAATTGTACCAATGTTCTATTGAGAGTCGGTCTGCTATTTTCCAGTGTGATACAATCGTCAATTTTACTGCCAGGGCCATGTAGATAATGAGTTCTTTAGAAAGCAGTTTCAAGTGTTCCTCATCAAAAATGTTTAGTAATAACAATTTGGGGGCAAAATGCTAAGTGTTGCTGAGATTAGTAACATTTCATCATAAAACAATGACCTAAAGTCCTGTACTCTTTCACATTCCCACCATATATGAAAGTAGGTTCCCATTTCCCCACAACTCCTCCAACAGAGCAGGGATGTGGTTGAGAACTTGTGAGAAATTTGGACAGGCGTGTAATACCACCAATGTACCAATTTTAATTAATGTTCTCTTACATGACTAGAAACAGATGCAATTCCCAGAGTTTATTCCAATCTCTGGTCTGTTTTTCAGAACCTAAGTCCATTTCCCTTTGATCTTTAAGTGGAAGAGTAGATTTTAAAGATGTATTAAGCAGAATATATTTTGGACAACAAACCTTTTTCTCCCTTACGCATATCCTGAAGTAATAGTTCAAATTGTGTAGGAGGACTTGTCGCTTAATGTTTAACATAATCTGATGAAATAAAACTGTGAACATGAGCAAGCATCAACCAGTCCAATGTAATTCCTTCTAATTTAAGTTTTAGTTGTTCAGTTGTAAGCAGAAGGGAGTTTACATAAAAGTCTCATCGTTTGTGTAATCCTTTGTCACTCCAACCCTTTATTTGTAGTTCCCTACCAGAAGTATGGAATTTGGGCTGAAAAGCAATGGGTATTAGAGGTGAGGTTATGGGAGCCAATTTTATGTTGCCACAATTTCCAGGACTGAAACATACATTTAGAAAAAGGGTTTAACATATTATTGATAAAATGGGATTTAATAGTTAGAAAGGGTAAAATCACATCTGAAGCAATTTTGGTTTCCATTTAAACCCAGTGTTTCTCATTTATATTTCTAAGTAGATACACCATTTGATGAATTTGAAAGGCATTGTAATATTATGATACATTTGGAATGCCCCATTATCCCAGATTTGTTTTTCTATATATTAGAGATTGAGTCTAGTTTTTTTCTGTGGACAGATAAACTTGTTGATTATTTGTTGCCAGGACTTCATCACATCTTTAAATATAGAGACAGGTAAAACCTGAAACAGAAATAAAAAATGAGGAAGTAACTTCATTTATGTTGCAGCTGTCCTGCCCAGCACTGAAAGAAATGTGTTTTTCCAAGATTTTAGACTGTTTCTGAGTTTATTCATTATAGGGTTATAGTTAAAATAAAACAATTTATTTATATTTTTAGGTAGAATGACTCCAAGATATTTAAATGATTTGGCACAGACATAAATTCCTAAAGAATTCTTAATTAGTTTTTGTATAGCGGGACCCAAATTTAGGAATAGGGATTCAGATTTGGTATAGTTAATTGTGAATCCAGATCTTTCTTTATATGTTTGAAGCAAGTTGTTCAGAATATTTATCACTGGCGATCACTCGTGGCCGAGTAAGATTGTCTTCCAGGGTAAGGTCTTTAACAGTGGGTCTGTAAGTGACTGTGGAGGCCAATTCTGGATCCACACAGCCTCTCACAGTGAGGACATAGGTTTCCAGATGGAAGATGGTCACGATGAGGATTTGCTTGACGTGCCTTCTGCTTAGCTCGTTTGTCCCTTTCGCCCTGTACTCATGCTTCTTCAAAGTCCATAGCACCTTTGATAATGGCCGACCTCCAATTGGGACACTCATGGGCCAAGGCTTCCCAGTTCTCGATGCTTATGTTACATTTTTTTAGATTAGCTTTGAGAACATCTTTAAACCTCTTTTGCTGTCCACCGATATTCCGTTTTCCATCCTTAAGTTGGGAGTAAAGTAGCTGCTTTGGAAGAGGGTGATCAGGCATTCGAACAATATGGCTGGTCCAGTGAAGTTGATGTTGGAGGATCATTGTTTCAGCACTGGTAGTCTTTGCTTCTTCCAATACGCTAATATTAGTCCACCTATCTTCCCAAGTAATTTGCAGAATTTTCTGGAGGCAGCGTCGGTGGAATCTTTCAAGAAGTTGGGAGTGGCGTTTATAGATGGTCCATGTTTCACAGGTGTACAGTAAGGTCGGTAGTACAATGGCTTTGTAAATAAGAATTTTGGTCTCCCTGTGAATATCCTGATCCTCGAACACTCTACGCTTCATTCGGGAGAATGCGGCACTTGCTGAGCTCAGACGATGCTGAATTTCAGTGTCGATGTCAGCTTTTACAGAGAAATGGCTGCCAAGATAAGAAAAGTGATCGACATTCTCCAGCATCGCACCATTAAGCTGGATTGATGGTACTACAGAGGGATTGGTTCGCACTTGCTGATGAAGCACTTAGGTTTTTTTGATGTTAAGTGAGAGGCCAAGCTTTTCAAATGCTTCTGCAAAGACATTTAGGATAGTTTGAAGATCTTCCTCTGAATGTACGGAGACTACATTATCATCGGCATATTGAAGTTCTATGACAGGTTGTGATTACCTTACTTTTTGCTTTCAGCCTACTGAAATTAAAAATCTTTCCATCCGTTTGATATGTGATTTCCACACTAGTGGGAAGTTTCCCCTCAACAAGGTGTAGAATCACAGCAATGAAAATAGCAAATAAGGTCGGAGCAATGACACATCTCTGTTTGATGCCTGATCCCACTTTGAATGGATCACTTTGAGAGCCACTGTTATCCAAAATTGTTGCCATCATGTTGTCATGGAGGAGTTGCAAAATATTCACAAATTTATCAGGGCATCCAATTTTCAGAAGGATGGTTCAGAGAACAGTTCAATTTACAGTATCAAAGGCCTTAGATCAATAAATGCCATATACAGATGTCGGTTTTGCTCCCTGCATTTTTCTTGAAGCTGTCGTGTAGTGAAGATCATGTCCACTGTCCCCCTGGAAGGGTGGAAACCATTTTGGGATTCAGGAAGGATGTCTTCTGAGATAGGTAGGAGGCGATTTGCGAGGATCCTTGCAAGGATTTTACCTGCGGTAGCTAGAAAGCAGATGCCTCAGTAGTTCCCACAATCTGTTCTATCACCCTTCTTGAAAAGAGTGATAATTATGGCATCCCTAAAGTCTTCTAGGATCTCTTCCCTCATCCAGATTTTTTTGATGAGCTTATGAAGTTGTTGTGTAAGTTCAGGCCAACCTTCTTTAAAGACTTCAGCAGGAATCCCATCAGGTCCACTAGCTTTCTTCATTTGATTAATGGCTTTACTGACTTCATCCAAATTAGGGGATACTGCAAGCTCATCTCTAATTTGTTGTTGCGGGATTTGCAAGAAGACCTCATCAGCCACAACAGAGTTACGATTAAGGAGGTCGTGGTAGTGCTCTTTCCAACGCAGTGCAATAGACTCTTTGTCCTTTAGAAGTTTGGTACCATCTATTTATTTATTTATTTAATTTGTATCCCGCCCTTCCTCCCAGCAGGAGCCCAGCACTAAAACACTTTAAAACATCATAAAAACAGATCTTAAAATACATTAAAAAATATCATCATTAAAAACATTTAAAACAACTTTAAAAAAGGGTTAAAACATTATTAAAAAACATATTAAACAATTCTGACACAGATGCAGACTGGGATAGGTTTCAACTTAAAAGGCTTGTTGAAAGAGGAAAGTCTTCAAAAGGCACCGAAAAGATAGCAGAGATGGCGCCTGCCTAATATTCAAGGGGAGGGAATTCCACAGCAGCGGGGTGACATGTTGGCGATACCCTGCTCCAGTGAGCAGTCTCGCCGCTGCATTTTGCACCAGCTGCAGCTTCTGGACTAACCTCAAGGACAGCCCCACATAGACCGCATTACAGTAATCCAGCCTAGAGGTTACCAGTGCGTGGACAACAGTGGTCAAGCTATCCCGGTCCAGAAACAGCCGAAGCTGTCTCACCAGCCGAAGCTGGTAAATGGCACTCCTAGCCACAGAGGTCACCTGGATCTCTAGCCACAAAGATGGATCCAGGAGCACCTCCAGGCTACGGACCTGCTCTTTCAGAGGGAGTACAACCCCATCCAAAGCAGGCAACTGACCAATTATCTGAACTCGGGAACCACCAACCCACAGTGCCTCAGTCTTGCTAGGATTCAGACTCAGTTTATTGGCCCTCATCCAGCCCACCACCGAGTCCAGGCAGTGGTCCAGGGCTTGCACAGCCTCTCCCGATTCAGATGTTATGGAGAAATAGAGCTGGGTATCATCAGCATACTACTGACACCTTGCCCCAAAGCTCCTGATGACTGCTCCCAAGGGCTTCATATAGATGTTAAACAGCATGGGGGACAAGATGGTACCCTCCAGCACCCCACAGCACAACTGCCAGGGGACCAAAAGACAGTCACCCAATGCTATTCTCTGAGAACGACCCTGGAGATAGGATCGGAACCACTGTAAAACAGTGCCTCCAGTAACCATCTCACCAAGTCGGCCCAGAAGGATACCATGGTCAATGGTATCAAAAGCCGCTGAGAGATCAAGTAAGAACAACAGGGTTGCACTTCCCCTGTCCTTCTCCCGATAAATGTCATCCATCACGGCGACCAAGGCCGATTCAGTCCCATAACCAGGCCTGAACCCAGACTGGGATGGATCAAGATAATCTGTTTCATCCAAGAGTACTTGCAGTTGCTGCGCCACAGCCCTCTCAATCACCTTCCCTAAGAAGGGGGTATTTGCAACCGGTTGGTAGTTGTCACAAACCAATGGGTCCAGGGTGGGCTTTTTCAGGAGTGGTCGAATCACCGTCTCTTTCAAGGCGGCTGGTACCACTCCTTCTCGCAATGATGCATTGACCACACCCTGGATCCACTCAGTCAGACCCCCTCAGCAAGCTTTAATAAGCCAAGAAGGGCAACGGTCAAGAGGACACGTTGCTGGATGCATCGTCGCAAGCACCTTGTCTACGTCATCAGGCCGCATCAACTGAAACCGTTCCCAAGATGTTGCAGCAGACATTGCACTGGACACCTATTGAACTTAAGGGATTTACGTTGGTTAATAGATGGCCTTTGTGTCAGCTCTGCACTGAGACAGCAGTGCAGGCGGGGCTGGAAATTCCTGGGTATTTAACGGGGCGGGAAAGTCCTTAGCTGGCAGTCTGGTCGTAAATCTGCCAGGCTAACAAGGATGAAGCGTGATAAAGGCAAGGTCCTTTCCAAGCTTACGTGCCAAGCCAGAAGTCCAGAAGTGAGGTCAGTAGAGGTCCGGGTTCAATTGCCAAGGGGTCAGTCAGGTTCAGGGAATCTAGAAACACACGAAGCCACGCCTGACGTTTGTCTTTTAAGGAGTAGGTTTGTCAGCAGGTGTGAGCCCTCAGAGTTTTGGCCTTAAGTGGACAGGCCTGCCCCTCTTGTGCCTGACCTTCTGCTGTCTACGTTCTGCAAGTGAGGGGGGAGTATCCTGTTCACTCTCTGCGTCTGGCTGAAGGGCTTCAGCTGTGTCTGGGGTGCTCTGCAGCTGAGGGGGAGAAGGAGCTGGGTTCTCAGGAGTTTCCTCCGTTTCTCCTTCTGGGTCTGCTGCTTCCGGGTCTGCTGCTGTTACTCCCGAGTCATCCTCGTCTGGAGTCCTCTGATGGGGCCATGACACTTTGTGGCATTAAAAAAGCCCCGTGCATCATGAACATCTGCAAAATGCTGGATTTCTTGAGCTTTCTTTATCCACCAGATGTGCTTAAGTTCTCTAGTTCTTCTTTGGACCTCACCCTTTGCACTGGCATAGATTTTTTTCTTAGCAGCACAGTTAATGTCTTTTTGCCATATCTGGAAGGCTTTCCTTTTCTTGTCGATGATATGTTCAATCTCACTATCATTTTCATCAAACCAGTCCTGATGTTTCTTAGTTTGGTATCCAATAGTTTGTTCACATGCTGCAGTAATGGAAGTCTTCAGTTTAATACAGTGTTACTCAATGTTTTCAGGGAGTTCCGTAGGTAGATGTTCTTGAGAGTTGTTTGAAAGCAGGCTCGCTTAATAGGATCTTGAAGGGCATGGATGTTCATTTTACGCCTTGGTTTTCTTCCTTGGAGCCTACGTTGAGGAACAATATTAATGGCCATAGTAGATCGAATTAATTGGTGATCTGTCCAGCAGTCATCAGCACTCGTCATGGCCCTGGTGAGGAGTACATCACGACAATCTCTGGCACGGACAATTATGTAATCCAGGAGATGCCAGTGCTTCGACCGAGGGCACTCCATGATGTTTTACATTTATCTTTCTGGTGAAAGCGTGTGTTTGTAATAACAACATTATGCTCTGCACATTTAGTCAGAAGTAGAATTCCATTCAGGATGCTATTGCCAACTCCTTCTTTCCCAATGGTTTCTGGCCATAAATCAAAATCACGCCCAACTCTTGCATTGAAATCACCCAGGAGGATAATTTTATCCTCCTTAGGTATCTCTGATAAGATGGTGTCCAGCTGGTTATAAAAAATTTCCTTGATGTCTTAAGCATCTAATGTTGGTGCATAAGCACTTAGAATAGTTGCCTGCTGGTTTTTGGTGAGTTTTAATTGGAGAGTTGAGAGCTGTTCATTAATGCCAGTAGGAACTTCTGACAAGAGCTTCACAAGATCATTTTTAATAGCAAAGCCTACTCCATATATTCGTCGTTCTTGTTCAGGCTGTCCTTTCCAGAAGAAGGTGTAACCTCCTTTTTCTTCCTTCAGTTGTCCCTCTCCTGCTCTTTGAGTTTCTTGGAGTGCTGCTAGGTCAATATTAAAACGTCTCAACTCCCTCGCAATGATGGCAGTCCTGTGTTCAGGATGTTCACTATCTGTATTGTCCAGCAATGTCCATATATTTCACATTCCAAAGTTCATTTGTCTTTTATGACAGTGGTGACCCCACTGGATGCAGTGATCCAGTCAGGGAGAGAGATGAGGCAGACTATGTTTAGGGCACCTTTTCTAGCCCCCTCCCCATATGGGGTGTGCAGAGTGGATCCTGAATACGACTGCTCAGTCATGGATACATCTGCCAAACTATTCAACTGCCTCGGTCCTTGAGCCAGGACGACTGAGTCTGTATCCACTGCCCATGTGCCAGTCCATGACTAGGGACTTCCAGATTTCACAGTTCTGCCCCCGTTGCCATTCGCCGATTGCCATGCGACTTTTGGTTTGGTTTGGTTGGAAGACACCTGTGCGTGAATTTGTTTTATGTGGGGAGATTGGTGCATGACGATCAACACACAATCTTGACCGAAAAAGGCTTTGATCAAATGACATGGATACCACGATGATTGAAAGTCTTTTATCTGCTGCAGCCTTCATCCGCCTTCACAGCCGTTGTAACATACACATTGTTATCCTCTGCCTGTTCTGCTGTTGAGGACTTTCTTGGATCATTCTTTGTCTGGTTCCTCTTCCTTGACCTTACCACCATGGGTGACCCTGCTGGGAGTACATGACTCCTGATGGCATCGCTCACAGGGTTCATTGGAACACACAAGCCCACTCACCACTGCAAGGTGATGATCCAGTGAGGGGAGAATATTTAAAGACTATGTTGGGTCAGATAAAAGATGGGCCACATCGTTGGCAAATAGGCTGATCTTATGTGTAGTTTCAGTTAATTTATAACCCTTAATGGCAGTGTCCTCTCTCACAGCCTGTGCCAAAGGTTCCATGGTTAAAGCAAATAAAAGCGGAGAGAGAGGACATCCTTGTTTTGTCCCCTTTTCAGTCTTTATAAATCCAGATTTGAATGCATCAATTCTAATATTTGCTGAGGTTTTGAATAATTTTAATAAATGTATCTCCAAATCCATACTGTTGTAAAACCTGAAAAAGAAAGTCCCAGTGCAGTGAATCAAATGCTTTCAAAGCATCCAATTTGAAGATGGCTAATGGTTTGTGATATTTTCTGCTGTGCCAAATTATGTCTAAGAAACGTCTAACAGGGTCTGAAATTTGTCTACTTTAATAAAGCCAGTTTGATCTGGATTAATGATTGTGGGCATAATGAGGCTGAGTGTATTAGCCAGGACCAAAGTAAAAATCTTTTGGTCCTGATTCAACAGATTAATTGGCCTGTAATTGTTCATGTCAGAGGGATTTTTTCCTGGTTTGGGAATTAAAACTATGCTTGAAGTTTTCCAGGTTGATGGAATCTCTTTACCTTCCCAAATTGCATTAAATAATCATGTTAAGTGAGGAACCAATTGTGTGTTTAATTTCTTGTAAAAGTCTATGGAAAAGCCATATGGTCCAGGGGCTTTATTATTTTTAAGTTTCTTGATAACTTCCTTAATTTCATTCTCAGTAAACTTACTGTTTAAAACAAACTGTTGGTCCTGATCTAACTTTGTAAGTTTAAGATTTTGGAGAAAGGATGATATATTTACTTCTTTGGACTATGGGGCTTGGTATAATTTTTGATAGTAAGACATAAATGCAGAATGATTTTGGGGGGGGGTTCGTAGGTGAGTTGACCATTGCATTGTTTAATACATCATATTCTATTGTAAGAAAGTTTGGGTTGCAATAGATAAGCTAGATGTTTAGAATTTTGATTACCTTTTTCAAAAACATTTTTAAGATAAATCATAATTTTGAGATCTTTGAAATTTCCATTTCTATTTTTTTCTCACAGAATCTAATTTATGTCTAATTTGTTTGTGTTGTTGTTCTAACTTTTGCAATTCTTCATAAAGATTATTTTTTAGGGTAGATGCTTGTTTTTGCAATTTATTCTTCTCTGCAAAACAACATCCCTGTACCACCACTTTCATTACATCCCTAATGATATTGTCTTTGATTCCTATCCCTTTGTTATGTGTGAAGTAATCTTTAATGATTGTTTGAATAGCCTAAGTGGCTAATTGATTAGTAAGCAAAGAATTATCAAATTGCCAGGCTGGTGTTATTGTTTCCTTATCTCTCAAAGATAGTGTGGCCCATACTAGGGCATGATCAGAAACCAAAAATGAGCCTATCTGAGATTCTTGTATTGTAGTTTGTAGTGTGCTGGATATAACAAGGTAATCTCGTCTATAATAACATTTATATCTGAATAAGTAAAATGTATAATTCCTCTTTAATTTATGTAGTGTCCTTCAAACATCCAATAAACTGAATTTAGCTAGAATATCCTGAAAGTCAGATTTAGTAGTAGGTTGTACAGATGTCAGTAAAGCAAGATCTACAGATTTGTCCCATATTGGATCAGCAGCCCAGTTAAAATCCCCTCCATTATCAATTCACCTTCTGCAAAATTATGCAATTCTGTTAGAGAGGAAGTAAGAAAGTGTAATTGTTTTTTGTTGGGATCATATAAGGATGCTAAAGTTAGTTTTTGAGCACCCAAACATCCTTTAACAAAAATTAAACAACCTCCCGTACCTTTGTAAGTCTGGATATGTTTAAAAGGAAGAAATTGTGCTGTTAATATAGATTCTACTTTTAGAGGAGCCATGAGATGAGTATTGTTCTCTGTAATAATTATGAAGCAAAAGCTGTGAAACTTCTTTACTAGAGTGAGTTTCCTGAATAAAAGTAATGTGGGGCTTGTTCTTTAAATAAAATCAAATATCCTTCTTCTTTTAATTGGATTGCCTAGACCTTTAGCATTCATTGTGTAAATCTTTACATTGCCTTCCATAGTAAGATAATGATAAAAAAATTAATCCATTCCAGAGATATAGCAATGTAGTATGTGTCGCATGGTATCATCAATCCCAGATCGTCAGACATGTGCCAAAGAGAAACAACAATGATTATTAAAACGGCAAGAATTAAAACTAATAGAACCTACTTCTGGCAGGATCCCCTCCCAATGGATCGCCTCTCAATGGTGGGGCCCTGTAACACTACTCTGAGAGTATGTTATCCTATGCAGGTGGGCCATCTGTGGAATAAAAGCAAGAATTAGTTGCCCTTCTCCAGTTCCACCACTTATTACATTTAGACTTTTTTTTTTTTTTAAATCATATACCCCATTCGGTCTTATTTGAGAATGAAGTCATATTAAAAATGTGACCTGTAATATTATGGTATAAGCATTTAACAACCTCTCTTTGGTAACATGAAATAATATTGCATAATCTCATTAAGACAGAAAATGAGATTTAACCATTAATGTCATTTCTCTCTCTGATAGAAAGAGCTGGAGCGCAGATAACACTGAGTGTTGAGAGGTTCTGGTTGTTTACTAAATCTTTTTAGAAAGTCTGTTTTTCAGAGTCTTGAAAATCCATGGATTCTTCTTCTTTGTCTAGCTCTTCAATATCCCATGGGATCCCTAAATTTAGTAAGCAGAGGATGTGGCAGCCCTCTTTTTTGGTAGTAGCTGTGTGTAACATGCCACCTATTTCAACACATAGGCACAATGGGAACCCCCAACAATATTTAATATTGGCAGCTTGTAATTTCTCTGCTGCAGGTCTCAAATCACGTCTCTTCCTCAGTCTCAAAACTAAGGTCTTGAAGAACCATGATATCTTTGTTGTCATATTTCAGGCCTCCTTCGTCTCTAATAGCTTTCATTAATCTGTCTTTTAACTGAAAATGAACAAAAGCTACTATAATATCACATGACATTGCAGCAGTTTTAGGCTTAAGATCCAAATTTCGATGAGCATGTTCCAGATCCAGTGGGGTGACTGGGACTTCAGGGAGTGCTATAGATCACCATGTTGTAAGAAATGTAATCATGCTCCCCTATTCCTTCTCTTCAGGGACCTCACAAAAATGTATGTTCTTGTGTCTAACCCTGTTTTCCTGTTCATCCACCTTTACATTCAATTCTTTATTAGCTTTTACGAGCAGTTGGACTTTGTCAGAAGTTTTAATTCCTAATTCCATGGCTTCATTTGCTGTCATTTCAATAGTAAGAGTTTTCTATGCCAGTTTATCTAGTGTGTCCTTTGTTGAATCAAAAGCTTTTTGCCATTCAGCAATGACTGAACCATGTATTTTCTGAACTCGATCCATTACTGTCTCCAATACATTTTCAATGTTAAGAGATGCCGTATCCCTTGTCCCGTTTCCCCCCTTTTTGCCGTCATTTTGGATCTTCACTAGAGGTGAAGAAAAGTAGGGAGAATTACCACTAGGGCATTGATATTACTGTTGGAATTGCAGGGGGAACAAAACCAATCACTCTATGCTGTCGCTAGGCTTCACGCAGGCATGCACCCCGTTTATAAATATTTTTGAAATGAGGAGAATGCGTTTGCTAAAACGCATGCTTATAAGTGCTTTCAACAATCAAATGAGCAATAAATTCTTATGGAATAATATTTTCATTGTGCTGGGCACACCCTGGCATTTGCAATTACACTGCTGAAGGAAGACTGAAACCAGATTTTCTTACTGCCTCTCATCTTTGGTGCCCTTGACAAAATGAGAATGATAGTGCAGGTATTTTTTTGCCATTCTCAGCGTCCTGGCAAATGGCTATCCTCACCAGGCTCTGATGCTCTCCCTGCTTAAGATAATTCAGCCACATTTTGCTTCTACACCCTTATTTTATCTTAGTTTATGGGACAGTCCCAAGAAGCGCAGATCCTGATATGCCTCTAATACATGGTGGTATTGGAGTAAGTGGGAAAAGGCTGGATGCTAGCAACTGAATGAAAATCAAATCACTATAGCCCTGTAAGTTTATTGTAGATTCATGGGCATTCAAATGCCTGAAAGCATAAAAACATAAGAGCCCTGCTGGATCAGACCAAAGTCCCATCTAGTCCAGCTTCCTCCCCAAAGGCCAACCAGATGCCTATGGAAAGCCCACAAGCAGGACTTGAGCACAACAGCATTTGTCCTGTTTGTGATCCCCAACAACTGGTATTCAGAGAAATACCACCTTTGATACTATAGGTAGTGCATTGCCATCATGACTAGTAGTCTTTGACAGCATTATCCTCCATGAATTTGTTTTTATCTGCTTTTAAAGCAAAGTTGGAGCAGTCAATTACTGAACTTTTCACACTCTCCTATGGCTGCACACACACCATACATTTAAACCACGTGGCTTTCCCCAGGGAATCCTGGGAACTATAGTTTACCCCTCACAGAACTACAATTCCTAGCACCCGTAACAAACTACAGTACCCAGGATTCCTTGGAGGAAGTCATGTGCTTTGAATGTATTTCTACTTGGAGAAACTGTAGGTCTATCAGTTGAACAGATCCTTTCCCTACATTCCTAGCAGACAAAGGTGAAATGGCTGTTGGGTTTAAAGGAAAGCAAGCAGTGGTGTTGTTATGGGATGGTTCAGGAGGGCTGGATCCTGGGTCTTTTGCACCAAACTCCTGATCTCCTGCCCTTAACACCCTTTTTTAAAACTTACTTTCCCTACAGGATGACTTTTCCTCTGAAAGCTGGCCTACATTTTTCCTCTACTGTAGGGCCCCACTCATACAGCAGGTTACGTTCTGGACCCCCGCTGTAAAGCGAAAACTGCTGTAAAGCAGAACGCATTGAAGATAATTGTGCGCGTTGCGCAGAAATGACATGGAAATAGTGCGCGATGAGCAAAAACTGCCATAAAAGTGGAACAAGCGCCATAGGAGCGGGGCCTTTCTGCAACTGACAACCGCTGTATTAGCGAAACGTTGTAAAGCAAAGAGCTGTAAAGCGGGGCCCTACTGTATATGTACAAATGAGCATGTTTGCTAATATAATGCACTTTTATTTTTTGGCCACAGCTTTTCTTTTAAAGACCTAGCAACACCTCTGAAAGTGCCACTAATTTCCTTCTCTCCCTCTTTTCCAGCAGGAACAGCTAGAAATGATCCACTGTCCAACCACCACTGGGGAGATGTGTTAACACTGGGAATACAAAAGCCTTTCAGTTTAAGGATTAATCAGCTCTTTGTGGAAAGGACAACAAATGGGCTCCCCTTACATGAGAACACAGGCCATGTCTTTGTCTCACATAAAGACAACTGTACAATACAACAATCAGGATAAAATGGTTTGGAAATGTCCAACTAATGTCCGACTAATGTGGCTGCAATCTAGTTCGTTTTAGGAATATGAAGGGACTTGCACACACCCAGCAGTATTGATAGACAGACAGATATTTTCTCTTCCATTTGTTATAACAGCAGCCAGCTATCCCTGAATTTCAAAGAGAGCTTGTGAGCTGGCATGGGAAACAGAATTATGTATATGGTTCTCTGGACTGTGGCCTGAGAATACTTGTGGCCTGAAAATACTTGTGGAGGAAGAGAATTTATGGAATCATGATCTAACACAGTGCACTTGTGCCAACAGTTTCAGCCAACTCTGGGTTCTTCCCCTGTCCCCAAGTGATACTTCAAGACCAAATGTTCTGCATAACCTTGCTTGCAATGTCTCCCAGCATTTATTTATTTATTATTTATTTGTTATTTGATTTATATCCTGCCCTTCGTCCCAGCAGGAGCCCAGGGCGACAAATAGAAGTGCTAAAACACTTTAAAACATCATAAAAACAGAACTTAAAATACATTAAAACAAAACAACGTTAAAAACAATAAAAAAACTTTAAAAACATCTTTTAAAAAGAGTTAAAAACATTATTAAAAAAAACATATTCTAACACAGACGCAGACTGGGATAGGTCTCAACTTAAAAGGCTTGTTGAAAGAGGAAAGTCTTCAAAAGGCGCCAAAAAGATAGCAGAGATGGCGCTTGCCTAATATTCAAGGGGAGGGAATTCTACAGGGTAGGTGCCACCACACTAAAGGTCCGTTTCCTATATTGTGCAGAACGAACCTCCTGATACGATGGTATCTGCAGGTGGCCCTCACCTGCCAAGCGCAGTGATCAACAGGGTATATCAAGGGTAAGACAGTCTTTCAGGTATCCTGGTCCCGAGCTGTATAGGGCTTTGTATACCAAAACTGGAACCTTGAACTTGGCCCAGTAGCAAATGGGCAGCCAATGCAATTCTTTCAGCAGCAGGGTGACATGTTGGTGATACCCTGCCCCAGTGAGCAGTCTCGCTGCTGCATTTTGCACCAGCTGCAGCTTCCAGACCAACCTCAAGGGCAGCCCCACACAGAGCTCATTACAGTAATCCAGCCTGGAGTTTACCAGTGCGTGGACAACAGTGGTCAGACTATCCCAGTCTAGAAACGGCCGCAGCTGTCTTACCAGCCAAGCCTGGTAAAAGGCACTCCTAGCCACAGAGGTCACCTGGGCCTCTAGCCACAAAGGTGGATTCAGGAGCACCCCCAGACTATGGATCTGCTCTTTTAGAGGGAGTACGATCCCATCCAAAGCAGGCAACTGACCAATTATCTGAACTCAGGAACCACCAACCCACAGTGTCTCCGTCTTGCTAGGATTCAGACTCAGTTTATTGGCCCTCATCCAGCCCACCACCGAGTCCAGGCAGTGGTCCAGGGCTTGCACGGCCTCTCCTTTTAAAAGGAAACACATCTTCAAAATAAGGTCTTAGCACTGATGCATCAAACTGAGAGCCATGCTGACTCATCCTTCAGGTTAGCAAAAAAAAAAAATCCTTCTTTTCACTTTCCTATGGCTTGATAGCATTGATTCTATTTGTTTGTTTTTGAGATCTGAGATTTAAACTGATTGAGGATGGGTGGAGGAGGAAACCAGGAGTTGTTGTTACATTTATGTCCAACTTTCATCCAAGGAGCTCAGGATGGCATACATGGTTCTCCTCCTCCCCATCTTATCCTCACAACAGCCCTGTAAATTAGCTTAGGCTGAGAGATAGTGACTACCCCAAGTTCGCCTATTGAGTCTCATGCTCACTGGAATCTGCATTCCCAAATCTTTATATAGGATACGTCCAGATGGGGGCTTAATTTCTAAGTGGATCATTGAGATATCACAACTGTGGTGTTGGGAACAGGTTTTGTTTTTTGTTTTTACTTAGATTTTTTTTCAGAAAGCGTAAATCCAGATTAAATGGAGGAGAAATGCAGGCTGGCATTTTGATGTCAATGATGGCATGTGGACACTGTAGAAAACTTGCATGCATGAGGAGCACTGATCAGACAGTAAGTATCCATCTCCAAGAACCAATAGTTAAGAAGAGTGACAAATCACACTTGGCCATCACCACTTTCCCCAAAGCACTCCCCAAATACCAAACTTTACTGCTACTTTTGTCACGCATGAAAAGCCCCAATTATTAACAGCCTGTTATTATCACTTGCACATGGAGCAGGAGAATGCACACTCCTGCGCCAATGATAGAACTATGGCAAATATTTATTCTGGCAGGCTTTTGCCAGCTTAGGTCATTTTTATTTGTGTTCTTTGCTGTTTTTGATTTAAAATAGATTTTAATGTGTATTTGGTGTGTTTTCTATTTAACATGTGCGGCTTTAAACTGTTGTAGTCCTCTCTGAGCAGTGCATGGCGTTAGAGGGGCCCTGTTTCTCTATCCCCTCCATGCTAGCATGGAACAAATCACTTCACTGTGCTGCATCTGAAGAGCCTCACCAATAGATATCCAATTGGCCCTCCAATTTAACTGTAGGCTTGCACCCTACAAAACAACATTCCTACTTGGCTGGACAGTAATGGAGTGTGGAGAATAGCAATATTGTGGGGAAGGGTGATAGCTTAGTGGGAGAGTATCTTCCTTGCATGCAAAAGGTCCCAAGTTCATTCCCCAGCATCTCCAGGTAGGGCTGGGAGAGACTCCTGCCCAAAACCCCTGGGAGAGCCCCTGCCAGTCAGTGTAGACAATACTAAGCTAGATGGACCAATGCTGTGACTCAGGCAGCTTCCTATATTCCTATGAGTCTGAGTTTCTAAAGGTGGAGGAATGCTGCTACATTTAATTGAC
Organism: Rhineura floridana; assembly: GCF_030035675.1. NCBI lineage: Eukaryota > Metazoa > Chordata > Lepidosauria > Squamata > Rhineuridae > Rhineura > Rhineura floridana. The sequence continues at coordinate 82,815,997 of NC_084480.1, forward strand.
CTGGTGGGTACCTAGGAAGCAGCCTTATACTGAGTCAGACCCTGGGTCCATCTAGTTCATCATTGTCTATGCCAATTGGCACAGCTCTCCAGGGCTTCAGATAGGGAACATTCCCAGTCCTACTGTCAGGATGCAGGATTGGGGCCCTGTTGTTTCAGAGGATGAGGAGGGGGAAGAGATTATTTGGCCAGAACTGTGTGAAGAAGCACTTGAGGAAGGGGGGGAATCCCAGAGATAGAACTGTCTAGCAGTAAAGACCTTGAAACTCTCACAGACACAGATTCTTCCCATGAGCTTCCCACGCCTCCGTCTCTTTCAAGACTAGAGCAGTTGGACAAGGAAGGAGGGCAAGGGGGAAGTCAACTCCCTCCTGAGGCAGGAAAAAGCCAGCCCGACGGTTCAAGCATGCCCCCCCCGCTTTCCCCCATACCTGAGTCAGAATCCTCAGCAGGAGAGGGGGTAGTTCTTCCCCCTTCACCACGAACACGGAGACAGCAAAAAAGGACAAGGGGAGAGAGAGGAGGGGTGTAGATGAGAGCACTTTGAGGCGGAGTGAGAGAATTCATGCCAGAAAGCCCCCTTTTTAAGGGACAGGGGGAATAGGGAGACCTTGTTCTGTCAACTCTCTTCTATGCCGCAGGATATATGTGATAGTGTTACTTCATGAGAAGGTGCAGTTTTTGTCTGGATATTATTTTAATAAAAACTGAATTGCTTTCACCAACTGGTCTGGTTCCTGAGTCTAGTCCTGGACACGGCACCTACCTGGAGATGCCAGGGATTGAACCTGGGACCTTTGAGTTCAAAGCAGATGCTCTACCACTGAGTTACAGCCCTTGGATACAGTGGCAGGAGGGTGTGGCAACAGAGATTCCAATCTGGGGTCAATATCCAGGAATCGGGCTGCATACATGAATCTGTTTAAGAGTCTGTTGACTGCTGAAAAGCATAATACATTCAAACTGTCAAAATGGGGTGCATTTGTGTCACTATATTTGCTGTTGTTCTGCTTCAGATCTTAAGCGATGTGAAACAATATTTCTCAGTCCCCGAAACATGTGTCTCTCCATCAAGAACGGGCACGTTCTTATAAAGCAGTCTCACCATGTTGGAAACATACAGATTTATGTGAGAATATCAATACTTGCATGGAACTCATTATTTAGTCTGAGGAGAATTTACATTGGTAGGTTTTCTGCCATTCATAGTTCCTGCATCCCAGTTAGTTGTGTCTTCTGTACCTATTTTCAGACAGGTACATGTAACCTGAAGAAATAAAACCAGAGTACATTAGGGTTATGTGGGTTTTTTTAAAAAGGTCTGAGAAAGTGGTAAATACTGATATATGCTTATGCATTTATGTGGCTATGTTTTGATAGATGTTTGTCCAATGGGAATGAAATGAAAAGCCATGGGCATATTGATGGGAATTTGAAAAAGGTTAGCTCTCTAGACATATGTGTGTTATCAACTTCTGGCTTTTGTGAATGTTCATTGTTCAGAAGGTAATTATTAGTGCCTTTCTGTATTTCATATTCTCCTGACCTCCCTGTTTACAATTCCACCACCATGTATATTTCTATCTGTACTTGCCAGCTCCTGTTAACACTTGATACATCTGCATTAGCAAACAGCATGGTGGGGCGGTGCCAGTCACCTGGTCTCCAGTTGATTGTGTTGCCGCTGCTTTCTGGGAGGTAGAGGGGAAAGGGCGAGGCGATACTCCTGACAGTGTGTTTGTACTGTGCCAACCTCGCTGCCACCTTGTCCTTCCACTTCCACCTCTATCTCCCCCAGTAAGCCGGGCAATGCAACCAACTGAATGTCAGGGAAGCAGGGTCACCTCACCGTACTGTCTGCTACCGTGCATTTTGTGGACTATAGTCCACAAAATATTACGCCATTATACATTTGTCCGTCTTTAAGGTGCCACAAAACTCTTGGTTGTGCTGCATGAAACTAATATGGCTACCCTTCAGTTCAGAAAATTGTTACATAAAGTCATTGTTTATTTCGAGAGTGGGTGGGGGGTTGTTAAAACTGGTGCTCATGAAGAAATTCTTCATAGTCCATAGTTGTGCTGTTGGGTGAAAGCAGAAGTTTAGCTTGACTGTTCTTATTGGCTGAATTGGAGCAAGCAAAGTGATGTTCACAATAATACAATATTGTTTCAGCTGAAGCCTTAATATGTCTAAGAACTCAGAGGATTTAAACAATGTCATAAAGTGACAAATGTGTTTTCTAGACTGTATTTTCACCTGTCGCAACTATTGAAATAATATTTTAAAAGGTGGGTTTCTTGCAGTTTAGCACAGTTATATATGGCCAGTTCCTTTTAATAGCAAGCAATGTCTTCATTAGTAGATTTCCATTAATATGAAAACAAGTTGTTTGTGGCTTTAAGAGAATGATGTACACATCGATCCAAAGTAATTGGGTCCCCCCCCTTCTCATTCTTCTTCTGTGCTTTTCTCCCCCGAATTACCCCCCACTCACCAGTTCAGGTGTATACCACAAAATCATATTAATGAGGCAGAAATCTGTGATCAGCATCTGAAAGCTCTCTAAGGCTGTGTGCTAACTACAGCTTGAGACACTTTCCCTCCCTGCTCCTCCGCTGCCCACGCTGCTTGGCCATGACTGACTTGCTGATGATGAAGCCTTTGCTGGCAGGCTGCCCAGAGAGCAGCTCTCCTACAGATTCCAGCCTCTCTCCAGGAGTTGCTTGCATCCAGCATAATGGGCAACATTGAAAGCAGCAAGGCATCCGGTCGACAAGGTCAGAGTGCCTTTCATTCCTGCAATAATCAACCAGTGTAGCTCTTCCTCAGACCTGGGGAGAGAGAAGATAGAGGTCAAAAGAGCAATTACATTTCACATTGACTCCAGGAAAGACTTGGAACACACCACCAAAAAGAAACACAGCACAGAGAGCTTCATTCTCTCCCCCTCCCCACTCTCCTGGCCATTGTTAATATGGGGGGGGGTTTAAAAACAACGGAGCAGCCATTTCTGTTAGGCACTTAAAAACAGGGGGAATCATTTTTGTTCCAGTTTATGGAATCCCTGCCCTGCACCCCACCTTCTTCTTCATTTCCCTGAGACATTTAGCACTGTCAGCATATTACAAAGGAATGTAAATGAGATACACCATGTTATAACCAGATACACTGAGCAAAAGCTATTAATTATGTTAAAAAATGTTAACCCTAACAGACTGTAGAACAAGCAATTGTGCTAATTTTCAGGCTGTAATCAGTCCCTGCATTAGCATAACGGTATTTATTTAGCACTAAGACAACAATTTGGGGAATATAATTTACTTGGAAATGTCAGTAATTTTCTGCTGGCATATTGTTGTTACACAGCTACCTTTATTTGACCTTACAAGCTGCCAGCCTTAATTACTTTAATGGTATTAACTATACTGACCAGTCTGATGCGTTATAGTTGAAATTGCTCTGGCTCCACCGCTGAGAACAGCTGGAATGGTTGCTTCTGTACATTGTTTCCTTAGATTTTTCTTTGTTTTTAGTGTTAAAGAGTTGCATTAAGAAGAAAAGAACATCATCTACACCAAGGCTGTATACACATGGCATTTCATTGTAGAATCAATGGAGACTGTCCTAGGGGTTTTTTCCTACATAGTCCATACACAATCTAGATCTTTGCATATTTTTTACCCCTGCATACCAAGATTGCGATCATCACTTCCTTCTTCATTCACCTGTAGGGAGGAAAAGGTGTGGATAACAATCAAGGGGAGGGTTTTCAAATGAATATCAACACCTACCCTTGTAGATGGCAGGAACTAGGATCAATTGATTGAAAACTGAGTGTTGAGGACAAGCATATACAATTCTGGATTGAGAAAAATGTCATTTTTGTGTTACAAACAGGTTTGTGTGTACAAAACCCAAGTCTAAGCACAGATGTACACAACCATTGGGCACATGGTAGCCTCTTGAAATTATGCTGTGCCAAAAATTTCACCAGTATTCCACCCCCTGCCAAACCATTCTACATCAATTAATGAGAAAAAATGCATAAGAAAATTGTCAAAAGGAAGATAAGTTTTTGGTGAAATTCTTATGGGTGAAAGGCAGGAGGGGATTGGTCATGGTTGTTTTACATTCCTGATGGCTGAGGGGCTTTGTGAGTATCCTTTTCTTTAATACTACAAATCATATCTCCAGTGGTTTGCATTCTGCAGTCTTCCCAGGAGCCTGTACTTCATAAAAATCCCATGATATGTCTTCAGTTGGGCATTGGAGACTGTGTTCCTGACAGCTGTTCTTTTGAAAGAAGAAAAAGGAAAAGACAAGGCCTTTTTAACTTTTAAAGAAATCAGCATGGAAGAAAGATAAAAGGAAGGGCTTCTCTTTAAAACAAAATCCGCAAGGACAGCCATCTCACATGCTCAATAGCCATCATCCCCAGGTGCCAGTGCTTCAGTTAAAGCCCAGGAATAGGTGTCATAAGTTTAGATCAAGAAGTATGGCTAGCCAAGGCGGCTGCAACAGTTTGAAGAAATGCTGAATGAAAAGGAAAACACGCACACCAACCTCGTCCACCTGCAGTGATAGGGTAAGCTCAACCTTGAAGCCACTGAAATTTGAAAGGCACATAGGAAACTGCTTTATACTGAATCAGACCATTAGTCCATCTAGTTCAGTATTGTCTGTGCTGACTAGCAGCAGCTGTCCAGGATTTCAGATCGGGCTGTCTCCCAGCCCTGCTTGGAGAAGGTGGGATTCAGTATGGAATCTCCTGCATGCCAAAAGCTGATGCTCAACCCCTGAGCTGTAGCTTTTCTACTGAGCTGAATGCCCTGCAAATGAGGAAGAAACCAGGAAGCCGCTTTTGCTGAGGAAGAAAGCTTTCAAGAAATTGGAAGACAGGTTTCGGCACAGCACTGTTTAAAATGGCTGCACATCCACGTTTGTGGCCCGCTGGTTGCATTCAGCCACTGTCATGTCATATGCCAATACAGGTTTAAATGTTTGGTCATTTGTGTGCAGCATATTTAATATTGCTCATGCTGGCTGTTCATGAAAATGGACAGAGCTCATGGACAAAAAGTTGGGGTTGTGTGTGAAGAAATGGCAAGTGGGTGTTTTGCATCATAGGGTACCCAAATGAAAAGAAGGGCTGAAGTCTTGCATTTTTAATAGTTGGCTTGAAGAGGAGATTTTGGCAAGCACCGCTTATCTTGCAGGAACTGAGTGGTCTGCAGCTGCTGAAATTCCCTCTTCCACACAGTGATCCAAGCTAAAAGAGCCTTGTCTGTTTCCTTTTGCATTGGCACCAATGGGATTTTTCCTCCTGGGGCGAGTAGCAGCTGAGGGGGGGGGTTGTTGGGAGAGTGGAGGGTGGGGATAGAAAGAGTTTTCCTTGCTTCCCTTGCTGTGAATATTTAAAAATTTTAAACCGGGCAGGTTAATTGCTAAGACACAGTTACAGTCACATGGAATTTGCTCCCACAAGATGCAGTAATGGCCACCAGCTTGGATGGCTTTAAAAGAAGATTAGACAAATTCATGGAGGACAGGGCTATCAATGGCTACTAGCCGTGATGGCTGTGCTCTGCCACCCTAGTCAGAGGCAGCATGCTTCTGAAAACCAGTTGCCGGAAGCCTCAGGAGGGGAGAGTGTTCTTGCACTCGGGTCCTGCTTGCGGGCTTCCCCCAGGCACCTGGTTGGCCACTGTGAGAACAGGATGCTGGACTAGATGGGTCACTGGCCTGATCCAGCAGGCTCTTCTTATGTTCTTATGTTCTTATCTGCCTCAGCCCTGACACCCTACAACGCAGTACTCATGTGAACTGGGCTGAAAGCTTAGTCCATCAAAATGTTCAGAATTCCTCACAGACAAATGTGAATGTGGTATGATATTAGAAGAATTTTGCTAATCCATTTCCTGCCTACCCTTCCTAATTGTATAAAAGCAAAAACAACTCACTGTTGACAAAGGTTTGGGAAACTTGGTAGTGGTGATCTTTAGAGTAAAGAAAACCTCCACATTTTATCCTTAAAGGCAGCCACTTCAAAAATATCCGCTGCTTTCTGTCTGCCCAAACCAAATGTGGCTTTCTTCCACGGGTTACAGTGAAACATGATGTGAGTACAAATGTCTCTATCCCACAGAACAGCTAGTATTATTTACCTTTTGTTCTGAAAGATGGTTTATCACCAAAAGAATGAAGAAGCAAATATATATTCTCACCCATCCTTTCTTAACTTCAATTTCAGCATAGAAGACCAGTTATTGCTGAACAGCAAGGATTGTATCTAATTTATTTATTATTTGATTTGTATCCCGCCCTTCCTCCCAGCAAGAGCCCAGGGTGGCAAACAGAAATGCTAAAAACACATCAAAACATCATAAAAAGAGACCCTAAAATACACCAAAACAAACAACTTTAAAACCTTTTTTAAAAAAAGCCTTTAAAACATCTTTAAAAAAGGGTTAAAAACATATTGTTTTTTAAAAAAACATATTAAAAAGCAATTCCAACACAGATGCAGACTGGGATAGGTCTCAGCTTAAAAGACTTGCTGAAAGAGGAAAGTTTGTGCTTGTGGAACAGCTTCTGCTTGTGCAAATGAACTTCCCATCCCTATCCTTCCCCACCCAACACTCCACACACCCCTACACACCCTCGTTCAGTGGTAGAGCATCTGCTGTGCATGCCAAAGGTTCAGTCCTCAGATCTCTAGGTAGGGCTGGGAGTGTCCCTGGAGAGCCATTGCCAGTCAGTGTAGTACAGCCTTTCCCAACTAGTGGGTCACCAGATGTTGTTGGACCACAATTCCCATCTTTCCTGACCATTGGCAATGCTGGCTGAGGCTGATGGGAGTTGTGGTCCAGCAACACCTGGTGGCCCACTAGTTGGGAAAGGCTGGTGTAGACAATGCTCAGCTAAATGAACCAATGGCAGCTTCCTATGTTCCAAATCTGCTCTGCTCCCCCAAACCTCCAGAGCAGACGTGGAGGGGGGGGAAGAGGGGAAGACAGGAATGGGACTTTCCATTTTGCGAGTGCAGTGACTTCATTGGATGCCTTCCTAAGGCTGCAAGATGGTCAAGCCCACACTTTGAATTGTGCATTGCAGTAGTCTACTTAGGTAGTTACCAGAGCATGGATAACCCTGACCAGGCTATCTCTATCATGGGTGGGGCTATACACCTGATGATGAAAGCTGCTGGATATCACAGGGGCCACTTAGAGCGCCAGTGACAATGTTGGAATGCACACTATCTTCTTCATTCTCTTTCATGTGTAGGATGGTGTTTGGTGCATGCAAAGGGAGATTCCCTCTTATACAGAGCTCTTCCCTTCTTAACCCAAAACAGGAACAGCCTGTACATACAGGTTTTAGATCACACCCACTTATTTTAACAGGATCATACAAGTATAAGTGATTAGTGCATTCTCTAGGTGTTTAAATACCATGGTAAACCTTCAGAATGCAAGAGACGGGGGGGATATACAATTTGGCAGAGTTCAAAATACCTCTATAGATATTTGTCTAGGTTTCAATTTGATTAACCACTCTGATGAAGGAAATAAACATATTTAATTTGTATAGTATCAGTTCACTGCCAAGATGCAAATATAGTATTGTATTCACTAATAGGCAATTTTTTACAAATTTGTAGGACACTACAATATCTCAGAGAGGTTAGGTCTCCTGCTCCCTTGGTGCATTCACTATAGCTGCCCAATTTCCCTGCTTTTTAAAGGTTGATAGAAATATCTGTTGGCTATAGGTAGTGTCTTATACCACAAGGTTTTTTGCCTATTAGTGAATTTCTCTGCTTTTTAATCTGGGAGGTAAGAAATGGGATCCTGTGCAAGTTTGCTGAGAATGATTGATCATTTGCATGCTTATTGAGTTCAGTGGGATTTACTCAACTGCAGTCATGCTTAGGATAGGTGAAACTGACCTGGGGATGGGGCAGGGAGGGGAGGAGGAGGACAGGGAGGGGAGGGGAGGTGGACGGAATGAGATTAGGTGGGTGGGCACTGGGCAGAGGGGAAGCCCCTTTTCTTTCCAAAAGGAAAACATGGTGAACAGTACCATTATTTTTCAGCTTTCCCCCCAGCTTTTTATTCTACAGCAGGCACATGTAGCCTCCCACCAACATTTAAAGCTCTCACTGGCCACATCCACACCAGGTCTTTATTTCACTTTTGACAGTCATGACGTCTCCCAAAGAATCCTGGGAAATGTAGTAGTGAAGGGTGCTGAGACTTGCTAGGAGATGCCCTGTTCCCCTCACAGAGCTTCAATCAGAGCGGCTGACTGTTAAACCAGTCTGGCCACTGGAGCTCTGCCAGGAGAATTAGAGTCTCCTGTCAGCACCCTTCACAAACTACACTTTCCAGGATTCTGTAGGGGAAGCCATGACTGTCTCACGTGAAATCGTAGTCTGGTGTGGGTGTGGCCCCCTAATTAGCCAAGCCAAGCAGCTGTGAGTTTGGCTTTTAGAACACTAACAGTTGGTTCTTACTGAGCATGCCCAGCCTTATCATTGAGTTCAGTGCACATTTTTTAACTTTTAAACTGCAGAAGATGAAGGTCAGAGTATGGGACAAGGTCAGTAATAGGATTATTTTATTTATTTATTTATTTATTGCATTTATATACCACCTCATAGCCAAAGCTCTCTGGGCAGTTTACAACAACTAAAAACATTAAAAACAAGTATACAAATTTAGACCATACCAGATTAAAATCCATAAAAACCAATAGGCAAGGTGAAAATGTGCCATTCAAATGCTGTTAAAAATGCCTGGGAGAAGGGGAAAGTCTTGAATTGGTGCCAAAAAGATAACAGTGTTGGCGCCAGGCACACCTCATCATTCAGGTCATTCTGTAATTTAGGGGCCACCACTGAGAAGGCCCTCTCCCTTGTTGCCAGACTCCCAGCTTCCCTTGGAGTAGGCACCCGGAGGAGGACCTTTGATGTTGGGCATAGTGTATGGGTGGGTTTGTGTCAGGAGAGGTGTTCCATCAGGTAATGTGGTCCCAAACCATGTAAGGCTTTATAGGTTAAAACCAGCACCTTGAATCAAGCTTGGAAACATACAGGCAGCCAATGGAAGCGGGCCAGAATTGGTTTTATATGTTCGAACCATCTGGTCCCTGTTACCAATCTGGCCACTGCATTTTGCACAAGCTGCAGGTTCCAAATTGTTTTCAAAGGCAGCCCCATGTAGAGTGCATTGCTGTAATCTAACTTGGAGGTTACCAGATCATGGACACCTGAAGCCAGATTATCCCTGTCCAGATAGGGGTGTAGCTGGGCCACCAACCGAAGTTGGTAGAAGGCACTCAGTGCCACCGAGGCTACCTGAGCCTCAAGAGGCAGAGATGGTTCTAGGAGAACCCTCAAGCTATGAACCTGCTCCTTTCCAGGGGAGTGTGACCCCATCCAGCACAGGTTGGACATCTACCATCTGGTCAGATGAACCACCCACTAACAGCATCTCAGTCTTGTCTGGATTGAGCCTCAGTTTATTAGCCCTCATCCAGTCCATTGTCACAGCCAGGCACTGGTTCAGCACGTTGACAGCCTCACCTGAAGAGGATGAAAAGGAGAAATAGAGCTGCGTGTCATCAGCGTACTGATGGCAACGCACTCAGCCAGTCTTCCCAGAAGAATACCATGGTTGATGGTATCGAAAGCCACTGAGAGATCAAGGAGAATCAACAGAGTCACACTCCCCCTGTCTCTGTCCCAACAGAGGTCATTATACAGGGCGACCAATGCTGTTTCCGTGCCAAAACCAGGCCTGAAACCCGACTGAAATGGATCCAGATAATCGGTCTCATCCAAGAGGCTCTGGAGCTCGCCTGCAACCACTCATTCAAGGTTTTTGCCCAGGAATGGAACATTTCCCACCGGCCTATAGTTATTAAGATTTTCTGGGTCCAGGGAGGGTCTCTTCAGGAGTGGTCTCACTACCGCCTCTTTCAGGTGGCCAGGGACCACTCCGTCTTGCAAAGAGGCATTAATCACTTCCCTGGCCCTGCTGGCTGTTCCATCCCTGCTAGCTTTTATTAGCCAAGAAGGGCAAGGATCCAGTACAGGTTGCACCAACCTATCCAAGCACCTTTTCAACATCCTCAAGCTGTACCAACTGAAACTCATCCAAGAAATCAGGACAAGTCTGTGCTCTGGATACCTCACTTAATTCACCATCTATAACACTGGAGTCTAAGTCCTAGCTGATACTAAAGATTTTATCCTGGAAGTGCCTAGCAAATTCATTACAGTGGGCGTCAGATGGTCCTTGGGGCCAGCGTGTAATAGCCCCCAGACAATTCTGAAGAGCTCCGCTGGGCAGCAGATTGATGATTTGATAGTGGCAGCAAAATATTGTTTTGTTTGCTGCCCTCATTGTCCCTAAATACAGCTTACCATAGGCACTTGATTATAGGGACTCTGTGAACATGGCTGGTTTTTAATTAATTTCAACAAATTATGAGACCTCTGAGAGAAAGAAGTCAAAAAAGGGTCTGGTTTTTTATCTTTCTTTTACACTTTGAACTTTCGATGTATCACCATGAAAATTGAGAGGGTTGTTAAGCAAGTGTTTCTGAGTTCAGGACTATAAGTTTTGTAAGGTTTTGTTTTGAAATGAGCTTATGGGAAGCCTCAGAATGGCATGGGTGGTATTTTCAATTTAACATTGCGGAATGCAAAAAATCCATGCTGGCTATAGTATACAGCCACTTTTGTGGCTGTATAATAACCTTGACCCCAAAATGCATGCCATTTTGATGTATCTTGGAAGGTACCACAGTAAGTTAGCGTGCACTTGCTGTATACCATCAGTGCTTTGTAAAAAGCTAGTTTGCATCATCCAAAAACAGTAATTTCCATGTTTGTCAGTGGCTGAGGAGTGCAAAACCCTTTCCCTATCTGCAGCTAAGCTCCCCACAGTCTGTGGTCCCACATGCTTTTCTTGTAAACTGAGCTCTAGTACCAATACTACGTTTGGCTGCGAAACAAGCTCTTGGAGGGATGGGCTGTGGAGAGCAGCAGATGTGAGAATGAGCTCACCGCCCCTTACCTGTATGTTGTTTTTTCTCTATATGAGGTTGGGTGTTTAAACAAATATGCTGCTGTCTCATCTTCTTTGGCCCCAGGGTCACAATGTAAAGCGCGCATACCTAGAATTACATTGTATTGAAATCAATGGGTTTTACTTCCAAACAAACTATTTAATATCAGGAAATATAGTTGCTCTCATATTATCTTCACACTCTTTTGGGAAATAACAGCACAATATATACTGAAGCAACATTCACTAATAGCCTGATCCTATGTGTCAGTGCTTGGAAATAAATCTCACTGAGAGATAGGACTTCCTTCTGAGAAACACAAATCATTTAGAGGCTGAAAGGATAGACAGAGACCAAGTGTGGCTGGGTTCAAGTCCTCATGAAGCTCACCGGATGGCCTTGGGCCAGCTCTAATTCCTCAGCCTAAGGAGCCTTCAAGGGGTTGTTGTAAAAATGAGATAAGCCACACTGTACACTCCCTCAAACTCCTTGGAGTAAAGGTGTGATAAAAATGGAGCAATGGTAGGATTTAGCTACAAGTCTCTTGCATTTATTATTTATTTATTTATTTATTTAATTTGTATCCCGCCCTTCCTCTCATTAGGAGCCCAGGGTGGCAAACAAAACACTAAAACACTTTAAAACATCATAAAAACAGATTTTAAAATACATTAAAACAAAACAGCATTGAAAACATTTTAAAAAGCAACCCTAAAAAAGGGTTAAAAACATTTAGTTAGCAAAACCACACCGGGACCAATTGGTAAGGTATACATGTCATCTTAATTTGTGAGATCCTAAAATGAAGTAAAATACAATTTAAAAAGCTGAAGACTTGCTGTATTGTGTTAAGAAAACTTCAGAATGTACAGTTCACACTATCCACTTCTAATTCTGCTGCTAAATCACCATGTACTCTCTTTTTAAGTCATTCACTGCAATCTCTAAGATAAATGCCAATTAATTTAGGGCCCCACTTTCGGAATTTGGAATCTTCACAATAGTAATTCTTAAATCATCGTCCATGTATTTCCAACCACTCCTAAGCCTTTTGTAAATTGCCAGTGAGCTCTGATTTAAAACAGACTGTTGTCAGTGCTGGCATTTGCTGCTATAATCCAAAGAGATTTGCACACTGAAATGAGTCTGAAGAGACAGGAAAATTGAAAGGTATACCCTAGAAAGCGTGAAATTAAGCCGAATGCCACACTATTCCATATTATGTCTATATAGTACAAGCATGGGGAGCCTTAGGCCAGGGGTAAAATACAGCCCCCCAGCCAGACCTCTCTCTATGACCCTCAAGACTGAAGCCAGGCTACACCTCCTCCCCAGCTACCCCCTCTCCAGTGGCAGCTGGTGGCTCCATGTCAGTCTGGCAGTGGAATCTGCTTTGGGTTTTAGGCTGAACTTTCAAGGAGTTGTCCAAGGTGCTTCAGCACCTTCTCCCCAGGCCACACCCCTCACCATCCTCCTTGAGTTGTTTTGCCTGGCTGAATGTGTTCTTGAACTTGAATAATGCTTCTGACAATGCTCGCCTGGATGGAGAATAGAGTGGTGTGTGTGTGAATGATTTGACTCTGACTGCCACCTCTGGTATGTGGCCTCCAGAAGGGAATGTGGCCCTCCATCTGAAAATGGTTCCTCACCCCTGATATAGGAGGAAGTTGTGTCATATGTGCTTTCATGATGTAGTTCTAACAGCTTTTACAGTACTTCTCTGGGAGAAAGTTCCAGTAGTTTCCTGTGTCTTTCAGATTATTATTTCTACATGTTTATATTCATGGTATGTTCCTCAGTCATCTATTTTTCTAGTCCTTTCTTCATAGAAAGAAAAACAACACAGATCAAAATAGTCTAGTCATTATAGTGTAAAAATAAAGGACCAAGAACAGAAGCAGAGAAAACATTTTGATTCTTTTTTATATAGCACTATCGATACACAAGAGCCAGTGTGGTGTAGTGGTTAGAGTGTTGGACTATGACCTGGGAGACCAGAGTTTGAATTCCCACACATTGTGGTGTAGTGGTTAGAGTGTTGGACTATGACCTGGGAGACCGGAGTTTGAATCCCCACACAGCCATGAAGCTCACTGAGTGACCTTGTGCCAGTCACTGCCTCTCAGCCTCAGAGGAAGGCAATGGTAAACCCCCTCTGAATACCGCTTACCATGAAAACCCTATTCATAGGGTCACCATAAGTCAGAATCTACTTGAAGGCAGTCCATTTCATTTTCAAGCATGATTGCATGGGAGTAAATCCCACTGAACTCAATAAGCATGCAAATGATCAAATCTGCTCTCCCCTCCTCCTCTTCCCTATTCCCTCCCTCTTGTCCCTTTCCTCTCCCTGCCTTCACCCCTCCCTTCCCCTCCCCCATCCCCTTCCAATCCCTTCCTTCCCCCTCCTCCTCTTCCTTCTCCTCCCCTCTGCCCTCCCCCCTCCTCCCTCCCTGGTCCATTTTACCTATCCCAGGACTACAACCTGGGAGACAAGGGTTCAAATCCCCACACAGCCCTGAAGCTCACTGGGCGACCTTGGGCCAGCCTCTCAGCCTCAGAGGAAGGCAATGGTAAACCCCCTCTGAATACCGCTTCCCATGAAAACCCTATTCATAGGGTTGCCATAAGTCAGAATTGACTTGAAGGCAGTCCTTTCCTATTTTCATCGATGCAGAGGGTGCTTTACATTGGATAACATAAGCAAAAAGATACAGTAGCTCTCTGTCCGACAGGAGCTTATAATTGCAGGGGTAGCAAACATGGCACCCTCTAGACGTTGTTGGACTATGCCTCCCATCAGCCCCAGCCAATGGTCAATGGTCAGGAATTATGGGACTTATTGTACAACAGTATCTGGAGGATAGGAACTATGTTGGCTCCCTGATCTAAAGGTTGTCAGTAGTGGTGATCCAAGGGAATTAGCTGCATCCCTGTAAAATCTGTTGCTTGTTCTTTATGTCCTCTAACCTGAGCAAACACCGGATAAGTTACCCAGCGTTCTCTTGTAGTACATGCCTCCATGTTTTCCAAAGGCTCTCCCACTTTTTCTGATGATGGTCTCACTTTCTCCTCCCTCCCTCCTAACCTCTGCTTCTCTTAAAAATGAGGACAGCAGCACATACACCCTGATTTCATTGTCATATTTTTCTTGATTAAACAGTTTATGCTTCAACTTTTTATGCCTTGGTGCTTTAGCCACCAAAATAATCAAATAATGTAAAATTGCAGCCACCATTTTAAAGCCAACATTCAGGTCTTTTGTGCAACCACAATTATGTGAATTGCTTAAGTAGAGCCTGACCTTATTCTCTTTGTCAACAACAAAATTCCTCTTGATTTCAGAAGTGTCAGATTCAGACCATTGTATGATATTGTTGTATAATATTATGCTCCAGAGAGAAAAAGAGGGAGACTTGTATTATAGCAATATGACAATGAGATGCTGACTCTTTAACCCAGTTTTGATTGTTGTTTATTACGTTTGTGCTACATTTGATAATTAAAATATTATTGAGACAGAAAGAGAGAGAGAGAGAGAGGCAGAGCACAGTAAATAATTGTTTTTGTGTTTTTTAAGCAGCTGCTTGGAATTCCCGCATGTTTTCGACTACTTCTTTCTCTCCCTCTTGTCCTCCTCACTGTATACTGCATGACCCCTTTTGAGGAAGAAATTTAGATATGTCTAGACTTTTCCAGTAATCAGAGCATATTGGACTATGTGACAATCAAACATCAGCTTTCTGGGCCATGAAGAAGAATCGCAACTATTTATACTTTATGTCCAGTGTTTTGAGAGGTAGGGGTACAAAAGTCCCCCTTTAGGATTTTTCTAATAACCTGGGTTTCTTGGGCTTTGTGTACCTAATTTTAGGTTGTAAGTCATGAGGAATTATATTATTGTGATACTCCAGTGAGTGAGACCTAAGCGTCTTTAAGAGAATAAAACATATCTGTTTGTCTAGACACAGTTTTCAATTTCAATTTACTCTTTTATTGCCAGTGGAATCAATCCTACAGTCTTCTATATTGCAAAATGACAGGTATGACAATGCCCTTATGGTTACAATGTATGGATTTGCTGCAGCACCATATATGTTCCCTTTAATTGGCACTGGCTTCTCGTTCAAGCTACAAGCAATTTTGAACTATCTCCAGACAGCACAGCCATCGGAACAGAGGTTGCCTGAGAGAGCAAAGGCCATTCCATTATGTAGGTTTGATCTCTTGCCATGCTGTGCCATTGTTTGACATCAAAAAACACTCAACCCAGAAAAGGTCATTTTGGGAGTGGAGTGGAGTGGAGCGGAGTGGGTGGAGGAAGAGACGGTTGCTTAGCCTGAATAGCTGCATGTCATGTATATATCTGGGAGGTTTCATCTAATTCTGCTAAGCATTCTCTGCACATAGTCCAGACAGCACATTCTTTCTATCTGCACATGAACTTGTGGTTGACACAGAATGCACCACAGTGGGACAAAATGTCCATCATTTCATAATTAATGCAATAGTAATTCCCACTCTGATAGCTTCTGCAGAAGATGAACTCTATGGCACAATCAGTTAATACACCAAATCTCTAAGGCTTAGAGTCTAAGCCAAGGCAAAGAGGACATTGACAAACCAGTGTTTTTCTCCCCTTCTCTTAGTCCTTCCCAAATAAATAAGTCCAGTAATAAATCCAGTTCTCCTCTAGAGCATCCCACATTATTCCATAGTAATCTAGTAAACATGGCTTCCTTTTTTCATTTTTCATCTTATTTTTTGATGGACTAGAAAATATGTTATCTTCTTTAGCACATAATAAATGGAGTTTTGCTATCCTGCATGATATTAATGCTAAGGCAGCTTTCTCTAACCTTATGGGAGTTGTAGCTCAAGAGATCTGGAGGGCACCAATTTGACGGGAAAAAATGCCTCAAAATATCAATATTAATATAAATGTTTTCTCAAATTATTGATATTAATATTGATATTTTGAGGAAAATATAATTTTTGTAACAATCTATGAAAAACAATATTAAAATATTGATATTAATATTGATATGCTTGTGAGGGGGAAACTGAATTGGTATTGATCACTGATCTCTTATGAAGTGGTACACAGGGCCAGTTCCAAGAGGCGGCCAGGTGGGGCACTGGCCCTAGGGTCCCTGAGGCTACAGGAGCCCCTGAGGGACCCCTCTGCTCCCCTTCCGCGATTCGCAGCAGGATCGCTGCTGCAGATCACACGGCAAGAGCTTCGGGGCTCCACCATTCCCCTTCTTAACTTACCTTGTTCTGCGGTTGCACACACAGCGGTGCCCTTAAGAAAGATGGCGGCTGAGGTTTTTCTAAGGGGCTGAAGCCTCTGCCGCCATCTTGGCTAATGGCACGCATGCTTGCTGTGCTCTTGCATCCCTGCCATGAACAAAGATGGCGGCAGAGGCTTCAGCTCCTTAGGGAAACCTCAGCCACCTTCTTTCTTAAGGGCACCGCTGCATACGCAACCGCAGAAGGTAAGTTCAGCAAGGGAATGCAGCAGTCCCAAAGCTCTCACCGTGCGTGAATCACGGAAGGGGAGCGCTGGGACCTGTGGCAGGCTTTTGCCCAAGGGCTCCAGCGTGTCTGGGGCTGGCCCTGGGTGCGTGCACGTGTGTATGTGTGCATGTGCACATGCGAGCCAGGGCCCAGGGCAAGCTGGTGCCCAAGGGCCACGGCATGTCTGGAGCTGGCCCTAGTGGTACAAGAAGGAAGTTTGATGGCGTGAAAATTGAACTGGCACTGAAACGCAGATCTCATCCTTAGTCTCATCAGAGGCCCATCATCCTGTGATTTCATGGAATCCTGAGGGCACATTGATAATGCAGAGGTCATGTTTGAGAGAAAGTGTGAGCCAAGAAAACACACACAGGACAAGGTCTAGTGCCTACATGCTGTCTTCTGCTATTGGAGATATTCCTTTCCACCTTGAGGAAAGTGTACATTTGATCATCCACACTCATAGGAACATAACAGTGGCTAGTCACCACTGATAGCCTTATCCACCATGAATTTGTCTAATGCTCCTTTATAGCTCAAATGCCAAGAATTAGGAAATTGTGCTTACACTCAATATTTGCAGGTCCTAATGCAGCTCTTTTTCAAAAGATCTGGTATGTTTTATGATAGTAGCTGCTAGACTCACCATTAGCCAGCATTGGAAGTACGTGATGGGCCTTACTCTTGAAAATGAGTACCTGCTGGGGCTATGGATCGGCTGACCTACATTCCCTTCTGGGCAACCTTCTGGGAAGCCACATGCAGTGATGGGTGGGACAAGAGCTAAAAGTGGATAGTGCAATGAATGCAAATTTACCTTTGTAGAGTAGGCTATTTCTATACACAGGCACACACCTCTCTCTGTCTTCCATCTAGGCAACTAAGAGGTCATTAGAGTTCATGGGCATATGCCAGCCAGGCAAAAACACTCAAGGAAGGTGTGAAGCAGGGCTAATGAGGGGTGTGGCTGGGAATGGTATGTGGCCTGGGGGTAGTACTGAGGACCATAAAGAGAGGCCCCTGGGCCCAGGACTCTCCACCGCTGCTGTAAATCTTCATCCCTTTCATGGATTCAACAGTTGTTTGTTTTGTTTTTCTTACGGTCTTTGAGAAGTAGGACTTATTTTATTTTTGTCATTTGGTGCTACTTGGACCTATACTATTTAGGTTAGTCCAACGACTGCATGAAATTACTGCCATTGTTCATTCATATTTGGGTTCATTATATTTGGGGTTGGTTTGGTTTCTTCACAAAATGGAAAATGCGTATGTGCAATTAGTTGGAAAATGTTGCTCAAGGTTCCCTCCTTCCTTTCTTGTTCCTCAATGTTCTTCATCCATATACGGACTTGAAGGGTCACAGATAGATATGTGTGCATGTGCAGGTGCTAGTCGCTGTCACAGAACTGTTCATCTGCTCTTAAGTAAAAGGCAGTGTGTGTACAAATAGGAGTGGCTGGGGAAGTGGGTTGCTCAAGCATGGTTACCTGCTTAAAATGTGGTTTTTTGTTTCATTTTTAAAAGCATTTGCCATTCTTTTCTTTTCTTTTTACACATTGAAACTGTGTAGAGGGAAGGTGAGTTCCTGAATGACCTAAGGGCCAGCCTGTGCAAAGTCCAACTCAGAAGAAAAGAAGATGCTTTAGGATTGGCTCAGTGTCTAGCCAATAGTGAGATACAATCTAACTTTTTCCAAAGGAGGGATTGAAAGGTGTTCCCTCACCCCAAATCCCCTGATCTTGATCCTTTGAAAAAGCTGTAAGTAATGTATGTTGCAACTGCAGTTAGCGTACTTCTATGGGAAACATACTGCTGAATTTATGCACATCTGTATACAGCTTAAATTGATGTTTCGTTGGAAATGTTTTGTGTTATCTTTCTACTCTGCTGAAGGGGATCTTCAACTGGCATAAATAAAATCCGTAAAACTACTGTAAAATTATGCCAGGAAAGAGTCTTGCTCATCTTTAAAATGGCCATTATGCATTTTAAATGTGTTAGCAGTTTGGATTTATTTTACTCAGTGGCATTATAATTATTAAAGAATGTGTAATAAGCCTTTTGGTTTCCAAAGGGTGCTTTCCTTTTTCATTGTAAAAGTTCAGTGTAAATGTTGTCTAGGATGTTTTGGAGAACTCTTCAAGCTATCTAACTTGGTTAATTTAACCTTATAAAAATTTTAACTGCAACAACTTTGGAAGGGAGCTTAGTAGGCGAAATATGCTAGTACAAACATAAAATAGTAGCTCTGTTTGTTATGTAAGTAACAAGGTCAGTGACTGTTCAGCTGTAGGAGCAAACTCGATTAAGATGGAGGATAATCTTTTGAAAGATAGCAATTTATCTCTATCTGAAGGTCATTATCTTGGCTCTGCAGCTATCACAGATAGCAAGGTTAACAAATATTCAGTGATGAATTTTTGAAAGCATGAGTCTGATCTTGTTCCCTTAAACCTCTCTAAGGGTCTGTCATATCTTACAAAAATGACTGTCAAATTTGTACACAGGATTATTTAATGGGCTTTCCTTGAGAAAATGCCTGTAATTCACACTTTATTTGTAATAAATTATACCATAGCAGAGTTATTCTTTAAGGCATTCCTCAGATAAGAAAGATCAGCTTTGAAAAGTGATCCTGTTGAAATAAGGACTTTTGAAATTTGAAATATTCAGTGAGAAAACATAAAGCTTCATGGTATCAGTATCTGTAAATAATTATTACACTTTGCTGATCAGTATTTGAATTACAAGTACATTCTTTGTTCAAAGTCATTCTTTTTATAAAATGCACTATTTGTATGCTTTTAGAAAAGGTTGAGTCCAGAGCAGTGCTCGTACAAGGTGCTTCCACTTTTATTTTAATCTGAAAAAAAGTCCTTCTCTTGAGCAGCTGCAATTTGTTTCTAGAGGGAAGTTCTTACTGGTGCCATTAGGAGCTTTTCTCCAAACAAATTGAAGCCGTGGGGGGCGGCGGCGGGAGGTGGCTATTTTTCTTTAGATTGTGGCAGGTGAAAGAAGGGTTAAAACTGCTTTTCCCAAGTACCCTGATCCCAATCCAGCGCTTGGAAAGTTCATTTGTAAAAGGAACTAGTTCCAGTTCCAGTTCATCCTGTCCAAAAAGGAAGTAGTTCAAGTTTGCCCTGTTACAAAACAAACTTGTTCAGTTCAAGTTCATCCAAATAAACTTTACTATTCATAAAAAGTTCACCACTGGCCAAAGAAAAAAAGAAACTCTGCTAATGCTTTGCCTTATAAGAGCTCCTGGACTGTGTCTGGCTCTTGCATGCCTCCAAGTCTGTACCATTAATCTCCTTTAACAAAGTATAAATGAATGAATGAATTTATTCTTGCGATCATAGACCAGTACAAAGTATCACTTCCTTACTTATCTGCTGTTTTGTTTGGGAGGGAGCCAGGACAATTTCCATACTTGAAAAAGCTTACCCTGTTTAATTTGTCTCAGCCACATAGCTTTTAAAGGCACGAGGCATCATTTGCTTTGTTACTGTACTTGCAGTTCTCACTGCAAACTGCTCCTGTTGGAAGTAAGTGAATCTCTTCAGCAGGGAAGATATAGGAAATGGCTCACATTTCTTCCTTCTGATTACTTAGCAATAGTGATCAAGTGACTAAGCATCCTTAGCAACAGCTGTGCCTCCATATATGCCTAATAAGCCTTAGATTGTTGCCTCCACTTTTTGCTTTCTAACTTTTAAAAAAGATGTCCGATTGAATTGCTTTTTAAAAAATGAAAGCTTAGTCTGGGTGGGTGAGGGGGGAAGGGAATGAATTTGAAGATGAACTAGAAATTATTCAACAATCTACCCCCAAATGAATTAATTCATCTTTAGTTCACTGGGCAATGACGGAAACTACTTTCAGGTGTAGTTCAGAAATTTCTGAACTAGTTCAGTGAACTTTGTTCAACTGAACTAGTTCATTCCAAGCAAAATCCCAATATAGATTGGGGAAGCCCTGCAGAGGCAATTGCTGTTACACATGCATTAAATGCTACAACATCAGAAAATAGTGGTTACATTCCACAGATGCCTTCATGAGGCAGCAGGCTGTGTACATACTGTTGCATAAAAATGATCTGCATATGTCCACCGGACAAACAGTTGGTTGACATGGTCTGCTTTGGAAGTGCCAGTCATTTATTGGGCAAGCATTGGGAAGGGATGCTTGAATTTTCCTCTAATAGGTGGTTCATACTGCAATGCAGGCTATACTAACCATCTGTTTGTCAATTGCAAGCACAGAGTAACACATCCTGAAACATCACTGACATATATAGAGCATGGGTGCTAGATGTGATCTCATCTAGTGGAACTCTTCTGCATGAGGATCTCTCTCTCCCTTTCTTTCTCTCTCTCTCTTTCTCCTGGGGTGAACAGCAAGCACTTTATACCAGGATGGGAAAGCAGTGAGCATTATGATTCTGCAGACATGTTCACCAGCAGGAGGGGCAGAACACTGTCTGTAGTGCAGAAGAAGACAGGAAAAGAGATGCAGAGTGGGAAGGGAAGCAGTGTGACAGAGTATAGTATCATTTATATGTGCCAACCTGAATTATTATAGAGGGGAAAAAATCTAAGTTACATGCCAGTCAAATGGTTGAGCATGAGACCCCCACATCCTTTAATTCACCCTTGGTAAGAATCATAGAGTTAGACAGTGTCTTGTAGGCCTCCTTCTCAATGTAGGAAACTGTGAGCTACAGCATCCAAGAGATGGCTGCTCAGACTCTGCTTAAAGAGCCACCCTGGGCTCCTTCTGGGAGGAAGGACAGGATATAATGTAATAAATAAATAAATAGGTTCAATGAGGGAGACCACTCCTCTCCCACTAATTAGCTCTACTGTCAAAGTGCTCTTACAATTAAGACATTTCTCCTAATGTGCAAATGAAATCTACCCTCCTGTAACTTAAAACACATTAGATGTACTCTGCCCTCTGGGGCAGCAGAGAACAAGCCTTTGCCCTCTTTTATCATGTGTCAGCCTTTGAGGTATTGGAATGAGTGCTATCATGCCCCCTTTCAGACCTCTCTTTCCAGGTTAAACATACTAAAGTCCTTCAACTTTTATTCATAGAAATTCCCTGATTATCTTCAGTGTCCACCTCAAACACATTCCAATTTGTTCATATCCGCCTTAAAGTGTGATGCCCATAACTGGACACAGTGCTTTAGATGAAGTCATATTAGTGCACAATAAAGTTGAGTTGATACTTCTCCAGACTTGGAAACTATGGTTCTATTAATGCAGCCTAAAACCACATTAGGTTTTTATTCATCCACATCACACTGCTGGCTTGTGTTCTGCTTGTCATTGGCTACAATCCTGAGATTCTTCTAACGTGTATTGCTGCCAAGTTAGGAATCCACAATCCTATATCTGTGCATATGGATTGAATTAGCAAGGAAGGCATGCAGGTATAAGCTTGAAAATTGTGTTCACTTTGCTTCTCCCCTGGTCCTGCTGCTGAAGCTACTGGGAGCTAAACATGGTTTGGGTTAGCATTACATTCATCTCCCCCAATTAGACCATGACTGGCAAGCCTACAACAAACCTTTGCCACACCTCATGGCTTCTTTGGAGTGAAACACCCCATGACCATGTTTTCATACATAATGCTAACCAAACCATGGGTGGTATCCAACTAACATGTCCCATCAGCACAAGGATTGCCACTAGTCTAATTGGGCTTTCTCCCCCTCTCCTCCCTGCATCCTCTCCAAATCTGCTCTGGAGGGTTGTGGAAAAGTCTATATCAGTTTGCGGGGACTTGTGGGGGCAGGAGTGAGAGTAAGTCCTGTTTCACTAGCAGTATTCCAGTGGTCTCTGTAGAGTGGGCCAGTTCTGGATCTGGCCCACTGCCTGGATCCATTTCCCCACCCTGGGGAACTGTGAAATGTAGAGCATATAGTGGCACAGAAAGAGCACTGGAGAATGGGATAAACCTAGGATTAACTGCATGTTTATATATTATGTAACAGGCAAAAATTATGATACACAATAATTCCTAGCACATACTATGTTTGCAAACACCCTTCTCCTCTCACTCATTTTTGAGTGACAGTTCCGTTTCTGCTATTTTGTAAAATTCCTGGAATAAGGCTGCAGAAAGGTCTGGATTAACAAAGAGTTTAATGTGTAATGGAGTTTGGCCTTGTTTTGTTTCAGGCTAAATGACATCTTTTCAGAAATTTTCAAGGCTCTAAGTGCTGAGAAAATCTCCCATCTCTCAGTGATATTTTTCATCACCTTTAGCAGTAGTGAAAAGTGTTTGATCTAGAAATGTTTTTATCTCGTACAGTCTTTGGTAATCTCTTTCCCTTTGGGAAAATTGTTAAATTAAGGGTGCATTCATATTAGCACTTCACCATGGATTTAACACAGTAACTGCCAGGGGATGTGCCCTTGACATAATAGGGTTTGCACATCCTCAGCTGCAGGTCTGTGTGATGATGACTGATTTATTAACACTGGAAGGTTCCACAGTGGTTTCATTCTCAAAGAGCTGTCAAGGCCAACTGACATTAAAATGACAATACTCCCTAAATTTTTGTGTCTGTTCATGGTGTTCTGTTTATTAGTAGATGACAGAGAGACAAAGGGCTAACATAAATTACTAATAATGTATGCCTGGGATAAGAAACCTAGGATAAAATTGGACACACATTAGCCTTCTCATATAGTAGGGGGATTGGCTTTACTTCCCTACTAAGGGGAAGGGCCATACAGGGCCGGTGTCAGAGGGTGGCCAGGTCAGACCCTGGCTGAAGGCCCCTGGATCCCAAGGGGCCTCTGAAGGGCCCCTCCTTAGAGTGGTAGCACTCCCTTCTGCAATCCACGGCAGGTCTGGCTTCCGTCCTTGCCACAGATCAGTAGGGGGAGCTCTCAGGTACCCCCGCTACTGCCACACAGGCCCTCGATGCCCATCTGCATGCCCCACCTACTTCTCCCTTGATGTAAATTCTGGTTGCACTGTGCGCACAAGCCTGCCATCAACCAAGATGGTAGCTGAGGTTTCCCTAAGGGGCTGATGCTCCTGCTCCATCTTGGTTGATGGCAAGGATGCGCGTGTGTAGGATGCACGCATGCCATCAACCAAGGTGGTGGAAGAGGCATCAGCCCCTTAGGGAAGCCTCGGCCACCATCTTGGTTGATGACAGGCATGCACGCACAGCTTGGGCAGCATTCACCAAGGGAAAGGTAGGTAGTTGGAGCATGTGTGCGTGAGTCAGGACTCAGGGCAGGCTGGTGCCCAAGGGCCCAGGCATGCCTGGTGCCAGCCCTGGGGCCATAGCTTAGTGGTAGAGCATCTGTTTTGCATGCAGAAGGTCCCAGATTCAGTCCTCCTCAGCATGTCCAGGTAGGGCTGGGGAAATAATTTCATCCAAAACACTGGAGAACTGCTGCCAGTCAGTGTAGACAATACTGACCTACATAGATCAGTGCTCCGACTCAGTATAAGGCAGCTTCCTGAGTTCCTGTGTACTATGAAGCAGTTCACCTGTCCTGGATGAAAGTTTGTTTCTCAGAGGATAAGTTGAACAAAGAATATATGCTAGAACAGGACTTGATATCAGTTTCTTTAGATGCTCACACTGACTAAAAAAGTGCAGTAGAGAATATAATTGGGCTAAAAAAAATTCCAGGACCAATAATGAAAACATGGAGCAAGCATAAGAAGAAATTCTACTTTTGTCCTCCCATATAAGAATAAAGCATCCTTTTTCATTTTCTTGAAAGAGGTGCTGATTCGACCAGTCCTGAAAAAGCCCACTCTGAATCCATTGGTGTGTGACAATTACTGCTCAATTGTAAATGCAACCTTTTGGGGGAAGGTGATTGAGAGGGTTGTTGTGGAACAGGTGCAAGTACTGTTGGATGAAACAATTACCTTGATCCATTCCATTCTGGGTTCAGGCCTCGTTATGAGACTGAATCATCCTTAGTCACCTTGAGGGGTGACCAAGGACAGAGGAACTGTGACCCTTTAATTCTTATTTAACCTCTCAGTGCCATTTGATATCATTGACCATCATATTTTGCTGAACCGGTTCTATGAGGTGGGCATTGAGGCACTCTTTTACAGTGGTTCCAGTCCTATCTCCAGGATCAGTTTCAGAGAATAGCATTGGGTGAATATCTCTCAGTCCACTGGCAGTTGTGCTGTGGGGCACCACAGGGTACCATCATGCCCCCAATGCATAGCTAGATGAAGTAATCATTAGGAGATTTGGGGTGAGGTGATCATATTTCTCTTTATTATCTAAATCAGGAGAGGCTGTGCAAGACCTGGATGTCTGCATGGACTTAGTGGTGGGCTAAATTAGGGCCAAGAAATTGACTCTGAATCCTGGCAGGATAAAGGTGCTGTGGCTGAGTGGTTCCTGAGTCCAGCTATTAGGTCAATTGTCTGCTTTGGATGGAGTCATAGTCTCCT
The DNA here is from genome assembly GCF_030035675.1 of Rhineura floridana. NCBI lineage: Eukaryota > Metazoa > Chordata > Lepidosauria > Squamata > Rhineuridae > Rhineura > Rhineura floridana. The sequence continues at coordinate 82,841,052 of NC_084480.1, forward strand.
AAAGAAGCAAGTTCATAGTTTGGGGGTTTTCCTGGATCCATCTTGGTCACTAGGGGCCCAGATGACCTCAGTGACTAGGACTTGCTTTAGCTGGTAAGAGAGGGGACTGCAATAGCCTCACCACTGTTGTCCATGCACTGGTAGCCTCTAGATTGGATTACTTCAATGTGCTCTGTGTGGAACTGCCCTTGAGACTGCCCTGGAAGCCGGATCTAGTGCAATATGTGATGGCTTGACTGCTCACTGGGGCAGAGTATTGCCATCATATTACACTGCTGTTGAAATAATGGTATTGGCTACCAATTAGCTACTGGTCTAAGTTCAAGGTGGTACTACTGGTGTGCAAAGCCCTATACAGCTTGGGACCATGATACCTAAAAGATTGTCTCACGCCTTATATACCCAACCAATCACTGCACTCTGCAGGAGAGGGCATCCTGTAGAAACCATCTTTTCAGGAGGCCCATTCTGCATGATGTTGGGAACGGGCCTTTAGTTGGACAGTACCTTCCCCCTGAAAACTCTGTCCCTTTGCATATCAGACAGGCAAGTGTCTATTGTCTTTTTGGCATGCGTTGAAGCCTTTCCTCTTTCAACAAGCCTTCCAAGTGGAATTTTTTTTATTTCAGTTGGATTTGAAATTGTTATACTGTATATGTGATTTTTAAAATTGCTTTTATATGTGCATTTATTTTAGCTGCTTTTTATATATGCAATTGTTATATATATGCCTTTATTGTATTGTGAAATTGCTTTAAGATGATGCTACTATTATTATTACTACTACTGCAACAATAACAAATAATAATGATAATAATAAACACTTCTCTTCATATCATGGAAATATATGTCTACGAATACTGCCTAAGGAGAACCTCCTTAACCTGCTATCCTGAGAAACTAGTACATATTACATCTATACACTGTTTACTGCTGAGTTTTGTAAGCTGCTCTGTGAATCTTTTAGGCTACAGAGTGGGGTAAAATGCTTTAAAAAAAAATAATTCAGGATGCAATTTATTGGTCCCTTGGAGGGTGTCCCAGTGTCCATAGCATATATTAGGCCTGACATCAGAGAAAGAGAGATGTGGTGTGAGATTCCCTCTCCCCTTCATTATGGAAACATCCAATACCTTGGCCCAATTGTCATCAGAGCTCCAACATTGGTAGAGCTAAAAGGGGACATGGTGAAAGCGGGTCAGGGATGTGTTGGGGAATGACTAGAAAACGGCTTGGACCTAAGCATCCCTAGTTCCCCAATACACACTTACCAAACCAGACAGAGATCTAGATCAGTTCAGCAGAGATTAGACCAGAAGGTCTGAATCTCACACATGAATTTTCAGGAGGAAACTGTTTGACAAAGAAAAAAATGTTAAAACAGATGGAGTACTACAAGAGTGGTCCTCTGACCTCACTTTGACTCTGCCAGCAGAGCCTGGCAGGACTTTAACTGGGCAGTTAAATTGCCTTTGGATTTCCCACATGCACCACCAGCCTTAGAATTGCACAGTTAAGGAGCTACTTGATTTATGGAAGCAGGACATGAATCTGTCAATTTTTAGGAATAATTAATACAAAAAGAAATTAAGCAACAAGAAAGAAATGCCAATGAGGTTTTTGGAAGCCCAAATGAATGACAATGAAAGGAAAATTAAATAATAAGAGAATGAGGATAGTAAGATAGAGATGGAAATAGAAAGAGTCAGAGCAGGGGAACAATGAAGTAGGGATGGGATCTGTTAGCTGGTGCCACTTCAAAACATTCCACCAACCTAACAGGCAGTATCAATTCGAGTTCGTTGTTTGTCCACTATCCACTGCTTTTACCAGTTCAATTTTCCCCTCTCCAAAAATATTGATATTAATGTTGATATTTTTTTCAAATTATCAATATTTTCTTTTAAAATATAAATGTTTTATTTCTTTCAAAATATTGATAAATGAAACAAAATATCAATATTTTGAAAGAAAAAAGATCAATAATTTGAAAGAAATTATTAATAATTTGAAAGAAAATATTGATGAAAGGAAAGCAATTTCGTTGCATTCTCCACCTCCTCTGCTGTGACTGAGGCTGGCCAGTCTTCACATTAGGAAGCAGAGACCAGCTATTTTCCTTTTGGAAAGGAAAAGAGGAAAGCAGCTTTCAGTGCCTCCTTCCTCCTTGGCAAGCCTAGAGTCAACAACTTGGCTTGCTTCCTCCTGCTTGGTCTTTGGATTATCTGAGTGGGGTGGGGTAGCAGAGAAAGAGAGAGAGCTCTGTACTGATGTGTTGTGAGTTAAGTAAATAAAAGAACAATATATTTGAGGGGGAAAACGGTGTTGGGGGAAAGCCACTGAAGTTCAGAGCAAATGGGATCACTCCACAGAGCTGGAGAATATGCAGACCATTGAAAAATCTGGTGCTAAATCTGAATTCAGCAGAATTCTAATTCATCCCTCTACATAGCAGAGACAAATTAAACTATTCTTAAAAACCACTGACTCACCATGCAAAATGAAAAACCGATGGGGACAAAATGCAGTTACTTAGGTGCTACAGAACTTAAACATCTGATGTAAAGATAGTGGAGTACACATGGCATACAGACACCAAGAAAAAACAAATATACTGAACAAGTGATTAAGCCAAACAACAATAGAGGATAACAGTAATAAATATTTAATCATATCTTGCATTATCTTTCTCTCTTTCTAGCATTCTTTTTCTTAATATAGCTCTCTATTTGAGTCTTGTGCTTTCTAGCATTCTTTTTCTTAATATAGCTCCCTATTTGAGTCTTGTAGTAGGATGCTTTACTGTTTGTTGCCTTGATTTCATTACAACAATTATATTGAATTTGTCCTTTGAAGCAGGGCAACATGCATTCTCACAACAGCTACAGGCACCATTAATTGATTACATTTGATCCACTTGTCATTGGACAGATGATGCCCACAAACAAAGTCACATTTCATGCTCTGTGCTACAAAGGTAGAAGCATCACTTACATTGACTGGTATGATCCAAGTGCTCATGAGTGAGCTTGTGTTACTGGTTCAGTTTGAGGGTTGGGCTGCACTGGAAATATAAACTGCCCATTAAAAATGATGTCTGATGAGTTATTCTTTATTATTAAGAGAGATCATGACAGATTAATTAATGCTTTCTCTAAGAGAGTCATTGTTGACTAGAAATGTTTCAATGGATCTTTCATTTGAAAGAAAATTCTTTGGAAAGAAAAGGGGAAAAGCTGCCAGAAGTTATTTACAATGTCATAACCCTTTTCTGGAATGAACATAGGAAGTGGCCTTACACCATATCAGCCCAATGATGTCCATCTGGCTCAGTACTGTCTATACTGACTGACAGTGCCTCTCCAGATTTCAGTCGGGGAACTTTCACAGCCCTTCCTGGAGAAGCCAGGGATCAGCTGGTATACCTAGAAAACTGGAACTTTGCTAGTACTGAACCCTTTAAAAAACTTCATAAGTACTTTCATGGGTGTCTATAGGGATTGTTTGTGGGAGGGCAAAGTATACACATAAATATTAGCATCAGAAAACAGATTGACCATTTCTGAGTGATAGTGAGCACCAGAGCTTGGAAAAGTTACTTTTTTTGAACTACAACTCCCATCAGCCCCAGCCAGCATGGCCACTGGATTGGGCTGATGGGAGTTGTAGTTCAAAAAAGTAACTTTTCCAAGCTCTGGAGCACCAGGTTTAATAAGCTGGGTAGACCTGCCCTCTGAGAAACTTGTATATCAAGTGTAAATCACCATTGTTTCTCAATAAGTAGATTAGCAGTCCATTTGTGGATAGACCTGGCACTTGGACAACATTATTACACCTGTAGCTGAAACCTTTCATTCTTTCCCTGGTTCCCTTTACCCTTGTACCACTGTGGTTCCTCATGGGTTTTTTACAGGCTCCACCTTACCATGAGGAAGTCTTAAATGAGTGGCATTTGAGTGCCATCACCTTGGCTACAGCAGCAAATGAGTCTTTCCTTTCCAACATCTCTTTGATGCATTTACTGCTGGCTGTTTGGGAACAGCAAGGAAGCAAATGAAGCCCCAAGGCTGGTGATAAATAGACAAAGAGGTGCCAAGCAACATAAGCAGGATACAAAGAGCCCAGTGGTTGTGTGACCATGAGAAAGGCATATGAATGTGAATGAGCAGGAGCAGTCCAATCATGATAGGAATGGAGGAGAAGAGGGTAGGCTAGGATGTTGGTGTTGACGTGTGTGCGTTGTTGTGTGAAACAGCATACATTACGTTGGAGTTAAGTTGAGCAAGAAACTTCTTCAGAGCATTAGATCATGTTAAGAGTCTTTATTAAGACATTATGGCCAAAGGCTTAAGAGTAAATACATGTAGAGTTTCTTCAGTCACCCCCCTTCTGGTACCTCTCTCTCCAAAGGTAAACACAGAAGAGAACCTCTCAGTTCAGAGGCAATACACAGAAGACTCAGCTTCACACAGATAGCTGCTAGAACTTTTCCCAGTTTATCGCGATGGCTACCATAGCAACGGCCTTGGCAGTCCGTTCCCAGACTGGGCAAAGATATAACTCCCCCTAGTTACAGTTTTTCAGACTTGATGGAAAACAGACTCAGTGACAGTGCGGTTCAATGGTCAACAATCCCCCCTTTTTCCCATCATGTCTGTAACTCATTACAACAATAACAACAATACATTTCTCCAATACATCTTGCAATACAGCTTACATTTCAGTACAGTTCAAAACATCTCTGTACATTTAGCTAGAACTTTATTCAATCAAATTTTGGCTCATTCCAAGCCTTGTCACCAGTTTGCCAAATTTCTCCTCACACAAAGGCTTGGTCATTATGTCAACCACCATGTTTTGTTTCTTGCTGCTCCAGTCAATGCATGACCCGTGCCACATCACAACTATGCCAGAGGTTGACTTACGACTGCTCAGCTCCCCTGCATGATCTGCATCCACAAAACATTCAAGACCTCCTGTCTTTGCTCCTGACAAAACCAGACTCTTTGTCTCCGTGCCTTTCAGATTTATGTCAAGATCTGGTTTAAATGTTTGCGCTTGTGTTTCTCGACACCAAACTCTGAAATATGCATTCTCTTGTGCTCTAGGCGCACGTTTGCCACGTCTCTTACCCTGTGGCTTGTAAACTCGGCTGCTATGCACTCTTTCAGGCATCAGCCTGACTGCATTACATGAATACTGTGGCTGTGTGCTTTTAACAGCTGTCTTCTTACAGCTCTGACCATCATTCTCTTTCCGCCCCATTAAACTCAAGGCATCAGCACACTTCACACCCACGGTCATTCGAAACAGCCCTTGTGTCATAAAACCCTGACAGACAACTTTGTCTCTTCTCTGCATAAAACATTTTCCTCTATCAAATGTTACACAATACCCAGAATTCACCAGTTTTTGAACTGATAAAATATTATGAGCCAATTCTGGAACAAACAAACATTCTGACATTATCCCAAGTTTATTAAATCTCACCAGTCCTCGGGCTTCCACCCGTTTCTGTGATCCATCCGCAAGTTGCACAAAATCCTGCACTTCTTCTGAAGCATAAAACAAACTTCTGTCTTTAATTAATATATGGCTTGCCCCGCTGTCAACAAGCCAGTCAATAGGTGCTAAAGTTTGTGGCTTCTGTTTACAAACAAAGTTCACACTTCCCTGCTTCAAGCCTCTGTCCCTGGAGTTTCGCTTGACTGCACAGTCTTTCTGGAGATGCCCACGAGCCCCACAGGCATAACAAGCCTTCAGCCGTTGCTGTTCTTGCTTGTTTTCCTGTCTGCTGTCGGCTGCCTCCTCCGGTTCGGCACTTTTCTCCTCCTTGCTTCTGACAGCTTCCATCAGCTTGGCTCTCTGTGCCTTCTGCCTCCACTGCCATTCCTGGGACAAATCCTGCAACGCGTCCCACATCTGTTTAGCCAACGGCTCATCTCTCACACACATCAGTTGAGAATCCGATAGAGCCAAGATTATAAACGCCTGCGCCCTCTGATCTTTGCGCTTCCAGGCCGCGGTCAATACCGCCGGGGGTGGTTCATCTATAATGTCCCATAAATCCTCTGTTATCAGCAAAGCCCGCATCCTTGGCTTCCAGCTGCCATAATTCTTTTCCGTCAATCTTTCCATTGGCAAGCCTCCCCCAGACAGGTTTACAGCCATGTTGCTCACCTCTGACTGGTACAATCAATCAAGCTGCCCTCTGGAACTCCGTCTGCCGTTCAGACCAGCAACTTACTCCTGTGTAATGCGCTGTGGATCTGGGCCCATAACCCTGTTGACGTGTGTGCGTTGTTGCGTGAAACAGCATACATTACGTTGGAGTTAAGTTGAGCAAGAAACTTCTTCAGAGCATTAGATCATGTTAAGAGTCTTTATTAAGACATTATGGCCAAAGGCTTAAGAGTAAATACATGTAGGGTTTCTTCAGTCACCCCCCTTCTGGTACCTCTCTCTCCAAAGGTAAACACAGAAGAGAACCTCTCAGTTCAGAGGCAATACACAGAAGACTCAGCTTCACACAGATAGCTGCTAGAACTTTTCCCAGTTTATCGCGATGGCTACCATAGCAACGGCCTTGGCAGTCCGTTCCCAGACTGGGCAAAGACATAACTCCCCCTAGTTACAGTTTTTCAGACTTGATGGAAAACAGACTCAGTGACAGTGCGGTTCAATGGTCAACAGTTGGTTGGTGGTGTAGCTTCTAAAATGAGCACTGAAAAGGCTTTGTTGTGGCTTAGGCTTTGCAGAAAGCATGAGGAAATGTTGGCAGCATTTTTACAATCCCTCATAAACAGAGGTGTTTTAATTTTCCCCATAAAGCTGCCAGAATGGCTAACAACTTGATATTTGGTACCTTTCAGAACCAGATAGGGTGCTTTCACACTGCACTTTATTCCGTTATTCTGACGATTTCTTACCTGGTAATTTGCGCATTATATTTGAGCTTTCACACAACATACTTGGTAGCTCTGGAATTCTGGTGGAACGTAGTGCAAGTGTAGCCCTAATTTCCACAATAAATGATAGCAGAAATAATCTGTTAGCAGCTGATTTCACACACGGGGCTAATAGAGCTAGTTTAATGGATTAAAAAGGTAGTGCTTCTGTCTCGATTTCTAAAATCCCTTTCACACTGCAGTACCTCTTGCGATAAGGAACAGTACTTTTTTAGCTGATATAGTGGCATTTTGTGCAACCGTCTTTCACACAGCTTGTTTTCGTCCCTCACCCATGCACACTGTTCCCCACTGTGTAGGAGGTCTAAGATCTTGTCCAGTCACCATGCAAGCCCTCTCCCTTTAGGAGCTGACTTTACAACAACAATTAAAAATATTAAAAACAAATATACAAATTTAAAAACACTTTTTGAAAAAAAAACAATTTAAAAACACATGCTAAAATGCCTGGGAGAAGTGGAAAGTCTCTTTTAAAAAAAAAGGATGGTGATGGTGAAGAATGGAGTGGACGGAAAAAGGAGCCGGAGGGCAAGAACATGGATAAAGGAGAAGGAGGCAGCAGCAGAATGGAGATAAAAAACTGTGGAGATGAAAGATGACAACATGTGTGTGTGTGTGAGAGAGAGAGAGAATACTGTGTTTGCACTTGGCACACAAAGTGGCCTCCACCACCCTCTCTGGCTACTGTGCTGCATTTGCAGTATTTTAACGTTTTTGCTTCTCGGGGAAAATGTTTGCTTGGGTGAGTGTCCCTTAGTTGGTGGCAGGGCAGGGTCTGGGAGGTGGTTAAGTGGGAGAGATTAAGCTTGCTGGCTGAGTGCGGGGGTGGCACTTGGTTTGACATGCAAAGATGTGAGTAGTGGCTTCTGCCTCCCTCCCCACCTCCCTTACCAGTGGAGCGACCACCATTGCTATCTTATGGATAAAAAGAATTATTCTACTACCTCTATATGTGTGTGTTTTGTGTTTATTTTTAATGTTGTTTTAGGCTACTTAGATGTGTAGCAGCCAAGGCCAGCACCTTGTAGGCATTTTTTTAAAAAACTAACTGAAATGTATTTGTAGTGATTACTTTTGAGAAAAAGTAAAGTAATTAGTTACTTTCAGAGCAGTTGTAATCATAACGGTAATTACTACTTTTTTGGGCCATGTAATTGTAACTGTAATTTATTACTTTTTAAAAATAATCTTCCAAGCTCTGCCATCTTCAGGTGTATCATGAGCCTTATAGAAAACATGTGATGGGGAAGTAGAGATTAATGTACTCGTTCCATCCCTGTCACCACCATTTTAGTTGCCTTCCAATTCTGTAGCAGGGAGCCTTTTGTATCTGGGAAGACTCCTGGTAATTTTAGAATCTGGAAAAATCAGGGTTCTGAAATGCATAGGAGTCTCAATGGATACAGAAGTTTCCCTGCTGTAGACTGTTGCCATCCATGAGTTGGAAGGAAATGGGGATGATGGGGGGAGGGGCTAGCACACTCATTCACACTGCTCCCTCTCACATGCTTTCAGTTAGCATAAAGCCCAAAGAGGGGTTATCTGTCATCCATTTATTGTAGTATCTGATCCAGAACACAGGAGTAAAGTTCTAGAACATAGCAGAATGACTATATAATCCTTTTCTGTTATTTATGCATTCAATTTGACTGACATAACTAGACTGACATAATGCATTTTATGTATGCATACATTTTGACTGAAATAAGTTAAGGTTGAAGGCTGCTAAAAGTGATCTAAACTGACATTTGTCCATGTTATTTTCCAGATGGTAGATTTGTATAAAGATGGCAGAAGACAGAAAAGATTTGGTGAACAAGCATAATCAATGTGCTTCCAGAGAAGCCCTTATCACTCATTCACTACTAGCTGTGAATCAGCACTGTAGGCAATTGATCAGTCAGTAAATACTTTGTTAAAGAGAAAAGTCTCTGACATTACAACTTGGAGAAAAAACCTGTACTTCAGGGGAGGAAATGATTATCATCTGGACATTTAAATGTTTTATTGTAGTGTTTTCCGATTCATTTCTATCAGTAAATGTGGAAGGCAGTACATATGACTCAGTTTAATCTGCAACCTGATGTAAATTTCATTCTCTGACCCTTAAACTCATGAACTATGTTAAAAACTCAACAAAAATTTTGCCAAGGACAAAATCCTAACATACATGTTCTTCCATATTCTGTTAATCTCAGCAAGACCAGCTGGAAGAAAAATTCCTAGCAGATTCACAAACTAAAATGAAATATAGAGTCAATAAAACCAATAAAAGTGTGTGTGTGCGCACGCACGTGCATGCATGTGCTTGTGCGCATGTGTTTCACTTCTGCAGGATGTGGATCCTACTCATAGTTTCTTTTGTTTGGCAGAACTACCAGAATGGTGACTTTGAACCTGTGTATTTAATAGGTTTCCTAATAAATACCAATAGGATATAAATTACACAACATCATTTGGTGGCAATTTGACATATGGAACAGGTTCATATAAAATTCAAAAAGAAGCAAGATGATATTCCCTTTTTCTTTTTTCACTTGAGCTTTTTTCACACCCTTTGTTAGTCTGACAAAGTGTGTGAGATTCTGAAGAGGTGGGGTAGGAGGGGAAGTGAACATTATTCAAAATCCATGGCCCTGTGGCTCTAAAGAATTGACTAAGAAACACTTGAGTGCTATAAAACCTACCGTCTCGTCTTGTCAAATGAAAAGGGCAATTTATTTCAGTTTCAAGTATTTTTTTAAAAAAGAACTCCTTTTTGTAATAGCAATCTTTTTTTAAGCTGATAATGGCAAAGAAGTGAGAACTGCAAAAAGAAGAATCCTAATTTATCAAAATGTTATTTCCCTGGAGATCTCTCGTTTTTCTTTTTGATAACTTATTCTGATGTCCTTTGTTATGCACATTTTTGCAAGCTTTTAAATTTGGTCAATCACATCCTTTCAGTAAGTTAAACATTTCTCTATGATTGGGACAGACACACATGGCGTAAAAAGAATGTCTATAAACAGAGTGGGGTAGGGGAAGAAGGAAAAGTTCATATTTGGGTCAGTGTACAATTGCAACATCAGTGAACAACAGCACTCAATGTTGCTTCAAAAAAAGTGGATGAGGAAGCCAAAATATCCTTATTAACATTCCCTCAAGTAAAAGTTCATTCAAGTAAGGGTTGCCATCACTCATCAAGCCCACCGACAGATATCCCTTTCTCCTCATCCATGTGGGAACAAATGATACTGCCAAATGGAGCTATGAAGAAATCACATCAGACTTTGAAGCTCTGAGAAGGAAACTCAAGGACTTTGTGGCCCAGATAGTTTTTTCATCCATCCTTCCAGTACTTAGAAAAGGAGTAGAAAGGGAAAGAAAAATACTCCATGTACATGAATGGCTACGAAGGTGGTGCCGACATGAGAGATTTGGATTCTGGGACCATGGGCTATACTTCCTAGAAGATGGATTGCTGGCAAGTGATGGGTTGCATCTCACAAGGACTGGGAAGAATGTGTTTGGCCACAACATGGAGAAGTTCATCAGGAGGGCTTTAAACTGAATCCTAAGGGAGAGGGAGAAATAACCTTGGTGGTAACGACTGATGAAGGCTTATGCACAGTCACAGGAACAGAGAGATCAGCTCTAATAGGGCCCAGTAACAGAAAAATGTAGTAAGAAAGCCAAGCCACAAATCACATGGTCTTCGATGTCTGTGTACTAATGCGCAGAGCATGGGAAACAAGCAGGACGAACTTGAACTCTTAATACAGGAGGGTAATTACGACTTGATAGGTATAACTGAAACTTGGTGGGATGACTCCCATGACTGGAATATAGCAATTGAAGGATATAACTTGTTCAAAAAGAACAGAAGGAATAAAAACGGGTGTGGAGTCATGCTATATGTTAAAAATATATATCCCTGCACAGAAATACAGGAAGATGAGCTTGGTAGCTCCACTGAGAGTATCTGGATTAAAATTAATGGGGCAAGGAATAAAAGGAATGTGGTGCTTGGAGTCTACTATCGACTACCCAATCAAGGAGAAGACGAGAATGTAACTTTTGAAAAGCAAATTGCCAATGTTTAGAGGAGGCATGATGTAGTAGTAATGGGGGACTTCAATTATCCCGATATCTGTTGGGAGACAAATTCTGCCAAACACGGCCCCTCCAAGAAATTTCTGACTTGTGTTGGAGATAACTTTCTCCTACAGAAAGTGGAGGAAGCAACCAGAGGATCAGCTATCCTGGACTTGATTCTAACCAATAGAGATGATTTGGTGGATGAAGTGGCAGTTACGGGAACTCTGAAGGAAAGTGACCACACCATACTTGCATTCTTTATTTTAACAGAAGCAAAAGCTAAGAGTAGCCATACACGCACCCTGGACTTCAGGAAAGCCGATTTTAATAAACTCAGAACAATTGTAAGTATGGTTCCATGGCAAGCGACCCTAATGAGAAAAGGAGTCCAAGATGGGTGGGAGTTTCTAAAGAAGAAAATTCTAAAAGCGCAATGGCAAGCAATTCCAACAAGGAAAAAAGGGGGAAAACAGCAGAAGAAGCCAATGTGGCTTCACAAAAAGCTTAGAGATAACCTGAAAACAAAAAAGGACACATAACAGGAAGTGGAAAGAAGGCCAGGCCACAAAGGAAGAGTACAGGCAGGTATCACAGAATTGCCGGGATGGTGTCAGGAAGGCTAAAGCTGAGAATGAGCTAAGGTTAGTGAGAGATGCTAAAAGCAACAAAAACCTTCAGGTACATCCATAGTAAAAGACAGAGAAAAGAAATGGTGGCACAGCTACTCAATGAGGATGGCAAAATGATAACAGATGACATAGAAAAAGCAGAAGTGCTCAATTCCTACTTTGGCCCAATCTTCTCCCAAAAAAGGGTCTATGACCCTCCCAGGATGCATGAAGTAGAAGGGGCAGGATTGGAGCTTGAGATTGATAGACAAACAGTCAAGGAATACCTAATCACTTTGAATGAGTTCAAATCAGCAGGGCGTGATCAACTGCATCCTAGAGTATTGAAGGAACTGGCTGAAGAACTCTCAGAACCGCTGTCTATTATCTTTGCGAAATCATGGAGGACTGGTGAAGTGCCGGGTGACTGGAGGAGAGCTAATGTTGCCCCTATCTTGAAAAAGGGCAAAAAGGAGGAACCTGGGAACTACAGACCAGTCAGCTTAACATCAATCCCTGGAAAAACTCCAGAGCAGATTATAAAGCAGTCAATCTGTAAGCATCTTGAATACAATGCAGTGATTACCAGGAGCAAACATGGATTTATGAAGAAGAAATCCTGCCAAACTAATCTTATCTCGTTTATTGATTGAGTAACCTCCCTTGTAGAATGCGGGAATGCTGTGGACATAATATATCTTGACTTCAGCAAAGCTTTTGACAAAGTGCCCCATGATATTCTGATTAGCAAGCTAGCTAAATGTGGGCTGGATGGAACAACTATCAGGTGGATCCACAGTTGGCTCTAGAATCGTACTCAAAGAGTGCTTATCAATGGTTCCTTCTCAAACTGGGTGGAAGTTAACGAGTGGGGTACCACAGCACACAGTTCTGGGCCCAGTACTCTTCAACATTTTTATTAACGACTTGGGTGAGGAGGTACAGAGCATGCTTATCAAATTTGCAGATGATACAAAATTGGGAGGCATAGCTAATACCATGGAAGACAGAATCAAAATGCAAAGGGACCTTGATAGGCTGGAGCATTGGGCTGAAAACAACAGAATGAAATTCAACAGGGATAAATGCAAAGTGCTACACTTAGGAAAAAGAAACCAAATGCACAGTTATAAGATGGGGAATACTTGGCTCAGCAATATGATGTGAGAAGGATCTTGGAATTGTCATTGATCACAAGCTGAATATGAGCCAACAGTGTGATGTGGCTGCAAAAAAGGTATATGCTATATTAGGCTGCATTAACTGAAGTATAGTTTCCAAATCGCGTGAAGTATTAGTTCCCCTCTATTCAGCACTGGTTAGGCCTCATGTTGAGTACTGCGTCCAGTTCTGGTCTCCGCACTTCAAGAAGGATGCAAACTGGAACAAGTTCAGAGGAGGGCAACAAGGATGATCAGGGGACTAGAAACCAAGCCCTATGAGGAGAGACTGAAAGAACTGGGCATGCTTAGCCTGGAGAAAAGAAGACTGAGGGGAGATATGATAGCACTCTTCAAGTACATGAAAGATTGTCACACAGAGGAGGGCCAGGATCTCTTCTTGATTGTCCCAGGGTGCAGGACATGGAATAATCGGCTCAAGTTGCAGGAAGCCAGATTTCGACTGAACATCAGGAAAAACTTCCTAACTGTTAGAGCCATACGACAATGGAACCAATTACCTAGAGAGGTAGTGGGCTCTCCGACACTGGAGGCATTCAAGAGGCAGTTGGACAGCCATCTGTCGGGAATACTTTGATTTGGATTCCTGCATTGAGCAGGGGGTTGGACTTGATGGCCTTGTAGGCCCCTTCCAACTCTACTATTCTATGATTCTATAAGTGTGATCCCTACCCCCACTTAAGAATTTGATGATTCAGAAAAGTTCAAATGGCTTGCTTAAACCCAGAATAGCAAAAAAATACACCTGATCACTGATATCATAGAATAAATATTGAAAAGATTAAGAACATCTAGAGCAGAAAATAAGCACAGTATATATCAACTTATATATTTACAACCTGCATTAAGTACGTTTGCCATTGCAAAACTGTGGACATTCTCAGCAGAGAAAAGTATTGCAATGGAGCTTGGCTTAACTTCAGTTTGATTAGCCTGCATAAATAGGTTTGAAATCATAGGACATCTTTGGGTTTTCAGTTCCGTGTACTGAGACTGCAAGTCTAAGCGTACTTTACTTGAAAGTAAGCGCTATGAAGATGAATGGGATTTATTTGTGGGGGAAAAAACATATTACAAAGATGAGGCTAAAAGTATAAATTCATTATTCTGTAAATCCTCATCACGATCCTCATCCTCATTATTTTATTAGCATCAAAATACTGAAAAGGACATCAAAATGAAATCAAAAATAAACATTTGTTTTTACAGCAGCAGCAGCAGTTATAATAACCCTCAGTTCTTTCCCACAGCTCTGGTATTCCAGCAGATAAGTGGCTAGCCACATCACCCTGAATTGGTATGAGAGATGTCCCTATTGCTGTAACCATCCCTCCTGTCCCAAAATGAGGAAATCTGTAGGGGCCCCTTTCTGGATCTCAAGGAATGCTGAAGTATTTACCAAAGGAGGCTAGCAGCCATGAGCCTGGTAACTCCACAGAATTTATCAAATTCGCACTTTCCAAAACAATATGAGAACTGAAACACAGCCATCCTTCCAAATTTGCACTTATCAGAATTTTGTGGTAAGGTTCTCCAACCAAATGATGTTTACAAAAATGAATATATTAGAGGGAAATGGGCATAAAATGGATATATTAATGAAAACATACCAACATGCATTATATTAGGAGGAATCGCTGGCAAAAATGTGTACATTAATCAAAATGGCATGCAAAAATGTGTTTGGTGGGAGAAATTTGTATTAAAATGCCGAATAATTTTAAGGAGAATTTTTTTAAAAAAATTGCAAATTGCTGCAAAAATGTGGAGAACAGAGTTTAAGACTGGAAAAATGGGAAACTGAGAGAACTGAAATTGACAGATCTTTCCATCCCCTACTCCACACGCACACAACACTTGAGCAATTTATATGAATGCCCATAGTTTGTTACCCCAGTCCTGCAACAGTGATTTTGCATGGTTTTCTTTTCTTCTCTCTCTCTCTCTTTGCTTGCCAATCTGCTAAAGTGTGTTTGCATGTTGTAGGTCTCTCATTAATTGGAAAACTGCCAAGGCTGACTTACTTGGGATACTGTGTGATGTGTCACAGAAACTGAAGGTGTCCAGTAGGAGGAGCTGGGCTATATCGACACTGCCATATCCCCAGGGTCTCAGCTTTTAAGTATTCCTTTGACGATATGGCTTCAATATGTAAAGGCAGGGCCAGTTGTTCCTCACTGTATTGCTGACAAATCAGCATTTTTCTGTAATCAGTAGTAAATATAGAGGATACAAGGTGTTTTTTTGTTCATCCAGGAGTCTGCCACTTGAATGGTACCTGGGACTCAGTATTCTGGCAGTTCATATATTTTTATATGGTTTGAAAAGTTGTTTTAATTTTTGTATTGATTATTTATGATGTATTCCTCCCCTGGGCTACTTTGGGAGGAAGGTTAAGGTAGAAACGCAATAAATACTGCTGCTGCTACTACTGCTACTACTACTGATAGCAGGAACAGGTTGGTTACACATGCTTATTGTCTTTAGTGTAATGCAGTATGATTCAAAGACTAAGACCACAACCGATACTAAGGCTGTGGACACACTAGCTGCTTCAAAAGCAGCCATACTGTTTTCTCTGGCTTCAGTTTAAAACATGTTGAAAACACATTTGTCCATGGCTGGACACATCTTCCCCCCCTCTGCTGATCTCATACCTTTTAGGACTGCCCACACTAAAGGGTTGGGTCAGTTATTGTCTCTGCCCAACCTATAGCAAAGCGTTTTCATTGGATGCACCACAGCTTGGCTAGGAGTTGATCTACCAAACAGTTTTGGTTTCATATTCAAGGTGATTTCACAGAAAAATGCATGGAGCTGCATTTCCCTGGGTTTGGGGATAAAAAGGGCCAGAGTTTAACTAGTATTGTGTGTCTCTGACTTTAGAAAATAGAGCTGGAGATGCACTGAAGCCAGCACAACCACAAGTGTGACTCTTCCCTTAAGTTAAGTATGTTCAACCGCAGTTGCATAAATTTGACACACACACACACAACCTTCCACTTACCTTTACAGCATGAGAAGCTGCATCCGATAATATATTTGTCTATTATACTTCTATATAACCTACATTACCTCTGTTTCCAATCCGATGGCAAAGCTACTGTTGTGTCCCCTAACCAATCTCAAAGGTTTGATATGAAGATAAAACAGGATAACTGCAGGTGGATCACTTGGAGCTCCTTCCAGGAAGAATGAGATACAAGTGTAATAAGTGAAATGGCTGAACAAAATAAGCATAACAAGATTTCTGTCCAGAAAAGAAGATCAGAATCAGGTATAAAATAAATCCCATTCAAGCATGAGCTATTGTATGGCCTCTGTTTGTTCATTTCCTTTTTATATTCATCTCTGCATACATACACTGTGTCTTTTTTGCCCATTGACCGATTGACTTGTGGGCAGAGTCCAAATAGAGTGATTGACATCATTCTGGGATGTGGTATGCCGAGAGGTGTCATATGAATTATCTGTGTTTCTCTGCCAACTCATTATCCTCATTTGCTCTTGAGCTCCTGAATATTCTGCTGTGCTAATGCTGCTGCTCCAATTACATTTTCTCCAGTTTTGTTTTCCTGCTGATGTCCAAACCCACCACACTGATGAAATGTCATCACCGCCATTGCTGATGATCGATGTGCTGCTGGCAACTGATGCTTGGCAAAATTCAGCATGCTGTGCTACTCAATACCTCTGTTATGTTTTCCTTGTATTTCCTTTCACCTCAGTACCGCAGGAATGAAAGAAGTTATTGCAGCATGGCTGGTTCTGAAGTTTGAACACACAAAAAAGGAAAACAATTGTTAATGAAAAGAAAGTCAGTGATTGATGCTGGTTCAAGTACTTTATTTGTGCAAGGACTTGGCTTATTGGCAAGGAAAGAAACATTATTGTGCATGTCAGTTATTACATCCACATACTATCCAGTCAATTGACAGATCAAATATTTATCAGAAATATTGTGGCCCAGTCCACAACCCAGTTAAAGAATCATAGAATTGTAGAGTTGGAAGGGGCCTATTATACCATCAAGTCCAATCCCCTGCTCAATGCAGGAATCCAAATTAAAGATACCCAACAGGTGACTGTCCAGCTGTCTCTTGAAGGCTTCCAGTGTTAGAGAGCCCACCACCTCCTTAGGTAATTGGTTCCATTGTCATGCCATTCTAACTGTTAGGAAGTTTTTCCTGATGTTCAGTTGAAATCTGAACCCATAATGCGCCCATTATTCTGTGTCCTCACTTTGGGATGATCGAGAAGAGATCTTGGGCCTTCTCTGTGTGACAACCTCTCAAGTACTTGAACAGTGCTATCATATTTCTCCTCAGTCTTCTCTTTTCAAGGCTAAACATGCCCAGTTCTTTCAGTCTCTCCACATAGGGCTTTATTTCTAGTCCCCTGATTAGCCTTGTTGCCTTCCTCGGAACCCGCTCCAGTTTGTCTGCATCCTTCTTAGAGTGTGGTGTCCAGAACTGGATGCAGTACTCAAGATGAGGCCTAACCAGTGCCGAATAGAGGGGAACCAATACTTCACTTGATTTGGAAACTATACTTCTGTTAATAAAGCCTAAAATAGGATTTGCATTTTTTGCAGTCACATCACACTGTTGGCTCATATTCAGGTTGTGATCAACAACAATCCCAAGTTCCTTCTCACATGTAACATTGCTGAGCCAAGTATCCCCCATCTTACAACTGTGCATTTGGTTTCTTTTTCTAACGTGTAGAACTTTGCACTTCTTCCTGTTAAATTTCATTCTGTTTCAGCCCAATGCTCCAGCCTATCAAGGTCCCTTTGAATTTTGTTTCTGTCTTCCAAGATATTAGCTATCCCTCCCAATTTTGTATCATTTGCAAACTTGATAAGCATCCCCTGCACCTCCTCATCCAAGTCATTAATAAAAATGTTGAATAACACTGGGTCAAACTGAGCCCTGCAGTACCTCACTTGTTACCTCCCCCCCAGTTTGGGAAGGAACCATTGATAAGCACTCTGAGTTCAATTCTGGAGCCAACTGTGGATCCCCCTGATAGTTGTTCCATCCAGCCCACATTTAGCTAGGTTGCTAATCAGAATTTCACAGGGCACTTTGGCAAAAGCTTTGTTGAAGTTGAGATATATTATCTCCACAACATTCCCACAGTCTACCATGGAGGTTTCCCGATCAAAACATGATATAAGATTAGACTGGCAGGATTTGTTCTTGATAAATCCATGTTGGCTTCTGGTAATCACTGTATTGTTTTCAAGGTGCTTACAGACTGACCTCTTTATTTATTATTTATTTATTTAAAATCTGCTCCAGAATTTTCCCAGGGATTGATGTCAGGCTGACTGGTCTGTAGTGCCCAGGTTCCTCCTTTTTGCCCTTTTTGAAGATAGGGACAACATTAGCCCTCCAGTCATCCAACACTTCACCCACCCTCCACGATTTCGCAAATATAATAGACAGTGGTTCAGAGAGTTCTTTAGCCAGTTCCTTCAATATTCTAGGATGCAGTTCATTGGGTTCTGGAGCTCGTTCAAAGTGGTTAGGTATTCCTCGACCATTTGTCTACCAATCTCAAGCTCCAATCCTGACCTTTCAACTTCACGTTTCCCAGGAGGGTCATAGTCCCTCTTTTGGGAGAAGACTGAGCCAAACTAGGAATTGAGCACTTCTGCCTTTTCTTTGTTATCTATTATCATTTTGCCATCCTCATTGAGTAGCTGCTTTTCTCTTTTACTACGGATGTACCTGAAGAAAGCTTTTTTGTTGCTTTTAGCATCTCTCGCTAACCTCAACTCGTTCTCAGCTTTAGCCTTCCTGATGCCATCCCTGCAATTCTGTGATACCTGCCTGTACTCTTCCTTTGTGGTCTGGCCTTCTTTCCACATCCTGTATGTGTTCTTTTTTGTTTTCAGGTTATCTGCCTTTGGCTTCTTCTGCTGTTTGCCCCCTTTTTTCCTTGTTGGAATTGTTTGCCATTGTGCCTTTAGAATTTCCTCTTTTAGAAACTCCCATCCATCTTGGACTCCTTTTCTCATTAGGGTTGCTTGCCATAGAAACTTAATTACCATTGTTTTCCATTTATTAAAATTGGCTTTCCTGAAGTCCAGGGTACGCATATGGCTACTGTCAGCTTTTGCTTCCTTTAAAATCTCTAGTATAGTGTGGTCACTTTCCCTCAGAGTTCCCGTAACTGCCACTTCATCTGTTGATTTATTTATTTCTTACATTTATACCCTGCCTTTCTTTTCATGATAGAAACCTAAGGCGACTTACATATGGTTCCCAGGCGGTCTCCCATCCAAGCACTGACCAGACCTGACCCTGCTTAGCTTCAGCAGAGTACTAGCCTCATGTGCCTTCAGACCATAGCCTGGGACTAAGTCATCTTTGTTGGTTAGAATCAAGTCAAGGATAGCTGATCCTCTAGTTGCTTCCTCCACTTTCTGTAGGAGAATGTTATCTCCAACACAAGTCAGAAATTTCTTCGAGGGGCCATGTTTGGCAGAATTTGTCTCCCAATAGATATCAGGGTAACTGAAGTCCTCCATTACTACTACGTGATGCCTCCTCTAAACATTGGCAATTTCCTTTTCAAAAGTTTCATCTTCGTCTTCTCCTTGATTGGGTGGTTAGTAGTAGACTCCAACCACCATGTTCCTTTTATTCCTTGCCCCATTAATTTTAATTCAGATACTTTCGGTGGAGCTACCAAGCTCATCCTCCTGGTATTTCTGTGCAGGGATATATATATTTAACAGTTAAACCAGTGCATTTAGATTTAAGCCAGTTAGGACAAAAGAATTTTCTGTACAAGTACCATTCTAAACTCAGTGGTGTATTGGGAAAATGATTAGAAGCTATCTAGTTCATTTTGGATTCAGAGGACCTAACTACATGTTACATTAAATGTATAGTGTAGTGTGCCAATAGGAGCTCCTCCTCTCCGACCTCCAAGAATAACTGGTGCATAGGGAAAATTTTCATCAGGACCTTGTCAGGGGAGGCAAGAATTAACACACACACATATGCCTGGCACCTGTGCAGTGCGGTTGTATTGAATACCAGTGCCCTGCCCTCTGTATTGAATGAAAAACTACACAGAGATGATGTTGGATGCTATGCATTTAGGCACAAAAAATATTCAAATCCCAACCTCAACAGATGGACTTAGGGATAGAAATGGGTAGGAGCAA
This sequence comes from Rhineura floridana, assembly GCF_030035675.1. Taxonomy (NCBI): domain Eukaryota; kingdom Metazoa; phylum Chordata; class Lepidosauria; order Squamata; family Rhineuridae; genus Rhineura; species Rhineura floridana. Next base: position 82,861,075 of record NC_084480.1, read on the forward strand.
TATATATAAAAAAGTAAATGTACTGCCTTCAAGTTGATTTTGACCCTATGAATAGGATTTTCATGAGGCTGAGAGGCAGTGACTGGCCCACAGCCACCCAGTGAGCTTCATGGCTATGTGAGGATTCGAACCCTAGTCTCCCAGGTCATAGTCCAACACCTTACTACTGCAGCACACTGGGTCTCCTGGGAGCAATATATATATATATACATGTAATTGTGATTAACAAAACATAGATTTTTATTTTACCAGCAAAACAATTTGGCTTCTGCCTTCACTAGCTGCTACATACAAATGCTGTTACCAAGGTGGCAGTTGTAGAGCTTTGAGGATGGAATGCTCAGAGGGGCTTCATTTGCAGAAGCTAAGGTTAAGGCCACGTGATGCCATTGTGTCCAGAGAGTATATCCAAAGGTTCTCCCACTTAGTGCTGCTGGATCTGTTGGCATCTCTACAGCTGTTATAGAAAAGTCCAACAGGTTGTGGCCCTCAGTGTCAAACTGTTTTGCAACTGGTTGCTCAAGGTTTTTTTGTCAAGATTGCCGATTTGTGGTTTCTGAAGCATGTGTGTAGGTCAGTTGTAGTTTTTCCTACATATTGGATATGACATGCTGGGTTTTTGCATTTGGTGACATAAATTACATTGCAGGACCTGCAGGTGATGTTCTGTTTGATGTAATATGTCCTGCCCATCCTAGTGCTTTTGAAAGTAGCTGTCTCCATGAGGTACACACAGGTGATACAGCATTTGGAGTGACAAGGATGAGGCCCAAGGTTGCTGATAGGTGGCTTAAGCACAGCTCTCACTAATAGTCTGCGTAAATTAGGAGGCTGGCAAAATGCTACAACAGGAGGCTTGTTGATGGCTCTAGCAAGATGTTCAGAGTTTGCTAGAAGTGGGTAGCTCTCCCTGATTGCTAGGTGGTAGTTAGGAGATGTTAGAAAATGGCTGTTTCTCCTATGGCTAGACAGTCCTTGAACCCACGATGAACCTGCTAAATGGTACCTGAAACCCGCCACTGAACACACTGCAGAGTAGAAAAGAAAGCAGATTTAGGAATGACTACCCCAAATTCCTACTTCATCCCACTGGCAATCAACTGATGCAGCACTGCCAAAAGTTTGATGGGTGGATGATCATGAACTGCAATTTTGGGGAGGTGTGAGCACCTTAAAGAAAAGTAGAGCCATCCTGGTCCCCAATTGGCCCAGCTGCTTCAAACACAAGGGTTCTAGCCAGGCGCCTCCTCATGCTCTGTCCATTTTAAAATCCCTAACACACACACACACACCCATGATCCTGCACAAGAGGAGAGTCATTTGTGGGAAGAACAATAGGCTGTTCAGTTAGTCACATGCAAGAATTTTTTTTTTTAAGTAGGTTGCATGCATTGTAGGAAATCAGCAAAGGAGAAAGCTATGGGAGTTTACCTGTCCTGGATACTGGTAAGAAGTGTTGCCCCGATGAAGAAATAGCTAATTCTGATTATGTGTCAGGAATAATGCAACATTTTGGCACTTAATGAACTGGATCTTCTCTAATGCTCAAGCTCAATAAGCATATATGTGTGTGTGCGTATGTGTGTCATTTTGTTACAGCTTCTTGCTTTGTCTAAAGAGTAATTAAATCATTTTGAAGTTGTGCTCTTCATGATATCTGCTAAGCAGTAGTGGAAGAATATTGATACATAAATAATAAGATCTCCTGCATACATACTTATACATGTTCTGCTGCTTAATGAACTGGGAAATAAAGTCTCACTTAGAAGCCTTTAATATACAGCTTAGTAATATTCTTGTGAGGCTTGTCAAAAACATCCATCATTGTGCACCCCTCCCTCGCTAATTATAGCACTGAACTGTTGAAAAATCACTTTTGATAAAAGCTATTTAAAATTCTAAAGAGAAAAAAGTAAGACATTTTCTAACTACACTGGAGCATAGGCTGTTTAGGACATTACTCATTGTATGATACCTTTATGCAATCTGACATTTCCATTCTATGGAAATGACTGACACCAATTTGCCAACTGGCATTAATACGTGCTACTACTCATAATACAAATCCAGGGCTGATACCAACATCCAAAAAGCAAAGACTCAGTTGCGCAAGCTGCTACTATGGATGACCTTCGGACTTCATCCCATCCTGGTCTCTGAGGTGAAAATCACCCCTGCCTACATTTTCAAGTGCTTTATTTATTTCAGATTGATACCCTGTCTTCTTCCCTAAAGGGTGCCTAAGGCGGCTTGCCGTAGTAAAATTACCCAAAAACAATTTTAACAAACACTATACTGCAGACAGCAGTTAAAACCACCTGCACAAAAGCTTTGGAAAATGTTAACAATCACATGGAAATCATCACTTCCACCATTTCAGTTAATACTCTTTGCCACTGCTCACATGACACTTTTCCTGTCCTCTCAAGCCAGAACAAGAGACGACACTCCTCTGTCTGCTGTTCTTGGATATACTGGCCCAAACTGGCCATATTGCCATTCCCAAAAGTGTGATGAAGATGCTTTCCATTTATTTTTATGCATGTACTGATATTTATTTTAAGAATTTATGATTGACAGCCACAACCATTAGAATGTCAGTAGCAGGACAAAGTGATGTCAGTGGGAGAGGCTAGATTCACAGAACCACTCTTTAATAGGCTAAAGATTAAATTATAATACATAAATAAATGAAAATGTGGATTTGTTGTGGGTGGCTCCTTTTTATTCTCCATAACAACTATGGCAATAACTCAGGTTGGGTGTTTTGGGTTTTGTGGCTTTGGCCTGTACAGTAGGGGTATCAGCCCCATCCATTTTTTTTTTTAGGTATTCAATATGTAGAGCTAGTGAGCTGCTTCCAGAAATAAGTGGCCATGATGAATAACATCATCATGACTGAAACCAACTGACTCTCCTTGTGTTGGCTGTGGACACACTAGTTGCTTCAAAAGCAGCAAGAATGGTTTTTCTGGCTGCGTTTTGAAGCGACTCTGCCCTCGGCTAGACATATTTCCCTTCCCCAGTGCTGACCTCAGATCTTTCAGGCCCACAGCAAAGTGTTATGCCAATCACTATCTGTGCCTGAGCCTACAGCAAAGTGTTTCCATTGGCCACATCTGGAGTGGCAATGGGTTCATCTACCAATCAGTTGCAAAATCTGTCTGAAGCTGAACTTTTAAAAAATGCACTTGAGCTGATCTGACCAGTAAAAAGGGACAGAGTTTGATTAGCGTTGTGTGCCTCCATTTTTAGAAAACAGAGGTGGAGATGCACTGGAACCAGCACAAAAATAAGTGTGTCTACACTCACTTCTAAACCAGTTCTTGGAGAGGATTTTGCTTCTAAACTCAAGCCATGCATATAAATATGTGTCAGCAGCATCTTGATCATATGTCAGGTCTACAAACTATCACCACGGGCAACAAGCAGGTTGAAAGCATGGATGTACCCTACTAGATCTGGGAAAGGCCTTTATTTATATATTTATCACAGCTGTGTCCTAGCTTCCAGCATGTGGAACGATCCCCCTGGACTGGGCTCACAGCTCTGGATGGATACTCAGTGACAGGAAAATAAGCCTTCCACTTTCCCACCAATTTGACTAGCACTGTTGAAGCATGACAATCCAATTCAGGTGAATATCTTAAACAAATTAAAAATGAATCTGCATTAAAATAGACTTCCCAGCTTCCCTTAGACCAGAGTGCAATGCATTAGTTTTCAGCCTTTGCAGACCCAGGAGGACCCATCTTTAGTCTGAACTTGCATTTGGTGACCCATCCCTTAATTTTTTCATCATATCTTTGCATGATGATGGAACTGCAATTGCAACCCACAGATGTAGTGAGTTCTGACCCATTAGTTGAAGACCAATGCAGTAGTGCTGAATCAGGCATCATATATTTTTCAAGACCACACTCTGATTTGTGGGGGGGAAATGAGATCTGTAATGAAGCCACTTGTTTGGAACTGTTATTAAATGTGTTACGGATTTGAAGGAGTTATTTTTGTTGGGATTTGGAATGGAAGGAGGAAGGTTGTGTGGTGGGAGTAAGTCATAATCGACTTGAAGGCATATAACAACAACAACAACATATATTAGTTCAAGGGGGTAGGACAGGTAGGGAAGATAGGGACTATACATCAATATATTATTTAACATCTTGTATTTCAATAAAGTTATTTTGTTCTGAGTATCTGCCTGGTCACATGTGCTACCTTGTCAGGGTCCTATTCAGTTCCTGTACATACATCTTCTTGCACTAACAGGGCACCCCAGTGGTCACCTTTTGTGTGGGACAAAAGGTGGAAGGGCTGAAGCTTGTGGTGCAGAGAGAGCATATCTGAGCATTGCTGAGGCAAGCGTCCTGCTGGGTGGGGAGTTCCTTTTTTTTTTTACAATAATTTTTATTCAAATTTTCATAAAACATACAAAACAAAATCATAAAACATTCAAAGACAAAAAACAAAACAAAACAAAAATGATTAAACAAAAAAATAAAATGTTGACTTCCCATTTGTCGCAGATCAAATCAGTTATAGGTCTACAATATATAACAATCCTGTCTCTTAAATTATATTATAAAATCACTTTCCTCCAGTAGTTATCTTAATTAATCATCAAATCTCATAAACATTACTTTATTCTTTCCACAAAAAGTCAAAGAGAGGTTTCAATTCTTTAAGAAATATATCTATCAATTTTTCTCCAAATAAACATGTCGATTAATCCATCTCGTTAATAATAATAATAATAATCTTATGGTCATAACCATAGTCCAAATAAACATATCGATTAATCCATCTCATCAAAATCTGTTAGGTCCAATAATTTCAATAGCCATTATTCCATTATCCATATTAATTCCATCTTCCATCTTCAATAGTCCTGTTAAGTCCAGTAATTTCTGTGTCCAATCTTCCATTATCAGTATTCCATAATAATCTTGCTGTCATAGCCATAGTCATATAATAAGAGTCTGATGGGAATTTCCTCTATCCCAAATATTTTCTTGCCATCAATTCTGAATAAGTTGCTGAAATATTGTTGTAAAGTCATATCTCTGTTCTTCTTTTTTACAAAATGCACTGGCTCATCTCTTGAGAGTTTTTCCATTGTCACATGGCTGCAGTTAATTCCATAGATTTTCTCTATATCAAGCTCCATCACGTCATTCCAGTCCAGAAGATTATCCAAGCCATTGATAACTTTATCTCTAATATCTTCATTAATTTCTTCAGAGATAACGTTAAATTCCAAACAGTAGATTTTATTTCTAATATCCATAAACTCCAGATCTTTTTCCAATTCCACATTTGTTCCAATCTCCAGGGCTTGTATCTTCCCTTTATTTTTTCTTTTCTCATCTCTGATCTCATTCTCCTCTCTCACAGGATCCCCTATTTCTTTAAGCTCCTGCGTCATTTTGCTCAGTTCAATTTTCAGCTCCTTACTGCCCTGTCGCAGGGTTTGTTTCGTTATCTCAATCTCATCCATTATTTTCTGAAACATAATTACTTCCAGATTCTCAGCCACTTTCTTGATTGCCATTTTTAAAACCACGAAAACAAAACAAAACAAAAATAAAGAAGAACCACTTCTTATTTCAGCAACAATTGGGTTAATATTCCAGGCTTGATGACATCACAGTATAAACAGAGCAGCCTGCCTTATCTCTCTATGTTCAAGAATACAAAACAAATTTAGTTCCCAGCATCAAAACAGTTAGTGGCGTCGTGAAGAAGCAGATTCGTCAAAATAAAATAGACCAAAAAGAGAATAGTCCCAGACAATATAATGTTCCTCGGAATAGAAATCCCTCTTCTGTTTATATCTTTAGAATGCACTTCCAGGACAGCTTTTTGCAATAGAAACAGAGATAAGCTGTTAATTTCGTGAATAACAGAGAAGAGTTATAGCTCACCCAGAAGTTCTTTAAAGCTGATTCATTTGACAAATCTCTTTTTGCTGCAACAATTTAAACCAAGTAAAAAAAATAATAGAAAGAAGGGTGCTTGCCTGTTAGTCCGTTTTCTCTTTGAAGAAAAGATAAACATATCGCATTAATCAGATAGAGCTTGTTCGGAAGTCCGTCCGGCATTGCTGGCTGGACCTTTTCTCATAAATTAATGAAATCCAGTCCTCCCAACAAAAACAGGCTTTTGAGGTTGATCTCTACGTTTCTCCCTGCCCGGGAGAAATTTCATCAGTCAAAAAAAAATGTTCTGACTGATTTATATCTGAATAAGCTTCTTTTGAGGCGGGATCCCGTCTCAAAAGCAGGCACAAGCGAAGTCACCCTTCCCGGAAGTCCTAGGTGGGGAGTTCCTGAATCAGGTGTGGGGTGTCAGGAGGGATAATCCCTGGTGAAGGGTGGGATTTGCAACAAGATCATTCACCACTTAGTAAATAATGTCTATAGCATCTTAGTATTAATTTCTTTTATTATTTGCAATTATTCTGCTAGCAATAAAAATGAATTACCTTTTTCCGGTGTAATTTCTTCTTCTCTCTCCCCCTCCCTTCCCCCCCCTTTTGGTTATTGCTTCTGATTTTGTGGTCAAAGAACCAACTGAGAAACAACAGCAGCGCCATAATCTTTAATGCCAACATTTCTGCTTTATCTCTGTCTGTAAGAGTAACTTGCTTTGTCTTGCAGTGCTTGGCCACTTATTCTGATGTTACCAAAGAAGAGCCTATACAGGATTTTTTTTTTATCACATTTAGTCTCTCTGTCTCTTTTTGATTATTATTTTTGAAGCCTCCAACTGGAGTTCAAAGACAGGTTTTGTAGGCAAACAGAAATCACATTGCTCATGATGAATGCTCTAAAGCAGGACCTTGGTCTCTTTTCTCTCTCTCCCCCCCACCTCATTTTCAACCCCATAACCCATAGCTAGATAACACTTTTTTCCTGCTGTGACAGCAGACAGCTCTAACAATTGAGAACCGTCAGTTTTTGGATGAGAAAATCAAGTGCGGCTCACACAGATCTATGAGCTGATAGGAGTTAATTGACAGCTCACATGCGTTGGTTTCCAGGCAGAGTTAGAAGGAACAGAAGCCCTGTGGGGTTCATTTGGGCAGAGATAAAGCAGGCTTTTATTCAGTGCTCATGGAGAGAGCATAATTAACCTTTTAGAAGTTTAAGGATGATCAAATTGTTATTCATTTTTGCAAATGAGAAAAGAAAGAACTTATTTTTCTGCCAGCAAAATGCCAGGGCTGATTTCAAGGTCACTTGATCTGTACTGATATACAAATAAAGAAAAATGTGAGGAGAAATGAGAAATGTTGCCCCCAAAACATACCTCAGTGTATAAAATGTATAAATGTGCCTTTCTACCTTAACATCAAATGTTTTCTTAATATTTATCACTCAGGCAAGTCAATCTGACACTATCTAGAGTTGCTGCAGTGCAACCTCCATAATGTCAATATGGTGCTAGTCTTTTGAGTTTTATTTAAAAACATGCAGTGCCAAGATATATATGATATAGATGAACATATTTAAAACACAACCGCAGATGGAGTTATGGGTAGCAAACCATGTAATGTGGAATTTTCTTTCTTATATTTACTGATTGAATGTGGAAAATACAAAGCATTTTATAAAGCTCACTAAGCAAAAGATGAAACATTTTGAACAGTTTCCCATTAAAGCAAGTGCTTTCTTAAGAGTTTATACCACTGTTAGCACATATACATAAGAATTAAGTTTAGGGTTGTAGCCAACTATGTCATGGCACAATTGGAATGATTTCCATTCATGCACTGGAATTTCCCCTCCCTCTCATCCTCTGTGCCTGTTCCCCCCCAAACCCTCCAACTCTGCGCTGGGTTTCCCCCCAACTCTCTGGAGCATATTTGGGGGTGGTGCACAATGACTTAGCTGGATACAACCCTACGGTGTCATGTTCCAAGGGGTGCCCTCAAGGGCTAAGGGCTCAGTTCCAGGAGGTACAACCCTTTTACAACACACTCACCAAGGAAAGTAGGATTGTGTCCTGCTCTGTGGTGGGACAAGACTCAATCAGGGTACAGGACAATGAAAATCAAGCTAGACACAAAATAAGATGGGACAGGGGTAGGGCTCAGGTTGGATGCAGGGCTAGGCTCTGGGAAGCACAGAGTTCTGAAGTTGCTCCAGCAAGAAGCAAGGTGAAATTGAGTCCTTTTATATCAGTAGTCTGGTGGCACCTAATTCTTAGCATCACCTGTGCTGTCAGAGGCTGTTCTATTTAAAGGAATCCAGCCTTCTCTAGTAATCTCTGACTGAATGGAGCAGGGAAGATGCAGGTCTTCCAGGGTCTTCTATAGTAGAGTCCTCTGAGTCTGGGGATGGCAGTGCCACATCCTTGGGCTGGGGGGGAGGCACAGGCACAGGCCTAGGCCTCAAAGGATGAAGATGATGATGATTTAAATCTTTATTCCACCCTTCCTCCCACGCTATGGATACAGTGAGTGAGCCAGAGTTGGCCAGTGGTTCTCAGGTAATGTGGGATTGGTTCCAGCTTCTTCCTTCTGATGAAGTGGACAAGGTGCTTTCAACCTTAAGGCCAACCACCTGCTCAGCGGCATCACTAGCGGGAGTGCGGGGGGGTGCGGACCTCCGGTGCGCGCCCTCCCAGGGTCATGGACGAGGTGGCTGGGCTTGCATGTGCGTGCGTGCGTGTGCGCACTCGAGGCCAGCCACCCCATCCATGCCCCTGGGAGGGCGCACGCCAGAGGGGCACCCAACCGGAGAAGGCCTGGGAATGCCGGCATGCCTCCCTCGCCCCGCCAATGCTGCTCCCGGTCTCGCCCACCCACCTGTCTGCCTCCGAGGAGGAGTTGGAGCAGCGATGCCAGGCAACGGCGCGGGGCAGGGCGGCTCTGGGTGTCACCCCCCTCATGGTGACACCCGGGTGCGGGCCGCACCCTCCGCACCCTGGTAGTGATGCCCCTGCACCTGCTTACTTGATCCTTGCCCATCGTGGCTCATTATGAGCTGCAAGAACAGACTGGACAAGGGGATCAAGGAGGTGGTAAATGCATCCTTGGAAGAGGGCATGATGCCATCAGCTCTCAAGGAGGCAGTAATAAAGCCAATTTTACAGAAGCCCTCCTTGGATCCCCAAGATCTGAACAGTTTTCGCCCAGTCTCAAACTTACTATTCTTGGGCAAGGAGGTCGAGCGGGTGGTGGCGAAGCAGTTGCAAGCGCACTTGGAGGAAGCGCATTATCTGGATCCATTTTAGTCGGGCTTCAGGCCTGGACATAGGACTGAAACAGCCTTGGTCGCCTTGGTGGATGATATGAAGAGAACATTGGATAGGGGTGAACGCACCTTCCTCATCTTCCTAGATCTCTCAGCGGCTTTTGATAGCATTGACCACGATATCCTTTTGGACCGCCCGGAGGGATTAGGCATAGGGGGCACTGTACTGCAGTGGTTCCGCTCCTTCCTCTCTGATAGGCACCAAAAAGTAGCATTGGGGGATGAGGTTTCGGATCCTTGGCCTCTCACCTGTGGGGTACCGCAGGGCTCCATCCTCTCCCTGATGCTATTTAACATCTATATAAAGCCATTGGGGGCTATCATTAGGAGATTTGGGCTGCAGTGTCACCAATATGTGGATGACACGCAGCTCTATCTCTCATTTAAATCTTCACTGAGGTTGGCTGTAGAAACCCTGTCCAAGTGCCTGGAGTCGGTGAGTGGCTGGATGGGAAGGAATACGCTGAAACAGAACCCTGACAAAACCGAGGTACTGTTTCTGGGAGACAAGGAAAGGTTAGGGGATTTGGACCTGGTGCTCAACAGGGTACAATTGCCCCTGAAAGACCAGGTCTACAGCCTCAGGATCATTCTTGACTCCCAACTGTCCATGGAAGCTCAGGTCTCGGCTGTGAGCCGGGCAGCACTATATCAACTCCATCTGATACGGAGGCTGCGCCCCTACCTTCCCAATCATCTGCTCCCATCGGTGGTACATGCCCTGGTCTCCTCTCACCTAGACAACTGTAATGCTCTACGTGGGGCTACCCTTGAAAACAGTCCGGAAGCTGCAACTGGTACAGAACGTGGTGGCATGCCTGATTAAAGGCAGCCGCTGGCAAGATCATATCATTCCAGTGCTAAAAGAGTTGCACTGGTTACCAGTTGCTTGCCAGGCCCAATTCAAGGTGTTGGTTTTAACCTTTAAATCCCTATACAGTCTCGGCCCAGTCTATCTGAAGGAGCGCCTCCAGCATCATCAGCTATGCCACCCAACAAGATCAGCCTCAAAAGACCTTCTCTCTATCCCATCAGTCAAAACAGGACTAGAGAGAGGACTTTTTCAATTGTGGCCCCCACCCTGTGGAACTCCCTCCCAAATGATCTCTGCCATGCCCCTTCTATAATGAGTTTCTGCCAGGCCGTGAAGACCTGGCTCCTCAGGCAGGCTTTTGGGGTGGGCTAGATTTTATCGTCATTGTTTTCAGATTTTTAATGTCTATTATATTTGTATGCCTATTTTGTACGTCACCCAGAGTGGCTGGATAGCCAGCCAGATGGGCGACTAAGAAATTCAATAAATAAAATAATAAAATAAGGAGCCCAGGGCAGCAAACAAAGGAAAAATTACCAAAAACATTTTTTTAAAAAAAATCTTTAAAACATCTTTTTTTAAAAAAAAAGGCTGGCCCTGTATGCCCTTCCCCTTCCGGTTTGGAATCCTTGGCTCCATCACCTGATGAAGAGGAATCTGGCTCCTAGTCCCTGACAGGATGAAGATGCAGTGCAGTCCAAACAGGCCAAGGTCAAGCACAGTTTAGGTCCAAAATGTTATCCAGAGACAAGATCAGGCAAAAGTCCAAGGTCAATATTATAGGGCATTGAGGCAAGGAAAGAGAAATAGAATCAGGAGCAAGGATACAAGGAGCCAGAGACCTGTCAAGTGTCAAGTTTGTGCTCCAAGGACTCAGTGGCTGCAATCAGATAATAGTGTATTCTGTTTTCCCAACGTTTCCTTATTTGATAATTTCCACATTTTCTTTTATCTTCCACACGATGAAAAAGCCACTTCTGGAAATCCAGCTGAATCTAGTGGAAGTTTAGCGCTCATTTCTGTGTTAATTGCTTCCAGAAAAAAAAATCAATTTGCAAACGCATTAATCCAGAGAATCATAGGAGTAAAGTTATGAAATTTGGGGTGCTATACCGACATACAGTTGTTTCCTGCTGTTTTCATGGGGAAATCATAGGACAACAGAAGTGTGCATGTGCAGAAAGGGTGGGGAGTAGCAACATGTACAATGACATTCATTGTTGTGTCACACCTAGGATGGGTAAGAATTTTGCTACATAGTCCACAGGTTCACTCTTTTTGCAGACCAATCCTGAATGCTGCAAGTTTACCAGGCTTTTCCTGACACTGGATGAAAAAAAATGCATCAAATTTTGCTTTGCTAATGTGAAACTGACCAGCCTGCGGGTTCACTTTGCTATCAGTAGCATTCATCCTGACTTCTTGGTACATTTGAACCACAAGTGCACTTTTCATGGTGTAATTAACACATGAGAAGACTTACAGGAATGTTCTTCTAGGACACTGTCACAAACTGTCACCCATACAACACTCCAAAATTTCAGCCACTTACCATTTTCCTTCTAAAACCTCCAGCAAAAAGTCCTTGGGGCAAAGTTCTGATTTTTATTGTATAATTTACACATGAGAAGACCTACAGAGTTGTCCTTCTAGGTCATTTTCACAAACTGTCACCTGTACAACATCCCCAAATTTCATCCTGTTACTACTTACTGTTTTCCTTCTGGAAACAAAAAACACTGGGGACCAAAAATACCCCAGCAAAAAGCCCTGGGGGCAGATTTTTGCTTTTTATTGTGTAATTTACACATGAGTAGACCTATGGGGCTGGTCTTCTAGGACTTTATCACAACTGTCACCCACACAATGTCCCCAAATTTCAGCTAATTACCACTTACAATTTTCCTTCTGGAAACAAAGATACTAACAAAAACCACTGGGGTTGAAAAACATCCCACTTTACTCAATATGCACAGAGAAGGAGACAACGTATATTCCCCAGAAAAATTCTACCTCCTCTGAATAAGTGTGTGGGGGGGTTGGCTCAAGGTGCTTTGGTAACGTCAAGCACACCTGTAGCGACCAGACAGAGAGAGAGAGAGAGAGAGGATATCTGGGGTACAAAGTGACCCCATCCTACCACTGGAAATCTCACTGGAGTCCAAATATACCCTCAAGTCAGGCAAGTGTGATATTTTTTAACATTCTGGATGAAGGTTAAACTGACACCCTTGTGTCTTTGCTTTGCTAACATGAAACTGACAAGCCTGTGTCTTTGCTTTGCTAATGTGAAATAGACCACCCTGTGACTTTGCTTTGCTAATGTGGAATAGACCACCCTGTGTCTTTGCCTTGTATTAAAACATCTCTGGATTCTTCCAAGGGTGTGTGGTCCCCAAAAGGTTGCTCAAGAGGGCATGCAACCCTCAGGCTAAAAAATGTTCCCCGCTCCTGTGTTAGGACAAGGAGCTCTTGGCTAGATTGGTATTATTGTTACCTATCTTTGCTATCAGCCAGTTTAGGCTAGCATACATTGTAGTTTTTTAAACAGCTTTTGATTTAGCTCTTCTTAATTGTAAGCTGATATAGTTCCCAACAGTAGATAAACAACTCTTGAACCTAGAGTGCTCCGAGTCCAAAGCCATCATTTCTCTATAGATTAGTTCATATCACAATAATATATTTTGCTGATACCCCCTTCCTACAATCTATTAGCATTCAGTTTCTGCAACTCTCAGACTGCCTATCATGGAACAATTGTACCAAATGTCTATCATAAAGAGTATTTTGGAATTGCTAACAGTAAATGGTTTCCATTTTCAATGCATGTATTGTTTTAATGAGATAATTTAAGGGCAAGCTGGCCAAAATCTGCTGCCATGTAATTCAGAATACACGGATTCATTTGTCCATTAAAACAACTGGAGCAATGTTGGATATGAATTTTTTAAAAAATATTTTCTTACATTTGTATCCTACCTTTCTTTCATCAAGAAACCCAAGGCAGCATACATGTGGTTCCCAGTTGGTCTCCCATCCAGGCATTGACCAGGCCCAGAACTGCTTAAGCTTTAGCAAGGTGGTAGCCTCATGTGCTTTCAGACCATACCCTGGGACCAATAGCTAAGCATTTATTATATATATTATGGTTACATGGGTAACTAACCTGTGGCCCACCAGATGTTGCGGGATTCCCATATCCCTTATGACTACCATGCTGGCTGGGACTGATGGGAGCTGGAAATCAAAACATCTAGAGTACCACAGGTTCCCCATCCTTGGTTTATTAACACTTTTAAAATGTCATGCCTATGTGGGAACTACTATGTATTTTTCAAAGGCTATGTCATGCTGTATTTTGCAGCGCCAGCCACTAGCAGATAGTGCTGCAAACTGCAATGTAAAAACAGCCTTCTTTGAGCTGCCGGGCCATTGCAGTAGTGGAGGAAAGAGTCAACAGTGGGCAGCCCAGGCAAGTTGCAGAGGCTTGGACAGCTCCTCAGCAACCATCCTGCTCTGCTGCACCACTGCTACCTGCCTCATCAATGATGCCACTTCGGGCTCAGCAATGGAGGAGGAGGAGGAGGGAAGAGGTAAGTGACAGGAGCGCAGAACAATTGCTGAGGAGTTGCCTCGGTGAGGCCTGAATCCTGAGCTTCCCACCTCCGTCTCCTTCCCTTACTTTCTTCCTCCTTGCAGAAGAAGACCTAATCCTGTTTGATGCTGGGTTTGGGTGCACAAGAGAGATCCCTGCAAGTAAGCAGGATCCCCCCCCCAGCATTGGCTGATGCGACGGTAGGGTGATTCTGCTTGGTCCAGTGCATGAGAGAGGTCCCTGCATGGATCTCTCTCATGCACCTGAACCCAGCGCTAAGCAGGATTGTTCCCCCCCCATCGGTAAAGGCAGAACAAGCCTGCTTGGTGCAGGTACATGGGGGGACACTTGGCCAGGGAGGGGGAAGGGGGTTTGGTGAGACCTGGGAGCAGTGGGGCTTTGGTGAGAGGGTGGAGGTAGGTAGAGTTGGCATTCCTTTGCATCTCTGGCTTTGGGGGAGGCAAAGGAAAAGCAGGGGGAGGATCACAAGAGTCTGGAAGTATCAGCAAGGGGCAGGCTTTGCAACCCTTCTCATGCTCTCCCTTTCAATCTCTGATGTTGGTATTCTGACAGGTGAGTGGGCCTGTTCTCCTATCAATCATGTGACATCACAGTTATGTATGATTAAGATGTGGGTGCCTCATCCACCTGTCAGTTTGGCAAGATCTAGGGGATAGCAGGATTGGCAAGGGGTGGGGTGTTTTGACCCAGTCCGTGTGCTGCCTCCTCCTCCTCCCTCCCCCCAAGTGACAACAGACCAGTACAGTTTTATATATATGATCCACTGATTTTGTGACTTTAATAAGATGCATGGCTCTTGTGCTTACCTTGGTTTGATCTTCCTTCCATGGAAGTCTACAAAACAGATGGTGGATATCATGGAGTTGGTTTGGATACATGCAATGACTAAGCCAAAACAGCAGAAAACCCAGTTCACAGGTTTTGGAAAACATGAGCTCTGGTTATGTGATAACGTAACAAGCTGGGAACACAGAAGGAGTCATTATGGAAGGGCATTTAGTGAAAAGAAACAAATATTATGTCTTGCTGCACCTTGACTGTTAATGGAGCAGTAGAAAAGAATGATGATGAAGACTGTTACATTATAACATTTTAATTTTAACTCATTGTAACAAGACCTAAAAAGCTTATTAGGTATACATTTAGTGAATTATTTCTCTCCACCTATAACACAAAGTCAGGAATGCCTGCACAAATACCGCAGTTGGTATTTTGTATTACCTGCCTGTTAGCATCAGTTGTAATCAAACAAAACCAAAACAGTAATATAATGATGGCTTACATATCTTCAGACTTGAAGCAAGACTTTAGGTTTCCCCTTAAAAAAACTTATTTCATTTTCACGGTATAGAAATTATAGACATGCTGACATTTAAACCTTTGTTTTTCATAGCATTTCACACTTGCACCATTTTAAATGACAGCTATTAACATTTGCAAAAATCTGTCCGAAACCAAATGTTCTAAAATATAGAATTCCAATTATATTGTGTAAGAGGTTTATCAACAATTCTTCTACAAGACTACTTTGAAATGTTTGGTATTAAACCAAGAGCTAAAATGTCAGTTGCACATAGACAATAAATTAAGGTTTATAAAACCATGTAAGATTTATTTAATATTACAATTTTGACCTTTAGGCTGCCTTAACTGTAGCTTGTGTAACTTTTTCCTCTTCCTTTCTTCCTTTCTTTATCTGTCTAATCTTGCTTGACTATTAAAACAATAGTTGTTTTATTTTGTGAAGTAATATTTGCGGTATTAGACCCTTTCACATTACTGTCTGATGCTTAATGCCATGCAACATTTTTATTTTTCAGAAAACAGTTGACACAGAGGTGCTCCCCAGTTTAATAATCAAAGTTCCTCAAAGTTCCAAAGTGTTCTGTCTTCTGCCCTTTAATACAAAGCACAAATGATGATATTATTTAATATGTTATACACCCAATACTCACAGGTATCATCTGAAAACATTTTTAAGTGTTATTTTCATTCAAAAGGAAAATTCTACAGCAGGGGAAAAAAACCCAGACACAATTATTAATAGTCACAAGAACATAAGAAGAGCCCTGCTGGACCAGGCCAAGGGATCATCTAGTACAGCATCCTGTTCTCACAATGGCCAACCAGATGCCCCAATGGAAAGTCCAAAAGCAGGAGCTGAATGCAACAGTGGTCTTCCCACTTGTGATTCCCAAGTTCTGTGGAGGTAAAACATGTTCTCATGGCTGGTAGCCATTGACAGCCTTATCCTCCATGAAGTCCTGCACAAATTTAAAATATGGGCTTTATTTGCTAGACTCTGTCTGGTTTTTAAACCTCATCTGTTTTATGAGGCTCCTTTGAAACCTGAATGGTGCCAGAAATGGTGCCTTATTATATTGTGGTTGCTAACATTCCTTGATTCATTATTATAAGTTGGCTCCAACCTTGCTTCCTTCACAAATGGAAGTGTTCCTTCAGATCCAGTGAGGACTTCCACCAGATGAAGGGTAGTGATTTTTTGCTGATTTCCTCTTCCCCACAATGTAAGATCAGGCTAAAGGCTTGAAAGTAGCCAATGTAACACCAATTTTTAAAAAAGGGATCCAGGGAAAATCTGAGAGATCATGAGCCAGTTAACTCAACATCTGTTCCGGAAAAAATGGTGGAAATCATTATTAAAGATAGAATTATCAAGCATAAAGAACAAGTCTTGTTGATGAAGAACCTCCATGGCTTCTGCTAAGATAAGTCCTGTCTAAGCCATAAATTGAAAGCACATGGCTTCCCTCAAAGAATGCTGGGAGCTGTAGTTTGTTAAGGATACTGGGAATTCTAGCTCAGTGAAGGGTAAACTACAGTTTCCAGGATTCTTTGTGAGAAGTCATGTGCTTTAAATGTGCCTTAAATTTATGGTGTGTATACAGCCTAACCGTTTAGAATTCTTTGAGAATGTCAGAAAGCATATGGATGGGGGTGATCCAGTCAACATTACTTAGACTTTCAAAAACTTTCAATAAAGTCCCTCACCAAAGACTGCTAAGAAAGCTTAACAGTCATGGAATAAAAGGACAGGTTTTCTTATGGATCAGTAACTGATTAAAGACCAGGAAGTGGAGAGTAGAAATAAATGCAGAGTTCTCATAAAGGAGGGATTTAAAAAGTGCTGGTCTCCCAAGGATTAATATTGGGACTTGTGTTTTTAAACTTGCTCATAACAGACCTGGAGTTCGGGGTCAGCAGTGAGGTGGCAAGGTTTGCTGATAACACCAAATTGTTCCAGGTGGTAAAAACAAAAAGAAATTGTAGGAGATCCAAAGCTCTCTTGCCAGACTGGGTGAATGGCCAATAAAAATGGAAAATGAGATTCATTTATGTAAGCAAGTGTGAAGTGATGCACATCGGGGCGAAAAATCATAACTAATATGTATGTTTATATGGTCTGAACTGGCAAGGACTGACCATGAAAGACTCCTTGAAGTTCACCCAATGTGTGGCAGCTGTGAATGTTGTTATACAAATATATGGTGTGACCACACTTGAAATACTGTGTTCAGTTCTGGTTGCTGCACCTCAACAAGGATATTGCAAAGCTAGCCAGAGTTTGGAAAAGGGCAATGAAAATGATCATGTGGCTTTGGGCTTTTTGCTTTAAAAAAAATGCAAGGGAGGACATGATAGAGGTTGTAAAATTAAGTATGGTGAAGAGAAAGTGAACAGATAGATGTTTCTCTCCCTCTCTTATAATACTAGAACCCAGGGTCATCCAGTAAAACTGAATGTTGGAAGACTCAGGACAGACAAAATGAAGTACTTCTCACAGCACGTAGAATTAATAGAATTTGCTGCCTCAAGGTGTAGTGATAGCCTCCAGCTTGGTGGCTTTAAAAGGGGTATAGATAAAATTTACAGAGGATAAAGCTATCAATGGCTACTAATCATTGTGGCTGTGTACGGCCTCCAGTACTGGAGGCATTAAGCCTCTGAATTCATTCATTTGATAGGGCACTGTAGAACAGAAGGCTGGACTAGATGGGCCTTTGGTCTGATCCAGTATTGTTCTTCTTATGTTCTTACATTGGGAGACGTTTTGTAAGTATTTGTAGTGCTCTCTCCCAATTTGATTAGCTTTGATATGTTTATGCATCTATATATTTGTTTTGAATTGTTTCAATAATTGTCCCAGCTCTAAGTAATCAGGGTTGGAGTAGGTGACGGATAAAAATAAATAGTCTTCCCAAAGTCCCTATAACCCCCTCTAGCAAGAAGGGGAACCTGTGGCACCCCAGATGTGGCTGGACTACAACTCTCATTAACCTGATTGGCCATGTCCTTGCTGGCTGGAGCTGATGGGAGCTAGAGTACAATGATGGGATGGGGCATAGCTCAGCGGTAGAGCATCTGCTTTGCATGCAGAAGGTCCCGGGTTCAATACATGGCTTCTCTAGGTAAGGCTAGGAGAGAATCTTGCTTGAAATCCTTTGAGAGCCCCTGCCAGTCAGTGTAGGCAATACTGAGCTAGATGGACCAACGGTCTGACTCGGTATAAGGCAGCTTCCTATATTCTTGTGTTCCTAACATCTGAAGTGCTACATGTTCTGATATGATGAATGCTTCACAAAAATGCGGCCTCTGATGCCTTTCCACTTTGGGGGAGGGAGGATTTTTTTAAAAAAACAAGGTCTGGCCTAATGAAAAGGCAAAACAGTGTTTGAAGAAACTTTGTTTCTAAAAATCTATTAGAAACAATTGGAATTTGAAATGACAAGGATAAGAAGCATGAGATCTAGTGAGCATCAGCCAAACACTTGCTCCTGCCAAAAGATGCCTCCTCTTTCCAAGGTAGATGATATTGAGAAAATAATAAAGTCAAGCTTGTAGATCTGCCAGAGGGATTGATGGAACAGATGTAGAAAACTACAGTAAAGGTCTGCTCAGTAACCAGATTCAGAAACAAGATGTACCATGAAAGATGATGTGAAAGGGCACTCAAATGCCAACGCAAACTACCACCTGGGAGCTTTCTCTAGACACTTCCTTTTAGATATCGCAGCTATAGAGATAAGGTTAAAATGTTGAAACTTGATGGACAAAGATCAAAAATAGAATTCAGTCTCTGTTTCACTCAAGCTGCAGTTTAGAGTTCTAAAGAGGTCATTCTTATTTTCCAAAAGCGAGGAAAATCTTGAGAGGTCAAAATTGTAAGTGTTGCTCAGTGTTTTTTTTGCTGTAGAACCACCCAAGAACAAATAGGAAATAAAGTTACTTACTGCTGCTTGCCACAAAATTTCTAATAATATCCCTAATATTTGAATGGGGTGTGTGTGATATGGGGAGGGGAAGACTGTTCACTTATAAATGAAATATAGGCAGTTGTACCAAGCATGACATTTAGGCTGCTTTCAGACATGGGGCTCATTGCATTAGTTTAATGGATTAAAATGGTAGCGCTTCTAACCCAATTTCTAAAATTCCTTTCACACTGCAGTACCTGTTTCGTTAAGGAACCATAGCTTTTTCAGCCGATATACTCGCATTTTGTGCAAATGTCTTCCACACAGCTCCAATGAACATCTTGTTTTCATCCCTCACCTGTTATACACATGCACCCTGTAGTTCTCCACTGTGTTAGGTCTATGATCTCATCCTGTTGCCATGCAACCCCTCTCCCTTTAGCATGTGACATACTTTTTTGTTGAGTTGTATAGATACAGGGGTGTGTGTGGGAAATGCTGCTGCTACCTGTGTCTATGCTGGAATACCAGTACAATTTTCATCAGGCAAAAAACCCCTCATGTGCCTAAAAGGCGGGAACGCACTACATGCTGGGATGCCTGTCACATGAGCAGATGCAGCTAGTGAAAAGCTCCTGCAATTTTCTGGGTTCCCAAGCTTGCAAATGGATTATTTCTGGTATTATTTATCATGAAAATTAGCACTAAACTTGCACTACATTTCACAAGATTTCCAGAACTACTTTGTATGTTGTGTGAAAGATCATATATAATGTGCAAATTACCAGGTGAGAAATCATCAGAACAGTGGAATAAAGTGCAGTGTGAAAGCAGCCCTAACGACATCAACAACAACAATCCAAGGATGCTTGTAAATGTTCTATAGAATAAGGTGCACTTATTTTCAGTTCTTATTAATTAGTTGGACTGTCCTATCTGTGCCTATTTCAAAATCTGTGTTTAGGATTTTAGAATATGATATTCAGAAAATGTCTCGCAAGGATAATGTTCTTTCATATTGTTTTTACAAGTAGAAATATTTAAAGGAGAAATGTGATTCTTTAACTGATCTAAAAAGCCCAGATTGGATCAAGCAATATTTAATAGCCTCTTCAACTGGCTGAAGTAATTGGCTGTAATATGATGACCTTTTCAGCTTTCCATAGCATTCTGACAGCAATGCATCTTTGATATTGATTTGTTTATTATTATTTTACGTGTTTATGGTATTTATTTTATGTTTCCTTTCATTTGCCCCTGGGATCTCAGTCAGTTTTACTGAGCTGCAGCAGTGTAGACACTATTACGAGTATGGGGTCAACTGGAAAATACTACAAGTGGAAGCATCTGGATTCCTACTTTTTATCTATAGTTCATTTGAGTTTTTACATTACAGTAAAACAGCAGAGTCCCTTATTCCCTCTGCACACCCTTCCTCCCTCTGAACTCATGCCTTTTTTGTTTTTGTTTATTAGTTACAGCATTTAGCACTATTATGCCACTTTAACAGTCATGGAGATTCCTGAGAATTGTAGTTTTTTCAGTGTGCTGAGAATTGTAGCTGTACGAGGCCAGCACCTTTAACAAACTACAGTTCCCAGGATTCTCCATGACTGGTGTAATAGTGCTTCAAATGTATGGTATGGATGTGTCCTGTGTGTTATACAGTGTTCAGGCTCACATGTTCAGGATAAATGAGTGTCAATGCTCTGCTTGGGTCCCAGCTTAACAATGGTTAAATTAAAGAAATTTCCATCCCTGTACTGTGCGTGTATTACTCAGTGAAGAGTCTGGATTCCTATTTAAACACTTCTTTTCATGGACCCATCACCCTCCAACTCCCACTCTTTCCGCTCAGACTGTAGAACCTTGAAAACTAGCATATGTAGTGTCACATAAACATTCATATCAGAGACATGAATTATTATCCTCAGCTAAGAGATATGTATATGTTAAAGTGAATGTAAATTGAGAGTTAAGGTGCACAACAACCAGTCGTCACCAGGCATCATGTAGAATGTGCACATTTTCTGCCCATGAAGAAGGGATTGTGTGCATTTCCTGGTCAATATCCAACAGACCTTGAACTGAAGTATATATCGAGGGAACTGTGTACATTCTTTGGTCATTATGCATAATCTCCAACAGACTTGGGACAAAGTGCACATATCGACTGAATTTTTGTACGTTTATTGGCTATTATGCATAACCTCCAAACAGCTTTGGGAATGTGCATATCTCAACTGAATTTTGTACATTTTCTGGATACACATAATCCAGACTTTGGGAATGTGCACATATCAACTGATTTGTGTATGTTCTCTGGCTATTGTTCATAATCTCCAACAGGCCTTGGGGAATGTGCATGTCTCAATTGCATTTTGTACATATTCCAGGCAATATGCA
The DNA here is from genome assembly GCF_030035675.1 of Rhineura floridana. Taxonomy (NCBI): domain Eukaryota; kingdom Metazoa; phylum Chordata; class Lepidosauria; order Squamata; family Rhineuridae; genus Rhineura; species Rhineura floridana. The sequence continues at coordinate 82,882,390 of NC_084480.1, forward strand.
CATTCTCCAGTCAGTATACATAATCTGAAAAAAACGAAACAGACTTTTTTTCTGTCTCTTTTTCAAAAGTGTGCAATCTGTGTTCCCCAGGCTGCTTCTGGCCCATTGCCTGATCGTCCCTCTGATCAGTTGAGCAGCTCAAGGAGGATTACAGGGAGAGAAAAGTTTAAAACCCTTACCTGCAGAGAGGGAAAGGCTTAGAAAGCAGGAAGGAGACAGACAGGGCCACTTTCTTCTCCTTCCCTTTTCTTCTCCGCTGCCTCTGCAACAGCTTCATTGTCTGTCTCTGGAGCTGGTGACCACTGTTGCTGCCACCACCGAAGTCCCCAGCCTGGGCCACCTCAAGCCAAGCTGGAGGAGTGTGAGCTGACCATATTTCTACAAAGTCTTGTTCTGGAAGGGTATGAGGGAAGATGGCCTCCCCAGCTGACCCAACTCAACCCCCCCTCTTTAGAGTTCCATGGCCAGTGAGAGTAAGTAGGGGCTGAGTAGGTGAGAAAGCCTGGGTGCTGCTGCTGCTGTCTGAAGCAGATAGCAAGAGTTGGATGGGCCACCCCCCAAATCAGCTGCCTCTGAGCATTAACAGAGTACTCTCACCTGCAGGGAGGGAAAGGCTGGAAGGCAGGAAGGAGAGACAGACATGACCAAATTTTATACAACTACATTTGTATTTATTACTATTGATGTTCTGGTGTGTGTGTGTGTTAAGATCACTGGGGTGGGAGCTGAGGGGGTAGCAGGATCAAAGGATGTGGGATGAAGGTCACGGCGGAGAGGATAGAGGGTAAAGGGAATGTCAGGGTTTTAAAACTCATATTTGCACTTGTCAGCCAGTTTTTGACCCAAAAGAGTAAGACTGAGATCCTGGAAAGGGGGACATGTTTGTGGCAAATGAGTGAGGGGAAGAGAAGGGGGTGGATCAGTTTTTAGTCTCAGAGGGAGTGACAGATGGTGACAGAGGGGATGGTGAGAAAGCTGGCAATGAAGAATTGTGGAGGGGTCAGGTAGGGTGGTAGGAAAGACCTGGAAGGGAGGTGTGTGTGTGTGACAGAGAGACAGAGACTTTTAAGGTCTCTGGCAACAAAGGAGGGGGAAGGAGTTACAGAGGGGAAAAGGTAATGGTGTAGTGAATAGAGGTTAAGAGGGCATTTAGGTCCTGAAGGTATGTCCTGGATTAATTTGGCAGGGAGGAGAGATCTGTGTGATGACAGAGGGAGGGCTGATGGAAGTGGTGGGGGAGGGAAAAGATGGCAGTCAGAAATGTGGGCTGCTTAAAAGAAGGTGGGGCACACCACAGAAAGCGATGGGACTTGGCAGGCTAAGGCATCTTGCTTTTCACCCCATCTGCAGATGAACCGGGGGGGGTCAATGGTAAACTACTGAGGGAGGGAGTTAAGAATGCTTTGGAAGGGAGAAAGAGGTTCTGCCTGTTTGAGATGGTTTTAGGCCTTGGGTGATTGGGGGTTGGAGAGGAGTAATTTGGGAGAGGAGGAGGTGGAAGTGCCCAGGGCTAAAGTGGGTATTTGCAGTGTTGGGGAGGAGGAGAAGGGGACATTTGGAGAAATGAGAGGGAATATGGGACACAAAGAGAGAGGAAGTTCTTAGGTTAATTTGGAAGGGGAGTGGGGAAGCAGAGATATCTGTCTGATAGCTGAGATAAGGCTACTGGAAGTGTGTGTGGGGGAGTAAGATATCTCTGTTGCACTGTTAATCTGTTAGTCTTCAAGAGGTCAAAAATACTCTTTGTTGTTTTTGTTGCAACAGATTAATATGGCTCCCCTCTGGAATCTTTCTAGCCAGTAGATTTTTGACTTTGTGAGCAAAGTACATCTAAAAGGCAAAGAAATCTAAAAACAGATGCTTCTAACTTAAAGTGTCTTTTCAACTGTTGAAAATAATATGTACAGCCATTCAGATCAATTCTCTGTAGAAAAAAGACAATTGATCTAATTTGTGTTAACTGGCATCTGGACACCAGCGTCCAGATTTCATCTGTTTGTAGCTGTTTTAGAAGTTATATGGACTATGACTTAATGTGTGACTGAGAGATGCAACATATGGTCTATTGAAGCCGAGATCTGTGCATATTACAAGATCCGCTTATTTCCCCTGGTCTTTTTCCAGATACTGGATGAGAATGATTAAGAATGATAAGAGGTCTTTGAGATTCTGAATGTCATTTTGACATGTTTCGAACATATGATTGCTCTGTGCATGTGGCAGAAGAGAGGATTGGACGAATGTTTGTGCATCCATATGGCAACTGATAGATGTAGTGTATTGATCAGGTTAACAGAAAACAATTCTCTTTGCCTTGACTTTTATGCATGTTTCAGTAAAAAAATGGGATATTTTCAAGCTCAGGGAAACAGCATTATTTCCAGGTAATGAGGACATCACTTTATTTAAGTGTACTCAGTGGAGGCCCCTGCAGTTTCCATATGTCTGATCATTTCCTTAGATAATCCCTGAGGCAGGAGGTCACTGAAATGAACAAATAGCTATTCCTCTGTCTTTTGAAGCCAGACAATATTTGCATCACAGTTGATTAATGATCGTAAAAGGAATGAATTGGATCATAATTCAGGAAAGTAAATTATTCTGACCATTTAATAATCAGGACATTAATGAACAAGGAGAAGAAGAATGCTCATAATGATTATGAGCCATCTCTTCAAGCACCACCATCCCGGCAAGTGCTAGTATTTAATATATATTTTCAGCAATTTGGCAATGAAAACAAAGGTATTAATTTTGTTTTATGGCACTGTGGGGAAATTAATGAATCTAAAAAAAATGGTTTGATAACAAGGCAGGAAAGGGAAGAGAACAGAATAGACGGCAATAGGGAAACCCGATTTCATTGACATAGTAGCAAAATGCCCATCATTATGACAGGCAGTATGTGTGTCTTTAAGAGGCAGGCCTTCGAGTGCAAGGACTCCTTTGGGGTGCAGTGCAACTCTGTGCACCAAGATTAACTGTGTCCTTTGGGGAGGGACATAGCTCAAGGGTAGAGCACATGCTTTCTGTGCAAAAGGTTCCACTTTCAGTTCCTGCCATCTTCGGGTAATAGGATGAGATAGTAAGTGATGTGAAAGACTCTCTTGCCTGAGACCCTAGAAAGCCACTGCCTGTCACAGAGTAAAAATATCGTGCCAGATGGACAGATAGGAAGCTGTCTTATTATGCCAGGTCAGGCTATGTTCTTTACAGGATTCCTGTCAGTGAAGGCTAGGCCACCCCACGTTAGGAGTAAAGGGCTTTACTTTTACTTTTTGGAAAGTGTGGCAACTTTTAACTTATGTGGGGTGCTCTTGGGAACCCCACAGGTGCTGGTGGTGGAAACTGATGGCTCCAATGTCAGTGGGGCAGTGAATCCACTCTGGGTTTTTGTCTGAACTTTCAAGGAGCAGTTCAAGGTGCTTCAGCACCTTGAAAGTTTGGACTAAAACTCGGAGTGGATTCATTGCCCCAACTGACATCGGAGCCACCAGTCTCCAATAGGTATAAGGTGCTAATAGCTGTCACCTGAGACTCTGGGACCCTTGCTGGCTTTAACTGTTCACGCTCTCTCTTTGGTTGATTATTTTAGATTGTTAGGTTCATAAAACTGTGATATTTTAATTTTGTAAGCTGCTCTGAGTGATGCTTTGCACCAGAATGTTTTAAAGAAAGAATGAAAGAAAGAGGTGCCCAAGTGGAGAACAGTTTTTTCTCCTTTCCAGTTGAGTCTCCCACTAGCCTCCCTTCTGGATTGTCCAAACTGAGATGAAGTTTATCTGCTTTTGTCCAGACCAAACTGCCTGGCCCTGGGAGATGCTCACACCGTAAACACCTATAGGGACAACCTCCTACTATCCTTCCATTGAAAAAAACAACACAGTGTGAATATGGTAGGAAATTAACTTCCAGCAATCAGAAGAAAAACCACCATGCAAAATCCTGCTGATCAGCTTTTAGAATATGGTAATTTATCTAAAAACACATCACTGTGAACATATGGAAGCTGGCTCTGATTCATCTGAGTCTTTTTCAAGAGAGCTGTAATTGTGTGGTTATGTGCTGGAAAAGGTCTGTTGAAAATTGGACACAGTGCCCTAAACAGATTTTTTTCTCCTTTCCTTTCCTTCCTTTCCTTTCTCTCTTTTCCCCTTTGCATAATCATACACTTTGAGGACTGCAAACTGTATAAACAAGATAGACTGAAGTGGAAATCACTTAACATCAGCCTTGTGCATTTTGCTTTGAAAACAGCACTTTCGACTTATGTCTGTGTTTACAGAATCACCAGTAGACCAGTTCCTTTAATGAGCTGTAACTAAGAGCAGATTCACAGAGAACATCAAGTACTTTCTCAAAATTCAGCCCAGTAACCGAATGCATTTGATCTTTTATTGGCATGGCAAGGCTGTTGTAAAAAGGAAGAAATGCACTAAGTATTCAGTGCTGAATAACTGCAGATGGCTTCCCCTGGAGCTATGCTCATACTGTTAGCATTATGATCTGCCTAATAATCAGTTTCAGGTCAAGACAACATGTGAGCATGTAGATAAATTAAACATATATGCACTTGCACACATAAACACATATATTGCATATGCACAAATCCAGTTATTAACATTTCTTTATCTGTTATGTACACACACACATTTGCTTCCATAATAATTTGCCTTCTTCAGGATTTTTCTTCCCCACGGGGCACGTATCTCCCCCCAACCCCAAACAAACATACTAAAGGTTAATGGGATAGCACACTAGTATCACATATTTCACAACCAGATTCTTTCTGGGGGACTCTTCCATTTTATTTGCATGTAGACAAATAATATGCAGATTGTGTACACAGATGTCTCCTATCTGGGAATGGAAGGATATATTTTCCTTCCAAATGTGATTTAGTTTGATAAATGCATGGATAGGCTGCAACAAGATACTTTAGGCTATGCAAAATGCAGTACTGGAGCTATGTTTAGTCATGGCACGGCAAATCCACTTATGAGTCCCCTGAGACAGCCCTGCTGGGCTAGAATAACAGCTCCATTATTCAAACTTCATGTCTATCACCCTACACTTATTAGCATAGTTTGGAGGTTAAACAAAGGTGTGAGTACCTTCTGTGTATCCTCCTACTTATTCATTATCAAATTACTTTACAATGTTTATCTAGCTTCTTATCATGTAGATCAAACATGCAAAGCCTGAAATGCATCGCATTCTCCACAACATTGGTACCAGAAGTTTAAAATGTTAAACAAGACTGCAGCCAAAAACTAGTGTTCTGCTTCTCCAGAAAGATAAAAGAAGCCTGATGCTTGGATGGGAAGACTCCTCTTCATTTCCTAGCTTTGTTAGAAACTGACATTCTGATCTGCAAGCTTGTTAAGTGTATCTTTTTGCATTTTAGTCAATTTGGATCTTGATCCAAAGAACCCTATCTATTGGTGGGGTGGAACTATCACCTTAACTTTCCAGGGTACCAGTGACTTGACGTCAGGAAGTCTTAACAATATGATTAATTAACTGAGTTAAAATATGTACAGAAATAAAATAAGAGGACATAATTAGATTAAAAGCAAGCTGTGAAGTTTAAGTGATCTGTCAAAAACCTTTGGTATTTATCCAAGGAAGAAATTGATCTCAGGATTAATTTTATTTTACTGATGTAAATGGAAAGCAAATCTTGCTGTACATCTGATTCAGGAATATAGCCATTGTCAAGATCCCAGTATTTTTTTTTAAATCAAATTATACAGAAATAAATAATGCTCTTAACATAGCTGATATTTTTACACTGCACACATCATTTCTGATGCTTCAGATGTTGACATGAACACCATAGAGAGCTTGGGTATGGATCAAATTCCTATTCAGCTACAAAATTCAGCCAAAGGTGTTTGGGCAAATTACTCCCTCTCAACTTAATCCACAGCATACATTTAAAGCTTCCCCCAAAGAATCATAGGAACCATAATTTCCTCTGCAGAGTGCTACAATTCCCAGCACCCTTAACAAACTACAGTTGAGAGGATTCTTTAGGGGAAGTCATATGTTTTAAATGTATGGTATGGAAATCACTGGAGTTGTTGCTCTGACCTCCTTAGAGCAAGCAGTCTTATTTTGCTTGGTATAACTTACTGTTTTTAGTGTTGTTAATTGTTTTGCAATAATGCTTTAACAGGTGTTGTAAGTTATCTTAGGGACCAATTCATTGGTCGAAATATGGGATATAAATCATTTAAAGAAAATCCTCTAATAATTAATGAATAGAAATGAATACTGTTTTATTTAGCAAACGATGCTAAACAGATTGTTTAAATATAGCAGTCACTGAGAGTGGACCACCCCAACTCATAATAAAGACCCCCAGCCTCTATATAGACTGGTAAGATGACCTAGATCATCATGGGAAAATTCTGTTCAGGGTACCATACCCTACAGAATATCATAGATGTGGAACTGAAAACAGGAATTTCCCACTGTTGCACCTGTAGTATGGAATGCCCTTCCTTCTGCAATATGTAAAGCAGCAAACATCAGCTGCTTTAGACATCTGGTGAAGACTTATCTTTTTGCCCAGGCTTTCCCTAACCCATGTTTACACCCTGTCTGAATCCCTATTATTTATTTGTTTGTATATATTTTTATACTACTGTTCCACTGCTCTTGTGTCGTATTTTTGTTTTAATGATATTGTTTATTGTTTTTATGTCGTGCACCATTAGAGATTTGTGGGTTTTTTTAAACAACAACAACAATAATAATAATAAGGCAAATACAGAATGAGGGGGCACTTGAGGGAGAGAATCAGCAGGTGGGAGGAATGCTTAACCTATCCCCCACCTGTGGATTACTCCTGCAAATACCTTCCCACAAAGCTGTCTCCCTGCCTGCCCCCCTACTCCCAAATCACCCCAGCTGATGCAAAAATGGCTTGGGCAGGAAAGCCTTTGAAGGCAAGAACTGTCATAATGGTTAGGCACTCATCCCTCCTGCTTGTCCATTGTGTTCTATAATGGTGCCTTCAAATATGGGTTTGGCAACACGTAGTTACTAACATAATAGTATTTCCATCCTAAACAAGCTAAATAAAGTAAAGCCAAATGGAGTGTTTGTTGTATTTTTTTTTCCAGCTGACAATTATATGTTTTTGCAAAGAGTCTAAGAGCAATCTACAGCCTAAAGAGATTATACAGACCTGGGGAAATATTCATCCCTTCCTTACACAGGTGCACCTGCAAATAGAATGGGATCTCTGTATGCCAGGTAACCCTTCACAGCCTGAGGGCCATATCCTCTTATGGGCAAACTTCCAGGGGCCACATGTCAGTGGTAGGTGAGGCCAGAAGCAAAAGTGGGTAGAGCAACTGATGTGACACAAACACACATACACACAGAGAGACTTTCTCTTTCCCCAGTCTCCATCAGCAAGCAAGAGACATTATCACATTTCACGGGCACATTCCATCCAGGCTGCAAGAGAGTATGGAGAAGGCCTGGGTAGGGATCAAGTGGATCCGAAGCACTGGATATAGAGGGTTGGAGGGCCGCATTCAGATCTGAGGTTCTGCAATCCTGCTGCAGGCCGTAATGAAGAACTTTCTCTTTCCTTCTGGTATGAGTACTGCCCAACACACTGTGGCACTCCTAGCCATTACTTCAAATGAAATTCCAGTCCATGTCTCCCATATGTAGATCTTGTGACCCCAAACTAATCTAGAGCCCCAGAGGATTGGTAGCTTGGGGGTACTCCTGAATCCATTACTGTTGCTTGAGACTCAAGTGGCCTTAGTAGCGAGGAGTGCTTTCTATCAGCTTCAGCTGGTGGCCCAGCTATGACCCTATCTGGAGAGCCTGACTTCTGTTGTCTACACCCTGGTAACCTCTAAACTAGATTATTTCAATCCATTATACATGGGGCTTCCTTTGAAGACAGTTCAGAAATGACAACTGGTGCAGAATTCAGCAGCCAGATTGCTCACCAGGGCAAAATGGGCTTAGCACTTAACACCAATTCTGGCATAATCACACTGACTACCAATTAGTTTCCAGGCCCGAATCAAGTGCTGGTTTTGATCTATAAAGACTTACATAGCTCAGGATCCCAATACCTCAAGGGCCACCTCTCCCAATATGAACCAACCTGGTTCTTGCATTTGGTACCTGAGGCCTTTATTCATATGCTCCCTCCAAGGGAGGTGCAGAGGGTGGCAACACGAGAGTGGGCTTTCGCAGTGGCAGCCCCCTGCTTATGGAATGCTCTCCCTAGGGAGGCATGCCTGGTAACAGCATTATCTATTTTTAGGCACCAGGCAAAAACATTTCTCCCAGGCATTTGGCTCGTAATTTTGGAGGGCTTTTGATGTAGCCTCTTTTAGGGGGTGGGTTGTTCCATCGCTGTTACATTTATGTGTTTTTAACTTTATGTTTTGTTTAAGTTTTTATACTGGTTTTTACTTTTTCATTGATTATAGGTTGGTTTGGGTTCACTTTCGTGAAGAAAAGTGACTAAAAATTTAATAAAATAATGCATTTATTATTTTGCTTACAGCTTAATATTTTTCATTATTTTTTGCATGTTTAAGAATATAATTCTCCACTCTTCCATGATCTGTCTCTTTTTACTAATTAGTGTTACCGGACCTCTGTTTTTCAGCCGGAGACTCTGGTTTTTGGGGTCCCTGGGTGACTCACCTTAATCTCCAGACTTTCAGCTTTCATTTAAAAAATTAAGTTTCTAGGTGATCTGGTTCCAGAGATATACACCAAAACGTCAGCCCCTCCCCACAACTTCTTAGTTGCACTAAATTCTGCTCTAATCCCTGCCCTTTCAGGTTTTTAGCCAATAAGAAATCAGGGTTGTGATTGACAAGGAATTATAGAGCCAAAAATGTGGAGTTAAATTGAATTGTCTGCTTTCAAGTTGATTCCGACTTACGGCGACCCTATGAACAGCGTTTTCATGGTAAGCGGTATTCAGAGGGGGTTTACTATTGCCTCCCTCTGAGGCTGAGAGGCAGTGACTGGCCCAAGGCTCAGAAACGCACTTTTCCCTCCTTTTCTGAACATCTCACAGACTGAATAAGTAAGCTTTCAGACTTTTTCTCTCTTGTGTGTAGGATTCAGACAAGTTTAAATTTTGAAGAGGGCAGGGTTTAGCAAACTTCCCAAATTGAACCTTTAATCCAGTACTTGCTGTCCAGAGTAAACATACCCAGAGTAAACCACACTGAATTCAATAGGACTTCCTTTTGAGTAAACATGGTTAGGATTGTGCTGTAAATTGATGGGACTTTTGAGTGAACATAGCAAAGAATTGTTTGTGTTGTATATGTTTCTCTCCCCCTCCGATCCTATTTTTAAAGCAATTAGGCAGGGCTTAATTAGGTATCACTGTTTTTATTATGTAGGAAACTAATACTGATTTTATTTTTTTAATGTTCTGCAATGATCAACTGGGTTTGACAGTAAACAATTATATGGGGTGCATGTATTTTTACATCTCCAGTGTGTGTGTATATATGGGAATCTTTCCAACAACCCTGTAAGGTAGGGTTGCAGTCTGGAAACCAAGGCAGCTCACAATAAGAAATAAATCCCTTTAAAATCCAATAACCATAAAAACAAGTATAAACAGTTGCAAAACACCTTAAAGTGGTATGATTCTGGATTTTGGGTTGCATAAATGAAGTTGCTTATCACTTGAGGTTGCAGTTCTGGCCGTTTGAGTAAGCCCCACTGAATACACTGGGACTTGCTTCTGAATAAATAAACATAGGATTGCACTATAAATATCTTTACAGGTTGTGTAAATAATAAATACATTTGATAGTCATGCTTATACAAATATTTCTTCACATTTCGTATTTTTGGTTTTTGGTTAGGAATCCTGACTGGTTGTGGGATGTTGAATTTTCTGCCTTACTCGTAGGAATCTTGTTGTGGTTGGTATGGTATTGCGTTTAAGAAATCATCACTGTCTTTTGTTCTTCTTTTTCTATTTGCATTTCATTTACCTTTATCCTCACTCCCTTTCATCCATAGAAGCAACAACAGTGGTTCCATGCGCTCCACTCAACCTTCTTAAACCCACTGATGATGCACCTTCTTGTTTGTTTCTTGCCCAATAGTGGTAAAAGAGAATTCACATACTGGGCAGCATGGCTGCAATTGTTGTTGTTCCCAAGCTGCTGCCTATGAAGGCAGACCAAATCATGTGTGCTTTCTCTCTGTCAATTATATTCACTGGAATTGGGTTGGCTGATAAAGTGTGTTTATAGCAGCCCACAGGCAAGACAGAAAAGCATAAAGAATCTTCTTAGTTATTACTCAGACCTCTTTCTGAAGTGAAGGGTCAAATCTGTAAAGAAATTTGGATGTTAATAGATAGGGGCAGGGCATTCCAGGCAGGGGGTTGCCAACCCTACTTGGATATGGATATCTTTGCAGAGGATCCCTAGTCAAGCTTTACCAACAACACAATCCAAACCATATCTACTGAGAAGTAAGTCCTATTGAATTCTACAGGGCTTAGTAAGTGTGTTTAGAATTGCAACCTTCAGGGGCATCCATCTTTACTCCTGAGTGCTCCCATCTAACATCTCCACACTAGGCTCCTTTCTTCCTACAGTGGCCTTCTGGTGACTGGCCTGGCTTGGCCTGAGGGCACTTGAACCCTTTTTGCCAGAAGCGAATTGGTTAGATTAAATGTTCCCTACCTAGGCTCCATCTTTTAGCTAACATTTTTATCTTAATTTCTAATCAGATAAATGTTTTTGTATGAATTGTATGCACCAAGCAACTGTGGTTGATGCTTAATATATCATGCTTAATTATATCACTTGGACCTGCCCCATGATGTCACTTGGACCCACCCTGTGACATCACTTGGATCCACCCCATGACATCACTTGGACCCACCCCATGACATCACTCAGGCTCACCCCTAAAATCTCAGGGTTTGCGATGCTTCTGACCTGGCAACCCTATTACTAATATTTCTGTTTTCTAGTATGGGCTTGAATCTCTACATCAACATGCAAACAGGAATGCACTGTTCATCCTGGATCTCATTCAGCCTAGAACAAAAGGGACTTTGTGATCATATAAATTGGGCCATAGATGTTTGTACAGCCCCTATACATATCTGCTGGTGAATACAGCTCATGCACTGCTTTGGCATAACACCGATCAGACCACAAATCCACCAGTCCCTACCCTTATGAAGGTTAGGCTCCTTAAGGAATGAACAAGCAACAGGTGAAGGCATATGGCCAACAGCTGAGAGTGAGCAGCAGAGAAAAAGTTGGAAGACCAAGAAGGAGTGTTCTTGTACGAAAACACAATAAAGTGTTTGTTGTCGGCATACAGCAGGTTTTGAAATTGTTTCACAATACAAAAAGAACACAAACTCCAATTTCCAATGTCCTTTGCACGGGCGCTCCCTGCCAGCTGTATGAACCAGCCTTCAGTCACATAAATTGAGATAGTGGTGTTTCTTGATACGCATAAGAGTGAGTGGTCGCCTTGGATAAGGAAAATACTGCTGTGCTGAAAATTTCTCCTGCATGCCCTCCCCTACCCACATTCCATTAACAAGAAAAGATACTGCATTCAAAAATTATACAAAGGGAAGAGAACATGTAAAAGTAATTCTTTTGGGTGGGGTGTTTACCTTACTTTTGAGGTGGCCAAGGGGAGTTTGTGAATGTCTTTCCTTTCAGTCTACAAATTATATCAGCCGTGGTCTGCACTCTGCAGCCTTCCCACATGCCCGCGCTTGTTAAAGCCCGGGGAAAGGCATTCTATGGTAACTCATTCCTGTGGATTTTTTCAAACCATGAAACATGGGCAGCCGGGGAGGTTGCAGAATGCTAGAGAAATATTTCCTGGAAATAAAAAAACCCAAACACCATCCTTGGCCACCTAAGCAACAATAAAGTAAGCTCATAACCACCCACCCACCGATATTCTAAATAAATTTTAATGTGCCCTGAGAATGGAATGTGGGGGGGGGAATGTGGGGGGGGAGTGGAAGTCTCTTTCACAGAGGAAGAAAACTTTTGAGAAACTGGAGGACAGGGTTCAACATAGCACTAAAATAGAGTACAATCTAATAGTGAACTTAAAGCATGGCATTTGTCCAATGCACAAAAGATCAATTCTGAACAAATGTTGTATGCATTCACTTAATCTTATCTCTTGAGGAAATGTGTTTATTTTCCCCTGTTCTAAAGGTGGTTTCACAGCTGGTATAGCACATTGGGAAGGACAGCCTGGCTGGGAGTCCAGATTCTGTGAGTTCAAATCCCTGCTCGTGTCTCCTGGGTGTAAAAGGCCAGCTAAAGATCACCCTCACAGTGAGTGGCTCAGGGGTTACATGCCCTGCCACCTGTGCAGCCGTGGGCAAGCTGCATAGTCCTAAGGAGCCCAGTTGCCCCCCAGCTGGCAGTTGCGGACAAGGAAGGGTCTGGCTTGTGTAACTGTGGCAAGCTGAGCAGGCTCTAGCCAGCTGGGGAGGACTAGCCTCAGAGGGAGGCAATGGTAAACCCCCTCTGAATACCGCTTACCATGAAATCCCTATTCATAGGGTAGCCATAAGTCGGGATCGAAGGAGTCCATAAAAAATGGTGGTTTCACATATTACATGGCAACAAATCTAACTTTGTGGAATCATTTGGTCTGGTATCCTGGCAAGTATAACTGCTTGAGCCTCATATTTTCAAACTCTCTCTCTCAAATTTATAGTTTATATTTTTAGATGTATGTTTTACATTTAAGTGCACACCTAAAATGCATAATGTGTGAAGAGGCTCTCAGAGTCTTGGGAAAGGCTCTTGTCTTAAATGATCTACAGAACAGGATATGAAATCACCCATTCTTTCTTCTTTTGTCAGGGCATTGTATTGCTGTCTTTTTGCTTGTGTCCAGCTATAAAGCATAGCCAGGGTTTAAAGCACGGTGCAGAAACCTCATTACATTGCATTAATTCCTATCTTCTGCAGGACTTAGACATTTGATGGATTTCTGTTGCTTGCTTGCAATGCAAAACTGGCACATGGTGAAAACTACAACTCCTTAATAAAAGGATTTTCAGCTTTCACTTTCTGTTGATATATGTTGTTATAATGCATGTGGGTAGGGTTTTTTTTAATGTGTATGCATAGTAAATTGCAAGCTTATACTAAGTCTTGAAGATGTACTGCATTCAAACATGGACAGAATCATTCCTTTTTTATGTGTTGTCTTGAGATCTGAGTTCTTGTTGGAAAGGAAACTATATTATGTTTAAAGTGTCTTCAAGCTTAAGTAGATCTATGCAAAGTGTTTCATTTGGTAGGCATGGCACCTTCGCCCATTTGTTTGGAAGCTATGTATGCAATAAAAAGGAGAGGGTTTAGCACCAATATAATGCTTTTTGTGTGATGGATCACAACAGCCCGGGAATATTTTATTGTGCTCTGTTTATCATGCTGCAACCATAGCAGAAGGGCCATGTTATGCTTTTATAACCTTTTGCTTATAGTACAAAGGTGGGCATCTTTAATGCTAGCAAGCTAGGAAATCATAATGGAGAAGTCTTACCTTGTGCATAATGCTGGTGCTCCAGCTGAAGAAAATCAATGAGGACAAAGCATTGATCTTGCAGAGTGCAAATGCAGTTAGCTCTGAAATACTCTGCTGGGCATTTTGTTATTAAAGTCATTTGATTGCACAACATGTTTGCTAACCAAGCTCTTAACATGCAGCACCTTACTAGGCTAAGCTTACTTCAGAGGGGCGTGTGTGTGTGTGTATTATATATTTGAGAGAAAGAAACAGAGGAAGAAATTCTCTCTTAAAAGAAGAGGGGAAGGGCTAGGGTTTTTGTTTTGTTTTGTTTGCATATGCTCAGTTCTACTTTTTTGCATGTTTGCCCAAGGCTAGACTAAATTGCCTTTTCTTCAATGACATTTCACAATGCCACCCAATATGTGATTGTCTCTCAGAAAGCAGTATGAATATGAATCATTTCGGGGGGCGGGGGAGGGGGCAAATCTGCTATGATGAATTTTATGTTATTCTGTGTGAGTTGGTCAATTTATTTTCCTTTTCCCTTCTATTATCATTATTATTACAGTTGTAAATGTGACCACACATAACCTAAAGGGCTTACCATATAGACAGATGCACCTTTTTATTTATATGTGGTTTATATTTCGTACTTGTCAGTGAAGTTTAGATATAGATATAGATAGATATATAGATAGATATTTCTCAACAGTGGGTAATAAATCAAGTATTTTAAAAGTGATTGCAGATTATTCATTTAGTGCTGTCACAAGAGAATGTTTTCCTTAATGAAAAATTATATCATTTCCTATCATGCTGAAACTCAGAGGTATACATTTATACTGAGAGGTGGAAAAGGGCTGACATGCTGGCTGTTCGTTGAAAAATAAACTTGTCTTGCCCAGTGAGGTATGGTCTGATATCACCAAATCCACTAAGTTAGGATTTTCCATGCTGAGACATTGCTTAAACTGGGAGCAACTGAAGGTGGTCTTTGTAGTACAAAGTGACACAGAGGTGGGGAGCCTCGTACCCTCCAGATGTTACTGGACTACAGTCCCCATAATCTCTTACTGTTAGCCATGCTGGCTGAAGCTGATGGAGTCTAACAACATCTGGAGGGCCCCAGGTTTTCCACCCCTGAAAATAACCCAATCAAAATGTAAGCCAATCCTATAATGATTAGGCCCCATTTATTATAATCACAACTAAAAGCCTTAACTTTGGCCTTGACAGAACGCACCATTATTTATTTATTTAGATGATTTTTATGTTGTCTTTCACCATCATAGATCCTCCCAAAGCGGCTCACAACAGAGGAATCACAATAAAATGATAAACGACATTATTAGCTACACAGTCAAAATCAATACACAATTTAACTCCTTCAATGTAAAAAACAAAACGAACAGCAGGAAATAAAACCCTGCACAATTACCACAGCTAGCCCCAGCAGTAATGAATAATGGCAAATTCAGAAGTGCAGGGTCCCTTCATGACAGTCATGCCAAGCACCCACCAGAGCCTCACCCCCTTTTCTACTTTCCCTCGCCTCTCTGGCTCTCCTTGTCATCTCGCAAGCCAATCAGCATGAAAGGAGAGGCTGTGTGTTAGCTATTGAGAAGAGTCTTCTGAGTGGCTGGCGTACCTCCTTTCATTCTAGTTTGCTCCAATCAGCATGAAAGGACAAAGGCTCTTCTCAGTGGCTAACACACTCCCATTTCATGCTGATTGCCTTTGGCTCATACACATGGACCTGGCTAGGACCCTGCTCCCGAAAAAGTAATGGGTCTATGACCCCCTGCATCCCTGGATGACTACACCCCTGGCCAGCCCCCTCATTCCCACCACAGGAGCAATACAATATGCCACTATCAACCATGCCTGCTTACCTTAACCAAAAATTGATTGGAAAAGAAAATTCATTAGGGCTTGCCTGAAATCAATAAAGCAGGGAGCCAAATCCAATTTTTAGGGAAGGGAGTTCCATGGGCAGAGGGCCATAGCTAAAAAGGCCCTTTATTGCATGTCCACCAGTCTGCTAGTACCCTGTCGTGTTACCAGTTGTGTGTGTGTCTACATACATGTCCATGTGAACCTGTATCTTACACATATGTTTACAGAAGTACTGCGCTGGGACTTTTTACTGGAGATGATTATATACCACAGATGTTATTGCAACGGGCCTCCTTACTTTGGACACACCAATAGTAGCTTGCTTATTTGGGGGGGAAATTAGAAACGACCCATACACGCCAATATTATCTTGCTTGCTTAGGAGAATTAGCAAGAACCACACAGCATGAAGATATTTAAGTGACCCTTAAGTAAAATAGTGTTGCGGCTTGAAGTGCCAGGACGGAAACGTAATACAGAAGGTGGTGACAAATTACACAGGTCACTCAGCCCACACCATACATTAGCTGAAGCAGTTTTTATTAGTGATACAGAGAGAAGCAGAGATGTGCCGTGTATGGAGTTCTGGGGAGGGTGTTTAGAAACCCAGCAGAAATGCAAAGAACCTAAACACACCAGGAAGGAGGAAAGGTCCCAAGCAAATAACAGAGGTCTGTATTTAGGGGAGTGAGATTCACGAAATAAGAAAAATGGAATGACAGGAACAGCAGTTGCGGTTGGTGGGGCAGGATGGGTTGGGCAAAGCTGGTTACCTGGCTTCCCAATGCTGGGGTTGCTGCACCTGCCATCTACTGAGAGGGAGAGAGGTGAGTCAGCGGGAAGGTTGGTGCAGTGTGGGCACAGCGGCAGAGCCAATCCAACATTCCTGATGCTGCCCCCTCACCACACTGACCTCCCTGCCACGTTGCTTCTCTCCCACTCAGTAACCAGCAGGAACCCCCACACTAGGAAGCCAGATGAGCAGCACTGTCCCACCCCATCCTGTCCCACCGACTGCTACTGCTTTATTGTTTCCTGGCCCAAGAAAGGAGGAGTACAGAGAACTGGCCCCTTAGGTTTTCACTGTCACCTGTGGGAGCACAGTCCTGGCTGGGTCCAGGAGTGCTGGCAACAGGTTATCCATTGATTTGAGGGGTGCGGTCCCTGACAGACAGTCACTTTGACTTCTGCAAGGGTACTTGTTTTCCAGTGATGGGTTATTCCTGCAATTGCTGTCTTCCCCTGCAACCCCAGCACCTCACACACCGTTTCAGACGACCCTACAAACCCTCCAGAACGGTGTGGGAGCTGCCACCAGGGGCTGTGGGCGGAGAGGAAATCAGCAACACTCTTCTCCCTGCTCCACCAGCAGGAGTGTCCCCCTGCGTGGAATGCCTCTTCTCAGGAGATGCTCCCGCCCATGGGAAGTTGGGAGACTGTTCATTACTTTTAATCCTGCTTTTTTTCCGCAGACCTGTCCATCTCATCTCACATGCGGTTGGGACCACAAGCCTCAGATGCTAATCTCTGATTAGTAAGCAAGCTCACGTGTGAGCAGACAGGCCTTGAGAAAACTGGGCCAAAGCTGTTTAGGGCTCTAAAGGCTAACACTAAACATCTTAAACTGAGCTTGGAAACCTGTGTCGTATAGTAGAACAGGGATGGACAGAGATGAATTACCACCAGCAAGGAAGATGACATTAACTCCTGGGGTGCTACCTGCCAGTTCTCTGCAAGCCAAATGAATACACTTTTCTCAGAGAGTAGCCTATCAAATGTGCTAAGCAGCAGAAGAGGTAGTTGGAATTTACATTAAGCACACATGGCTGAGAGTTAACCTGTTACTTTTATTTTTCAAAAGAAGCCCCTTTATTATGAGTAACCAAAATGTCACAAAATAGCTACCAAGCTTTTGAGTCCACTAGAAGTGTTCATTAGGCTAGATTAGGCAGAAGGAGGGGAAAATCTGCCTTGGTATTAGCCATAATGCCTTCATTGGTCAAACATTTATTTTTGTCCTGTGGTCTAAGAAGGGGTATGAATATTATTATCATTTATGATTATTACATTTGATGTTATTACCTTCACCCAAAGGTCCCTGGGTGGGTCACAACTGTTTATGTTATGGGGATGCAGCTATGGGAATTGACATGAAGAGTGCTAATACTTCAGAATTTGTCACTACATCACCGCCGGAAATAAATAGGCAGCCAATGAAGATAATGCAGGTTTCCAATCTCAGATTTTCAGATAGTTGTCTGAATGCTACATTTTGAACCCATTCAAGTTTTTCGACTCTTTTTAAAGCAGGGGTGGAGGACAACATGCAGTCCTCCAGGCTTCTTTATCTGACAGTGTGATTGGCTGGGGCTTGACTACAGTGGGAGAAGAAGTGAATATATGGCTGGATGTTGGTCAGGGTCAGTTCGTATTGGTAAGGGCTTGGTGTTCATGGGGGACAGCCAGCCGCAGAGGAAGACCGGACAGGAACAGGATCTAGGAAGAAGAAAGAAGACCTGAATTAAAGGCAGAGTGGCTTGGTTGCTGAAGACTTGCTGGGGTAGCCGAATCACTTGGCTCAAGCTGAAGGGGTGAATTTTGCAATGCAGTTGGTTGACCAAACAATGTTTACAAAAATGCATATATTAGGGGAACGTGTGCATAGAAATGAATATATAGCCTACAACAATGTGTTTATTAGGAGAAATTTGCACTAAAATGCTGGACAATTTTCACAAGGATTTCTTTTTAAAAAATTAGCAAATTGCCACAGAAATGTGGAGAACTGAATTTAAGATTGGAAAAATGAGACACTGAGAGAACCGAAACTGACAAAATTTTCCATCCCCAGCTTCAATAGGTAAGTAGGAGTTGTTAATAGAATAAGTAAAGAAATACCCTCCTTGACTCCACAGAATCTATTGATAAATTGTCCTTCCAACTCATGGAGGGAAATTTGAACAGCAATGGGAGGTGAGGCTTACATGGTCACCCTCCCTCTCCCTCATCGCATGAGGAATTAGAATGCCTGCATAAGGCTTACGTCATTTTGTCTATTTTACATGCAGATTATACACACAGATTGCCATGATCCAGTTCCACTGGTGTACTCACGGCAACTGAACCCTTTGTTAGCTTTGTATCATTCTGTTCATGCTATTGGCTCATACTTAATGAGCTTTGGATCATGCAATTCAACAGGAGACTGAATAGCCTGTGCAGCCCCTTGGGACATATTACAGGCCTTGCTACAGATGAGCTTTCAAACTCACCCTCTACTGCTCTTTATCCCCTAACTTTCCAGGTGAGGGACACAAAAAGGGAGTTTACAGGAGCTCCTCATGAAACAGGTCCAGAATTCTCACAAGATGAATGCAGGATGAATGCTCATTGCCATGTAACTGTCCCGTAAACAAATCAGAACAAATGCTCCATAAAAATTGGACATGGCCTAACCACCATGTAAGCTTTGTGCAAGCAAATCAGGATGAATGTTGAATAAACAGATTGTCTGGGGGAGCCCACAGATAGAATGAAACTGCAGAATCCTCACTGCATGGATGAAAGGAGGTTGCACAGCAGCAGTACTCAGCAGTTTGAACCTGCTGTTTTTCAACAAAATTCTACTTTCCTCAGCAGTTTTTACCAAGTCCTGCTTCCTGACTTTTCAGATTGTTACTAAATAGTTCATCTTCCATGGATGTGTCGAAGCCATGAGACTCTACTTTAGAAAGACTGTTTTGCTTGTTTGTTTTAAAAATTAATTGCATTATATTGTAGCCCAAATTTTAAACCAATTCATAATACCTGTTTAATTCACTTGTCCACACACACTGATTACTTTACATACAGTGTTACTGTCTTCCAAACGGAATGGTACTGTGTGCATTTTAGAAAATAAACCAAGTCCACCCCCTGCCAACCTCTCAGCATTTCTCAGCATCCCTACTGGAGTCAGTTTAATTATTCATTGTGAACTATCTGAATGCAGCTCTGTTCTTCATTCGTGAATTGCTTGAGAAATGATCCCAATTTTAAGAAAATAGACCTTATGCATCTGTGCTGAATAGTTTAATGTGAACAAATTTCAGCCTATGGCTTATTCACGAAAGGGCACTTAACACTGTTTGCTATTCACTATTCATGGTGTCTGTGTGTTTGCACATCTATGTGAGATGTTATTATTGCTTCTGCTTCTAGGTAGAATGACAGCACATTTTAAAAAGCAAATATTATCAGACAGATATACAGATAGGTGCCTAGTGACCTTCAAATTTTGGATTTTCAGATAATTTTCCAACTGTTTTTTTTTCTTGAATGCTTGTGGTAGGCAGTAATAACATGAGAAAATAAAGATAAAATGTACAATTAAAATAAAAAATTCTATGGGCAGGATGACTATGATCTTGTGTCTTCACACTCACATATCCGTCTCTATCTATGCTCAGGCAAAGAAGAAGCACTGTTAGAGGACTTATTCCAGCCAGGCTAAAACACTCGGGGTGGCACAAAGCAGGGTTGATAAGAGTGTGGCTCAGGAGGAGGTGTGGCCTTGGGAAAGTCCTGAGGGCCAGATGGAGAGGCCTGAAGGGCCACATTCCCCCCCCAAAAAAAACAAACCTTGAGGTTCCCTATCTGTGCCTTAAACTATGTTTGTCTGTTAAGTTTACACTTGCCCTAAAAGGCAGCATTCCAATGTTTGGAACAATTCCAATGTCCCAATCAGTAGCACAAAGTTAGCTGTATATTTGTAAAAGTGCTACACTGTGTTACCTGTTACACCAGCATCCAGTCCTCACTGTAGTGGGACGAGGGGAGATGCATTTATTTATTTTTGCATAATACTGGCACAAGAGTTCCTTGGTTACTTTTCTGTTTTCTATACTGCCAGAGGTCTTTGTAGCCTTTCTTTTGCAGAAGATCCAAATGCTGCCGAGAGGCAATGTATGCCCTTGCTGCATCTCTGTCAATGTCATGCGTTTAATCTAGTCTTCACCTTCAAGTCGGCGCACTCACCTGGAGGGAGAGTTCCGGGACTTAACAGGATTACCGTTTTAAATCTCAGATATTGTATATTCTGAATCTTCAAGGTGTTATGGAAATAAAAATCTGGGCTCTTCTGCTGCTGCAGCAGCTCCTCTCCGAGCGAAGGATTTGATCTGAGCTTTCGCCTGCTGCTCCATCCCCCCTTCTTGCTAAAATATGCATGACATCATTGTCTAGTTTCAGCTTGTTACATTAATCAAAACCCATCCTGTTTTATAAAACTGGTGTCCTGCAACTCAAGCATTTGAAATGCAGAGCGTTAGCAAGCAGCTGCTGGTACCATGAAGGAAAGAGAGTTGAGCCAGGCACAGACTGAATTTCAAGTGACTGAGCAGCAGCCTCTTTATCTTTGGGTGACATAACCAGGAATTGTGGCTGTGTTCTTCAAGGCAATGAAACCTCGAGCCACGGTTCAGTCATTACACAGTCGCCTCCCAGCAGTCTTTCCGGAACCACTGATGAGTATGACCTTTGGGGGCGTGGAGGAAGAATACACAAAGCCTTGATTTCTGCACAGTTAAATTTGACAAAAGGAACCCTCCCGTGGAACTGAACCACAACAAAGAGCTTGACTCTGACTAAACACGTACATGAACATTTAATGAAAGATGCACAGTTGATGCTAAAGGAATCCTTTCCCCCTCCTCTTGTTTCATGCTTTTTAGACTGTGACTCTGTGGGCAGGGACTATTATTTATGCAGTCCTGTAAAGTGCCTCATGCATATTGGGTGCTTTAGCAATAATAAATAAATGAAGGCTCCAATTCTTTGTATTCTTACTTCTTCATCATCATGAAGTTTACAAATGATTGCAGCCTTTGGGGGGGAAATATCTTGGATAAACTCAAGGAACTCAATTCAGTTATTCCGTTGCATGCTTTTGGGGTGCTCTTGTTCTCCAAACAGCACCCCTCCCCTCAGTTTTCTCATGTGACTATCTATCTGAGAGTCCAACTGAACAAACAAACACACAAACCAACGAAAAACCACACCTGGACCACATTTACACCATACATTCTCTGGGAAGAGGGACTAACTGTTAAACCACTCTGTAAGTTGTAGCTCTGAGGGGTAATAGGGGTCTTCTAACAATTCTCAGCAGCCTTCACAAACTACACTTCCCACAATTCTTTGGGGAAAGTCATGACTGTTTAAAGTGGAATCATAGCGGAAGAAATGCATGGTGTGAATGTGGCCCAGATATAGGGCTAATTCAAATCCTACTGGAATTCTAGGTGTCCCAAATATATAAAGGGTATCTGTCAAAAGCAACAGAATGAAACGACAAAGGGAAGGAAAACCCAAGTTGTTTGATATGGATTTCACATGACATTGCTCAAAATTAAAGACACAGGCACAAGAATTGTTTCAACATTGATCGTAATGAATTGGAACAATGTTTTTCAGTATTTATTTATTTATTACATTTATATACCGCCCCATAGCTGAAGCTCTCTGGGCAGTTTACAGCAATTAAAAATGTTAAAAACAAATATACAAATTTTAAAACACAAAAAACAATTTAAACACACAATTTAAAAACACATGCTAAAACGCCTGGGAGAAGAGGAAAGTCTTGACCTGGTGCCGAAAAGATAACAGTGTTGGTGCCAGGTGCACCTCATCAGGGAGATAATTCCATAATTTGGGGGCCACCACTGAGAAGGCCCTCTCCCTTGTTGCAGGGAGAGGGCGGTGGTGGTAGCCAAGCAGCAGCAGCAGCAGCAAGCAGGCAGGCAGGCAGGCAGGCAGACAGCTGCAGCAGATGGCTCTCCTTTCCTGGGCAGTGGTAGTCCCCTTCTTTGTGTAGGCACTGGGTCTGGGTCAGTATGAATGTGGGGACCCATAAAGTTCAGCCCAAAGCAAACTGGACCACCTTATTTCATTGATCTAAATTTCACAAGAAACCCTTATCAATGGCCTCTCATGCCAAGTTGGATATATCTAGCTGTATATATTTTGTATATCTTTGTGTTAGAAGCAGGGCTGGCTCCAAAGGGTGGCCAGGTAGGGCCCTGGCTGAAGGGCCCCCTGTTATGGTGGTGGAGTAGTGCCCCCCTTCCATGGCAGGCTCCCTTCCACAGACAGCAGGGAAGGAGCGCCCTGCCTGCTTGCCAGCCCACTTGCTCGCTGGTCTGCCCACACCTGCTCGGTCGCTCTACCCCATGCCCACCTGCTCACCCTCCCCCCTGCCCACTCCCTCACTCGCACTCGCCCACCCGCTCACCCTCCCCCTGCCTGCTTGCTCACCCTCCCCCTGCTCACCCTCCCCAGCCCACTCCCTCGCCCTCCCCCACCCACCCTGCTTGCCTTCCCCCACCTGCTCACTTGCTCACCCTCTCCCCTGCTCACTTGCCCTTCCCCTGCCCCTCACTCACTCACTCGCCATCCTGCCCCCCTCGCCTGCCTGACCTCCCGCTCCTCTGCCTGCCTGGTAGGTAGGTGGGGCGTGCATGTGTGTGGGTGCCAGGGCCCAGGGCAGGCTGGTGCCCAAGGGCCCCGGCATGCCTGGGGCCAGCCCTGGTTGGAACTGTATATGCTGTGATGATAATGTAGAACGATTCCTTACTGGAATATTGTATATGTATATATGAGATTGCAAGTTGTCTATTACTCTTTATCCCATTGTGGATATTACTGAGGAGGAAAATAAAATCAGATATAAAGAAAAGGAACAGCAAAGGCTGAGGTTTTACTTCTGTGGTTAAACAAAGTAGAGAACAACCAGGAAATGGGGGGAAATGCCAAATCTGGTCCATAGAAACTAAGAGAGACTTGACAGATGGAGAATTCTAGGTCAGCTAGGTCCATGATATTCAGAGGGTTCAGTGATGTCTTTGTGGAGGTCAGTTTTTTTAATGCTTAGGATTTTGTGTTTTCTGTACTCTCAGAGAAACCCCAAAATCTTCTTGAAGATTCAAATTTAGTGGCTTCAAACCACACTTTTCTATATTATGTTTGTCTCTGTGTTAGACAAGTGGTTGTTGGTGCCCCAGAAATGTTGTGGTGCTCAAAACTCCATCTCTACTTCCAACCCATTTTCTGCTCCAGCTCAGTCCTCCCACATGAACCCATCTGAAGGAGCCCCACCCGACTCTGGACATAGGACATCTTTCATTCCACACATCATACCACAGAAACATTGGCAGCTGCGTAATACTGACTCATTCCATTGGCCCATCCAGTTCAGTATTTTCTACACCAGAGGTTCCCAAACTGTGGCCCATGGACCACTAGTAGTCTGCGAGCTTCATTCAGGTGGTCTGCAACATATCCATATTAAATACTCAGATTGGTTTTTAATTGTATTTTTATTGCTTCTTTTATTTCTTCTATTGTAAGTTATTGTATTACCATTTGAATTCTATGGAATGCAATAGAAGAAATAAAAGCAACAATCAAAATACAATCAAAATCATACGGCATCTAGCACAACACATTACAATTGCTACAACTGGCAGAAAAAATCATTAAGTGGTCCATCAAGACTATCAGCAATTCTCAAGTGGTCCATGGGAAAACAAGCTGGGGAACCATTTGTCTATACTGGCTGGTGGTGGCTCTTCTCCAGGATTCAGCCAAGGGACATTCCCAGCCTACCCAGAGATGCCTGGGATTGAACACAGGACCTTCTGCATACAAAGCACTGAGCTATGGCCCTTCCCAGCTCTTCCCTGAAACTCTGCTCTCCAAACCAATCTTCTTTACAAGAACACAGATGGGACTATATTTTCTGTCCAAATGTTCACACTGTTGACAGAGTCAGCATGAAAGTGTACCTAATTATATTGGAGTGAATTGACAAAGAGGAATAACAATACTGATCCCTTCGAAAAGGCTCTTGGAAAACACACCAGCCAGGAATAGGGCTTAATGTCTAAACAGGTAGATTAGATTCTATAATCTTTGGCAAGACATTGTTGAGCCCAGTACACAAATCCTACCATCAAGGACCAGTATCAGGACTCAGCACAGCTGGACATCACCTGAGGACTAAACTCTAGCAACAAGGCTGCTTTGGACCTTCAGAGCCCCCTGACCCCTCTTTCTGTTGTTGCCTGCTCACTTGAACTCGTTCAGTGTGCAAGCAATGACAAAAGATATCATTATTTATTTATTTATTTTATTATTTGATTGAGATCCAGTATGGTGTAGTGGTTAAGATGCTGGACTACCACCTGGAAGACCAGGGTTCTAATCCCCACACAGCCATGAAGCTCACTGGGTGACCTTGGGCCAGTCACTGCCTCTCAGCCTCAGAGGAAGGTAATGGTAAAAACCCCTCTGAATACCGCTTACCATGAAAACTCTATTCATAGGGACACCGTAAGTCGGGATTGACTTGAAAGCAGTCCATTTCCATTTTCCATTATTTATTTATTTAATTTAATTTATATACCGCCCTAAGCCCAAGGGCTCTCTGGGCGGTGTACATAATATTTGATTTATATCCCACCCTTCTTCCTGGCAGGAGCCCAGGGCAGCAAACAAAAACACTGAAAACTTTTAAAACATCATAAAAACAAACTTTAAAACACATTAAAACAAAACATCTTTAAAAATGTTTTGTTTAAAAAAGCTTTTAAAACATCATCTAAGATTAAAAACATTTTTAAAAAGGTTTAAGAACATATTAAAAAGCAATTCCAACACAGGCACAGACTGGGATATATCTCAACTTAAAAGGCTTGTTGAAAGAGGAAGGTCTTCAGTAAGCACCAAAAAGATAAGAGATGGCGCCTGTCCAATATTTAAGGGGAGGGAATTCCAGAGGGTAGGTGCCGCTACACTAACGAATTTCCTATGTTGTGTAGAATGGACCTCCTGATAAGATGATATCTCCAGGGGTCCTCACCTGCAGAGCACAGTGATCAACTGGGTATATAAGATCTTGTCATCTCTTTCTGGGCCATGGTGAGGATTATACCCAAAGGCAGAGGACAAGTGAGAGTAGTGACAGTGGTACAAAGATGGGGCCACACAGGAAGGGGGGGTCCACTGAAGGCATCTTGTACAACCCCATCTTCCATGTAGATCTGGAGCCCACGCTGCCACCATTCATATATTGGGTCCTTCCAGAGACATGTGTTTTTGCAGTCTTGACCAAGCAGCACATTTTGGCCAGGAAGTTTAGCAAAGCCTTGGTGAATTACCATACAGGAGTGGTGTGCTGGGATGTATTTGGTGCTTCATTAGTTGTGCAGGCTTTACCCAAAGGTGGTCGAACCCTCACACCCAGATCACAAACATGCAGTTTAAAGCTCAAACAAGACTTTTAATTGCTTAGGACTTTTTTTCCTAGGCAGATTTAAAGCAAACTAGACCACATTTATATGTTGAGTCATGACTTTTTGCTCACGGGCAGAGTTCGATTCCAACGGAAGGAGGAAGTCGAATCTCCGGTAAAAGGGGTCGAGGTCCACTCAGCCTTCCATCCATCCGTGGTCGGTAAAATGAGTACCCAGCATATGCTGGGGGGTAAAGAAAGGCTGGGGAAGGAATTGGCAATCCCATCCCATATATATGGTCTGCCTAGTAAACGTTGCAAGATGTCACCCTAAGAGTCGGAAACGACTCGCAATATAATTGCGGGGACACCTTTACCTTTTTTTAATCCAATAGAAGTGGCCTTATTTTATTTTTTGCCTTCAGAGCATAGCCACATAGTTGAGCCTCAGCAGGAAAAATGACTTAAATTCAGACTAGATGACCTTTTCATTGAAAAGCAAACGCAGTCCCTAGGACAACTTAGGTGTGCCCTCCTCCATCCACTGTTATGAGATGCAAATTTACCAGAGCTTTTGTGTGCTTTTCACACCGTGATGGCAGCTTCTTCTTTGTTATTGTTGCTGTTGTTGTTTGTCTTTGGCGCTCATTAATTGGCTTCAAGTTCCAGCTTGCTGGAAACTGGAGTGTAAAAATTTCAGTCATAACAAAACATTGTCAGTATGATTTGGTAAGCAAATATTCATTAAAGACTCAACACTCTTTCTTATTCCTGAGAACTTGTTTGGTTTGGTTTAAATAGCGAACTTAATCTCAGCTGAAACAGTGTTACATTCGCGGCTTGTCATCTCTGGGAGAGTCGACTCTGGGTCTGCATATGTGGGAGTTAGCACCCTCGGGATAATATGTTAATTACAAAGCCAGGAAATCATGTTCTGCATCGGATTGGTGAAAAGTCTTTATTAACTGCTTGGAAATAGTTAATTCTTCATTAGTCAGAATGCTGAACCAGAAGCTGCTACCTATGAGCCATTGATTGGAGTTTATGGAAGCAATAACTTCCCTGGAAAAACGTTTGTTACCTCACTTAATGACCATATTTTAGACAATTAACCTTTCATGGGAGGTCAACAACAAAATGGATGTTAACTGCTTGTAACAAACCGATACCTTTGCAATGAATATTCAGATGCCTTTAATGTTTTAGATGCTTTCTCCCCCACCCCACCCCTGCAAATCTGTTATGATAATAGCAAACTTTGTGCGACAAGATTAAGAGTTTTCTCTTCCTTTAAGAAATAACACCGTATGAGGCACACGCAAGCTGATACCGCCCCATTCTTTTCAATGTCACAAGAGCACCACTTCCGATAGCAGGTTTGGTGTAGCAGACAGAGTATCAGATTAGGTCTGGGGGAAAGCAGCTTCAAATCCTGACCCCTCCCCATGGTGGTGGTTGGCATGGTTTATGACCTGGGACCTTCTGCATGCCAAGCAGATGCTCTGCTACTGAACGATGGTATGCTGATGACAATATATTATTTTATAGGGTGCCTTCAGACTGTCACTATTATGTAGGAAGGATTCAAGCACACACCGGAAATTTAGTTTTGCACAACTAAAGTAGATTAAAGTGCTCTGTTTTTTTCCATACAAACAGCTTGCCCTTTTTTTGTGGTTAGGAAAGTGATGTGGAAATACACTTAAAAGTGTGGGACGAATGAATGATTAATGGGAAGGCGTATAAACACCCTACAAGCAAATTGGGATGAATGCTCATTGTCATATAATCTCCCTGACTAATGCCAAATATGTAAAGACTGGGCATAGTCTAACTGGGCATAGTTGCTTTGCACTAGCAAATCAGGATGAATGCTCATTCAAAAATCCCATTTTTTGTGCCAAATCTAAAGCATTGTGATCGGCTAAAAAAATTAATGTGAGAAGGAAACAACAATCAATGGACAACTGGTCCGTAATCCAACAGGACTGGGCTATAATGATAGCCTGTGCTTTCTCTATTTCAAATATGGAACAGTTTATGTACTGGAATGTTTGCCTTCTATGGCAGACGAGTCCTAGTTGTGTTTCATGGATTCCATACCTGAGAGATGGAAGGGTGGCAGTAGATATATTCAATGGACTGTATAAGTATAATAGAGTTTTTGAATCATTTTTGTTTTTCAAACTTGGATAAAAAATGCTTCTGTAATGGCATTGTGAAGGGGGTACCAATCTAGTCAGAGAGCACTCTGGATCCCAACCCATTTCCTCCCCCCCCGCTTTAGAGTGCTGCATGGCATTGCCAGAACACACATGGTGCCATTTGATTTCAATCAGATGAAAGGCTTTTGGGTTTGTATGGGGGAAAATGATATTAGTTGTGTATAACTATTTACTAGCTTAACTGATCGGTAACTAAATGAGGTTTAATGAAAACAACATATTCACCAAGTAGGAAAGAAATAAGTTTTTTTATGGTGGAGTTGGAACCTTAAATCTAGTCATAATAATTCATTAAATATAATATGTATTTGATTGTTGCGTGAAATAATTATATGTGGGAGACATAGTATAATTTATTGTTGTGATTTTTTGTGGAAATTTAAATTAAATAAAGATTTCTGGCATCACAATAATGATTTACTATTCATGTATTAACAATATGTTTAATAAATTTTTCCAAATCACAATAATGCAATGGCATTGGTGGCCTAACTGTTTTTAAACTCCTTTCCATGATAATAATCCAGCCGTGCACAACAACAGCAATGGTTGTTAGATCAATCACTGTAATGATGCAAAATGTATCTGCTAAAGAGCTTCATTATGGCCTCTGTGTCTATTGACAAAGGAGACACATGGATTCATTTCATCCTAAATAATTTCCCTCTCTGGCGGCTATTTTTCCTGCTGTGGGACATTTTATATGCATCTTGCTTCTTTAAACCTCCTTTGTGAGTTTTCATCCTGTAAACAAGCTTGAGCGAATTAGCCAGCCTTTAGTAATAAAAATATTAAAAACAAAATCATCATCTTCATTATCTGGATTTCTTATTGTTTTGAGAATATTTATTAATGGGAAGTCTGTATTCATATGTGTCTCTAGTTTATGGTGGATGTATATTATTTGTTTATTTAAGGTCACTTTGCTGAAGGTAGGGTCTGCTCAGTGCTTGGATGGGGTTGCATTATGGAAGAAAGGTGGGAAATAAATTGAAGGAGAAAATATCATTAAGCAGAATGAGGCAGCTGTCTAGGGTGGGTGGGGTGTGCCACCAAAGCATTGGAGATCTGTGTGTGACATACCCTGCCCTGCATCCCTATACTACTCTTCTGCTGTCTTATGGGGGAGGAGGCAAACCCACCTACAATTTTGAATGAAGTTTCAACTGCCAGTCCAGTTGGAATTGGGGGATGGTACAGCACCATCCGGTCCTTCATCTGAGTCAGCAAAATGTCTAGGCCTGGCCTTGCAGAGGGCATATGGAGTTCTTCCCTCCTCCCCCTCCCTTTATCTTCACAATACCCTGTTAAGTAGGTTAATTGTGAGGTAGATTAATCCAAAAGAGATTGATTAGCCCAAAGCCACACAGTGTCCTCTTTCTCATTGGGTTCCTGAGAAAATGGGGAACTTGCCAGCAGCAACACCAACATGCACAACAACCAAAGCAGTATCCAGGGCCAGTCTGAGGTTAGGGTGCAAGCAAACAGAGTCTATAGCAAAGGGTCAGGCAAGAAGCAAAGTCAGAGCAATCCAAGGTTGGGGTTCAATCAGTCCATGGGTAAAGTGGAGGGGCACTTAAAGGTCAGCAGGAGAGCAGACAGCAGATCAGAGCATAGTGTTGGTATATAGATGTTGTTTCAGCAGCTCTTCCAGCCTAGCCCTTGGTGTTCTGACCTGGAGCTGTTGGAACCTCATCCTAGCCTCAGCTACCTCCTGTCAATCCCCTGCATCCAGAGGTCTCTTTGAGAGGAATGTCTTACTCTCAAGGAGTCTTTACCTGTAGTTGGGCACTTCTCTGGATGTGTTTCCATTTGGCATTTGAGGCACCACTTTTCCCTTGGGCTTGGGACCTATTTAAACTCCTACTGGGAGAAAGGGCGGGATATAAATCTAATAAATAAACTCAATGTCAAAGGCCGAACTCACCTTGGGTGCAGATGCCCCTCCTCAGCCTTGTTGCAGGGCCCTGGCTCCTTGCCCTCAGTTGGAGCCTGACCCAGGGCGTGGTGTAAGGCCAGAGCCTTCTGGTCATCCTCTAATGAGGACTCCCCCAGCTGAGTCATAACAACTAGTGAGCTTCATGGTAAACAGGATTTGAATCCAGGTCTGTGACAGTCCAACCACTGCACTAGTCTTATTTCTGAAGACGGTTCGGAAATTACAACTGGTACAGAATGCGGCGGCACAGCTGATTAAGAATGGCCGCCGCCGGGATCATATCACTCCAGTGCTAGAAGACCTACACTGGTTACCAGTTGTCTACCGAGCCCAATTCAAGGTGTTGGTGTTAACCTTTAAAGCCCTATATGGTTTCGGTCCAGTCTATCTAAAGGAGCGCCTCCAGCATCACCAAATATGCCGCCTGACAAGATCAGCCTCACAAGACCTTCTCTTGGTCCCACCAGTGAAAACAGCTAGGCTGGTGCAGACCAGAGAGAGGGCATTCTCGATTGTGGCCCCCACCCTCTGGAACTCTCTCCCATGTGATCTTCGCCATGCCCCCTCCCTGGTAGGTTTTCGCCAAGGATTAAAAACGTGGCTGTTTCAGCGGGCATACAGGATTCCTAGGTAATTTTAGTTTATAACGTACAGATGTGGGTGGGTTGATTATTTGAAGACTGATGTTGGAACTGTATTTATATGTTGTATCTTATTTTAATCTATGTACGCCGCCTAGAGTGGCTGTTCATTCGGCCAGATAGGCGGCCTAAAAATAAAATTTTATTATATTATTATTATAAAATAAATAATCTGAGTGGAACAACAGTTGCCTATTTTTAACCTGGCAAATTATGAGCTGTCCATACATTTGCTGGATCAATGGTATGTAGACCTATTTTGATAATTAAATATGTATTTGCAAAACAAGCCACTAATGCCTACTGGACATTATGGCTGCATACACATTATACATTTAAAGCACATGACGTCCCCCTAAGAATCTGGGAACTGTTTAGTTTGTTAAGGGTGCTGGGAATAGTAGCTGTGTGAAGGGTGAGCTATAGTTCCCAGGATTCTTTGGGGAAAGCAACATGCTTTAAATGTACGGTGTGTACACAGCCAACTTCAATTTTGAGAGTGAGTGCAAAGGACAAAATAACACCTTTATACATTGCATTGATGCAAAACTTTCTCTTTGACATATGAACTTCGGGAGCGGGATTTGAAATCAACCAATTCCTTAGTTAGTGCTCTTTGACAATGTGATCTTCTGCAGAAGGGGAAATTGAAATCAACTAACTCCCTGTCCAGTCATTTAAAGGTCACAGTGAAGACTACACAAGTGGGAAGAGCTGAGATGACCCCAATGGCTTGGCCCCTGTTGCATCACTGTGCCTGGCTCCAGAACCCTCCATCAGTTGCAGGACAAACATCATGAGCAGGGAGGTTCTCCTACTCATGCAGGCTCACTGCCCAGTTTAGAACCCTAATTAAGCAAGCCTCTAAATTACACAGAGAGCCCACATGTAGATGATAGGCTTACCACTGCAGACTTCTGGCCTGTAACATGCAGAGGGTTGCTGAGCTGGGTGTGGTGACACAATGAAGGGAGTGGGGCCAATGGGTTTGCCTCTCTTACTATACCTGTTGAAATCCAGTCTTCTACACTGCGCTTAAAGGCACTGAAGCTCTATCTTCCATCTGGCTACCCCACCCCCACCCCGCTGATCCTTCCTTTAGATGAGGGGCAGGATTTAAATATAAATAACATGGTTACCCCTCCAGCGATAAGATTCTTTGTTGTTCTAACGTGCTGACAACTCTAATCAATTAGTAAAATGCAAAATATGTACATGCAAGACTTATTAGTGTGTTTTAAATCTGGTCGGTGATTATTAGTGTTCAGTGAGTAATGAACTTCCATGTCTTGCTTCCGGGGGGGGGGGGGGAGCCTTTCATGGTTTCTGTTCATCCCATATGGCACTCTGATGAGCTTACACTCCTTCTTAAGTACTTGGGTATAGCAAAACAAGAATAAAGCTGAAAGAAAGTGAGTCATATGTGTTTGTCTTTACTTTCACTGCATGAGATAATGTGGAGGTGTTAATTACAAGACTTCACTGAGTCTTGACTAATAACAGTGTGCAAACAAATGGATGTCAGCCTCAGCTTCAGAAAAGCTTCTACTAATAAGGTAAAACTAGCAATTAGAGCTGACAGTGAAGTAATACTTTGCCTGGAATATTCATGTGTGAAGTTTTCCTTTTCATTTGCCTCTGCCTGTCCAGATGGAAACTAAGAATAGGAGCCTACAGTCGTTCAGTTAAATGATTTAAATATCATTTGGTGTGCTGGGACATTGAATTAATTCCCTCTTTGTACTAATGCATTGACCCTTGGCATCAAAGCAGACATGCAATGTTCATGAAGATTTCCCAATCTGTGACCTTGGAGTAACAGAAACAAATGGAATTCCCAGGAGAAAGACAGCTCTAACTGGATAAAATCACAAATTGTGTATATGAAACACCATTTATTTCATTTACATTCTAGACTTTGGCTGCTTAGGATTCAATGAGAATAAATATTATTACCTCAGTGGTAACAATGACGGCTCACTTAAATCTAGTCTTCTTCTCCCATCCCAACCTGCATCCCCCTGTATCCATTCCTACCAAATCGGTTTTGATATGGTTCTTGAAGCTCACACGTTACGTTTCCATTCTGGATGAATACACACAGAAAGTCCCTACTCATTCAGTTCTCTCTCAGGTTCCTGGATTAAGAACAACAAATCCAATACTTAATAATTTCTTACTGGTGCCTCCTAACTGATTGTAAATTATGGATGTAATTGTATTATTTCTCAGTTGTCATTTTCTTTCACTGTATTCTACACTGTTACTTCCCGTTAGCACTGATAATCAACTTCAGATAATACTTCATAAGTTATGAATAGATTTCTGATACATAGGCTGCAGTCCATTACCTAGGATAAGCCCCATTGAACTCAATGAGACTTAGGCCTTTTTTCTTCCTAAATATACAAATCCAGAGTACATCTAATGTACCTATGTTATCTGCAAAGTGCCAGGTACACTCCCCACCCCTCACCTATATCAATTGCATATGTATTTGGACATGTTGATAACATTGTTGGGAGCAGTCAGAAGAGGTGCTGTTGTACACCTATACCATTCTAATTTGGAGTGCCATATCATGTTCTTATACCTTCTGCATCAGCTAATTAGATGTAGGAGCACAGCATTTCTACTGACTTCTGCTCAGAAGTAAGTCCCATTGAGTTCCATCAAGCTAACTCCTTATCTTTTAAATGTTTTTTGGTGGCTGCATCAAGCTGGCTGAAGTATAAATTTAGTGTTTGCAATATACTACAGTGTAATCTGCTTTTATATGTGTGCATGCTTCTATAAAGTTATTGTTATAGATCTTTGAGAAGAGGTGGGCGACCCATATAAGTAAAGAAAGAAAATAATATGTAGTTGCTCACAGTGGGAATCATCAATGTAACAGGGTGCAGAGGACTGCTAAATCATGCTGACGATGACTTTTCTAGGTTTTCCTTTTAAGCTAAAGTGGATTTAGCACCATTTCAGTGGTATCAAACTTTTATTTTCACACTGGGATACCAAATTGGCAATACGTAGCCAAAAACAGTCCAAATGTTGTTAGTCCCACTGATTCCTCCCCCTTGGTTGCATTTCTTTAGGCTAGGGTTAAATTATGGTTGTTCTCATAATAAATGGCAATTTCCAATCTAGGGAGACTAGAAATGTGGTATTTTAATACAAACGTTTTAATACAGTTTAATACGACGAAATGATTAAAGATCCAGGAATATATGCAAATTCTTCATAATGAGGTGGTATGCACATAATGCTAAGTCAAACTATGGCATAGCACAACTGCATGAGTATGTGGGCTCCCAGAGAGGAAATCACGGAAGCTGCATTCCTCTATGAGTCCCTGAGTCCTTCTGTTGCTATGCTGCTGTGAGCTAAGCCATGGGTTTGGATCAGCATGTCATCTGGGCTCATGGTGTGTCTCCTTCAGACAAACCACAAGCTGTAAATCCAAGAACAAACCTTGGTTACAGCTCATGGTTTGTCTGAAGTGAGACAAACCACAAGCCTGGGTTTGGACAATGAAAATGGAAATGGACTGCCTTCAAGTCGATTCCAACTTATGGCAACCCTATGAATAGGGTTTTCAAGGTAAACGGTATTCAGAGGTGGTTTACCATTGCCTTCCTCTGAGGCTGAGAGGCAGTGACTGGCCCAAGGCCACCTAGTGAGCTTCATGGCTGTGTGGGGATTCGAACCCTGGTCTCTAAGGTCGTAGTCAAACACTCTAACCACTACACCACACTGGCTCTCGGGTTTGGATAATACTGTAATCTAAACCATGGTTTCACTCACAGCAGTGGTGGCTGGTGCCCACCGGGCTGGTGGGACACCAGTCTGGGGGACCAGCAGTAGATGACCACAGAGCCACTGTGAGGCACAGCCACCCCTGACTGGTTGTAAGAAAAATAGCAGGCAGGTGTGGACAGGCTAAGGGCAGACTGACATTGGTCAAGCAGTGCCCTATTCTGGACCACCCTCCACTGACTCACAGCAGTACAGCAGCAACAGCAGGATTAAGGGAGGAGCAAAGTAGCCATGGTCTTCTCTCCAGGAGGATGCACACTAATTCACCCTAAGCCAGGACTTGGTTTAGTGCTCCATGCAAACCAAATGTATCTATGACACATATAGTTCAGATACATTTGTTTGTTTGAAGCATTTACATAGTGCTTTTTAGGTATGCATCCTCTTAAAGCAGTTAATAAAATTCTGAAATAATATGGTATCAGTAAAGATTTATACAATGTAACAGAACAAGATTGCATCATAAGATATACCGTATAGAAAGCCATCCAACCCCCTCCATCTAAATATCCTAACAAGCTTGGCCATGTGGCCCTGCACAGAAATATTGATCCATGAAATATTTGTTGGTTGTCATACAACACAGTACCTAAAAACGAGACTTCCTCCAAGAGAACAAAAGCAACAGCCAAATATTTAGGTGAATGCAGATTTTTTTTAAAGGAACAGCCCTTCCGTTAATTATATCTTACAGCAGGTAAAGGCTGTCAAGGTAATACATTACTACACTATTTGGAAAAACTGCAGTTCTAATTAGATGAGCAAATAAATGTTCAGTTCAATTTATTAATATAGCTGTAGGCCTTGTTGCAATTTATCTCTCATTTCTGAGACCAATCCATCTCGGGCTGGAAATCATTGTGGTGAAGTAACAGGCTTTAATAATGGATACCGGCAGTGAATTATTCATGCAGAGGGGAGCAAGCCTTGATGCTTTCCACTCAGTCCTTTAATTAACTGTGAGATGCTGACGAGTCCTAGAGTGTGCCTACGCTTTCTCGGCTTAGCTTCACTGGAAATGTGAATCTCTTGTAGCCACAAAGAGTATTCTGTTTGTCAACAGTTTAATCACCCCAACACAATCTTCATACAGAAGCTCCTCAGGAGCTGTTCTTTCATTTACCCCAAATTTATTTGCTGCTTATAGCAAACATCTCTGAAAAAATGGTTTTTAATTATAATTAAATTCTGTGTTAAAATAGCCTTGCTAATTATATAAAGAAAGAAATGATGTGGCAATAAATACACATTATTTGAAACTTTGGTTCAGATGTAATAGGAAACAAAGATTTTCAGCTGTGTTTCTGAGCCATAGTGGGCCTTGGGCTTGCACGTTCCATCTTCACCACCACTTTTCTCCTTTTTTCATTTCTTTATGAGGAAGAGCTCAAAAGCTTCTGAGCTTCAATTTGTGTGCTAACCATCTAAACATCATCATTGTCGTTGTCGTCGTCATCATCATCATCATCATCATCATTATTACCTACCCTTCACTAGCAGGTCCCAGGGTGTGATAAAACAGTTTAAAATGCCATATTAAAAACAGTTTAAACAAATTACAGTCTCAGGAATAGGGTGAGTTCTGAAAACACTCATCTCAGGTGTCTTCACATCAAATATCTGTTTGATCCTGGCTAGTTCTCAGCAGCCATAGTTAAAGAAACCATGGTTCCTCAAGTGTGGATGTCACAGGAAACTGTGATGTGTTTAAAACTGGCTACAAAAGATTCCAATATATTTCTCATGATTGTAAAAGAGGAACAGAGTAAGGGAAGCACACTCACCTGAGACTTGCTCTGGTTTGTTCGTATGGAAGGAAAACAAAGTTTGCTGACACATCTAAACTGAGTTGTCTGCTCCGAGGATAACAGACAAAAAGCTATACATAAGAACAGTCGTGCAAGCAGCAAGAAATCAGTACCTACTGTGCAGTGTTGCTATGATTAGGTTTCCTGAATAATAATGGGTATGTTGCATTACATTTCTTGGATTTTTCCATGATAATAATTGTTGGACTATAATAATTAAGACTTAAGAGTGGAGAGATGCTGGTTCTGTGAAGGTTGCAGAATGTCTTTTGGGCAGTCACGTTCCATCCCAGATCCACAGTCTATTTAGTAAAAAAGAAATTAAAGCCCAGCCCCTGGCGCTGAAGGCACGCTACATGCTCCCTTCTTGAAGGACTGGAGCCTCTGCTGGTACAGAGGTGGCCCTGGTCTGGTTGGGAGAAAAGAGATCCTTACTCTGCATCCTATGGTCTCTGAGAGGGCATCCTAGGGGCCATAAAGTATTGTATCACTTTCCCTAAAGGCGGAAAGAGAACTCTGATTTCAGTGAGGGAGATCCGATATTGGATGCCTCTCCCTGGTGCCATGTTAGAACAGTAGAGCAACCCTTGCTCTGCTGATCCCAAAGCTCTGGTGTCAATAGGGTCAAAAAGGGAGACTGGCAAAGAGTGTCAGGATGAACTAGCAGAAGGGTTGGAGCCAAAGGATCTAGTCCCTTCCCAATCCTTCCAAATCAGGGAGAAAACTTTGCTAGCCCAGGAGCTGGGAAGAAAATTATTTATGAAAAATGAAACAATGCAAAAGGAGAGAGGGAGGCGAGAGCACTGCTCCATCCTAACTTCCACCTGTTGCCAAGAGCCTTGCAGGGCTATGGATGAGGGAGTATCAACTGTCTTCAGTTCTCCTCCCTCCTAACTTTAAATTCCAGCCTTCGTGGGGGGTTTTACATTGCTCATTGACTGAGTCCATATTCACAGTTCAGCCTGAGGGTAGCAACAATAGGTTCAAGTTCAACCCAAAGGATCTTAAGAAACATCCATCTCCCCCCCCTTTCTGGTTCACATCAGAAGATGGGGCTCGGTCGGGACAGGCTCCTGGCAGAAAGTTTTCTCTCCCTCTCTCTCCTCTTACAGGACTTTCCTTCTTTCCTGGTGCTTTTTTGCTTTCTCTCTGTAGTTGTTACTGGTCTGTTCCAAATTTGTACCTCTGAAGTGTACTACTGAAGCATCTCCACCAGATAGATTGCCTAGTTCTTGTTAGCGCAGTCGGTTTTGACTGTGTTGCATTGGGACAAACATTGATTGGTTGGTCTACAACAGCCTTCCCTAACCTGGTGCCCTCCAGATGTTTTGGACTACCAGGCCTATCCTCTCTGACCATTGGCCATGCTGGCTGGGGCTGAGGGACAGAGCTGTAGTCTGAAACATCTAGAGCAGGGGGCTCCCAATCTGTGGTCTGCAGATCGCAAGTGGTCTGCAGGCTTCATTCAAGTGATCTGCAGCATGTCTGTGAAGAACACTTACAATTTTAATTTTATAGAATTCTGTGGCATTCATATTGTAATACAATAAAATATAAGAAATAAAAGAAGCAATAAAAATACAATTAAAAATAATATTGCATCTAGCACAGGGCATTACAATTGCTACAACAAGTGGAAAAAACAACAACTAAGTGGTCCACCAAGACTCTCAGCAATTTTCAAGTGGTCCATAGGGAAAAAAAAGTTGGGGAACCACTGATCTATAGGGCACTAGATTGGCCTACAGTTAAAACACACACACACACCATTAATAGATACCATTATGGCAGAAATGCACCATAAGCATTGCCTTCAGTAACAAGCCAATCCTCTTATGTAATGTGTGTACTATATACTCTTCCTCATATGACCTGTTTGCATGGACTAAACTTAGTATGAACTAAAGTTAATTATTCTCCAGTCTTTTCAGAATTTAGGCCATATTACAACCTTGAAAAAAAGGTTTACACTTTACAAGGTTTACAATTACTTAAATAAGTTTTCAAAACTTTAATTTTGTCCTTCCTTTTTAAATTAACAGAATTTAGATTCCAAGCCACTATTTTGTAGCTGCTTAAAGTTAATAAGTTATCAAAATGTTTCCAAGCCTGCATTTGATGAAACATCAAATGAAATTCTAAATTTGTTCCAAATGTAAGCGTTGCAGTTATTCGCATCGGAGCCTTTTCCAATTCACGGTGGTTTAGCATTAAGTCTAAGTATTTCCCATAAGGACTACTTCCCCAGCACTAAAGTGAGCCTGGAATATTCAGATGGATCTGCTCATTTTTTCCCTGCATGCATTTTGCTAGAAATACAGGTTTAAAGCTTGCTTTCCTCTTCCCTCGTCTTTCTTTTTTCCTTTTGTGTCATGTCTATTAGTTTGCATGCCTACAGGTAGGAATTGTCTGATCTTTCAATATCTGTACAGCATTTAGAAAATGTTAGGCACTTCACAAATATTATAATGTGAGCATGTAATATATGTATAAATGTATGTATAATAATTGTTCATGTGAGACAGAGTCAGTTAAACCCATTTCTCTAAGACTTTCTTCCCTGGTATAACCAACAGATTGCAGCAAACACATTAGCAACATACATAGGTGATTTATTATCCTTATCTAGCAAATCTACACAGCTATTATCTGTTACTAAAGGAGCAACAAAAATGTAGTACACATGAACATTTATGGGGCCATATATTTGCATTGTGATGACAACAGCTTTCCTCTTTCAGCTTTATTGTTTAGGGAGCAATAAAGACTGTGGGGAAGGTCTTAGCTGACCACTTCTTTGTAGAAAATTGAATAGCTGCTTCTATAAATCATAAAATGATATGAAAGGGCTGTGAAGTAAACAATGATGTATATGAATTAGTAGTTCAATCTTAGTCAATACAAATCAAAGTGGCTTTATGAAAGTATTGATTTTTTTTTAAAAAAAAATAACCTTACTATGGTTGAATATATTTATGCATTTACTCCTTGGGGGATTGTTCGTTGAAATTAATCTATTCACTTTGAAACCTGATCATGGCATCCAACAAGCATATAGATAACTGAGCTAGGTGTGACATTTATACAATCATTTATAGATGCTAGAAGAGTTCTCATGCCCATTTTTGACCTAACAGGATGAAATACAAAAGCACTTGATTAAAGACATAACATGCATTTCTAATTAGCATCCTTATTTTTGTATGATTCATTTTAAGTGAACATTGACAGCTCCCATACAACACTGCACATGAGAACCCAAGCACCATAGAATGACCTCATTTGCATGTCATGGTGAACCATAGCTAATGGTTTACTATGAATGCACCAATCTGGACCACTTTGCTCCTCCCTGTCAGCACATGGAAGAAACATACCACAATCCCTGGTTTACCATTATATCTAAACCAGGAACTGTGGTTTGTTTCTCTCCAAACAAACCATTATCAACATCCAAGGTTTGTTCTTAGCTTTCAGATTGTGGTTTTTATGAGCAAAACAAACCATGATCTCCAGATTGGATTTAACGCTAATCTGGGCATCATGCTTTGTTTCTTCTGTGCACTAACGGGGGGGGGGGGAGGAGCAAAGAGGCCAAGATCAGTGTGTTCATGATAAATCATTAGCTATAGTTTGCCGTGACACATGAATTGGGCCAAAATGTGAGCTGGTATAGTGTAGCAGCTAAAAGAGAGAGAGAGCTGAGAGCTAAAAAATCCCAGTTCAAATGTCACAATAGGGCCAGATTTGATAGGACATCTATGGGTGATAGGCAATGTTAGTCATACCCAGAGTAGATTTATTTATTTCATTTATACCCCACCTTTCTTTTCATAATAGAAACGCAAGGCGGCTTACATATGGTTCCCAAGTGGTCTCCCATCCAGGCACTGACCAGACCTGACCAGGGAGCTGGCCTTATGTGCCTTCAGACCATAGATCCATTATAATAAATAGACTATGATATCAATGGGTTTACTCTGAGTATACTAATGCTGGATATCACCCTATGATTGGATTTCTGTTTTTTGGTTAAAGATTGCTTAAACATTTCAGACAAACATCTTATTTGATTCTGCAAACACCAGGATTGTGTGTTAAAAATGTCGTATGATACGTCTGTTTGATTTGGATGACAAGATCAATAGCCATAGAAAACAGAAAATAATTGTACGACTTGGCGGGGGCACAGTATAGAAAGTCTTGATTCATAAGGAGAACTGCATGCTCTCAATAGTGTCTGTATATGATCGTCACCTTGTAGTGGTGAGTGGGCTTGTGTGTTCCAATGAACCCTGTGAGCAATGCCGTTGGGAGTCATGTACTCCCAGCAGGGTCACCCATGGTGGTAAGGTCAAGGGAGAGGAACCAGACAAAGAATGATCCAAAAAAGTACTCAATGGCAGAATAGGCGGAGGATAACAATGTGTAGGTTACAACGGCTGTGAAGGCGGATGAAGGCTGCGGCAGATAAAAGACTTCTAATCCTTGTGGTATCCATGCCATTGGATCAAAGCCTTTTTCTGTCAAGATTGTGTGTTGATCATCGTGTGCCGATCTCCCTACATAAAACAAATTCACGCACAGGCGTCTTCCAAGCAAAGACCTTATCTTGGAAGACAATTTTACTCGGCCACGAGTGATCACCAATGAATATGAATGTGGAGCCCTTTCACATCTTTGGCTGAAGGAGGCGAAAGGAGGACCAGTGAACATGATCTTGCTACTGAACACAAAGTAGTCCATGTACTGAACACAAGAAGCATTGAGTAATTGCATCGTGAGATTTCAAATGATTCAAGAGCGTGTGAAACAGCTCTTAGGGGAAAGAACAGAAACAAGAGAAAAGCACAAACACAACTGGGGGATAACTTGAAGCAACAGATCAAGAGATGGGAAACCTTTTGCAGTTCAAAAAAGTTCTCCTACAGGCAGTGGTGGGCGGGGGCAGAGGCAAAAGTGGGCAGAGCAACAAATGTGTTTTACCTTTGCACAGTAGGTTGGCTACTCATACATCCAGGGAAATAAGAAACATGATCAGAGCCTAAGGTCGCATTCGAGCCAGGCGAAAACACCCAAGGAGGATGCAAAGCAAGGAGGTGAGGGGTGAGGTTCAGGAGGGTGTGTAGCCTGGTTGGGGGGCCTTCCCAGAGCCAGAGAGAGAGGCCTGGAGGGCTGCATTTGGCCCTGGGGCCTGAAGTTCCTCATCCCTGAAACAGACTTAAAAAAAAGATATCAGTAAATTCCATGCACACAGAGTTCCCGTTCCCCTTTCCCCATTTCTTCAAAGAACAGGGCAGTAAGCAGTGGTGGACCAGTGAGTCTTAGAGCACCAGAGAAAGCAGAAGCATCCCAGTGGAAAAGGAGGGGAGGAGAAAGGGAGACATTAACACTGATCAAGCCATGTGTTCCTGGAACATTTACACAAGCACTTTATGTGGGAGTAATAAAAAGACATCATTCATCCCACTCTTTCATTACTTAGCACAATCCTTAAGAGGATTAACTTTAAAAAGAGAGAGAGAGAGAGAGAGAGAATGAGTGAAAGAGGGAAGAATGTACTTATCAGCTGAGTCTCAGGATTGCCAATGCTGAGTTCTTAATAGATTGCTCTTGGATTTAGGATTACTGCCTTGCATGTTCTTTCAGGCATTGCTATAGAATAGAATCTTTTATTGCTTTACCCCTCCACATGAAGAGTGCTATTGACTTGATGAAATGACCTAAACTCTCCAGTTTATGCATATACTAATCCCTTCTGCTGAAGCCTGCGTCCATCTTTTCAAATGCAAAGGGATTTATGTATGTATGTATGTACTGTATGTACCTGGGGAGGGAGAGATTTGGTGGGAGACTGCACGAAGACATGAGCTGATTCCTCAGCTAATATGATTAAAAGTTGCTGAATGCATGGGTGGGGAAATACACAGCATAATGGCAGCTCCCTGCATTTTTGAAATTTGGCAATACTCTACCCCACTGGGCATCTGGCTCAGTTTTGGAAACAGATAACAAGGTTGTGTTCAGTCTTTCAGTCCCTCTAAACCAGTGGTTCTTAACCGGGGGTGCACGCACCCCTGGGGGTGCGAGACACTTTTTCTAGGGGTGCGAGGCATTGTTCAAGAGAACAGCCAAAGATTTTGGAAAACTGTCATTTATCTTAGCTAAATTAGGCCAAAACACACATTAAATTAAAATTAAAATAAAATAAAAAATGAACGGTATTTTTTCAGGGGGTGCGAGAGCATATTTTGGAAATCCAAGGGGTGCTGGCAGTGGAAAAGGTTAAGAACCACTGCTCTAAACTAAGACTGTAAGGACAGAATATGGAGAAACTGATTGGTTCCCCATCAGAAAGGGTGTGAGATGGGTGTATCTTATCACCCTATTTGTTTAATCTGTACGCAGAACACATCATACAGAAAGCAGGATTGCACCAAGATGAAGGAGGTATGAAGACTGGAGGGACAAATATCACTAATTTAAGATATGCCGATGATACTACGTGCAGAAACCAGTAATGATTTGAAACAAATGTTGATGAAAGTTAAAGAGGAAAGCACAAAAGCAGGACTACAGCTGAAAGTCAAGAAGATTAAAGTAATGACAACAGAAGAGTTACATAGCTTTAAAGTTGACAATGAGGACATTGAACTTGTTAAGGATTATCAGTACCTTGGCACAGTCATTAACCAAAATGGAGACCATAGTCAAGAAATCAGAAGAAGGCTAGGACTGGGGAGGGCAGCTATGAGAGAACTAGAAAAGGTCCTCAAATGCAAAGATATATCACTGAACACTAAAGTCAGGATCATTCAGACCATGGTATTCCCGATCTCTATGTATGGATGTGAAAGTTGGACAGTGAAAAAAGCGGATAAGAGAAAAATCAACTCATTTGAAATGTGGTGCTGGAGGAGAGCTTTGTGGATACCATGGACTGCAAAAAAGATCACTAGAAGCTAAAATGATGAAACTGAGGTTATCATCCTTTGGACACATAATGAGAAGACAGGATTCACTAGAAAAGACAATAATGCTGGGAAAATCAGAAGGGAGTAGAAAAAGAGGAAGGCCAAACAAGTGATGGATTGATTCCATAAAGGAAGCCACAGACCTGAACTTACAAGATCTGAACAGGGTGGTTCACAACAGATGCTATTGGAGGTCGCTGATCAATAGGGTCGCCATAAGTCATGATCGACTTGAAGGCACATAACAACAACAAAACTGAGACATTCTTATTGGGACATTGGTATAACAAAAGGAAAATTATCCAATAACACACACACACGCACACATACCAACCTGCCCTGTATTTGGACAAGTAGTATAGTGGCAAATTCAGAAGTACTGAGTCACTTCATGTTAGTCACAGCCATGCCCCCTTCCTCTTTTTGCTGCTGAGCTGAAAATGAGATCCTTGTTAATGCCTTCGCCC
Organism: Rhineura floridana; assembly: GCF_030035675.1. NCBI lineage: Eukaryota > Metazoa > Chordata > Lepidosauria > Squamata > Rhineuridae > Rhineura > Rhineura floridana. Next base: position 82,925,977 of record NC_084480.1, read on the forward strand.
ACAACAACAGACATCCCTAGGAGCCAATCAGCATGAAAAGGGAGAGTGTTAGCTACTGGGAAGAATATTCTGAGTGGCTGATTCACCTCCTTTTACTCTGATTGGCTCTGATTAGCAGGAAAGGACAAGGAAGGATGTTAGAAGACTCTTCTCAGCAGCTAACAGACTCCCCTTTCATGCTGATTGGCTCACCCTACTGGGACCTGGCTCCCCAAAAAGTAAAGGGTCTAAGCCCACCCACCCCCAGGGCCCCAGATGACTATACTGCCGGTTTGGACATAATTCAGCTACCTAAAATGTAATTCCTTGCATAAAAAGGGTCCCAGGCTATGGTCTGAAGGCACATAAGGCCAGCTCCTGGATGGGAGACCACCTGGGAGCCATATGTAAACCACCTTAGGTTTCAATCATGAAAAGAAAGGCGGGGTATAAATATAATTAATAAATAATAAAAAGGGTTCCATAACTTCCTATGCACAAGGGATTCCTGTTTTATGAGAAAAGACATGTCCCACCCACACAACCATGTATATTTCCCTCTGTGCCTATGCACCAAGCCTTCCCTACTTTCCAGAAGAGAACAGAAAAGCTCTTTTTGCATTTCTGCGAACGTGGATCATGACCATAATTATGAATTGATACTATCAGTATGGACCCTCTGTGTAATAGCTACACTATTTTATATAGACATTTTAATAATGGTATCATAAAGTACTATCTGAGCACGTTAAAAAAGAACAATTAATGGCCCATTTTAAAACACACTGTTTTCCACGATGGTTTTACAAGACACTTTGCATTTTGAAACCCTTCATAGAAAAGACACACTTCACTGTTCATCCACTTTCTACTTTTTGTCGAGAGCTTTGGTAGTCTTCTGAAACAAGCATGGAGCAAATATCCCATAAATAACCTATTTTTTTATTTTATTTTAAAAAGTATTTTCAATACTTTTCTTTGAGGGAAGAGGAACAAAAGATTCTTGCCTCAAGGAGAAAACAGAGAGAAGAGCACTGGAGTGTATATATCTTTCATTTGTTCTCTGCTTTATTTTGATATGGGAGATCTGTACTTAAGGTTTTTCTCAGGCAGCATCCTGGATGAGCGCTGCTTTTAAGCCTGTGCATGGTAAGACTGTGTAGATCCTCCCAGCCTCCCTTTTGTTCTGTCATAAAGCTTAGCAGAAGCCAAACAATGTCTTCTTTCTACCAAAACCAAAAGCAGTCATCATTGTCCCCCCCAAATCTTTCTGTTCTCCCCAGACAGAAACATCTTTGGCATATATTTGACACGGCAGGTTTGCTATGGCAAGGTTTTTGTTCTCCTGTAGAGACAAGCATTTAAGACAATCCAGTTCCTATTTCCATTGACAGCAAATAGTTTATTGCATGATGCATTACAGTCTTTGCACACAATGCTCAGTTAATGTATCAATGCATTGACATGGGATGTGGTACTGGCTTCTAGATATTAGAGAAATATTTTCTATTTTGTCATATGATTTTCATCATTTATATTGGGGTCTCTAACTGGCCCGTGTCCACATTTGGCTGCCTAAGTGACGCTGCTTGGCCCATACAATCTTTTTTTTACTTTCCTCCTCCATATGAAGAGCACGATTGACTTTGTGATGATGAAGAGACCGAAACCGTCCATTTTATGCATATCCTAATCCCATCCATTCCGTTGTTTCAAATGCAAAGCTTTTACCAGACTGCTGACAGGAGTGAGACCCTGTCAGCATCTAACAGCTCTGCTCAAAGATCTGCACTGGTTGCCAATTTGTTACCGGGCAAAGTTCAAGGTGCTACTGCTGGTATATAAAGCCCTTAACAGCTTGGGACCAGTTTATTTGTGGGACCGCATTACCCCATATGTGCCCACTCTAGCACTTTGCTCTGCGGAACGGGCACTGTTACAGGTGACACATAATACTCATTCCGCATTTGTAAGAAATTGTTCTTTTAGTGTGGCAGCACCTGCTCTTTGGAACTCCCTGTCTACTTACAGCAGGAAGGCATCTTTGTGCACTCCTTTCGGCGGCAGCGGCTTAAAACTTTTTCATTTAGGCAAGCCTGTCCAGACACATAGATGTTGATCTGTTTTAATCTTTTTGGGGTGTTGCTGTTTTAATTGTTTTAAATATGTTTTTATTACTTGTCTTTAAGTGTTTTATTGATAATTTTAATGTTTTTTGCAAACCGCTTAGAGGTCTTTACATTCCAATGGCATATACGCTTTGTTAAATAAAATAAATAAAATTCATTCATTTATTTGAGGTGGGAGAGATTTGATGGGAGACTTCCATAGTGCTGCTTGTCCTGTACACAGAAGACTCCAGAGGGAACAGGGGATCTGGGTAAGAAGTGCCTGGAGCTACAGACCATTTTGAGGGGGACTTGCCTGCCCACACTTCCCACTCTCTTGCCAAAGTAACCCCCAAACAAAACATGCTTCTGACAAGGATTTTACATGGTGAAATATAGAAGTCTCATGTGTGTGTAGGGAAATACATAAACCAATGGAGTAACAAAGTGAGAGAGGGAATATTAAAGGGTGTACATTTGCAATTGTAATGTCTAAACCCAAAGGCATGAAAGCCAAGAGATGTGCTGCAATCTGGCAGACTTAGAGATATGAAGACAGCCTTGCAAGGGTAGGATTTTAAGGAGGGGTGGGTGGGGAATGAAACCTTAAGCAAAGAAAGCAGCAGCAGAGGACAAGTTGCTCCATGTGACATTTCATTTCTTAGCAGCTTGAGAGATTAATGCTCTCGCCTGCATTAAATGCATTACAATTCCCAGCTACACAGAAATGAAAAATCATGTACTCGACACATTCTTTATTGCATAAATGTTGTACAGAGAAAATGAGAATTTGCATTGAGGCCTTCCTTCCTGCTAAAACCCTAATATCTTGTTAAGTTTAAGGAGAGAAATGTCCCTGCCAGCTTCCTACGAAACAGCTCAGTACAGTGCTGTATTTTGAAAGTGGGAAAATAAGAGGCTACAGTTGTTGAAATATGTGTGATTACTTGAATGTGAATAGTTTGAATTACATTTTTTTTAAAGTGAGGTGGATATTTTTCTTTCGTCCAAAATCATCGCCTGTTATCAATGTGCTATCTATTGAATAGCCAAACTCCTCAAATAATGTTGATAGATGCTTTCAGTGGTAGCAAGCTCAACACTGAAATGGAGAATATAACTACATCAAGGAGTTTTTTCTGTTAAAGAAAGCTACCAATACTTGCTCATTCACAGTCAGCCACATGTTCCTCTGTCCAATACAGATGCCATTTGCTCATGAGGAAGACTGGCGTGTTCGAGGGAGGAAAGTACTTCAACTGTGTCTCTCTGGCAAAGAGACAACTCTGTCATGTCAGTGGAATAAGTGACAGTCGTGCTTGGCAGAGTCAACTGTTGTACAGATGAGACAACTATTGATTAATTTGCTAGTGTACCCAGCCACCTAGGCTGAAACATACTTGCGCAGAGATGCAGAGTCAGGATGATGAAGTGTCCCTGTCCTTTTCAATGCCAATGAATTCCTTTGGGGCAGGACGCCGTCTTCACATCTCTCTTGGCCCATAAAGGCATCTGTTTCCAAAGCTTGCCGGCTTGCTTGTGGTTTTGCACTCCCTGAAAGTAAAAAAAGGTTAAAAGAAGCAGCAGTGGCAGCAGAGGAGGAAAGAAAACTCTGTCATGCAGGAGCAGTTTAACTTATGGCTACAGGTTTTTTTCTACTAGCGTGTTCATACTGGACATTCGGTAAATACAGACAATGATGTTATTCTTGCAAGAGCCTCAAATAGCCACATAGCAACTGTGTCAGTTGACACATTCATCACATGGTGTCAAATAAGAAGAGCAGTGTGTGGTTATCTGAACCATCCAAATTCATTGTGGTTCCAGCATCTCCCTGAGCCTTTTCTGTATCGCTTGGTGAGTATTTGGTATAAAAGGAGAGAAGAACTAGCTACAGAACTCCTTAGTAGATCCTTAGTAGGCCTTATGAACACACCCTAATGAGCAATTCTATATGAACAATGGAACTACAATGAACAGGTGGAGCTCCCTGATACACAATTGGAGCTCACCTCAACCCACTTCCCTGGAAGTAATAGACGCACGTAGAATTGCCGTGCATGATGCCTAGAGTAAAAATGGTTGGCTGAAAATGTTCATTTTAGCAGTACTTGAAACCAGTCACAAAGTTTCATGACTATTATTTGGTTTCATGACTATATGGCAAAGTTTCATGACTATTATTTGTATGGATGCTACATATTTCTTCCTATTTCATTATTTCTGACTACTACAACCCTAGCAAATGAATTCCTCACATGAATTTGGAAAACAAAAGAACTGTCCATAGAAGATAAAATCAATGGCACAAAGCAACAATGCCAAATCCACACGTTGACAGCACAGGATGACACTGTTAAGACACCCTAAAAAATCAGCCTGGAATACCAAGGTAAGTCTTACCCACAGCAAGACTTCTAACCAGCTTACCTCTTGAATGCTGGTTTCTCCCCCGCCCCCAGAACATTGGTGGTGGTGGTTCCAAACAGATGCAGCCAAGAAGCCTAAATTGTTGGGGTGTGGCCAGGGCCAGCTCCAGAATTCTGGGGGCCCTTGAGTACAGGCTATTAGTGGCCCCCTTGTACCCTGGCTTTCATCTTCAAATTACACTCCTCCTCCCACTTGGTCCTGCGGCAGAGCTTGGAAAAGTTACTTTTTTGAACTACAACTCCCATCAGCCCAATCCAGTGGCCATGCTGGCTGGGGCTGATGGGAGTTGTAGTTTAAAAAAGTAACTTTTCCAAGCTCTGGTCCTGCCATTTTACAGTAAAAACCCCTATTGTCACAGAAAAACACAACATACAACATTTTGAACATTTAAAATGATGAGCCTCATTTCGTCATCGCTGAATCACTGAATGGATACACCACTCCCACACATCTAAAATTAACTCTCGGTCCTGTCTAATATAGTTTCATCTCACACTTCCTTTTTTTGCTGATAAAAACTTAACATTTCTGTACAGGCAAAGCATGTAAACAAAGAATATTTGATATTATAGCAACACTCATCAGCTGGAGCTGCTGGTGGGGTTGGGCTGGGGCCAGTGAGAGGCCTGTCTTAGCTTCTGGGCCCTTGGCCCACTGCTGGAGCTGAGCCTGGCTGTAGCTTATCAAAGTAGCAGACACTGCTAGACTCCTGTTGTGTATTGGTGACTGTGCGAAAAGAGTGGGAATGCCACACAAAGCTAACTAAAATATGGTCTGTGATCTGATCTCTTGAGAGATTTATTTATTACATATTATTGCCTTCCTTAAACAGGGATGGTCAGAAACTAAATTAAAAAGGAATGTAGTTCAGTGAGAGTACCTGCTTTCCTTCCTGCAGAAGTCCCAGGTTCAATCTTTGGCATCTCCAGGTAGTTCTGGAAGAGAACCCTGTCTGAATCCTGGGGAGATGCTACCATGCAGTGTTGACAATACTGAGCTATATGGATAAATGGTCTGACTGGGTACAAGGCAATGTCCTCTGCTCATATGTAAAAACCAGATCAAATACATAATTATTGTTGAAATCAGATGGAAACATTCATTCACTTCTAACTTAGCCCTTTTTGCCAAAAAGCAGCATGAATGAAACAATCTTACAATGTTTCCAAAAGATGTTCATGCTCAGATTTTGAAATATCTCCAAAGACTCCTGGAGAAGGAGAGGGCCATCCACCAAGGAAAACTGTCCAGTGTATGAGAGGACATTAGGAAGCATGACTAGAATAATTCCCACGCAAGGCAAGCAAATGTGCTAACACTGCCTTATCAGAAAACTAGCAAGAAAAACAGTTGATTCATATGACACTGCTACTGTGAACTGTTCCCCCTTAGGGATGACTACCTTCCCCGATGACTACCTTGATGTCATTGCAGCACCAAAGACCTTTTTATTTTCCCAACTTGTTTTCATCCTTTGTATATTGCTTTTATGCTGCTTAGTGTTTGCTCTTTATTCCATCTGACTGCTCTTTGATGCTGTAGTATTGAAAATGTTTTCATTTTAATGTTCTTATTTTACTTGTTATATTGGAATTGTAACTATTTGTGACAGCAGCCTTCTGAAAGCAAGATGATCTTTTGGATCCTGTTCCCTCCATATTGAAATGTGCTGGATCCCTTTGTGGTGCTCTCTGAAGTCTGCATCCAAGGCATGAACTTCCCTTTACTGATTAGGATTGAGGGACGCAGCACTGGACAAATGGTCAGCTGTGGCACATAGAGTCACCTCCAAAGGAAAGGACAGAAATGAATACAGTCTCCATTGCCCACACCAACATTGACCATCACGTTATGCTGAATTTCTGCATACCCGCCTCTTCCATGTAAGGCAAGGGGTAGCTGCATGGCTTGTTTTTATGTACACCACTTAGAAATGCAAATAATTTATTTTAAATAAATAAATAATGGTGTCCTCAAGATGTTGTCGGGCTACAACTCCCATAATCTCTGACCATAGGCCATACTGTTTGGTGCTGATGGAAATTGTAGTCCGACAACATCTGGAGGGGCTAATGTAGGGGCTGGTTTGCCCAAATTGCCAATAATGTAACAGCACCATCCAGTATGCATATTTACTGGAAGCAAGATCCTTAGATTACAATGGAACTTACTCCCTGGTAAAAGTGCATAGTATTGTGGCCTGATTGCAATTTGAAACATGTCTACTCAGAAGAAAGTCTCAGTGATGTCAATGGAGCTTACTCTCAAGTAAGTGGGCACAGAATTACAGGCTTAATCATGTTGTCAAGAGGCAGTCTTATAATAAATAATTTGCATGAATTACTTTGAATGGCAAACAAATATGATGAATTTCTGACTGAGTGATAAAGGTGACCAAAGTGAAAGGCAAATCTATTTATTAAGTTATTTGGATTGTAATAAATTAAAAAAAACGAAGGAGATGTGCAGAAAGAAAGGAAGAGGCATGTGAGAAGATGCAGAAGATTGATTAAGCCCAAGAATAAAACTTTTCTTATTCCTTCGATGTTTCAGCAAAGGGGTAACGATTTTTTTTTAGAAAAAGAATATTACTTTCCTATTTCTTTTGGCAAAGAAACAACTCGCTGTGGGTTTCTTAAAAAGGTTCTGCAAAATCTTGCAGAAGGTCTCTGTGACATTCAGTTATGTTGTTCATTTACCTTCAGGCTGACCTCCAATTTCGAATGGAATGAGCAACAGAAGATAAGGAGCGACACTGTTTATACTATGTGAACAAATAAGAACAAAACTGGAAACTAATATAAAGTCATTTGCGAAGGCAAATGGGAAATGTTTTAATATAGTTTGTCATACTGATAATTGAAGCAGAAGATTATAGTTGCAGAAGGCATGCTTTACCTACAGTGCTATGATATCTGATGTTTCTCCCTTGTTTTACATGGGCTATCAGTTGCCTCTCATCTTGGCCCTGATCAGGTCTCCCATCCTGGGTCAGGACTGGTGTTTTCAGACCAATCACTGGACTGTGAACCTTCTTGAATACTAAGATTGTCCTTAGAGCTCTCTCCTCAAAGTCCCCCACCTTCTGAAGTTAGGCAGGTGGTGACTAGAGAGGGGATCTTCTTAACTGTAGTGCCTCATGTGGAATGCTGTTCTCAGAGAGGCTCACCTGGCATCAAACCTGATGTTGTTCAAGCATCTGATACCCTTAGGCAATTGCTGGGACACTGGTACTCAGGCAGGGTCCACTGCTATCTATTCTGGGGGCCCTGATCCAAGTGGCTGGATCTAGAAGCTGATATTTTACATTTCCTAAAGTTACCTCATGTGCTCCTGACATTGTGGAAAATTTAAAATGATGACTTCCTAGTTGCTTGCCACTCCTGCCAGGGAAGCCCGCAGCTGGGGGGAGGGAGCACTAGCATATGAGGGGTCCCACTGGACAGCACTTGGCAGTGGATCCCCAGTTTCTAGCATGTCTCCTAACCTGTGTTTTTTGTCCTTCAATTGATGATTTTTTGCTGATTCTGCTGAATAGGTTGCTCTACTTTTAGTGTTTCTGTTGAATGATTTTGTTTTGTATTTGATATGGTTTTTGAAATTGTATGTCACCCTGGCAGTTTTGACAAACTAATCAACATACAACAATAAATGGACTACCTAAAAGAAAAAAACAGGAGCTGGTGAAGTGTTGTGGCAGAGTATGACCTGTGATCCAGATTTAAATCTCCCCTCAGCCACAAACTCACCTTGTGACCTTAGTCATGCTTCTGTGCCTTCAGCCTCAGCTACCCTAGCTGTACAATGGGAATGACAATAACCCTGTGAGGCAGTACTTATCTTGTGGTGTGTGCTACTTGAATAATATAGTAATAAAAATAATATGTAATAAATGCTTTGAACCCTTGAAATATGCTGTATGATGTGTTACTCTATTTATTTATTTATTTATTTTCTTTCTGTCCCACCCTTTCTCCCGAAGGAGTCCAGGGCAGCAAACGACAAAGTAATAAACAACGCAATTAAAATAAAATAAAAGCATATTTAAAATGTTTAGAACATCTAAAAACATTTAAAGACAGTCACATACTCTTCTATTGGAGTCTATTGGAGGATTTGCCTTTGGATAACCGATGATGCTATTGCACCCTAAAGGTGTACTACAGCTGCTAGTAGCTACAGCACTGCCAACAAGAAAGAGTTAATTGCTTTTGGCTCCAGAAGTTATTTGCCACTGAGCCTTTCATCCTTTCAGGTACAGTATATCCACTTGCAAAGGCATTTGTTTGATTAGGAGATTAACCTATCTAACATGACACCAGTTAAGTATACGCCTATCTAAAAATAAAAAAGCCACAAGATAAATTGCAACCAGGCCATGTTAATCTTTCTCAGTGGGAGAGAGGGAATCTTGGACCACTGCTAACACTGGAGCAGAAGGAATGATGCATCTGATATGTGGAACATCAGGTGCACGGAAAGGGCACATCTTTGTAATATTGCCCCAAGGGCGAAAATTGGTCAACCGGTGTCATCATTAATCTTGTAGCACTGTCTAAAACAGCACAGTCATTTAGTCCAAGAAAACCCTGCTTAACAGCCAGAGTACATATTTGATTTTGATCCAGTGACAAATGTATTTTGAAGGCTTCCTGGCTGGCCAATAACATATTAGATCATGTCTGTAAAACAAGATTTAATATTAGAATAGTCAACTAAGAGGGCACAGTGCTCCCCCCCCCAATTCTTTTTAGGAGTTGAAACAGAATATGTATCATGCAAGGTCCTAAAATATGCTGCCAAGTAGCTAGGATAAGATTTGTATTATTGAGTTTCTATTTGAACAATCCTCACCCCCATTTCAGAAACAATGCAAGAATGAAGAGTGCTTGCTAGCTGGATGAAGTGGATAAAAAATAAGTTTATAGCATTATATTATGAATGATGGGATTCAAGCAGAGTTAAGATTTGATGTGCTTTAGAAGTTGATTATCTAAATATGAGTTACTCAAAATCCTATTGTTCAAAATTGCTGTCATATCCCAGTTTAAGCAAGCCTAAGTAACAGCACTTCTCTCTGTTTTAATGGAAATGTTTTGGATGTCTCTTAAATCATCAGATTCTTAAATCGCTTTTGTTATACATAAATCTGATAGCTTTACAAGAAGCCTACAAAGGAAGCTTGCAAAGGAAATAGTCTTTGATTAAATCAATGAACAATACAATAGCAAGTCATTGGAAGAGTTCTGAAATACTATCTGATTTAAATTGTTGCGCACCTCCTCCAATCTCCGAGTAGTGAGATTTCGGGGGTCCCTGCGCTCCTCCAGGGTTTGGCTTCCTTTGGGAAGAACGTCAGCGGAGACTGCGGTGTCTTTATGACATATGGTTTATTTATTTACACACATTCCAACCTGAGCTCAACATGGAGGGGGTTCAAGGCATCAGCAGTCCAATACCCAGCTTTTCCACCTGGTTGCAGGAGGCACACCAAGTGCCATGGTGCAGAGAGCCAGTCTCTCTGCCTGCCTTTCAGTTCCCAGCAATTATCTCGACACACTAAAACTACAAGCACAACTTCTGCTAGCTGCCAGGAGGGGGGGGGAGGCTGTCCTGCAGAGTTCAAATGACAAAAGGGGTCTTCCTGGCCCATTCTCCATTGCAAGGGAACTGATCGGCCCATTATCTTACCTGGCCAATCTATTTGGTTAACAAAAGACTCATTTGACCAGCAGAGAGTTCCTCATTCCAAGGCACAGGATTCCAAATCAGAAGCTGGAAAGGTGACCCACAGGAATCATCCATCCCAACCCCCATGCTCATAACAATATGATGAAATCCAGCCAGTGGCAAGAAAGGTTGCCACTGTAACACCAACTTTAAAAAAGTATTGGTGTGTGTGCTAGTGATGAGTGGTGTGTGTGCTAGTGGTACACCTTCACACACATCATGTTGGCTCAGAATAAGGTGAGCTGCTTTCCAAAAAAGTCAGGGAGAGGGAAGGAGAGGGAAAGTGGGTCTCTCCGCCCCTTCCCTTCTCTCATGCATGGTGCAAAGCCAGGCCAAAGTAGCCCATGGAAAATGTGCTTCTTTTTATTAAATCCAGCCCTCTGAAACCTCCCTAGCTGCCTGCATGCACCTCCTGATCTGAAAATGTCCCATGGGAGACGTTACCTCCCAATGTTTGCCCCTGGGCTTTAATTGAAACACAGGAAGCTAGAGAAGCTGCTCACCACATGCCTGGCAGCTGTACACTGCTGTGTTTTTTTTAATGAAAAAGTTTTAAAGAAATCAACGCATAAAGATTTTTTAAAAAAAGATAAAAGGAGGAACTCCCCTTCAGAACAAAATCAGCAAGTGCACGAAGCTCCACTGCTTGGTAGTCAGGCACCCCAGCTGCCTATGTTTCGATTACGGCCCAAGGTACACAACATGAGGTAAGTTCTCCCATGGGGCTTTTCCAGATCAGGAAGTACAGGTAGCCAGAGAGGCTGCAAAGTGCTGGAGAAATGTTTAATTGAAAGAAAAATACACACACCATTCTTGGCCACCTCACAATGATAAGGTAAGCTCAACCCTGCACACATGGAAGTTATAAAGGAATTCAACAGTGCCCTGAGAAGGAGGCAAGCAAAAGCCTCTTTGGTATTGAAAACTTTCAAGATATTGGAGGACAGATTTTGTCGGAGCATTGGTAGAAAAGGAAATATCAAACTAAGATACCCTATTCATACTGTGTGGGACTTGTAGATCGCTAGTGTCTCATAAGATAAAATATACACAAGCCACTTTTGCACACAAACATACATAGTGGAGTACAAATCTTGGGTATTTGTAGAAGAGAATGAGAAAAGAGAGATGAGGAAGTGAACAGAAGCAAAGCTATCCCCTTGCTGAATATAACAATCCACTCACTATATGTTACATTACACTAGCAGTAGAGCATACTTTGTTGCGGATTGCAGGGCATGGGTGCACAAGATTTGTGGAAAGCGTAAAATGTATCTGGGGAACACTCTGGGTGACTGCACGGATAAGCAGTTTTCAGTAGCGAAAACTGAAACTAATTCTGTTTGCTTTAATGGAACCATCTGTTTTAGCAACCACTGCTCAATGGAAGTACCTATGAGAAGATGTAGCTTTCTTTTTACATGCTTTCCAAATTTGATCAGCAGTCAGCACATACTGTGGTAGGCTTTGTGTGACATGACTAGTAACTTTATTTCTGAGACAGAATGAACTTTAATGTTAAAGACACAGGCGCTTCACAGAAGGTACCTGTCTTGTGAAGTTTGCACAGTGCCTTATTCATGAACAACTTAGAGTGACACCAGCTCAGCTTCAGCCAGCTATGACTTGAAAGACCATGCTTTTGGAAAAATAACATTTATGTTGTACATGAATAGGTACATTTTGTGTTTAAGTTTTGAATGTGTCTTTCTGGTTGTGCATCAACTGGAACATGGAATATATGATATCCAAGTTGCCATTATGCATAGTGGTTGGAATTATACTTTTTTTAAAAAAAATGCGGGGTAGTCTTGTGAGCATCACAAATGGTGCATTTATTCATTTGGCCAAGCTGAATGGAGAATGTGTGAAGGCTGTGCATGTCAGCCATGGACATGTTTTTGGAAACCCACAAAAGGGTGTGATATAATTGGAAACAAGTGGTGAGGTGTTTGTGTATGGACAATATAAAAACTGACAAATCACCAGGCCCGGATGGCATCCACCCAAGAGTTCTCAAAGAACTCAAAGGTGAAATTGCTGATCTGCTAACTAAAATATGTAACTTGTCCCTTGGGTCCTCCTCCGTGCCTGAGGACTGGAAAGTGGCAAATGTAACGCCAGTCTTCAAAAAGGGATCCAGAGGGGATCCTGGAAATTACAGGCCAGTTAGCTTAACTTCCGTCCCTGGAAAACTGGTAGAAAGTATTATTAAAGCTAGATTAACTAAGCACATAGAAGAACAAGCCTTGCTGAAGCAGAGCCAGCATGGCTTCTGCAAGGGAAAGTCCTGTCTCAGTAACCTATTAGAATTTTTTGAGAGTGTCAACAAGCATATAGATAGTGGTGATCCAGTGGACATAGTGTACTTAGACTTTCAAAAAGCGTTTGACAAGGTACCTCACCAAAGGCTTCTGAGGAAGCTTAGCAGTCATGGAATAAGAGGAGAGGTCCTCTTGTGGATAAGGAATTGGTTAAGAAGCAGAAAGCAGAGAGTAGGAATAAACGGACAGTTCTCCCAATGGAGGGCTGTAGAAAGTGGAGTCCCTCAAGGATCGGTATTGGGACCTGTACTTTTCAACATGTTTATTAATGACCTAGAATTAGGAGTGAGCAGTGAAGTGGCCAAGTTTGCTGACGACACTAAATTGTTCAGGGTTGTTAAAACAAAAAGGGATTGCGAAGAGCTCCAAAAAGACCTCTCCAAACTGAGTGAATGGGCAGAAAAATGGCAAATGCAATTCAATATAAACAAGTGTAAAATTATGCATATTGGAGCAAAAAATCTGAATTTCACATATACGCTCATGGGGTCTGAACTGGCGGTGACCGACCAGGAGAGAGACCTCGGGGTTGTAGTGGACAGCACGATGAAAATGTCGACCCAGTGCACGGCAGCTGTGAAAAAGGCAAATTCCATGCTAGCGATAATTAGGAAAGGTATTGAAAATAAAACAGCCGATATCATAATGCCATTGTATAAATCTATGGTGCGGCCGCATTTGGAATACTGTGTACAGTTCTGGTCGCCTCATCTCAAAAAGGATATTATAGAGTTGGAAAAGGTTCAGAAGAGGGCAACCAGAATGATCAAGGGGATGGAGCGACTCCCTTACGAGGAAAGGTTGCAGCATTTGAGGCTTTTTAGTTTAGAGAAAAGGCGGGTCAGAGGAGACATGATAGAAGTGTATAAAATTATGCATGGCATTGAGAAAGTGGATAGAGAAAAGTTCTTCTCCCTCTCTCATAATACTAGAACTCGTGGACATTCAAAGAAGCTGAATGTTGGAAGATTCAGGACAGACAAAAGGAAGTACTTCTCTAATCAGCGCATAGTTAAACTATGGAATTTGCTCCCACAAGATGCAGTAATGGCCACCAGCTTGGACGGCTTTAAAAGAAGATTAGACAAATTCATGGAGGACAGGGCTATCAATGGCTACTAGCCATGATGGCTGTGCTGTGCCACCCTAGTCAGAGGCAGCATGCTTCTGAAAATCAGTTGCCGGAAGCCTCAGGAGGGGAGAGTGTTCTTGCACTCGGGTCCTGCTTGCGGGCTTCCCCCAGGCACCTGGTTGGCCACTGTGAGAACAGGATGCTGGACTGGATGGGCCACTGGCCTGATCCAGCAGGCTCTTCTTATGTTCTTATGTTCTTATGTGTACAGTACAGGTTTACAACAGTCAACATGGACGGCATTTTGAAAAGGCAGAGGGCCTCGTGTGCAAAGGCTTGAGCTTAGATGAATATCTAAATAAGCCTTCACCAACCTGGGGCCCTTCATATGTTTTAGACTACAGCTCCTATCAGCTCCAGCAAGCACAGCTGTGCTCACTGAGGCTGATGGGTGTTGTAGTCCAAAACATCTGGAAGGCACCAGACTGGTGAAGGCTGATCTAAATTCATTCAGTGAATGTGTTTGTACACTCAATCCCTGGGGATGAACGTGTAAACATCATGCAAATTCACTGCTGATCTTGCACTGATTTGTGGTTTTCAAGTATTTAAGAAAATATTTTCCCAAGTGGAAAAGTCTATGAACACTGTTTAAACTTTCTTTCATCTGTTCGTTAATGGGGCATCCTTTGCACCAACAGGATTTTGGCTGGGAGCCTCTGTTAAGTGTACACTCAGTGACAAACCCAGGTGAGATAATGTATCAAATAGCCCATAGCCAAAGCTGCAATTCTATAACCACTTTCCAGGAATTAAGCTCCATTTAACTTTATGGACTAACTGTTGAGCAGAAAAGCATTATTTTATTTATTTATTGAATTTATTAGTCGCCCATCTGGCTGGTTATCCAGCCACTCTGGGTGGCGTACAAAATAAAACATCCAAATACATTAAAACAATTAAAATCTCAAACCAGAATAATAAAACCTAACCCAATAGCAATAGCACTTGCTAACAGAATATAGGATTGCAGCATTGGAAGTTCTGTTCAGTTCCACGGAACCTTTGTGTAGAATTGAGCTGCATGTATTCTTAACCTATTTCACAATGCCTAGAGTTGAAGGTTCTTTATATATTAAAAAGTTATTTTTAAAACTTAGGATACAATTCTATCTTTAGCAGTAGGCCACCTTTAAATCAATTTATTTAAGACTGAGGGTAATTTTTTCTGCAGCCTGGAATATTAAGCATACTTTTCTGGAAGTAAGCCCCATTAAACATAGTAGTCCCTCATGAGTCATGATCTTTACCAACAATTTTCTTTCAAGGTATGCCGTATATTTTCAGTTTCCAGAGGAGCAGCCATGTTGGTCTGCATCAGCAAAGGCAACAAAACAGTTTTGTGCTACCTTACACTACCACTATTTTATTTATTTATTATTTAATTTATATACTGCCCTTCCTCCCAGCAGGAGGAAAACAAAAGCAGTAAAAACACTTTAAAACATCATAGAAACAGACCTTAAAATACATTAAAACAAAACAACTTTAAAAACATTCTTTAAAAAAGCTTTAAAAACATCTTAAATAAAAGGGTTAAAAAAACATATTGTTTAGGGAAAAAAGGTTTTTTAAAAAACCATATTAAAAGCAATTCCAACACAGACCCAGACTGGGATAGGTCTTAACTTAAAAGGCTTGTTGAAAGAGGAAAGTCTTCAAAAGGCACCAAAAAGATAACAGAGTTGGCACCTGTCTAATATTTAAGGGGAGGGAATTCTACAGGGTAGATGCCACTACACTAAAGGTTCGTTTCCTATGTTGTGCAGAGCGGACCTCCTGATAAGATGGTATCTGCTGCAGGCCCTCAAATGCAGAGTGCCGTGATCGATTGAGTATATAAGGGGTAAGACGGTCTTTCAGGTATCCTCGTCCCAAGCTGTATAGGGCTTTGTACATCAGAACTAGAACCTTGAACTTGGCCTGGTAGCAAATGGGCAGCCAGTGCAATTCTTTCAGCAGCAGGGTGACATGTTGGCGATACCCTGCCCCAGTCTCGCTGCCACATTTTGCACCAGGCGCAACGTCTGGGCCAACCTAAAGGGCAGCACCACATAGAGCGCATTACAGTAATGCAGCCTGGATGTTACCAGTGCATGGACAACAGTGGTCAGGCTATCCAGGTCCAGAAATGGCCGCAGCTGTCTCACCAGCCGAAGCTGGTAAAAGGCACTCCTAGCCACTGAGGTCACCTGTGCCTCTAGCAACAAAGATGGATCCAGGAGCACCCCCAGGCTATGAACCTGCTCTTTCAGAGAGAGTATGACCCCAACCAAAGCAGGCAACCGACCAATCATCCGAACTAGGAAACCACCAACCCACAGTGCCTCCACCTTGCTAGGATTCAGACTCAGTTATTGGCCCTCATCCAGCCCACCACTGAGTCCAGGCACCGGTCCAGGGCTTGCACTGCCTCTCCCACCACTAGAAGCTAAAATGATGAATCTGTGGTTATTATCCTTTGGACACATAATGAGAAGACCTGATTCACTGGAAAAGACAATAATGCTGGGGAAAAAACCAGAAGGGAGTAGAAAAAGAAGAAGACCAAACAATAGATGGATCGATTCCATAAAGGAAGCCACAGACCTGAACTTACAAGATCTGAACAGGGTGGTTTATAACAGATGCTATTGGAGGTTGCTGATTCATAGGGTTGCCATAAATCATAATCGACTTGAAGGCACATAACAACAACAAAGACTAACAGATGCACGTAGGGTACTCCTCAGTTGGTATATCTGTCCTCCCATTCATGGAAGGCCCTTTGAGCCAGTGGAGGCTTTAGCAAACAGAAGGATGTGTATATTGGATAGTGCCATTGAATTGTTTTGTCACTAGGTGGCACAGGACTTAGTTGTGTCTGGGTGGAGCCAGGCAGTTTTCTGCTAGTGTTCTGTCCTTGTTGAAGAGTGACTATAAAAGTTCTTGTCTAGCTTCCTAACTGGTGTGCCCTCTCAGCCTTCTGTGACTGGGGAGGGGGGTGATTTCCACAAATTTCCACTTTCTCCTGCAGCCCCTTGCACCACCTCCCACACTGTTAACGGTGGGATCCTCTGGAAAAGATTAGGAAAAAGGAGGTGGAGGGAGCTGCAGAGGGAAGGGAGAAATTTACAAAAACTACCTGCCTATATTCACAGAACTCTCCTCCACTGCATCAAAGTCTGTCTGTAAACAGTGGAACATAATTGGAGGGATGCAACATATGGAAGCCGAGGAAAGGTGTGATGGAAATGCAAAGATGGTCTGTGACAGCTACATAAGATCTTACATGCACATGGAACAAGTACAATGCGCATATATTTTCAGTCTGCAGGGTCCGCCCCCATGCCCCGTTTACTTCAATCCTACGTTGAAATCTCTCTAGAAAGAGATCTTTCCGCATTGGTAATGAAATGGAAATGGATTGCCTTCAAGTCGATCCCGACTTATGGGCGATCCTATGAATAGGGTTTTCATGGTAAGCGGTATTCAGAGGTGGTTTACCATTGCCTTCCTCTGAGGCTGAGAGGCAGTGACTGGCCCAAGGCCACCCAATGAGGTTCATGGCTGTGTGGGGATTTGAACCCTGGTCTCTAAGGTTGTAGTCCAGCACCTTAACCACTACACCACACTGGCTATCATAGGTAACAAAGGTCACTGTATTAAGTTGGTCAGGAGGCTTTAGATCTAGTCAAAACGTCCTTCCCAAGGATTTCATATATGAACATGTCTCCCCAATATATATTCTGTCTCTTTTTTGCTTAACAAAGCAGAAAGGGAGGATTACATGATAAATCACCATCATTTTTACAATGTAAATGAAACTTGGGTAGAGCAGGAAGCCTTCCAAAAAACCACATTGTGCTCCATAATTATTTGGGAGCTTTGTTTGGACAAGGAAGGAAACACTTTCCCTGCTCCTCTTTCCCTAGTTAGCAGCAGCTCATCCCACTACAACAAAGCACGTGCTTGGGATCTGGGCAGAGAAAAGGGTGTGAATGAAATCCTGACAAGAAGATAGGTGGATCTCTTTTATTTTTATTTTTGGCATGATAGTGCTGGCTACATCTAATACACTGCTACACAGCATTAGCGGCTGAAAGAATAAACACTGGAAATAAGGGTTTATTGGTTTTACATATGCTCTACTCTCCCAAGCGAGCTGCTATTGAAACCTAACTCTCTGTCTCTCTCTCTTATACATACATTATATACCTCCTTTAGAGGAATTGCAAAGCCCTACTTTCTACAGATCTCTCTAGAAACAACCATTTTTATTTCCCATATCAGCCTTTCAAATCCTGGCTAAACCACCATTATTAAGGAATGGTGAGATGCAGTGTCATGGTTAACAGTGTGAAAATCTTGATCCAAGAACTCCCCGGCTCAAATCTCACTGTAACAAAAAAATGTATCGAGGAGCCCTAGGCAAGCCATCAGCCTCTCAGCCTCAGCCTCTGCAGCTGCAGCGTGTGGATAAGAATACTGGTCTACCTTAGAGGACCCTTGTAAGAATTACTGTGATTTTATACACACACACACACACACACACACATTTTCTCTGGCACTCTTAAAGTATATAAAGTGTTTTATAATGATGATGCAATTCATCCTCACAGTGTTAACTGTGTGATGCAGGTCATTAATATTCCCATTTTACAGAACAAAAGGGCCCAATATCAGGAAGGCTACTCAGAGGGATTTGAACCCAGGTATCCTTGATCATAACCAAAACTTCTATCTGCTATGACACACTGACCAATGGATAGAGAAATTGTTCAAAACTTTGGATGTATTCATCTATGACACAAAAATATATAAGCAGCCCATTTTTCAAAATGGAACAATTCCCCTATAAGGAAATGTTACAATGTTTGGGGCTTTGTGGTTTAGAAAAAAGGTGAGTAATGGGGTGGGGCAGGATAGATGTGTATAAGATTATGCATAGTGTGGAGGAAGTGAATAGGGAGATGTTTTTCTCTCAGACTGTCCAATAAAACAGAAAGTTGAAAAATTCAGGATAGACATAAGAAAGAACTTCTCTGCATAGCACATGGTTAAACCATAGAATTTGCTCCTACAAGATGTAGTGATAGCCACCAACTTGGCTGGCTGATTAGACAAATTCATGGAGGATAAGGCTACCAGTGGCTACTAGTCATGATGGCTGTGTTCTACTTCCACTGTTGGAGACAATATGCCTCCGAATGCCAGTTGCTGGGAATCACGGGTGGGGACAGCACTGTTGCACTCAGGTCCTGCTTGCAGGTTTGTCATATGCATTTTGTTGGCTACTGTGAGAACAGAATGCGGAACTAGATGGGCGCTAGATGGATCTAGCAGAGCTCTCCTTATGTTCTTATGAAATATATTCCTATCTGTCATGTTTCTCCTTATACAGTGCAGTCACCATTCTGATCACCATTCTGATCCAGAACCTCAACACCAAATGGCTGGATGGCAAGTAGAGGGAAAGAAGCGGAGTAAGGAGCTCCATGCGTGTGACAGCCATAGTGGATCTCTGGTCTAGAGCCAGAATGGTGAGAGCAATCACGGCTGCAGAATGCAAAGGATTGACTACCCTACCCAATGCAAGTGTGCATGGGAAAGATTCAACAGATTTCCTCTGTAGTTCATACTTTCCTGGATCACCGCAAATGACTAGCTGATTGTCTTTAGAGGTGTAAAGCAGGGGTAGGGAACCCGTGGCTCTCTAGAAGCTGTTAGACTCCAGCTCCCATCATCCCTAAGCATCAGCCATGATGGCTAGGGCTGATAGGAGTCAGAGTCCAACAACATCTGGAGGTTCAATTTGACCTTGATTTCAAAAATTATGCCACTTAACTTTTTTGTGCAGATTTATGATTATGAATAACAACCACAACCACAACAACTCAATTTCCTGTTGTGCATATGAATAGGTACAGGTCTTGGAATCTTACACTGAGAAAGATAACTGCATTTTTTTAAGTGTTAATCAAATCTTAATTGTCTCACATTTTCTTTCTGCTCCCCAGTCGTTTAATACTCGCTGTGCTTTAGTCTGCCTGCTTGTAAAACTATTCGTTCCATCTGAAAAAGCAACATAATCCACGGAGAACAAATATGTAGCATTAGCACATTATGAAGAATAAAGAGCAGCTTTCAGCTCTCTGCCATAGATGGTGTTTATCACATTTTACACTATCCAGCTCGAATAACGCTGGAGAGATAAAGGAGGCTGAATACATCTACCATAATAGAGTGTTTTACAACAACAACTGGAAGACACATAAAAAGATGATGCATGTCTTCCCTTATTTTTTCCTTTTTTCTTTTTTTAAAGAAAGACTTTTTTTTTTTTTTTAAAAGCAGCCCTCTACTTGTACAAAAGTCAGTGTGGACTTTTTTCTGTCTGTTATGTGAACATATTCATGGAAAAAGCTGGTGCTAAGGGTGACTCTCCAATTAAGACAAATGAGGCACATTGAATAAGTCCCCCAGGGCACTGCAGGGGTGCTGGCAACATCGACTTTATTCTTTTCTGTCAGGGCTGAACGGGGAAACAAAAGCATGAAAATGCAACACATCCACTTACAGAACAATAAAGGCTGTTGTTTAAAGCATGAAGAATTTTGGCACCCTTCTGGGGCCGTATGCAAATCAGCCTTCCCCCTACACTGCTACTGAACCATCAGTCTTGGAAATTAAAGACGTACTTGGTCAGTTCAGAGCTGAAAGTAGAAGCACAGTCTGCAAGTCAATTAGATAGGTATTAAGCAAATAAATCAGGACTGACTGATATTGGCTGAACTAAAATGCCTTCTTATAGCCTGACAGTAATTTTAATTTGATTGACAAATTTGGGTGGCCTTTTATTAAGCTAAATGGAAGAACAGAAGACCCCGCTTCTTTTTTAGGGTTCTATCCAAACAAAGTCCTTCCCTTTAAATCAGTTCAGCAGAGATCACCAATACTTTGCTGCCCTATCCTGAGCAGGGCTGGCTCTGCAGTAGTCAGAGTGAGGCATCCACCTCAGGCAGCTCAGCAGAGGTGTTGTGAAAAGGCAGCAAACTGATAGTTATTTATTTATTGTACTTACTGTCAGTGAGACTATGAGCTGCATGTGGGATTTACTACCTCAGGTGCCAAAATAACTTGACGGCTTTGTGTATTATGCACTTTGACTTGGGTATGGGGGCACCTTTGGTGCTTCGCCTGAGTCAGCAAAAAGTCTTGGGCCAGCCTTGCCATCAGGGATATCTTGTGTAAGATTATTTATTTATTTTAGATTTTGCCCATATTTCCCTTTGATGAAAAATCTGTAAATCTGGAGGCGGGGGGAGAATTCTCACTATATATATATATAAAAAAACTTGGATGATGGTAATGCAATGAGTCTGCATTGGTACCAGATTTTCCATACATTCACTTATTCTCTATTGTCATAGATTGGATTTTTATGCAGCAATTTTCCACAGCTATTTTCGAAACCTTTTTTTTTTTAATCTGCTCTAAAATATAAATATTAAGAATGATAATTTTATCAGTATTTCCTTTTATTTATCAATATTTCCTTTCAAAATATCGATAGTAATAACAATATTTTTTGCGAGGAGGGAAAAAACTGGATTGGTAAAATTGGTGGCTAGTGGACAAAGAACAATACCAGCCTGTTAGGTCAACTGACTGCTTTTGAACTGGCACCAGCCAAAGGATCTCATCCCTTCAGGTGGCAACATTGGATTGGCTCTGCCAGTGTGCCTGCACAGTGCCAACTTCCTTGCTACCTATCTGCGGTGTATTTCTTTCATACTTTGCTATTCAGATGCTACGGTTCCCTGCAGAAGTCAGTAGTTTAGAGGTGCTCTCAGTGTCACCTCAGTTCATGGCACTTCTCAGTAGATTTCCTTCCCACCATTCACTTGAGAATGTTCTGGCTGCTCTGGGTTTTGTGCCTGCCAAAATTAACCATCCCAAGGTCAAGTCTATATGGACTATCCATTTTGATGTGCTGTGTTTTAATCTCACTCTATTCCCAACAAGCTGTTGGTATTGTGCCACAGTTTGTTTGTGTGGATGAATCTGAAGGTGTTCCTGATTTCCTACCATTATTTTTTTGTTCAATCACTTTATTACGGTCAACGACCCGTCAAGAAAAGTAAAAGTTACAGCCAATTGCAGTCAAATTGTTAAAACTGGAGCTTAGTAATAATAAAACATTTACATCGAAGGATTCATAGTAAATAGTAGTTGTTTATGCTGGATTGCGTAGAAATACTTAGCAACTGGGATCAAATGAGAGCTGTTATTGCCGGATAGAAGCCATGGCATCCAATGTTCTGGAGATCTATTGGGATGTTTTTGTAAGAAGGGTGCGATATATAGATCCCTTTCCTCGACATATATTGGGCAAGCAAAAAGGACATGGGGAAGTGATTCTATATGTCCTTCTTTGCACAGGCAAAGACGTTGCGCCAAGGGCATACCCTTGAATCTACCCTCTAAGAGCGCAGACTCTAAACAGTTAAAGTGCGCTTTAGAAAAGGCTAATCTATATTTAGGAGTCGTTAGAACATCTAGGTATGGAGCGTACCTTAGAAAATTGAAGCCCAAATTATACTGAAGGGGGGAGCATACTTTAGCTGCAGCTTGAATTGTGGATTGTCTGTCAATATCCTTGAGCTTAGCCCTAATAATCTGCCTAGCCTTACTGAGATCTTGTGTGGAGAGGAATTCTGTTGAAAGGCCTAAATAGGGCAGCTTATCTAAGAAGCATTTCATCCAGATGGATAGGTGCCCATCTTCCCTAAGAAATGACAGGTAACCTGGTGGGCATACATAAATGATTTTAGTCCAGAAATTAAAGGCAATGGACCATGCTTGGCATTCAACTGAGCTTGATCCCACTTCCATTCTTAGAACAGCATTAGGAACACAGTTTGGGGCTCCAAATATTCGGCGTAGGAAGATAGACAGCACTGACTCAACCGTGGGGTTGAAAGCATGTATCCAGATCTGGACACCATATAATAGTTGGGATAATATTTTAGCTCTGAATACCTGGAAAGCCGCCGGAATATGTTGCCCCCTGTTGTTATAATAATAACGTACAATGCTCTTCAGCGCTGTACAGGCCGTCGCGACTGCCGCACGAATGTGTGGCACCCAGGAAAGAGAGGAATGGAATAAGATACCTAGATATTTATATGCTCTGACTTGCTCAATGGAGTGGCCATTAATTTTCCATATGGGAGTTAGAGAGGATTTTGCAAACGCTAGAATTTTGGTTTTGGAGAAATTGATTGTTAATGCATTCTCTAAGCAGTATTTCATAAAAATTCTAATCAAACGTTTGAGGCCAACTTTAGAAAAGGAGAGCAAAGCCGCATCATCAGCGTAAAGCAGAATGGGACAGTTATTTCCTTTAATTTTAGGCGAGTGAAGGCATTTGGGGGCCAAATCATTTAGAAAAAGATTAAAGAGGAGTGGGGCCAGCACACACCCTTGTCTGACTCCTCTTGATGTGGTAATTAGGTTGGAGAGATCTCCATTTTGACCACAGCGAACACGGAGGGAAGTGTTCAAGTGCAGCTTATATATCAAGAACAACAATCTCTTATCAATAGTTGTATTAGCTAATTTGGCCCACAACATGTCCCGTGGAATAGAGTCAAACGCCGCCTTCAGGTCAATAAAAGCAACGTATAGACCACTCCCTACCTGATTTCTGTATTTTTCCGCAAGATGGTTTAATAGGAGGCAATGGTCCATGACCGATCTACCACTCCTAAAGCCTGCCTGTTCCAATCCCAATACATTTTCCTCCTCCATCCAGTTGGCCAATTTGTTCTTTAGATATTTAGCATAAAGCTTCCCAATCACCGAAAGTAGGCTGATTGGTCTATAGCTGGCAGGCTCAGTCCTGGGACCTTTCTTATAAATAGGCACAACTATGGCTTCCTTCCAGGACTGTGGGAAATGTCCCTTATTGTTAATCAACGTAAATAGATTGGCCAAAATAGGCACCCACCAGTCTGGATGTGTTTTAAGGAGCTCAGGGGGAAGATTATCACCACCTGGAGCTTTTGCCGATTTTAAGTTTTTAATCAAATCAAGTATTTCTAGCTGTGTAACAGGCGGCCAGATGGGAAGAGATTCGTGGTCAACTGCAAATGGAATCTTTGGGGAAGAGTATTGAGAATCCTTTTGGAAGTCCACAAAATGTTGTTCCCAGACACTTGGAAGGATGTTACAGGGGGCGAAATTAAAAGGTCTAGTGGAACCATTAACTAATGACCAAAACCTTTTGGAGTTTTTATCTTTAGCAGCCTGTCTTAAGGACTCCCACCCCATCTGTAGTGCTTGTCGTTTTTTGGTGATTATAAGGTCCTTATAGTTCCTTTTAGTTATATAGTAGACCTCAGGCAAGACTTTTGCATTTTGATATCGATAGCATAAATATATGTTTCTCAGTTGTCTCTTTAAACTTAGGCATTCTTGGTCAAACCATTTATGAGGGCCAGCACTAACATTTGGTCGGCTGGGCACTTTATTCGGTATTAACAGAGGTTGGAATGTCTCAACCAAGGAATCAAATACATGTAGGGATTGAGAAAGATTGGTAGAATTTCCGAAAGACTCTTGTATATCTTTAGCCAAGGGAGATGCTATAAATTCCGCTATTTTAGAGGCAACTGATGAAGTCCACATGGGCCGCTTGTATTTAAAATACATTTGGTTAACAGCCGGATTATATTCTGCCACTAACCTGCAGCTCGCCTGTAGTCGCAGTGAGAGGGAAATAGGTAGGTGATTGCTATCCAATCTCTTGCCAACCGAGAATTTCGTAATTAAATTCAGAAGGTGGGGGGACGTGATCGCATAATCGATCACGCTACTTCCTCTATTTGAGATGTATGTGTATTCCGCACAGGGGTCAAGAAGCTTTAGTCCATTTAAAATGGTAAGGTTATGGCTACCAACAGTGCGAGTTAAGCAAATTTCCTGATAATTGATGTTCTGGTCTTTGGAGGTTCTCTCCAGCTCATTGACTAAATGTGTGTTAGTTTACCCTCTCCATAACTTGGAGGCCAGAAGACTCTCATTATTCTGGCCAATCCTAGCGTTGAAATCTCCCAGTATGATTACCAAGGCACTAGGGAAACGGGACTCCAACTCCGTGATATAATAATCTAAATCTTCCCACAATTGATCCGTGAGTGTCCTAGATGTAGCAGGGGGAATATAAACATTAATTAATAAAAGGGACACTTTATCAAAAGTCAGATGAACAGCCATGGCAAAGTTGTGACATGCAGGGATGCTATTACAGCAGACATTTAATGCTGTGGAGATGAGGATTGCCAAGCCTCCTTTAGGGCGTCCCTTAGTTTTGTCTATTTGGTGGGCAGCTGGTAAAGTTATAGAGTTGAAACCATCTATATCTAGATCACTAGTATACCAAGTTTCCTGTAAGCAAATTATATCTTGACGATTTAAAAAATTAATAAAATCTGGAATATTTTGTTTAACTGACCATCCCGCTATATTCCAGGACAGAAGATGTAATGGCGAATCAGACGAAGAGATGTAACGCTTACGAGTGGGCTGAGTTACCTCAACTGGCAGAGGTAACTTAGTCTGGAAAGGTCAGTGTAACACTTCAATACGATTCAATAAGCCCAGATTGTCATTAAAGACTGCCCCAGAAGATGGACACGCTTCCAAGGATGTAGCCTGGAACCGTGGTGCTATAGATGAAAGGGAGGACGTCTCGGAGGTGAGGGAAGTAGACATATCCCCGAAAGAGCCCTTATGTTGGATCGTATTTGTAAGACGTTGTATCAAGCAGTAAAGTTTTTGAATGACCATGTTTCTTTCCAGTTCTGATAGTTGCGAGTATAGTGCAGCCAGTTGAATCTCTTCCGGTTCCAGCTCACCAAGCAGAGTCGAAAGCAATAAAGCTGGAACAGATGATGAAGCAGGCGGAATTCGTTCCTTAGCCAGGGAGTTAGCAGAGTTCATTATTACCTCTGGCTCTGAACGGAAAGAACTCACTGAGCTCTCAAAGTGAGACCATAAGGGTTCTGGGTCAGAGGAATTGATGTAATAGCGTTGTACCAGGAGACCTCTGTAGTACAACTCCTCTGTTACTCGGTATATCTGGTTCGCTATTGCCGAAGAGTGAAATGTCACAATTAAACGCCACACTCCAGGTTTAGTAGATACGTTAGTCATAGATTTGATGTAATTGATGGATTGCCCAGGGTGTAGGAGATGAGCAAAGCAGTTGTCCAAAAAGGGCACACTTGGAAAAGTGGGCCATCTTCTTGAAACCCTGGAGTTATACGATATTGCCAGTTTTCCAGATTGCAAAACAAGTTCCCATGGTCGAGGTTGCATTTCAACAAGATGTTTCTTTGTGTCCAGTTGTGTAAACTCTGTGATAGAACTCTCATCCCCTGATATTGTTGTACTTTCACTGAGTGAATTTTCCACAGAATATATAGAGGGTGCAATCTGCTGGTTCTTTTGTTTGGATGATGGAGGCGAGACATACTCTCTTCGGGTGGTATCCGGTCTTTGTGGTTCAAGCAATTTAAATAGTGGTTTAAAGTTCATTTTTTTGGGTGCTAAGATTTCTGTGTTTTTATAGTTTTTAGATTTTTTTAAGTTCTTTGTTTGCCTTAGCTTTCCTCTCCCACCAGAAGTGACCTTGGGCTGCTGTTGTACTGAGCACTGGGCAGATTTTCTATCTCCAGGGTCATGGGATAAAGGAAGACTTTCTCTAGGTATGAAATTTCAGGAGATCAGAACTGGTTGGCTTCCACTGTCCAACTAGATTCCTCGAGCAGAAAGTTTCCCCACCCCACCCCTAACCGCTGCCCTTATTCTGGCTGGGATCTGATAAAAGGTGATGATGATTACGATTGATGATGACGGCGATATTTCTTACACCCTGTCCTTCCTCTCATGAGAGCTCAGGGACATTAACAAAAATATCCCATTAAAATAAAATTAAAACCACAATAGAAAGTATCATATATTATATACCAGAATAGGCAGCGTTAAATTATACTTACAGTGCTATTCCCATCATGTTCTAAGGCCCACCAGAATAAATAGGTTTAAAGCAGTCACCTGAAAGAAAATAATGTGGGCCTGATCACAACAGAGGGAAGTGTTAGAGCCGGATTGCCACCACTGAGAAGGTCCTGCTCAGTATAGTGCCATCCTAGCCATATTCACCAGAGGCACTGCTAGCTAGGTCTTCCTTGAGAATCTTAAAACTGGAGTGGGTTGGTATTGGAGGAGGTTCCCCTTCAAGTACTTCAGTTCTAAGTGGTTTAGGGCTATGCCATATGTATATATTATATATAGGCAGCTAAACTTACTTTAAAGTAAATGGGAGAGCATTAATAGAAAAAGCTTTCTCCCTAACTGGGAGGAAACTTCCCATTAATCGGGAATGACCTCCCAATGCATCAATGTGCCATGATCAATGGGAGGACTCTTGAGGGGTCAGAGCTTTCCCTATATGGTGCTGCAGTTCCAAAGAATATCCTGCTTGATTCCTGTGTAAATGTTTGTGCAGGCTGTGCTGGGAAGGAGAGAGAGTGAGCACAAACAGGTGCAAGCTGATAGCTGAAATATAATTTGCACCAGGTACGTTTTGCTCCCAGGGATTAAAAGTTACACACATAAAAGAGCAGTATATGTGAACCATAGAAAGTGGTCCATAAGGTGGATTTATGATGTAACTAGAACACCCACATATGCATCGGCTTATTCACAGCCTTGGATTATATATCTGCAAAGGATTCACAAGCTTTTCAAAAGGCAAACATGTCAAAAAGCCTCTTTGCCTCCAGCTTTCCTGCATACTTGTTTTTGTGCTAGTCTGTCGGCAAGAGATAACGTTGGAGAAAAGAGTAAAATGGTATGAGGGAGCAGGAGTGTGGCAGAGGAGAGATAGTGAAGATTTTGTAGATGGCTTTTCAGCTGTGACTTCAGGGTTGTAGGACTTCCAAGGTTACTTTAAAAACATGTAACCTCCATAATTTTTGTCTGTTTCTTCACAATACAGGGAACAGATGAGGGCCATATACATATACACAACCAAATGTTGCTAATACTAAATGCAGACAATTAGTGTTGCTTTGGCCATGAAAACACACTACTGCTAATTATTATCCTTGGTGCACACACAGCACGAGGCATCTAAAGGGATGGTAAAACACATCTCTGTATTTTTACCCTCCAAATTGGAGACATTAGATGTGATATTGCAAGGTGGAGCATCATCATTTTTTCATCTTGGAAAAAGTGCCTCTGCCTTTGATGTCACCCACTGCTATTTTGATCAGCATTATACTGGTATAGTAGAAGCTCGTTATAATGTGGGGGTCAAGACACAAAGGATGCACCTGCATTATAAGGCTTCCACATTATAACAAAAACCACATTCTGTAAACAGTATTTTACTGGGGGGGGGACATTGTCATCCCCATAGTGTAGCTCAAGCTTCCACTGTATTGGGAGAAATCTCAGTCCAAACTTTGATACATGTTGCAGATATGCTATGCTTTAGTACAGGGGGGTGGACCTTTTTCACTCTGAGAGTGAAACCTTTTTCACACTGAGAGCCACACTTGCTTCTGGACAACTTTCCAAGGGCCACAGGCCAGTAGTGGGAAAGGTCAGAGGCAAAAGTGGGTGGAGCAACAAACACAAATTTTATTTTTGGGTAGTTGTCTAGTTTCTGCACACACACTTACACACCACTTTCTATCCTCTATCCCATCCTTTCCCAACCAGTGTGCCTCCAGATGTTGTTGGATCACAATTCCCATCTTTCCTGGCCTTTGGCAATGCTGGCTGAGGCTGATGGGAGTTGTGGTCCAACAGCATCTGGAGGCACATTGGTTGGGAAAGGCTGCTCTATCCAGACAAGCAAGAGGTATAATTAGAGTTCAAGGACACAGTCCAGCCAGGCAAAAGCACCTATGAAGGGAAGTCAGGCCAGGGAGGGGAGTGGCCCGAGGAGAAAGGGTGTGGCCTGGAGAGAGTTCCAAAGACCAGATAGAGAGGCCAGGGCTGCATTTGACCTGTAGGCCAGAGGTTTCCCCACATATGCTTCAGTAGCTTTGATGCCATTTACCAGGGCTGCATAGGATTGGGTTCAAAGGTATACCAGCCTGATTGCTTCTCCTTGACTACTTTAACACACACACACAAGTTTATAATGCAAAGAGGTGATTTGGTGTGAAGTACTTTAATGGCTTTAAAATGTTCTTAAAATAAAGTGATGTGACTTTTCACTGCCATATTATACAGTCACAAGAGTGGCTGTATACAATAGCCAGCATGAATTTTTTGCATTCTGCAATGTTAAATTGAAAATACCCCTATGTCAATCTGATGCTTCTCATAAGCTCATTTCAAAACAAAACCTTATAAAACTTATAGTCCTGAACTCAGAAATGCTTGCTTAGCAACCCTCTAAATTTTCATGGCGATACACAAAACAGTCAGAGAGAATTGAGAGTTCAAAGTGTAAAAAGAGAGAGGAAAAAAACAGACCCTTTCTTCTGTTCTCATAACTTGTTGAAATTAATTAAAAATCAGCCATGTTCACAGAGTACCTGTAATCCTGTTAGTGACCTTGCCCCATACTCTGACCTTCATCTTCTGCAGTTTAAAAGTTTAAAAAATGCCTAGCTGATTTGTTCAGAGGCACATGTTACCAAATTCTTCCAAGCTACACAGCAAGTGGATTGGACTGTGACAAACCAACCCAAATTGTGTTTGCATTTTGGCAAATTTGTAGGGCAGTACAATATCTCAGGGAGGAGGTCAGGTCTTCTGTTCCCCGGTGCATTCACTATAGCTGCCCAATTTCCCTGCTTTTTAAAGTTTGATAGAAATATCTGTTAGCTATAGATACATTCTTAAACTGCAAGGTTTTTTGCCTGTTAGTGAATATACTAGGGAGTAAGTCCCAGTGAATCACATGGAACTTACTTCTGAGTGAACACACAGAGAATTAGAATTCCTTTCCATTTAAGTGTATAGGCAGAACAATCCTAAAGAATGGAAGTTGGTGTAACTTGCAACAGCTTAAGTTAAACCAATGTAGGTTACCCCTTTTCCAAACTCCATTCCATTCTGCTTTAAAACAGAGTTTAATTCACACCACCTTTTTGCCCGTGCATGTTCCACTGGGTTGCTAGTTCCTCTGACTGAGCTGAAAGCCGTTACAGAGCTTGGAAAAGTTACTTTTTTGAACTACAACTCCCATCAGCCCCAGCCAGCATGGCCACTGGACTGGGCTGATGGGAGTTGTAGTTCAAAAAAGTAACTTTTCCAAGCTCTGCGTTTAGAATAGGTATAAGTCTCTCCTTGCCTTGCTCCATCCGCACCGCACCTCTGGAATTCCATTTTTGCCGGATTTACCCTGGTGTAAATTCTGCCAGCCTAGGTTCCACTGGCTGAGCCCTGCCTGAGTCAGTATAGGCCAGATTGAACCAGGATAAAGGACTTACACAAAAGTGCCTTTGGATGAGTTGGGATGAGGGAGTTGCACCAGCAAAGCCTCAGCTCAGCTGGGACAGTCCAAGATCCACCTATTCTAAACTCACTCATCCAGGCAAATTTTGGGTTTAGGCTGAGCTATAAGACTGAAATCCTATGTGTACTTACTTGAGCATAAGGTCCATTAAACCCATGAAATTTAAAACTGAGTGTGCATGCATAGGATTAGGCTATAAGTGTGATCCTACGTACATTTACTTGGATGTAAGTCTCACCAAGTTCAGTAAGGCTTCCTCCCTAGTACGTGTCTGTAGGGTTGCAGTGTTGCACATTCAAAGACACAGGCAGTTCAAGAGAGCAGTTCCCTTCCAGATTAGGATTGCAGAGGGAATAGTTGTGTTCTAACGAGCTTTCTGTTGGATATGGGGTCCTAAAATAAACAAGTACAGTTCATTTAGTAAAACAACAATTACTGTTAAGGAGATTATTTCTGCCTATGGGGCTTTGAGGGATTTTGAAAGATAATCTAAATAATTTGTTTTCTTAAAATAATATCCTTTTAGAAAGTACATTTATGTTTAATAGGTTGAAGACTTGCAATTTGAAGTAAATAATACAATAATATGAAACGTGGGAGACCCAGCGCTGCTCTTATAACTGCATACATAATGCATGATTTCATGATTACATTTTAATGTAATCTCCCATTTTTGAGCTATGAGTCAGACTACTATGGAATCTCATCTATGTTTTATACATTATTCCTTCCAAATATCCTTTAATTTCCTACCCAGAGGTTTATGGAGAATTTTTTTGTGCTTAATTTTTCAAATTAGCATTTTGTATGCATTAATATGGAATAGGAGAAAGCTAACAGGAAATGTGCTTAATCCAGATTCCATAAACTACTTGAGATCAGTTTCAGGGAAATCTCTTAGATTATTACAGAATTACCTTAAAGTGACCGATCTGTGGAACTAAACTACCCTTCCCCAACATTTGGTCCTCAGGTGTTGTTGAACTATAATCCCCATCATTCCTTACCCTGTGAAGGCTAGTCCATTAAGGTAAATGGGACCCTGCCCCACCAACCTCACTCTACCCTCAGCCAGCCCCTGCCTGCCTTCTTACTTACACCCAGTTAGTGGTTGGTTCTGCCTGCTGTAAGCTCTGTCTCCACTTACCATTGGTCTCCCCACATTCTGTCCTTTAAGTCCCAATGGACACCAACCACCACACCCTTACTATTGGCCATGCTGCCTGGGGATTATGGGAGTTGTAGTCCAACAACATCTGAGGACCCAGGGCAGAGTAAGTCTGACTAAGCATAGGTTGTTAGTTACTAACAGCTAAGCAGTGTAAATACAATGATCTGCATGATTTTTACAAGCAGTTAATTGTTTTTCATGGTTCCAAACTTTTAATCTCTTGGATATTTATATGTGTGTTTTATTGCCATCCCTTCTTCCTTTCTTGATGCTTTAAGTTCATGTTACAGATGTTTCCAAGAGAACTATGCCATGTGATGGCCATTACTACATGCCAAGTTGTTTGCATGCTGTGATTTGGATGCTTTTCAAAGTCACATGGTGAACATGCTAAATTAAAGATTTGTGGTAGAGTGGAGGGGGAGTGACTATTTACAAAATTTCTTAATAGTTTTATATGCCTAAGAACTTCAAAGTTATGTACAAAACATGTATATGATGAACCATAACACAACTCACCATGTGATAACAAGTGCCTCGAGACAATTGTACCACTTGCAATATATCATGGAGACACACTCCAAGCTCTCTCTCTATTGTGCTTTTATCACTCCACTGTAGCATTTTTAGGACAGTGTTCAGTTTCCAATAGCCTGGAGATGCTGCTCTGAATTAGGAAAGGGAGCTATGTTGTACCACAACAAAAATTCCAAAATCCGCTTTACAGCAATAATTAGCCCAACCAAAATATTCACAAAATAGTGTGCAAGCTTTTGAGTTCTCCAGACCTCAAAGGGAGGGAAAACACTGTCTAATGCTGAAGCTATGGAATTCATGTCTAAGGTTGCAATCCAATACACACTTACCTGGGAGTAAGTCCCACTGAACCCAATGGAGCTTACTTCTGAATAGACATGTATTGGATTGCAGCCCTAGTCATGGTTTTAGGATGGAACGGGGGAGGAAGTAGCAGAATTATTATTATTATTATTGTTTTTGTTGTTGTTGTTGTTATTGTTATTGTTATTAATTGAATTTATTAGTCACCCATCTGGCTGGTTATCCAGCCACTCTGGTCGATGTACAAAATAGAATCAGATGAGGCTATTTAGGTGCTATATAGGTTGCATTAGTCTCCAGGTTTTTTTATACCTACCCAAATAGATCAATTCACTAATAGGCAAAAAACCTTGTGGTTTAAGAACGAACCTATAGCCCACACATATTTCTATCAAACTTTAAAAAGCAGGAAAATTGGGCAGCTATAGTGAATGCACCAGGGGAGCAGGAGACCTGACCTCCTCTCTGAGTTATTGTACTGCCTTACAAATTTGTCAAAATGCAAACACAATTGGGTTGGTCTTTCACAGTCCAATCCACTTGCTGTGTAGCTTGGAAGAATTTGGTAACATGTGCCTCTGAGCATATGGTGAGTGGTGGCAACACCTGCCATCTCCAAAGATAGAGAATTATATTTTTGTATGTTTGTTGGTGTTCTTACTTTGCTTCTTTCCTGTGTTACTAATGTTTCTACAGAGAATCTAAACTAAAAAAAAATATTTCCCTCATTATTCATCCTGGAAATCTGTGTCAATTTTATTTTTATTAATTTCAAAGCCTTTTTATTGGTCAATGTCATATGATGGTGAAGACAGCCTTTTGTGTTTCAAAGTGGAGGTTATGTTCTATTTCTGTTTTAGGTGCATTAACAGTTGAATCTGAAACTGCAGTCTAATGTAAAATCAGACTGATTACAATATGTTGCTACTTCAGCAATGACTCTAGCTGTTGGAAAAAAGAGGATGCATGTTTTCAGACTGCTATGTTTAAACCATTTTATTTAAGGCAAGGTGGGTACGGTCAATTAAAAACACAGAGCACACCTAGAATTTTGTTAGAATATATTTCACCTCCCACTGTTTTATCTTGTGCAAACTGCTTATCAATGGTTCCTTCTCAAACTGGGTGGAAGTAACAAGTGGGGTACCACAGGGCTGGGTCCTGGGCCTAGTGCTCTTCAACATTTTTATTAATGACTTGGATGAGGAGGTACAGAGCATGGTTATCAAATTTGCAGATGATACAAAACTGGGGGGCATAGCTAATACCATGGAAGACAGAAACAACCTTCAAAGGGACCTTGATAGGCTGGAGCATTGGGCCGTGAAAGCAAGAGAATGAAATTCAACAGGGATAAATGCAAAGTTCTACATTTAGGGAAAAGAAACCAAATGCACAGTTATAAGATTGGGGATACTTGGCTCAGTCATACGACATGTGAGAAGAATCTTGGAATTGTTGATCACAAGCTGAATACAAGTCAACAGTGTGATGTGGCTGCAAAAAAGGCAAACACTATATTAGGCTGCATTAACAGAAGTATAGTTTCCAAATCACGTGAAGTATTAGTTCCCCTCTATTCAGCACTGGTTAGGCCTCATCTTGAATACTGCATCCAGTTCTGGTCTCCACACTTCAAGAACGATGCAGACAAACTGGAACAGGTTCAGAGGAGGGCAACAAGGATGATCAGGCGACTGGAAACCAAGCCCTATGAGGAGAGACTGAATCAAGTACATGAAAGGTTGTCACACAAAGGAGGGTCGGGATCTCTTCTCAATCATCCCAGAGTGCAGGACACAGAATAATGGGCTCAAATTGCAGGAAGCCAGATTTCAACTGGACATCAGGAAAAACTTCCTAACTGTTAGAGCCATATGACAATGGAACCAATTACCTAGAGCAGTAGTGGGCTCTCTGACACTGGAGGCATTCAAGAGGTAGTTGGACAGCCATCTGTCAGGAATGCTTTGATTTGGATTCCTGCATTGAGCAGGGGGTTGGACTTGCTGGCCTTATAGGGCCTTCCAACTCTACTATTCTATGAGACACTCCTGAGGTCCACTGGAGACTATTCTGCAGAGGTAAGTGCCATTATTCCACAATTATGTTTGGGGTTTTTTTTAGTGTAAATTTTGCAAAGTGTTGTTGTACTTCACATATTCACAGAAATAGAAAGGAAAATGATTTCCTATAGGAAACATAATTAAAATTGCAAAGTAAATCAGACACCTTTAAAATGACCATCTGAACTATATCAACTGTCTTAATAATGTTGCTTCCTCCCTGCTAAAACAAGATCAGCACAGCACACGTCTTCTTTCTATTATTTGGGCTGATTGCTGGTGTTGCCACCACTGACGATATGCTCAGAGGCACATGTTACTAAATTCTTCCAAGCTACACAGCAAGTGGATTTGACTGTGAAAGACCAACCCAATTGTGTTTGCATTTTGACCAATTTGTAGGGAAGTACAGTATGTCAGAGAGGAGGTCAGGTCTCCTGCTCCCTTGGTGCATTCACTATAGCTGCCCAATTTTCCTGCTTTTTAAAGTTTGATAGAAATATCTGTTAGCTATAGGTTCGTTCTTAAACCGCAAGGTTTTTTGCCTATTAGTGAATTTCCCTGCTTTTAAATCTGGGAGGTAAGAAATGGGATCCTGTGCAAGTTTGCTGAGAATGTATTGATCATTTGCATGCTTATTGAGTTCAGTGGGATTTACTTCCCTGCAATCATGCTTAGGATAGGCGAAACTGATCACAGGGGATGGGGAGGGGAGGAGGAGGAAGGGGAGGAAATGCAGAGGGGAGGACTAGGATAGGAGCAGGTAGGAGGGGAGGAGAAGAACAGGTGTGATCATTTGCATGTTTATTGAGCAGTGTGATTTGCTCCCATGGTATCATGCTTAGGATAGGTAAAAGTGATGGGGGGGAGGAGATAGGGCTGGAGTGGGCAGGAGAGGAGGAAGAAGGAAGAAGGGAGGGGAGGATGAAGGGAGAGGAGAGGGGAAGGAGGGGAAAAGCAGTCCTGATCATTTGCATGGGTATTGAGTTCAATGGGATTTACTCCTATGCAATCATGGTTAGGATAGGAAAAACTGATCATGGGGGAGGACATATCATAAACCAATATTCATCCTATTAGCAGGGTTTCACAATAATTTATGAGGAAGAGTGAGACGTGATAAAAATTTCTGATGGCCAGGCTATCATGTGATAATGGCAACATGTACATGTCCACAAAAAAAGCCATATTCTGTAACATTTTGATAACTTTTTAGATGGCTTCTTTTCAGCTTACTCATTTTCCCCCAAAAGACATTTCAAACCCTTGCGTTTTATTTTGAAAGCTAGGCATCTGTGATGGGCCTGTATAGTCAGGCCTCCACTTCAAAAAGTTTCAGAACACTAGTTACAGACATTATTCTGACACTTTTCTGTTATGATAAAACCACAGAAAAGAATGTGGGCAGAATGATTGCCAGAAAGCATTTATGAAGTTTGACTATGAAACGAAAACCACAGTAGCCTAAACTTTTCCCAAACATAACGCTGATTCTCTGTTGTTAGTGTCTGCTACTATTCAGTTAAAATTGCTTCTGTATCACAGTATCCTTCTGCTTCGCCTGGAGGGATTGGGAATTGGAGACACTGTATTACAGTGGTTCCATTCCTTTCTCTCCGATAGGTACCAACAGGTAGCGTTGGGGGAGGAGGTATCAGACCCTTGGCCTCTCAATTGTGGTGTGCCACAGGGCTCTATCCTCTCTCCCATGCTATTTAACATCTATATGAAGCCGCTGGGGGCAATCATCAGGAGATTTGGGCTGCAGTGTCATCAATATGCGGATGACACTCAGCTCTATCTCTCGTTTAAATCTTCACCAGAGTTGGCTGTGGAGACCTTGTCCAAGTGCCTGGAATCCGTGAGTGGATGGATGGGAAGGAACAAGCTGAAGTTGAACCCTGATAAGACCGAGGTACTACTTGTGGGGGACAAGAGAAGGTTGGGCAACATTGACCTGAGATTCAACGGGGTGAGTCTACCCCTAAAGGACCAGGTCCGCAGCCTTGGGGTTGTGCTTGATTCCAGGCTGTCCATGGAGGCTCAGATTTCGGCAGTGAGCCGGGCAGCCTGGTACCAACTACACCTCATACGAAGGCTGCAACCCTACCTTCCTGTTCACCAGCTCCCACTAGTGGTACACGCCCTGGTCACCTCTCGTGTGGACTACTGTAATGCGCTCTACGTGGGGATACCCTTGAAAACTGTCCGGAAATTACAACTGATACAAAATGCGGCGGCTCGACTACTTACGAATAGTCGCCGCCGAGATCACATCACACCAGTGTTGTTCGACCTACACTGGCTACCAGTTGTTTTCCGAGCCCAATTCAAGGTGCTGGTATTGACCTTTAAATCCCTACACGGTTCCGGCCCAGTTTATCTCACGGAGCGCCTTCAACGCCACCAATTATGCCGCCCGACAAGATCGGCCACACAGGGCCTTCTCTCAATCCCGCCAACAAAAACAGCCAGATTGGCGGGTACAAGAGAGAGGGCCTTCTCAGTGGCGGCCCCCACTCTTTGGAACTCCCTCCCACAAGATCTCTGGCACGCCTCTTCTTTAAATGTGTTTCGGAAAGCCTTAAAGACCTGGCTCTTTCAGCAGGCCTTCGGGGTATCTGGGGAGGGTTAATTGTTATAACTGAAATGCCTCCTGCCCAGTTTTAATATTGTTGCTGCAGATGTGTTGTTTTTATATTGTATTACTGTATTTTATCAATTGTATTTTAACAATTTTGTAAGTCGCCTAGAGTGGCCATTGGCCAGATAGGCGACAAAGAAATTAAATTTATTATATTATTATTATTACTTCTGGGACACAGCAAAAGGAAGGTTCTTTTTAACAAATGCAATGATACTTCAGGACAACCTGTTCTCAAACAATGCTCCATTTTCTGTGGTTTGGTACAAAGCCAAGGCAAAATTTAGATTCCTTTGGTTTTCATAAAGGGTCTCTACAGCAAACACAACTAACTCTACAAAAGCAGACTGACAATTCAACAATTGTGTGAGGTTCAGCAAGACTCTAAAAAAAATATTATACTGGACAAAATTAATGCTGCTGAAAATACAGGCTGCCAGCAGCTCAGGTAATTACAAGGGAAGGCAGTGAAGTAATGAATTCTTTTACACAGAATTCAGATCTCGGACTGAATGTTGCCCATTATTGCAGTTCAAAGGCAACTATCTCAGGAATTGTTCTTTTAATGTTTGCTCGATGGTTTTAGTTGTTCTTTTCTTGTCGGCACACAATTGTTGTCTTGATCATTGCGATAAAAAGAACTACACTGCAGCTTTGTAGTGAATCCAGTTGGCTTGGTAATGTGTCCTTTGAAGAATTCCAAAGTAGGGAAACAAAGGCTAAGGAAATAGAGGACCCAGAGCTATTTGTTCAGGGCTGTGGGAATCTAACACATCCCAATGAAACCAAGACACTCTCCATTACATCCACATTCATACGTGATCCCAGGCCCTTTTATGTCTTCAAAACCAGTATTTTAGCTGTGGTTAAAAAAGAATATAGCTTCTTTTGTGAATTCTCTTCAAGTTATATCCCCTGAGAGACTAATTCAAAGTCACAATTATTACCATGATGACTATGTGGCTGTGAGAAGGGCTTGGACTAATGCAAAGGCCAAAACAGCTTTCTATTACGACTAAAAACATTAATTGATTGATTGGGGTGATTATTCAAAGAAAGCTTAATGAGTTAAAATTTGTCCTCAGAGGGGCTGATAACAAGCAATGGCTGTGGAATTGTTTGGTTGTTTCCATGCTAGCCCTGTTCTCTGGAACTAGTGTCCTTCTTAGCTTTTTACAGAATATCCAAACAATATATTTGGCAAATCCCC
Organism: Rhineura floridana; assembly: GCF_030035675.1. Classification (NCBI taxonomy): domain Eukaryota; kingdom Metazoa; phylum Chordata; class Lepidosauria; order Squamata; family Rhineuridae; genus Rhineura; species Rhineura floridana. Next base: position 82,964,145 of record NC_084480.1, read on the forward strand.
AAATATATTTTCTGTGTTTGTCTCTTGTGTGTTTTCACACTTGATTTATGGCGTTAAAAAACTGAAAAAGTTAAAGTGCAGTTGCCATAATATTGAAGCTATTCAGTTACATTCCTGCATGCAGATTATGCTCTTTTATTGCTTCCTGCAAGTGTGACTATGGAATTCTTGATAAGCAGCATGTTAATTGCCCCTTGAAGCACCTCTCTTAATTGCTCCTTGTTTTCAGTTTCTGTTCCCACAGAGGAGGACTTTCATTACTGTGTCCTATACTGTATTTCATTTTCATAATATGAAATAATCCTTTTCTGTTTCATACACCATGATTCTGGGATATATAAATCTAATTAAATATAATTGATTAATCAGTGACTTAAAATACAGATAATTAATCAAGTAAAATCATTAATCTGTTGAAGCCATAATGTTTGTATCACTCCCAGTTATGGTTGCCAGGTAAGAATCATCCCAAACCCTGAGATTTTGGGGGTGGGCCTAAATGATGTCATGGGGTGGGTTCAAGTGATGTCATGGGGCAGGTCCATCATGGGGTGGGTCCAAATGATGTCACAGGATGGGCCCGAGTGATGTCATTAAGCATGATACATTAAGCATCAACCACAGTTGCTTGGTGCATATAATTCATACAAAAACATTTATCTGATTGGAAATTAAGATAGAAATCTTAGCTAAAAGATGGAGTCTAGGTAGGGAACATTTAATCTAGTCAATTAGCTTCTGGCAAAAAGTGTTCAAGTGCCCTCAGGCCAGGCCAGGCCAATCACCAGAAGGCCATTGTAGGAAGAAGGGAGCCTAGTGTTGTGAAGATGTTAGATGGGAGCACTCAGGAGTAAAGATGGATGCCCCCGAAGAGCTGCAATTCTAAACACACTTACTAAGCCCCATAGAACTACATAGGACTTACTTCTCAGTAGATATGGTTTGGATTGTGTTGTTGGTAAAGCTTGGCTAGGGATCCTCTGCAAAGATATCCATATCCAAGTAGGGTTGGCAACCCCCTGCCTGGAATGCCTTGCCCCTACCTTTTAACATCCAAATTTCTTTACAGATTTGACCCTTCACTTCAGAAAGAGGTCTGAGTAATGACTAAGAAGATTTTCTACCCTTTTCTATCTCTCCTGTGGGCTGCTATAAGCTCACTTTATCAGCCAACCCAATTCCAGTGAATATAATTGACAGAGAGAAAGCGCACATGATTTGGTCTACCTTCATATGCAATAGCTTGGGAACAACAATTGCAGCCACACTTCCAAATATGTGAATTCACTTTTACCACTGTTGGGCAAGAAACAAACAACAAGGTGCATCATCAGTGGGTTTAAGAAGGTTGAGCGGAGTGCATGGAACCACTGTTGTTGCTTCTATGGATGAAAGGGAGTGAGGATAAAGGTAAATGAAATGCAAATAGAAAAAGAACAAAAGACAGTGATGATTTCTTAAATGCAATACCATACCAACCACAACAAGATTCCTATGAGTAAGGCAGAACACTAAGGATCACACAACCAATCAGGATTCCTAACCAAAAACCAAAAATACGAAATATGAAGAAATATTTGTATAAGCATGACTATCAAATGTATTTATTATTTACACAACCTGTAAAGATATTTATAGTGCAATCCTATGTTTATTTATTCAGAAGCATGTCCCAATGTATTCAGTGGGGCTTACTCAAACACGGACAGAACTGCAACCTCAAGTGATAAGCAACTTCATTCATGCAACCCAAAATTCAGAATCATGCCAGTTTAAGCTGTTTTGCAACTGTTTATACTTGTTTTTTATGGTTATTGGATTTTAAAGGGATTTATTTCTTATTGTGAGCTGCCTTGGTTTCCAGACTGCAACCCTACCTCACAGGGCTGTTGGAAATATTCCCATATACATACACAGTGGAGATGTAAAAATAACATACACCACATATAATAGTTTATTGTCAAAACCAGTTGATCATTGCAGAACATTAAAAAAAATAAAATCAGTATCAGTTGTCTACATAATAAAAAGTGATATCTAAGTAAGCCCTGCCTAATTGCTTTAAAATAGGATTGAAGGGGGAGAGAAAGATATACAACACAAACACAATTCTTTGCTATGTTCACTCAAAAGTCCCATCAATTCACAGCACAACCTTAACCATGTCTACTCAAAAGGAAGTCCTATTGAATTCAATGAGGTTTACTCTGGGTATTTTTTTACTCTGGAAAAGCAAGTACTGGATGATGATGATTATGATGATGCTGATGATTTATTCCATTTATATACCACCCCATAGCTGAAACTCTCTGGGCGGTTTACAACAATTAAAAACATTAAAAACTAGTATACAAATTTAAACCGTTAAAACCCATAAAAACAGATAAGCAAGTTAAAAACACATGTTATTCAAATGCTGTTAAAATGCCTGGTAGAGGAAAGAGGATTAAAGCTTCGATTTGGGAAGTTTGCAAAACACTACCCTTTCAGAAAAAGACTGAAAGCTTACTTATTCAGTCTGAGATGTTCAGAAAAGCAGCAAAAAGCGTGTTTCTGAGCCTTGGGACAGTCACTGCCTCTCAGCCTCAGAGGGAGGCAATGGTAAACCCCCTCTGAATACGGCTTTCCATGAAAATGCTGCTCATAGAGTCGCCATAAGTCAGAATCAACTTGAAAGCAGACAATTCAATTTGACTCTACATTTTGGCTCTATAATTTCTTGTCAATCACAACCCTGATTTCTTATTGGCTAAAAGCCTGAAAGGGCAAGAATTAGAGCAGAACTTAGAGCAACTAAGAAGTTGTGGGGGGGCAGCTGATGTTTTGGTGTATATCTCTGGAATCAGACCACCTAGAAACGTATTTTTTTTTTAGTGAAAGCTGAAAGTCCGGAGATTAAGGTGAGTCACCTGGAGACCCGGAGGGGACCCTCAAAAACAGAGTCTCCGGCTGAAAAATGGAGGTCTGTAACCCTATTCCTAGCATATATTTCCCCCAATGCCTTCACTGCTGCCTTCAGTAGGGCTTTTCTACCATCTGAGTGATCATTCCTGTGTTATGGCTATCAAATGGAACCAGCTGAGTATGGTTCTGCCTTCTGATGGCCTATAATCTGTGAGAACCACACACCATGTAGCCTATTCTAACTGTATGGACTGTCTCCCTGCCAACACCAACTACTTCCAGGAGCATGCTGATAGAACCTTATTGGCTGCCATACGAGTCAGGCCATTGGTCCCTCTAGCTCAGTATTGTTGACCATGAGTGGCTGCAGCTCTCCAGGGTTTGAGACAAGAGTCTTTCCCAGCCCTCGCTGGAGGTGCCAGAGATTTAATTGACCCTGGGACCTTCTGTGCTCCATGTGATGTTCCTATATATTAGTGTATATATGGTAAGTGCTGGTTGTTCAGAGTATACATGGTAAGTAGTGAAAGAGGAGGGGGAGTGAATGGGCAATAGAATGCTTGATGATTGGCTGACTGTTTAAAATGGCTGACAGTATAAATGAAAGGATGACAGGTAAATCTGGGTGAATGTGAGGTGGTGAATTGTGGAATCTGGGGGGGGAGAAGAGAAAGAGTGGATTGCTTGGTGGGGTTTGAGAGAGTTGTTTACCAGGAGGGAGGTGGAGTTCGGATTAGTATTGAGTAAAACCATATGCTTATGTGCCTTAAGAAGAAATCTTGTTAATCTTGTTAGCTTTGTTATCTTTAATAAATACTTAATTTGGTTTACCAAAGGCCTGATCCTTGGCTGGAGTTTCACAGACCAGAAGGGAGGGTAAGGTAATGACCAAGGCTGAAGGGGAACTGTAACAAATGGTGGCAGCGGTGAAGAGAATAACAATACCAGTATTCAGAGTCTCTGGGAATACTAGTATTGGGACGTTACTGGTGGTTGCCTAGCAGGGGGATCTGTTGAGATCTGTGCTAGAGCGGGGAGAGAAATCATAAGAGAGAGCGGTCCGGACTGGTGGAGTCCCTGGTGGTGCCTAGAGACAGGCAGTAACCACGAGCAGGTAGGAACCTGACAGGGAGAGCCAGGGAAGGAAGCATCACATGTGGTGTCAGTAGCGGTGGGATACGAACAACAGAGAATCCAGATACGAACCAAAGAGAGTCCCAAAGACACGTGGTGACAAAGGAGACTACGTCACAGGTGTTGGCTGTAGCAGTGAGATACGAATACTAGACAATCCCTAATAGTTGTGTGGGAAACAGAAATAACAAAACAAGATTTCTTGTGAGAGTGACTGGCAAAGGGTATGTGGCAAAGAGTGAGTGAACTCAAACACCATGGCTGAATACATAAAAATGAAAAGAGAGGAGCTGGTGGAGAAGTGCATAACATTCAATTTACCTCATGAGGGTAAAGGGGTAGATGAATTGAGGGTAGCACTTATAGGATTTGCAACTGCCCAGCAAAAACAACCTGTCAGAGAAGAGACCCCAGAAGGATATTTAAGCAATCCCGCTTATATAGAGTACTTGAGAGAGAAGTTGAGGATGGAAGGTGCAGAGAAGGAAAAACAGAGAGAGTTGGAAGCTGAGAGATTGAGGATGGAGGCTGAGGAAAAAGATAAACAGCGAGAGTTGGAAGCTGAGAGATTGAGGATGGAAGGTGCAGAGAAGGAAAAACAGACAGAGTTGGAAATTGAGAGAATGAGATTGGGGTTTGAGGAGAGGGAGAAGCAACGAGCATTGGATGCTGAATTACAAGTAGAAAAGTTAAAATTTGATAGAGAGAAATTTCACTCTGAGGAGACAAGGAAAGAGAGAGATGGAGCAAAAATAAAAATTACTCCAAAGGACTTTGCTGTCTATGAGCCTGGTCAAGATCCTCAAATTTACCTCAGCACCTTTGAAAAAGCAGCTCAGTTGTGGGGGCTACCTGAAGATAAATACATGCAGTATTTATCAAACCTGATTAAAGGGGAATTGGCTGAGGTATACCAATATTTCCCCTCAGACAAGCCCGTCACCTATGCTGAATTCAAAGAAGCAGTGTTTAAAAGATTCAGACTGGGGCCTGATTATTTTAGAAAGCTTTTCAGAAATTGCCAGATACAGATAGGGAGGTCTTTTGTGGAACTGGGAGCAAAGTTGATGGATATATTTGGAAAGTGGATGAGTAGTGCCAAAGCTCAGTCAGTGGAAGAGGTGAAAAGCCTCATGATACTGGATCAATTATACCATCAGTTACCACCAGAAATAAGGCTCCTGGTCAAAGACCGTTCCCCTACATCTGTGCAGGAGGGCACAGGACACCCCAGAGTGGATCTGTGTACCCTGAAAGTGAGGAGAAATTATGCTACAAATGTGGTAGACCGGGGCACCTACGTTTTCAATGTGAGGTTGCCAACCCCATTAGTAATCCTGCTCAGACAAGGGCAGTGAAAACAGAGCCCAAGGCTTTAGAAACAGCGAAAAAGGTTCAGTTTTGCCAGATAAACTGGACAGAAGTAACAGACCTTGATTCAAGTCTGAGAGAGGAAGTGAGTGTACAAGGGGCAAATTATTGGGCATTGCTTGATACTGGTGCCGCTCAGACATTACTGAGGCCAGATTTAATAAAATCTGAAGAAATATTACCTCAGGAAACAGTGACTATCCAAGGAGTGAGGGGTCAACCAGAGAGTTTGCCTGTGGCCCTAGTGAAAATGGAATGGAGAGGCCAAAAGGGCCAATATAAAGTTGGTATTAATGCCCAGCAACAAGAACCAGTAATACTGGGAAGAGATGTTATGGGGGCACAGGGGAAAATATATGTAGTGACCAGACAGCAAATTGGCAGAGAAAAAGAAGCCATATTAAGGGGGGCTGAAACAAACAGGGTGGAATCTGTTAACCAGCCTCAGGTCACCATAGCAACCACTAGCAGGCCTGCTGAAGAAGACAAACTGTATCAAGTGGTCTCTGGGGAAGAAGCAGATCAATTCAGGGAAGAGCTGCATAAATATATCAGTTTGAAGCAGGTAAAGAAACGAGCCCTGACCCAACAGATTCCTTTCACTGACAAACTGAGGAATCAAGTTGTGTGTGAGAATGGGATTTTATATAGACTGTGGATGCCTGCTGAAAGAAAGGATGAATGTGAACCAGTGAAGCAATTGATAGTACCTAGCAAATACAGAACCAGATTGCTAGAGGTAGCCCACGATGTCCCATGTGCAGGACATCTGGGAATAAAAAAGACCAAGAGGAGATTGGCTGCACATTATTATTGTCCAAATATCTCCAAGGATGTAAAACAACATTGTCTATCTTGTGGAATATGCCAAAAGGTGGGAAAGAGTGGAGTAAAGACCAAGGCACCCTTAAAGCCCCTTCCTATAATTGGACAACCCTTTTATAGAGTGGGAATAGATTTGGTGGGCCCTTTTTCCAAACCCACAAGGCATGGCAAGAAATATCTAGTGGTGGTGGTGGATTTTGCCACCAGGTACCCAGACGCAGAAGCACTGAGATCTGTAGAAGCCCCTGTAGTGGCAGAGGTTTATTAAAAATCTTTATGAGGCTGGGTTTCCCTCATGAAGTGCTGACAGATCAAGGCAGTGTATTCATGGGAGAAGTGATGCAATGTATGTGGAAAAGTTGTGGTCCAAAACATCTAAAGACCACTACTTACCATCCCGCCACTAATGGGCTAACTGAGAGATTCAATGGAGTTTTGAAGGGCATGATAAGAAGCTATGTTCAAGATCACCCACAAGACTGGGATGAACGGTTGGGATGCTTCTTATTTGCATACAGAGAAGTCCCTCAGGAGTCAACAGGCTTCTCACCCTTTGAACTAATGTTTACTAGAAAAGTGAGGGGACCTTTGGAACTGCTAAAAAATTCATGGGAAGGAACTCTGGGAGAGTACAAAACTTCTGTAGTAGATTTTGTATTGGAATTCCGCAATAAATTAACATCAATGATGGAAGTAGTGAAAGAGAATTTGAGTCATGCACAGGAGAAGCAAAGTTACTGGTATGACAGAACAGCCAGAGAACGTGTGTATGATGTGGGAGATATGGTTATGGCGTTCATACCCAGGAAACATGACAAATTACAGGCTAACTGGGAAGGACCATATACCATCAGAGAAAGGCTTGACACAGTGACATATGTAATCACCACAGACCAATTAAACAAAAGCAAAGTGGTTCATGTAAATATGTTGAAGCCTTACCATACCAGGGATGCACAGGTGTTGCAAGTTACCTTATTCCCTGAGGGAAGTGGGCCTGAACTTCCAGATTTGGTACAGGAAAGACAAAGACAAAGGAGGGGTAGATCAAGTGGAATGGTCAGAGGAGGTAGAGGAGGAAGTAAACGAAGAGATTCTGAGAGTTTTGAAAACCTATAGGAATCTCTTTAGCAACAAACCTGGCCGAACCAGTATAGTTATACATTCCATTGATACCGGAGATCATGCCCCAATCAGATCTGTTCCGTACCGTGCGAATGGGAAAGTTTTGAATGAGATCAAAAAGGAGGTGGAAGATATGCTGGAATTAGGAGTGATCAGGGAATCCATCAGTCCCTGGGCCTCAAGTATTGTCCTGGTTCCGAAAAAAGATGGAACGACAAGGTTTTGCATTGATTATCGGCTAATCAATAAAATTACTGTCCCAGATGCGTATCCTATGCCTAGGGTAGACGCTATGTTAGAGTTATTGGGGGCAGCAACCATTATCTCTACACTAGATCTCTGTAAAGGATTTTGGTAAATGGAACTAGACGAGCAATCCAGAGCCAAAACTGCCTTCAGTACACCAGATGGGTTATATGAGTTTGTGACCTTACCCATGGGACTAAGGAACTCACCAAGTTCATTTCAGAGGCTAATCAATACTGTGTTGCGAGGCATGTCAGATTTTGCAGTGGCCTATATCGATGACGTAGCCATTTTTAACAAGTCGGTGCCTGAGCATGTCCAACACCTGACAACAGTGTTGGAGGCCTTAAGAAAAGCAGGCCTCACAATAAAAGCTAAGAAATGCCAATTTGGACTAAAGGAAGTAATCTATTTAGGACATAAGGTGGGGAGTGGGAAAATCACCCCCTTATGGAGCAAGGTGGAGGCAATACAAGCGTGGCCGATCCCCTTAACCAAAAAACAAGTAAGGGGATTTCTGGGTGTGGCTGGATTTTATAGGAAGTTTGTGAGAAATTTTGGGGAAATAGCAACCCCCTTGCATGAATTAACAAAGAAGAAGTGTTCTGAGCGTGTGGTATGGACGGATGAATATCAGAAGGCTTTTGATCTGCTGAAGCAAGCCTTGTGCCAAGGACCCATATTAATAGCACCAGACTATGAGAAACCATTCATTGTGGCTACAGATGCGTCGGACCTCGCGCTGGGAGTCGTCTTGCTGCAGGAGAGAGAAGGCACCAGACATCCAGTGGCGTACCTGAGTCGCAAGCTGACGCCGAGGGAGAAAAACTATTCGTAGGTCCAGAAGGAGTGCCTAGCGGTCGTGTGGGGACTGAACAAGTTGCGCCCATACGTGTGGGGACGAAGATTCACAGTGACTACGGATCATTGGGCCTTGTTATGGTTGCAGACTATGAAAAACCATAACACTATGCTGCAGAGGTGGTCCTGGGCCCTACAGGACTATCAAGTGGACTTCCAGTTCATCAAAGGCAAGGACAATGTACTGGCCGATGGACTTTCCAGGCAAGTGGCTGGGACTGCAGTGACGTGACCAGACAGAGGAACAAAGAAAGACATTTTCCCCATAGAGACTTTTATTTGTTAACGCGACGTATAAATCCTGGAACAGGAATAATACTCTGCCGTTGTTTAAGGGGGGGGAAATGTGATGTTCCTATATATTAGTGTATATATGGTAAGTGCTGGTTGTTTAGAGTATACATGGTAAGTAGTGAAAGAGGAGGGGGAGTGAATGGGCAATAGAATGCTTGATGATTGGCTGACTGTTTAAAATGGCTGACAGTATAAATGAAAGGATGACAGGTAAATCTGGGTGAATGTGAGGTGGTGAATTGTGGAATCTGGGGGGGCAGAAGAGAAAGAGTGGATTGCTTGGTGGGGTTTGAGAGAGTTGTTTACCAGGAGGGAGGTGGAGTTCGGATTAGTATTGAGTAAAACCATATGCTTATGTGCCTTAAGAAGAAATCTTGTTAATCTTGTTAGCTTTGTTATCTTTAATAAATACTTAATTTGGTTTACCAAAGGCCTGGTCCTTGGCTGGAGTTTCACAGACCAGAAGGGAGGGTAAGGTAATGACCAAGGCTGAAGGGGAACTGTAACAAATGGTGGCAGCGGTGAAGAGAATAACAATACCAGTATTCAGAGTCTCTGGGAATACTAGTATTGGGACGTTACTGGTGGTTGCCTAGCAGGGGGATCTGTTGAGATCTGTGCTAGAGCGGGGAGAGAAATCATAAGAGAGAGCGGTCCGGACTGGTGGAGTCCCTGGTGGTGCTTAGAGACAGGCAGTAACCACGAGCAGGTAGGAACCTGACAGGGAGAGCCAGGGAAGGAAGCATCACACTCCACCACTGAGCTACAGAGCTACAAGTGGTAACTTGTCACATAAATCAGAGTAATATAAGCAGTGAATTGTTTTCATACATTAGAGGCTGCTGGGTATAGCTACCATGTGGAAGTGGGGCTCATGTTGGCTGATATGTGGACATTTGACCTAAATAAAACATGGAGGAGAATGTATTAAATCCAGTAGAAGTTCTGAGCATTGTTTGCTATTATAATACTTTTGTTGATTAGGACATTAATTTATCTACACACACCTTTTTCTTTCTTTCTTTCCTCCTCCTCCTTTGCACAGTTATTTCATGAATGATGTTCAAGACCCAACACAGTCAAATTTTACAGAACCTTATGAATTGTGTGCTCTTCTATATTATTAACTTTGCTGGAACCTTGCCATGAATAAGGTATGTTGGGATTTTTTTAAAAGAAATTGTTACTTGATGAGTGGCACAGTTCCTTGACTGCTAAGGCAATTAATCTTACCATTTGATACAGCAGATGCAAGCCAATAGTGCCTAAGGGAATTCAGCAAAACTTGTGGCTTCATTTCATTTTTTTAAAAAATAATCATTGCTCAATTTCTTTATTCATTGTAAAATTTATCTGTGGAGACCTCTCTTGAATGACAAGTGTCAGCATCTATCCAAAATAGCATATGTGGTGATCTCCCACAACATGCCTTAATAAGGGCAGGATTTTAGAAGTCAGTTTTGGCTTGTGGGTTCTAAGTGCCTTGAGGACAGTGTTGGAAGGGATGTTCAGAGAGTGAGGAGTAACAAAACTATGAGGGTATGTGGTGTTTGAAGAAGAACTGGCAATCTTTACCTCCCCAGGTAAGAGATGGCCAAGTAATTGAGAGAGGATACCCAGATGAGATAATGATAGAATTTATAATTTAGAGATCTTCCTTTAGTGTTAACAAGTTGGTAATCTGAGAACTTGTCCTAAGGTCACATGATATGGGCAGTTACAAAAGCCCTAGAAGCAGTTGCACATGTTTTTGTCTTAGAAACTCTGAAGAATAAGGTTGTTTCAAAACACCCCTCATTTCTCTAGTTTGTTTGTGGACTCAAAATGGTTGCGTGGTGTCAGAAGTACAGAATGAGGAGTGCACTGGTTCATCTAGAAGTGGTTTCTGGAAGTGCAACTAAAAACAAGATTTTAAGATGTGGAAGCCACACCCAGGGAAAGCAATAAGGCCTCCGTAGGTGCTGTTAAATTGGAGGAAATCTCTGCGGCATCATTAGGGGTGTGTGGGGTGTATGGACCGCACCGGGTGACACCATCAGAGGGGGTGACACCCAGAGCCGCCCCTAGGCACCGGGAAGGCGCCTCCTTCTCTGCCTCTCCCCGTGCCCTTGGCTCGGGGTTGATTAAGCTGAAAAGAGCCGTTGGAGGAGTAAGAGCTCGGAGGGCATCGGAGGAGGAGGAGTTGTTGGACTGACCGCTCTGCAGCACACGAAGATCTGGAACAGGCACAGCTTCCTCCTTCCCAGTTCAGACTAGCCAATCCTTGGGCCCCCTGCCCGCCAGCTTCTCCCGTGCGCTGCAGCAGAGAGGGCTGCCTCTCTGGGGAAGCCCGGCTGCGCTCACCATCACCCTCTCTTTCCTGCTGCTCCAGCTCGGGCTGTCTCCTTGCCCCTTTTCTCACACCCAGGCATCTATTCTCCTTTCCCCCTCCCCACCCGCGCTCTTGCTGCCAGCTGCCGCCCCCTCTTCTAGCGATTCGGAGCCGTGCACTTAATCCTTTCCTCTTTTTTGGGGTGTGGGTGTGAGGTATGTCTCAGCCTCGAGTCACGTTAGCTTTAGCAAGGTTTTTGGAGTCGGCTTTGTAACAGCTGCAGGCTATTTTCTTTCTCCCCTCCCCTCCATCCCCTCAGGAGAAAAGAAAACAGATTGCAGGGGTTTTCTTTGGTGTTTTTTTCGGGGGGAGTCAAAAGGGGGAAAAAGCACGCCATGTCCTGAAGCAGCTCTCCTTATAATGAAAGCTTTACCAAACTTGTTTGTTTAGGTTCTCTTCTTGGACAAGGGCTCCTTTTGTGGCCTTGTTTCATTTCTGGGGGGGTCTTCCTCCGATGAAGCATCTCCCTGGAACCAATTTCCTTTGATTTCTTTTTTTTTAGACACCATGAGTTAGCGCACTGGGTAACACCAACCCTAGCGACGCCACTGGGAAATCTTAAAACATGGATGCATTACAGCCACCATTAAGCCTGCAATTATCAGGGGATATTTCAGATAACTAGAAAAGCTTTAGACAAAGGTTTGAACTCTGTACCTAGCAGCAATAGATGCAGAAGAGAAAACTGATAAGGTCAAATCATCCATTTTTCTACATGTTGTAGGAGAGGAAGCACTGGCCATTTGTAACACTGGGTTTACTGAAAGTGAGAATATGAAACTAAAAGAAATAATGGATAAGTCTGAAGAATACTGCATGCTTAAAAAGAATGAAACTTTTGAAAGAAATCCATTTTTTACATTCATGACAAAAGTACGTCAAACTATTGATTAGTATGTTACAGAATTATAAAGCCTGAGTAAAAATTGAGGTTTTGGTGACTTGAAAGAATCTCTGATAAGGGATAGCATTATCTGTGGAGTCAGAGATAATGTCCTCAGAAAGTGGCTGCTACATGAGGGAGATCTGTCCCTGAACAAAGCTCTTCAGATTTGTAGGGCTCAGAAACTGTAAAAGTACACACCAAAGATCTGAATTCAGCTAAAGGTGTTGTCCATGCTCTGAATGTTAGGGAACAGAATGAAAGAAAGTCAGATTCAAAAATGGAATTACATTCCTCACATGCAGCTGTGAGAGAAAATATGCAAAAAAAAAAAAGACAAGCATGCAAAAATTGTGGACTGCAGAATGGTCTTAAACAATGTAATGCATTTAGAACACTCTGTTTTAACTGTGGGAACCCTGTCAAGTTGGAGCACAAAAAGTCCTACTCCACGGCCCCTGCAAAGCCTGGGGCAGTGAGGAGTATTTGAGGCCCGGGATTGAATTCCCGGCCACCAGATGAGGGCGGCTAGCATGCCTGAGCTGGCACTTACATGCCAAGTGTAGGCGTGAGGAAGGCGGGGCGATGGAGCTAATTTCAGCTCGCACTGCCCTTAAGCCTCCCTCTTTGGCAAGTGACAGGAGGGAGGATCATCGTCATCTTATGCAGCTTCGAGGATTGTTGGCCCTCTTGGCTGTGTCTGGCCTCCGCTGCTACTGCACGCAGTGATTTCTCTCCTCTCTCCTCAGGCGATCAGCTGTTCAGCGGCAGCCAATCAGCTGTTTTTCAGCCCGATTTTCAGGGAGAGGGGTGGCGCGGTGTCCCTTCTTCCGTCCTGCCCTTACATTGATCTGTCCCCAGCCCCGGGATCAGCTGTGTGACAGCTGGTGGTCTGCCTATCAGCTGTTTTCAGGCAGGAGTGAGGGAGGGGGGTTGGGCGGCGGGCAACCATCCCACTCCCGCTGAAGCTGTTGGGGTTTTGGAGAGGGTGGCGAAACCCAGCCCCCGCTGGTTGTTCAGGCTGGTTTGCAGCGTTGTGGCTCTGCCACCCATGTAGTGGCAGGCCCTGCTTGAGTGCGCCTTAGGCAGCAGGCCTCTTTCACGCAGCTGCCATTTTACATGCCAGCACCATTTTGTCATTTTGGCGCCATTAGAGGCTGGTGGATATAAGTGGTGGGGCAGTTTGGAGGTGGGTTTGGGGTTGCATTAGGCCTGCCTCTCTTTATTTCGTTTAGTGTTGCGTACTCTATTCTCATTGTTATTATTATTATCAGTATTCTTGCTATTATTGTTTAATCTGGTCATTATTATCATCTGAGTGTCAGGTACAAAAATGCCATGTACAGACCGTTGATCTTTATTGTGCCCAAGAATGTGACATTCAACCTGAGCCTAGCTGCCTGTGAAAGATTATATCTGCTAAAATGTGTATTTACAATACAGGATCATATTTTGCAAGAGTATGAATCACTCAGAGAGGAATACCATGATTTGTTTGTAGGGCTGGGCTGTTGTCAGGTGAACAGTATCAAGCTCAATATGGCAGTACCTTCAGTTATTCCCCTATGCAGGAAAATACCATTTGCTCTTCAGGATAAACATAAAACTAACCTGGAGTGGATGGTGGACTTACAAGTAATTAAAAAAATTGAAGACCCAACAGATAATGTAAACTCAATACTTGTGGAAAAGCATAATGGCCAGTTGTGCACATGCTTAGATCCAAGGGACTTCAATAAGGCAGTCAAAAAGGAGCACTTCAAATTGTCAACTAGGGAGGAGATCATGGCCCAGTTTGCAAATGCACGTTATTTTAGCAAACTGGATGCTTTTTCAGGATTCTGGCAGTTGAAATTAACATAACAGAGCTCAAAATTGTGTATATTCAATACTCTATTTGGCCGTTACAGATTTTTGCCCCTCCCATGTGGTATTGCTTCCACCCCTATCATATAACCATACATATGGTCTATAAGCACATTAGTGGAGTGGACACCTCCATGGATGACATCATTATCTAAAGAAGAACATGACTTTGGGAAGTCCTGAACACTACATGAGCTGCAAACTTAAAAGTGAACACAGAAATGTGATTTTGGTGTTAAAGAACGCACATTTCTAGCAGACATAATTACTGCTGAAAGTGTGAAACCAGACCCAAAGAAAGTGCTGGCTATAGACATGATGCCATGTCCACAGCCAAAGAAGAATGTTCAGCGGTTTTTAGCGATGGTGAACTGTCTTGAGAAATTTATCCCCAATTTGTCCACAGTAGCAGTGCCTCTTCGACAGCTTTTTGAACAGAAAAATGAATGGCACTGGGATGCAGAACAGAAGGAATCCTGGAAAGCCTTGAAGCAGCACCTAACCAGCCAGCCAGTGTTAAAGTTCTAGTCCCCATACAGAACTATCAAAATTTATTCAGATGCCTCGCAATCAGGGTTGGGTGCTATGCTCTTGCAAGAATATGACAGCGGCTGGCATATGCATCTAAGCCATTCACTGATGCAGAAACCAGATATGCACAGATTGAGAAAGAGCTACTTAGTATATTGTTCGCTTGTCAAAGATTTAATCAGTAGATTTATGGACAGACAGTGGCTTGGAAACAGATCATGAGCTCCTTATAGCTTTATTCAACAAACGACTGAATGACTGTACATTACGGATCCAGCGAACGATGATCAAGTTACTGAGATATGATTTGACTGTGAGCCTGTGACCTACACACCAGGCATATTTTGTTTACTGCAGATGCACTTTCAAGATCTGCCCCCCCCCCGTGGTGGCAGAAAAGACTTTGAAATGCAAGCTTATGTGGCTATGATTATTGCTTCACTTCCTCTGTCAAAAATGGCTGTGCTCTCCCTCCATAGTTGAGGCAGTGTGCTTCCAAATACCAGCTGCTGGAAACTGCAGGAGGGGAGTGTGCTTTTGCACTGCTTGTGGACTTCCTATGGGCATCTGGCTGGGCACTGTGAGAACAGAATGCTGCACTAGATGGGTCACTGCCTGTTCCAGCAGGCTCTTCTCATGTTCTCAGTCAATTCTTTTTTAATGGACTGCCTTCAAGTTGATCCCGACTTATCGGGACCCTATGAATAGGGTTTTCATGGTAAGCGGTATTCAGAGATGGTTTACTATTGCCTTCCTCTGAGGCTGAGAGGCAGTGATTGGCCCAAGGTCACCCGGTGAGCTTCATGGCTGTGTGCATGCATTCAGGCACGTGGGTGGGGGGAAGTCTTCAACTGCTGCAGCATCTTGGAGAGAGAGATTGGGGGGCAGAGTGTAGGTGGAAGAAAGGAAGGATGCTGGCACACACACTTAGCCTCAGAAATGGAAGGTAAACAAGTCCTGCGCTTCCTCACTGCTTCTTGGCTCTGTCTGGGGGGCCTCGCAAATAAGAATAATTTTTAAAATGAGGTGGCAGTGAAGCAGGAGCCAAGAAAGGGACGCCGGCCTTCTTTTTGCTTCATGAAAAGCCCTCTCCTCTTGTTCTGAGCAAGGGTGTCATCACTGTGCGAGGAGATGGGAGTCAGCGATAGTAATCCCCTCTTCTTCCTGGTAGCTCTGCCCTCAGCCTCCTTTGGGTCTGCCACTTGTTTTATAGGCAGACACCTGCCCTCGGCATACCTGAAAGACACTCTGCCATGTCAGCAAAAGTCCTCCACTCTTGTTTGGAGCAAGGGGGAGGTGTCATCTGCAGCGGCAGTGGGGAGCGGACAGCATCTAGAGAGAGAAGAGTTTTTTAAAATAAATAAATCATTTCTTTACTGTTCATGGCCTCCCCAGATTACTTCATGGCCCCCCTGGGGGTCACAGCCTCCAGATTGGGAACCACTGCATTATATAATGAGAAAGTGCTTGCAAAAATGTGTAAACTAGTCAAAATTGCCTTCAAAAATGTGTTTATTAGGAGACATTTGTACTATATTGCTGGAGAATTTTCATGAGGATTTTTTTTAGATTGCAATTTGCTGCAGAAATATGGCGAACTGAATTTAAGTGGAAAAATGAGAAACTGGGAGAGCTGAAATCGACAGAACTGTCCATCCCTAGTGTGAAGCAGTTCTTACTGGCAGCAGCTCTTCAGGGTTTCAGCTGGAAGTCTTTCCCAGCCCTTCATGGATGTAGCAGAGCTTGAACTTGAGGCTTTTATTCATGCAAAATGAGCTGTGCTTGCAGAGTCTCCCCAGTAAATGCTTCTCTTGTCATTTGGACGTGCAACCAGGGTTCTTCTGGTTTTGAGGCTATCTGGGAAAGAGTGAAAAACAGCAAAACAGCAGTGAAGAGTGGGGGGCATTTGTAGGGGAGAGCCTATGGGTTGGGGACGGCTGAGTGCCCCATCCCACCTGCTAATCCTGCCTTGCAAATACCACCCCACTTCTAACATCAGCACTACAAAGGAATGTTCCCATAATAAAATGAAGTTCTGTACTTGCCATTAACTTGAATGATTTAGACACCAATGTACTTTAAAAAATGTAATAATGACTCAGTCTTGGCCAGTAACTTTAGAGTAATCCCCTGCTGAAATACTTCTGAAATCAATTAACAAACAAAACAAGTACAAGCGAAGCAACAGTAGGATGGAAATGTTGTTCTGGGAAGGAGGCAATATCTTCCACAGTCAAAGCTCCCAAAAGGCTATTTATCTTTCCAGTTCAGCTAATGTTGGTTCTTCAAAATATTCACATCGGACTGAAGCCTGCCTGCATTTATGGTCCAATGCTTACAACATATTCAAAGTTGATATGCTCATTAAATATCTCCTTAGCTCAAAGGCACCCTTTGAATTGATCTAGTGTATATGTCTGAAGTGCTCTGAACAGGTTGTTCAAAAATGTTTGTAGTTTTAGAGGTTGTACATTTTCTGATTTCTCATTTTTTATATTTTTCCTCGGCATGTCTCACATAAGTCTGTGCTGTTGCCAATGCAGATGCAAATCTAGGTGCACATATCCATTTATCTTGGATAACTGGTTGTAAGCATCTTTTGATAAAATTGGGGGAAGAGAAGGAGGCAAGGCACTAATACGAGAGCAACAGTATGGCAGGGAAGGGTTATAGCTCAATGGTAGAGCCCATACTGTGTATGCAGAAGTTTCAGGTTCAATCCCCAGTGACTGAACTCAGCATAGATAACACTGAACTAAATGGACCATTGGCCTGACTCAGTATAAGGCACTGTTTGATGTTCCTAACAGAAGAAGCAGCTACCAGGTGCACTAGAAATGTATACTTTGCGAGGCCCAATGCATTTTGACAACTCTGTTTTCTGTATTCTCGGTTGCAAAGCAATTAACAAACCTAGTGCACCCTTGAGGTTCCTCTTCTGCTGTTTTTATCTGCATCTGGGATCAGCACTTGTTATGTGGGACTACTTGCCAATGACTATAGCTCAGCCTTGCCCAACCTGGTGTCTCTTGTTGCTGGAATCAAGCTCCCATTAGGTCCAGTCACCATGGCTAGTCATCCAGGATGGTGGGGGTGGTAATCCGAAACATTTGGAGCACAAAAGGATGGAGGATACTTCTAAAGCTGGATCAAGGCCATTATTTTCTCTAGGGAGGAGTGCATCATGGAGGAAGAATGGAAGATTAGTTTCATTGTTCACTAAAAAAGAAAGTTGTATGTCTAGCACCTATATTTCCTCTCTCTCAAAAAAGAGGGGAAGAAATTTTGTTAGCATTCCCCATCAGTATGAGATGCTCAGTTCATGCATGATGTCACCTCTATGGCGGCAGCAAGTAGGACATGTCTGCTTAAAAATGAGTACAAGTCTATTTTTGCTATATCTCTAGACAGCCAAAGTAAATGCTACATTTTTGCATTAATAAAATCTGCTTACATTATTTTTCTGAGAAATACCTCCAAAGACCTTTGTTACACCACTCTTTCTCCAAAATCTCTGAACTGATTTGTGCCTCTTAAAAGGAATCACATAAACAGATCAACAAAAACTTGTGTCCATGTTAAAAACTAATTTAGAACATATTTCTAAATTACAGCTTGTCATTTCAGTCAGTTTAGTTATGTAGTTAATGGCAATATCAGTTTGTAATCCAAGCAGTCAAAAATACCAATTTCAGTAATTATGTCAAATATTCCTTACGAATTCAAGAATATTATGGGAAAGAATGGAATGGCACTTTTAGTCAATTTGCTTGCAGTATATTCCCACAGCATCAGACACTCTCCCTCAATATGACTTAGAAATTTCCACTGTCTTTGTGTTTCCCATTTTCAAAACTATTTTAGGAAGACACATAATTACTTGGATCTAGAAATACAATGTGCAGAACTCCACTCATGTGATACTCCCACTGGTGAAAGGGATACCCCCTTTCCCAAAAATATCTATGCTGGAGGGTTGAGGGCCCCTTTTGAACAGTGTGGGATGTGATGTAGGGGGCTGCAGGGGGAAAGGAACTGGCATGGGTTCCTTATACAAGGAATCTCTGCATTCATAATTAAACTGCATGTAAAAATGTATTACCCATTTTTATTTGTTCAAATCCAGCAATCTGTTTGGTTTGTTGTTGTTTTGGTCCAAGAACCACCTGTGGAACGTCCTCCCAATTGAGATTAGAAAGGCACCCTCCTTGTTGAACTTCCGGTGCATGATTAAGACTTTTTTTTATGATGATTTTATTATTTTTTGTTTTATTTTAGGTACGGATTGTTTGTATGTACACTATTAAGCAGTAATAAAATCACTGCTTACTTAAATTTAAAATAAATAAATAAATAATACAAATAATAAGTGTATGGAACACTCCTTCCTGATTCATTTCAACAGCTTACAGTGCAAGCCTACTCCTGTCTACTGAGAAATCCTAAGTCCAATGAGGCTTACTGTCAGGTAAGTCTACATAGCAGGGTTGAGGAATCCCTTTCAGCCTGAGGGCCACATTCCCTCATGGGCTACCTTCTGGGGGCCGTATGCCAATGACGGGCATGGAGAGAGCTAAAAGCAGGTGAAGCAATGGATGCAACTCTTAACTTTGTACGGTAGCTACATCCAGCAATGTAAAAGCCAGAGGTTTCTATTCTCCCACAACACAGATTTCTCTATCCAGGCAAACAAAAGGCATGATCACAGTTCAAGGAGCCATTTCAGCCAGGCAAAAGCACCTGAGGAGGGCATGGAGCAGGGCCAATGAAGGGCAAGTTTTAGGGAGGGGAGAGAGAGAGAGAGAGAGACCTGGAGGGCCTGAGCTTCCCCATCCCTGGTGTAGAAAGAGCTGCAGCCTTGACCTAATGGCTTGTTTTATATTAATTCAATGTGTGATGTGGTTTAAATGAATTGTAGATTGTTGAACTGTCAATGTTCTGTTACAATGTACTATAATTTTTATTGTGAATCATGGCTGCTGAGCTATTGTTATATTTAAGGAGATTGCTTTAGGAGTTTTTAACAGTTTTTCAGGAAGTTTTAAAAATTGTTTCTAGATGTTTTAATTGCATTGTTCTAGTATTGTTATGTCTGCCACCCTGGTCTCCTTTGGAGGAAGGGTGGGATACAAATTTAGTAAATCATTGTCATCATAAGAAAATTAAATTATATTTTCTGGGAATTATATTTTCTCAATTATATATTTGAGTATAATGCCTTTGTAGGAAATATGATACATAAGTAAACTATGACTATGAGGGAACTAATCTGTACTCCGTCCATGTGTATACAAGACATCCATGTGTTCATTTGAGCAAACATAATATTGACGAAGATGGTACACTTCAAACCATTGCCACTGTATGACAGAAATGCATTTTGTTGTTTCACTGCTGGATCAAATAGCCTTCAAAAGAGGAATAATAATTGGATAATTGTAATAACTGTATAATTACAGAATGCCAGAGGGGAAAAACAGTGACCTTATTAGCAACATTGATCTTGAAGGCACTGTGAGAAATAAAACATATTTTATTGTTTCAAATCTGTGTATTTTTTTTTAAAAAAAATAGAAAACAAACCAAAGAAAGATAGTGTCACAAATCCAAACTGACACTTATTGTAACCCTTGGCTATGAAAAAGCCTTTTCAAAAAAGCATTAGAATAAGCTAATTTCATTTCTCCCAGCTGCCTGTCTTTCAGTTCTTTATCCTTGCTATCAGGTTAGAATAAATTTCATTTCTCACAGTAGAAGTAATGAGCAGGCAATGACTTATGAAGCAAAGAGATCAAGCTGAGGCAGAATTAGAATACAATTTTAATGAGACGGAACTGAGAAAGTGGAAGTGTTACTCATTTGACAGACTTGGCAAAATACCCAACATTATTTCAAATGCTCCTTCCTCTCTGTAGAGGAACTGTCAAATATTATTTTTAAAAAAAAAAAAAAATATCGAAAAGGCAATGCACTGGAGGATCCTTTTAGAAATGCATTGTTAATGTGATGTAACTCAAGAACGGGTTATTCAAGAAGTTGCTTTATGGTAAGATCAAATGTGACTTTAATTAAATGGTACCCTAGGTTGGATTGAATGGTAGCTAAGTGAAGGGGTGCAGCCTTTTGCCACATATAGTCCCCGTTTGAACTTTGATTTCACTTGCTTAGGAAATTCTACTTCAAATCCAGAACATCTATGGCCACTCTCTGAAGCACTATAATGTGAACATGGTATGCATGTTCTGTTCTCTCCTTCGAGTCATACTTTGTATGTGTACATGGGATGTTATAGTGTTATCTAAGACATAGCCAACAGCACAACACCTGAACAAACGAAACTCAGTGTGCAAATCAGAACGTATTGTTGTGTTGCTCATTGCATGGATCTTCCCAACTGCACAGAGAATATCCGCAGTAGTGCCAACCATTACTGAGGGGAGGGGAGGTCAGGGGAGTTGTGTTAGAGTAGGAACTCACCGCACAATTGAGGAGACCCACTTGATGATATGCAGATTGGCCCTTATTCTAACATGTGTTGTTGAATCAATAGATCAGTTGTGACCAAAGTGGATTACATGTTTGTCTGGACGTTCTAGTAAGTAAACTTCTATGGAAATTGGGAGGGCAAGCTTTCCCAGAAGAAACCTTTGGCCTTTTAGATATAAACTGTAGGCTTTAAGTCACCTACCCCTCCCCAGGGTAGATATGATACAAAATAAAAACTTCTTTGTGTGAATCAAATTACGTCTACATTGTAGACCTCCCATAATAAAATCAAGCAATAGTACAAAGACCCAGTGATTTTCTTTCCAGGTTGTACTACTAGGTCTTCTACACTGACTGCAAAGGGTACCACATGGGCATAGACTAAGCCAGGGGCAGCCCAAGGGCTACATTCCCCTTTCTGCAACTTTTCAGATCCACATGCCACTGGTGGGTGGGGCCAAAAGCAAAAGTGGGCAGAACAGTACATGTAAATACAGTAGACTAGTTTCTACACCCTCTCTCACACACTCCTCAGCATGATCAGAGTTGAAGAACATGTTTTTGCCTGGCCAAAAAAACAAACAAACACACACCTCAAGGAGAGTGCAAAACAGAACTGCTGAGGAGCTATGGCCTGGAGAGAGTCCTGAGGGGCAAATAGAGAAGCACAGAGGGCCACATCTGCCCCCTAAACCTGAGGTTTCTCATCCCAATGCTAAAGGGTGTGCATCGGCTCTGTGTACTTCCCAAAGTACAAGGTGAATAGGGGTTATTTAGGTCAGGATTTATCATGCCCAAACTGGATTGTACTATTAACAAGGTGTCTTGCATAAGGTGAGGGAGTCTCTAAACTCTCGAGTCACTCTGTGGACTTGGGTGTCTCCCAAACACTGCATTTTTAAAGTGACCACTGCATTTTTTATATATAAAAGTGAAGCCAAGATGACTAAGGAAACATCCTGAAATCAAATGGGGAGGGTATAGAGAGTGGTTGGGGGTGTCTTTCATTTTGATGGATAGGTCTAGATCTTAATCACAGGTCTGAATTTTCCTAGAGCATTCCAATCATAGCGATTTGGGGAAGGGATTTTTTTAATGTGATATTTTTTCCATCACCACACCTTCCTTTATGCAAGTCCATAGAACGTTCTCTATCCCTTTTCCAAGAAGAAGAGGCTGTATCCCAAAATATATACCACCGTGCCCTCCTATGATTCTTATTGTACTCAAATGGTCAAGTCTGCCCTTGTGGGAGAACAGCTGAAGCTATCATTCTGAAATGTGGTATACTTCATCCCCTCAGAAAGCTTCATCATGCCTGCAAATTGCATGCAATTCTGGCAGAAAATAAACTTTCCTTTATTTAAGAAATCAAATTTTAAAAATGCCCTGCACAAAAACCTCTGGATGTATAAGGCTTAATTCATTCTGGAGGGGCTCTTGTACCTGGAAATTCCATCAACTTCTGTGAAAAGAAAAGAAAAAGCTATAGCCATTTAAAAAAAAATCTCCATTATAGTGAAGGGAAAGGGACAGAGCTTCATTTTAAACAGATCTTTGTCTCTTTAACAGATTCAAGATTTGTCTTGAATAACAAATCAGACTGGAAAGAGGGGCTCTGAAAAAGATCATGCTGCTCCCGCAAAGCAATAGATACAGATACAATTAGTACCTTGTGACTAGTGTGCACACCTAGTATATGCCCATCTGTGACCACACCTAAACTATTGTTATGGGTTTGGGGTTGAGATGGATAATTTCTATGAGTCCCCTTCCAGCCTCTGATTTGGAGACTTGTGCCTGGGGGTGAGAAACTCCTCTGCTGGTTTGATGTTTTTCTTTTGTTAATCTAATAGAATGGCCAGGTGGGTTAATGGGTCTGTCAGGTGCCCATCAACTGGTGAATGGGCCAGGGAGATACTTTTGTCATTGAAACTCTTCAGGAGAGTGTGTCCCCCCCTCCTGGGGCCGAGGAGAGGCTTGTGTTTTTAGTTGTGTCTGAGAAAGGCTGGGAACTGGAGGCAGGCAGAGAGACTGGCTCTCTGCACCACGGATTTGGGGTGCCTCCTGTAACCCGGATGGAAAAGCTGGATATTGGACTGCTGATGCCTAGAACCCCTCCATCCTAAGCTTGGGTTGGAATGTGTATAAATAAACAAACCATATTTGATAGAGACACCAGTCTCCGCTGACCTTCTTCCCAAGGAAACCAAACCCTGGGCAAGCGCAGGGACCCCTGGAAATTTCAACGCTCTGAGATTGGGGTGGGATGCAACACTATCAAATATTGCATCACTGCTTTATATTGGTCAAGGATCTTGATGCCTTACCCCCATGAGGAAATTTGGGAATTAATGCTGGTCCATGTGTCCTAAATGAATGAATGCTAATGCAGGGAAGTGGGTTATGAATGACATATCAATCAATGTATGAAAAGCACTGGCCAAATGATCTAAGAGAAGAACTTGCTGGAGTAGAGCAAAGGAAATCTATCCAACCAGCTGGACAGATGCTTTGGTAACTCACAAGCAAGGTATCTAAGTGATTTACTTTTTTAAGCAAAGGGAAGTTTTAGAAAAATCACTGTTTTCTGTCCAGTAGTTATTACACTATCAGTATTAAAATATAATGAGGATCCATGTTCCTCCCAAGCTCCCTTCAGCTAAGTACTTCCATTTGCAATTTATTTCTGTCAGTTGTTTCCATCATGTAACACATCTGTGATTTGCTTAAAGCAGTCTGTATTTATACTGAGATGATCACAGCTGGTGTCACTTAAAAAATAACATAAATCCATAAGTACTACTCCAGACCCTGGAGGGTTATTTTACTTGTTACTGCATAAGGGTTGTACAAAGAAGAGCTCTTATGAAAGGTCTGAATCCAGGCATGAAGCAATGTACAACATAATCTCTTATTCCCTAACCCACAACGTTAAAATAGGTTTAGTTAGCTAGGTATTATACAGCCACAAGAGTGGCTGTATATTATAGGCAGCATGGATTTTTCGCATTCCGCAATGTTAAATTGAAAATACCCCCATGCAATTCTGATGCTTCCCATGAGCCATTTCAAAACAAAACCTTATAAAACTTATAGTCCTGAACTCAGAAACGCTTGCTTAACAGCTCTCTAAATTTTCATGGTGATACACAAAACAGTCAGAGAGAATCGAGAGTTCAAAGTGTAAAGAGAGAGAGAGAAAAAACAGACCACTTTTGGACTTTTTTGTCAGTGTTCTCGTAATTTGTTGAAATTAATTAAAAATCAGCCATGTTCACAGAGTATCTGTAAGCCTATTACTGACCTTGCCCCATACTCTAACCTTCATCTTCTGCGATTTAAAAGTAAAAAAAAAATGCCTTGCCAATTTTTAATTAATTTACGAAATTTTGCATTGGAGTCAATGATAAGCCCAGGCGTGTTCAGTAAGAACCAACTGTCAGTGTTCTAAAAGCGAGACTTACAGCTGCTTGGCTCAGCTGATCAGGTGGCCACACCCACGGCAGACATTTATTTCACTTTAGACAGTCATTGCTTTCCCCAAAGAATCCTGGGAAGTGTAGTTTCTGAGGGTGCTGAGAGGAGACTATTCCACTGACAAAGCTCAAGTGACCAGAGTGTTTTAACAGTCCGCTGCTCTGACTGAAGGTCTGTGAGGGGAACAGGGCATATCCTAGCAACTCTCAGCACCCTTCACTAACTTCACTTCCCAGGATTCTTTGGGAAAGCCATGACTGTCTCAAGTGAAATAAAGGTCTGGTGTGGATGTGGCCTGGGACAGCTTTGGATTAAATTTGGGTGGGAGGCTACATGTGCCTGCTGTAGAATATAAAGGTGGAGGGATGCTGAAAAACAATGATACTGTTCACAATGTTTTCCATATGGAAACGAAAGGGGTTCCCCTCTGCCCAGTGCCCACCCCCCAATCTCTTTCCCTTCCCTCCCCCTTTTTCCCTCCCCTCCCCCTTTCTCCCTCCCCCTCCCCTTTCTGCCTTCCTTCTCCTCTCCCTGCCCCTCTCCCAGGTCAGTTTCACCAATCCTAAACATGATTGCACAGGAGTAAATTCTACTGAACTCAAAAAGCATGCAAATGATCAAGCCTGCCCTTCCCTCCTATCCTCTCCTTCTTGCCTCTTCCCTCCCCCTTCCTCTGCCCCTCCCTCCCCATCCCCATCCCCTTCCAATCTCCCCTTCCTCCTACTTCTTCCCTCCTCCCTCCCCCTCCCCCTCCCCCTCTCCCACTGTCAGTTTTACCTGTCCTAACCATGATTGAGCAGGAGTAAATCCCATTGAACTCAATAAGCATGCAAATAATCAAACCTGCCTTCCTCCTCGCCTCCCAATCCTACCTGCTCCCATCCCCCTCCTCCCCTCTGCCCTTCCTCCCCTCCCTCCTCCTCCCCTACCCAGGCCTTTCCTCCTCCTCCCCTCCCCATCCCCTGTGGTCAGTTTCACCTATCCTAAGCATGATTGCATGGGAGTAAATCCCATTGAACTCAATAAGTATGCAAATGATCAATCCATTCTCAGTAAACTTGCACAGGATCCTATACTTACATCCCGGATTAAAAAGCAGAAAAATGCACTAATAGGCAAAAAAAACCTTGTGGTTTAAGAACATACCTATAGACAACAGATATTTCTATCAAACTTTAAGAAGCAGGGATATTGGGCAGCTGTAATGAATGCACCAGGGAAGCAGGAGACCTGACTTCGTCTCTGAGGTATTGTACTGCCCTACAAATTTATAAAAATGTGAACACAATTTGGGTTGGTCTTTCACAGTCCAATCCACTTCCTCTGTAGCTTGGAAGAATTTGGTAACATGCCTCTGAGCATATGGTGAGTGGTGGCAATACCTGCCATCTCCAAAGGTGGAGAATTCAAAGGGCTGGTGCAGACGTAATCTAGGGTGCTTTCACACTGCACTTTATTCCGTGATTCTGATGATTTCTTACCTGGTAATTTGCGCATTATATTTGAGCTTTCACAAGACATACCGGGTAGCTCCGGAATTCTGGTGGAATGTAGTGCAAGTGTAGCGCTAATTTCAGCAATAAATGATACCAGAAATAATCCGATAGCAAGGCTGGGAACCCAGAAGATCGCGGGAGTGTTTCGCTAGCTGCGGCTGCTCATGTGACAGGCATCCCAGCATGCAGTGCATTCCTGCCCTTGTACCGGGTTCCCAGCCTTGCTAATTGATTATTTCTGGTATCATTTATCACGGAAATTAGCTCTAAACTTCCACTACATTCCACTAAAATTCTTCAGCTAGCTTGTGAGTGATGTGAAAGATCAAATATAACATGCAAATTACCAGGTAAGAAATCTTTAGAATAATGGAATAAAATGCAGTGTGAAAGCAGCCATAGACCATTCTTTGCTGTGGTTAAAGGAGAGAGGTGTCAGGTATGAAGTTAAAGGGTGGGCATAGCTAAAGTCATGTATTCAGGGTCTTTTCAGTGATGGCTCCAGGCGGAACACCCTCCCAAGGCTCTTTCTTTACCATCTTTCAAAAAGATCTTGAAGACTTTTTTTTTGCTTTGCTCTGCATTTTAGTTAAGATGCTGAGCTGTGTAATTTAACTTTTTAAACTGTTGATGTCTCTTTTTAAAAATTGTTTGATTTGTTATGGTGGCCTGTAAACTGTTTTAGGCTGCTTTCACACTACACTTTATTCCATTATTCTGATGATTTCTTATCTGGTAATTTGCTCATTTTATTTGATCCTTCACACAATGCAAAAGCTAGTTTCAGAAATCTAGTGGAATCTAGAGGAAGTTTAGATCTCATTTCTGTGATAAATGATTCCACGAAGAATCCGTTTGCAAGTTGGGAACCCAGAAAATCGTGGAAGTTTTGCATTAGCTGCAGCTGCTCACATGACAGACATCCCAGCATGCAATGCATTACTGCTCTTTACACACACATCAACTTTTTACCTTTTTTGTTTTTGTTTTGCCTGATGAAAATTGTACCGGTATTCTGGAACAGGTGCGGGTAGCAGCTTTCCCTTCCTCCTTTTCCCACAGGCTCCCTGTGTCCAGACACTAATTTATGCATGGAATTACGGAGAGCTACAGTGCACATGTGTATAACAGGGGAGGGATGAAAACAAGCAGTGTGAAAGGCATTTGAGCGAAAGGCTGGTATATCAGCCAAAGCTATGGTTCCTTAATGCAACAGGTACTGCAGTGTGAAAGGAATTTTAGAAATCCGGACAAAAGTGCTACCACTGTAATCTGCAAAACTGACACAATAAACCTCATGTATGAAAGCAGCCTTAGATTGTCATTTTAGTTTTGTAATTTGAAAGAGATGATTCGAGTTGCATTTTATGTTTTTTTCATTATGTATGTGACCTGCCTTGGGAAGGCTTGCCCTGAAAGGTGTCACAGAACCACTGGAAATAAGTAAATATATCATGCTTGAAGCTCTTCAATTTCAGTAGGTCAAAGGGCCAAACTGCAGCATACGCAATATCCTGCTTGATGAGGAAAAACTACTTCTGCTGGGAGCAATCCTTTTTTTTAAAAAACAACCTATGGGGGAGGTAGAGATGGTGGTGGTGGGGGAAAGGGTTATACTACTAATCCTTCTGCTGTTTCTCCACCAACGCTCCCACAGGAAATCTTTTTCTATCTGGTGCATCAGGCAAACATTACACACATTGTGGTTAGATGCCAGAATAAGCATTGCAGTCCATGTCTGGAACTCTGATAGGGAAATGTATTGGATTTAGTGTACCAATTCCCCTATGACTTAAGTTTTCCTCTGAGACATATTTATCAGAGTTTTTAACGGGAGTGGATTAAAAAAAATGTTTGAACTGTTGTTGAACTATTTATTGAACTCTTATAGGCCCACCCTTGCCCTTTCCTAGAGGAAAGTTTTACTACATTTCATTTTTAAATCTTTGTGCTTTGAAGCATTAAAGACAATGTACTGAGACAATGCCATAGTTTAAGTCTCAGCACTATGGCTTATCACGTTATGGATAGACTTGCTACAGATATTACGCAGTGAGTGTTTCTTGTATCTCTCTCTCTCTCTCTCTCTCTCTCTCTCTCTGTGTGTGTGTGTGTGTGTGTGTGTGTGTGTGTGTGTGTAAGGAAGACTGACTAAATAATAACTGCTGTACTATAACTGCAATATTCTGATACTGGCACCATATACTAATAAATACTGTATCAACTGTGAAGGATACATTTGCATGCAGTTAGTACACACCCTTCAAATACAAAGAAATGCATAGAAATAGTGACTGGGAAAAGATCAGCAACCATTCCATATACCTTAATAGGGAATAAAGTCTTTTTTATTTTTATATCTGAGCCTTTTCTCATTTGTAATATGACAAATCCACAGAGACATCTTAACTTATCAAAGGCCGCCACTTTTAGAAACAGGAAGATGAAATAAGATTTAAATAACAGTGAAAAAGAATTAAGTGGGGGAAAGTCATCTTATATGTTTACACCATATAGCTTTACTGAAACCAGTTCTTTTTTTTTTAAGTATATATATACACACAGGAAAATTTTACATATGCTTATTCATATAAAGAGGAAATTCTTATTTAACAGAGACGAAATCAAAGTTATTATTTGTCAGTGTTGACAATACTGATCTAGATGGACCTGACTCAGTCTAAGGAAGTTTCTAATGAGGGCATTCGCATTTAATAGAGAGAAGAAATCAAAGTTATTATTTGTACTATAATCAGTGGAGGCTGTTCAGCTAGGGTTAATAGGGCACAAACCTCCCAATGAGAATGTCAAGCAATTTTTAACCACCCCCCAAATTCAAAGCTGCACATTCTTTCCTGTCCCACAGACAATTTTCATCATTTCTTGAATTTACAGAGGCTTGTGATGGCATTTCTGTCAGTCTCCTGTTCTCTGGCCAATCAGCTTCCTGCTGTCTGGATAACCAACTCTTTGCACCACTCATATAACTCAAAAGTATAGCTTTGGCATAGAGGTTCCTCCCTGGACTGCCTGCTTGTCAGCCCTGCTAAGAAAACTCCCACCCCATCTTTTGTTGTGAGGCTTATCCAGCACCCCTAGTATAGCAGATAAGGGGGAGTCAGTTCTGTTTCAAAAACAGCTTCATGTGGTAGCCTTCCCTATATCAGCATTTTATTTATTTATTTCTTATTTGATTTCTATCCCACCCTTCCTCCCAGCAGGAGCCCAGAGCGGCAAACAAACATTTTAAAACATCATAAAAACAGAGTTTAAAATACATTAAAACAAAACAACTTTAAAAACATTTTTTTACAAAGCTTTCAAGGCTTCTTAAAAAAAAAGTTTAAAAACATATTGTTTTTTTTAAAAAAGTTTAAAAACATATTAAAAAGTAATTCTAACACAGACGCAGACTGGGATAAGGTCTCAACTTAAAAGGCTTGTTGAAAGAGGAAGGTTTTCAACAGAAACCAAAAAGATTACAGAGATGACACCTGTCTAATATTTAAGAGGAGGAAATTTCATAAGGTAGGTGCCGCCACACTGAAAGTTCCGTTTCCTATGTTGTACAGAATGGACCTCCTGACAACATGGTATCTGCAGGAGGCAATCACCTGCAGAGCGCAGTGATCGACTGGGTATATAAGGGATAAGACGGTATTTCAGGTGTCCTGGTCCCAAGCTGTTTTGTACACCAAAACTAGAACCTTGAATCATACATTGGTTCTGAGCATGCTCAGAGCTATTTCCCTAAAGGCTAGTCTTCCTAATTGGTAACCAGAGAAACAACAAGGTATTTTTTGAGGAGCTTTTTTTGTTTAATTTAGTATTTTTTTTGTATTTAGTATTTTATAATTTAGTATTTCTGTGTGTGTGTGTGTCTGTGTGTGAGAGACAGCACAAGCAACAAGTCTTTTTCTGTAATAAATAGCTAAATAAATATCTATTTTTTACTTAATCATTTTGCATTTATTTGTGGGAATTGGGAAATTAGGAGGAGAAAAAGTAGATGGCTTGTGTGTGTTGCAGTAAACTCTGTATTAACCATTTCCTTGCATTCATTTATTAAAAGCTGGGTGGAGCAGGGCAGGTTGAGCCACTTGCAAGTCCAGAGTATTTCCTCCAGAATATTTTCAGAACATTTGTGTGAATCTGATTTCAACAAGCCTCTCCCCTAGCCTAAGTTCAAGTTTCAATGCAGAGGAATGGAGGGAAATGCTGGTGCTATTATTTTTCTAGCTGTGTGAATTTTGTTAGTGATTTGTAAAATGAAAAGTCCAGAAATGACTCCATATCCTTCCCAAAATCTGGAAAATATTCTCCCTAATCTCAGACATAACAGAGGCTGATTATGATTAGTCTAGTGTGATGTACTCTGCCCATGAGCAGAGATTATTACTTCACATTTTCAGGACTGAACCATGCATTGCAAATATGTTCTGATGTGGTCTGATGTGCCCTGGCTTAAATGAAACATTTGTTTTTGCCTGTTGGAATATTTAGTTTTTTAATTTAGAGAAAAAATGTTCTAGATACCTGTAATAAGAAATTAAACTGATTTTTTAGGGAGGAAAACTGCATGCAACTGTAAGCGAAGGTTCCTCACATTTTAAAAGTTTTTTTTATTTGTTTAGAATTCAAAAATGTATGTTAGTGTCAACACATGAATTCAAAAAACTTATGTTATGTGGTATGGCTTAATTTCTAAATTTCTAAATAAGAGCTATGGAGTCACTCATCTCTGAAAATCATACTTTGGCCCTCTTACATGGCAGTTCTTCCACTGTCCATAGATATGCAGAGACTTGATATATTTTTAGTGAGGTGACAGTGGCACTCTGTGCATATGTAATAGTATACTTTCCTAAATAAGTGCTATAAAAGTCCTGTTTGATGAAAACAACAAGGTTTAAAATTACAGCCCTACTAAGTCAAAATGTTACTAGAATACCATTGACTATACACTTACATCATGTTATGCCATTTAATACTGGCAATGCACTCTCAACATTTTCTACCACCTTTTCAAGAAAATGATTAAAAATGCCCTCAGACAGAACGCTTCATGAGAGCTTAAAACCAAGCCACAAGGGCAGTAAAGCTCCATTTCTGGATTTTGTAAAGTCATATCAGTCTGACAAGCTAAGGTCATTGAAGTTCACTTCCGAAATGTTCTTATCCCTTAGGAGAATAGGACATTATTAATATTTTTGTAGAGAAGAGCTCATGAGTGATGCTGCAGTCTCTCTCAGTGATGAAATGAAAAGGGTATTCCACTGGGTACTGTGAAATATATAATATATCTTCCACATAGTTGGTTGGGGATCAACTGCCAGTTTTTTCACGTTTTGAGCTCCTGATTGAAGTGCCAGCTGTGTTCCAGGGATTGAAAGAGACCTTGAAAATGGCAAAGCAAGGCCCAGAATCCCGAGCTGACAAAACAAAACTGACAAGAACAGCAATAGCTATTCTTTCCAAGTATTCATCATAGGAAATGTCACTGCAAAAGAATGAATGAAAAAAAGAGAGAAAAGGGAAAAGAAAAACAGTTTTTAGCTGAACTTAGATATGATTTGTTTATTTTTTTTTTACACATGTTCTAAGGAAAAAAACAGTACCTAATTTTATTGTGGCATGAAATTAAAATACAATTAAAACACATGCACACATGCATATGCATGCTCTCTCTCTCTCACACACACACACATTCTCCCTCAATGACATTGAAACAATTTTTTTCTCTCTGGCTGTGGTGGAAATCATTATATCTATTAAGTTAAATACAAAAACCATTATTATCTCTATTTTTTTTAAAAAAAGCAAGATTCTACACAGAGTTTAAATTCTAGCCATAATCCTCCTCAGGGTAAGACATCCTGAAGCCCCAGTGATTTCAATTTGGAACTCCCTTCCTGTCTCCAAGGAAATCTTTGGTAACCTTCTGAATGTTGGTATAGACCTTCTCATTTGGGAAGGCTGTTGGATTGTGAGGTGTCTGTTAGTATGATTTATGGGATCTCTGGTTTTGCTGAATCTTTTGTTTTTTTCTCCTAATGGTTTTTTAAAGATGTGTGGTTATTATAATATGTGTTTTTATGTTTATGGGTTTTAGCTACTCTGATAAACTTTTGCTAGCTAGTCTGGCAACACATATCTATATCTAATTTATTTTTTTAAATCTTTTTTATTGTTACAACAATATTGAAACATATCTTTAAACTATATACATATAAACTTTAGATACATTGATTTTTTTATCTTATATCATGATGCCTTATTAGGGAAGTCCAAAAACTAAAACAAACCCCTATTCTTAAATAAGACTTTTCTTCAAACACCAAAACAAAACAATCCTTTAGCCTCACTCAGATTATAAATTCAATCTCAACTTCAACATCTGAGGAAAACGAAAAGCCATAGCACAGGCAACTATATATCCATAAGATCTGCTATACTGAATAAAATTTATCCAGTTTTCCGTAACAGATAAATCTTGTATTTGTCCTTGCTTACTCTTTAAATAATAAATTAATTTTGCCATAAAAGCATATTCCCAGACTTTTTCATACCAATCAGTTACCGAGAGTATATATGGTTGCCTCCACTTCTTTGCATAAATCATCCAAGCCACTGTTAACATACATGATACTAATTCCTGATGTTGCAATCTTACTGATTCCTTTTTAAGAAAAGGCTGGACAACAGGGAACTTTGTTTCCTAAGATTTCAATTATTTGAGTTCTAATTTTCCCCATATTTTTTTTGCTAGGTCACATCTCAACCATATATGATAGAAATCTCATACTGCTTTTCCGTATTTCCCAAATCATGATGATAGCGTTAATTTTCTGTATACTAACCAGTGCCATGTACCATCTGCTTATCAGTTTATAACAGTTTTCTTTAATTGTCATATACAGTGAGAACCCTGTTTTCCAGAGGTACAACCATACAATCATTAGAATGTTCTCCCCTATATCCTGTGCCCATTTAATTGTCTTGCCCCCTATATATCCAGTTGACCACTGAGCTATGCAGGTGAGGGCCTCCTGAAGATACCATCTCATCAGGAAGTCTATTCCTTACAACATAGGAAGCTGACCTTTAGTACTGTGGCACCTACCCTTTGGAATTTCCTTCCCTTAAATATTAGACAATACCATCTCTGTTTTCCTTTGTTTTTAAAGATGTTTTAGAGTGTTTTTAGTGTTTTGGTTTGCCACCCTAGGCTCCTTCTGGGAGGAATGGCAGGATATAAATTTAAATAACAACAATAATAGCAATAATAATAATTTCCTTTACCTGTTCAGATTGTTTCATATTTAAACAATAAATGGTATTTTTTATTATTGTGTGCCTCTCATTTTATTATTAGTTTTTCAAATTCAGAATGTTCTCTTTATTCCCTGCTACTGAGTCTGATATTCCTGCATACATGATCTAACCTGGGGGGAAAATCATACCAAGGCAGATTTTTATTTTGCAATTTCTTCTTAATATTTAAATACAAAATCACTGAATCCTGAACTATGAGATCTTGTGTTCCACTGATATTATTTTCTTTCCATAGCTGAAATCCTTGCTGTAAATCTTTTACCATTGTATCTAGAATTGCTTCTAGTGCTGAAGGTTTTGAACTAATAGTGCAATCCAACTCACATTTATGGTGGGCCGAGGGGAGTTGGATGTGGTGGATCTCCAGCTGAGCTGGCTGGGTGCCGGCTAAGCCAGGCTATGCCGGTGTAAATTCCTCAGCTGGGCTCAACCAGCTCAGCTGAGACCAGCACAGGTGAAGCCAGCGTAAGCCAGTATAAGTCCTTATAAAGGGGTATTCTGGGGAATGTCAGGGAGGTGCTGAGGTGAGGGAACTTAGGCCACATCCAACTAGTGTTTGGACTACTGCTGCAGGTCCCAATTCAGGCAAAAGTTACTCTGGGGAAAAAATCAGACTAAGAAAATAAAAACAATAGAAGCCAATGGAGAGGGCTTGCTTCCTTGTAGGGATATTCGGGAGAGCAGGCTTTTACTTTCTGGTCCAGTTGACCTGGCATTAAGCCAGCCCAGATGCTCCTGCAGAGCTTGGAAGTAATTTGTTACAAGTAACAGATTACTTGTAATTTATTAATTTTTT
Organism: Rhineura floridana; assembly: GCF_030035675.1. Taxonomy (NCBI): domain Eukaryota; kingdom Metazoa; phylum Chordata; class Lepidosauria; order Squamata; family Rhineuridae; genus Rhineura; species Rhineura floridana. The sequence goes on from NC_084480.1 coordinate 82,998,149, forward strand.
GAGGAACGAGTGGGTAATTCCTTTACATTTTGATTGTAAAAGAACTAGGAGTAATTTTATTACTTTTGAGGAGTAATTGTAATGTTTCAAGCATTACTTTTGGGCATTACTTGGGGGGGGACAGGGGAAGTCCTCTGCTCCTGTGATTTGTGGATGAAACTCATGTGCCTCAAACTGGGCTTGTGTGCAGCATCGCTCTTCCCTTGTGCTCTGTGGGTGGGTAGGAGGCGACGAAGGAGGAGGTGGAGAGTGAGACGGGGTAGAGTGGAGAAAACAAAGTTTAAAAAAATGGATGGTGGTGGTGAAGAATGGAGTGGAGGGGAAAAGGAGCCGGAGGGCAAAAACATGGATAAAGGAGGCAGCAGCAGAATGCAGATAAAGAACTGTGGAGGTGAAAGATGACAACGTGTGTGTGTGTGTGAATACTGTGTTTGCACTTGGCACACAAACTGGCCTCCACCACCCTCTCTGGCTACTGTGCTGCATTTGCACTACTTTAGCTTTTTTGCATCACAGGGGAAAATGTTTGCTTGGGTGAGTGTCCCTTAGTTGGTGGCAGGGCAGGGTCTGGGAGGTGGTTAAGTGAGAGAGATTATGCTTGCTGGCTGGGGGGGAGGTTGCACTTGGTATGACGTGGAAAAATCTGAGTAGTGGCCTCTGCCTCCCTCCCCACCTCCCTTATCAGCAGAGACACCAAGAATTATTCTACTACCTTTGTATGTGTGTGTTTATTTTTAATGTTGTTTTAGGCTACATAGATGTGCAGCAGCCAAGGCCAGCACCTTGTAGGCGTTTTTTTTTTTAAAGTAACTGAAATGTAATTGTAGTGATTACTTTTGAGAAAAAGCAAAGTAATCAGTTACTTTTAGAGCAATTGCAATTGTAACAGTAATTACTACTTTTTGGGGCAATGTAATTGTAACTGTAATTTATTACTTTTTAAAAGTAATCTTCCAAGCTCTGTGCTCCTGAATGGCAATTGGATGTGGTGGAATTTTACGCCGGCTTCTCTTGTGCCAGCATCACTTATGCTAGCTTCCCCTGAGTTGGATTGCTCTGCCTGTAGTCTTTGATACCTATCTCAATTTTTTAATAGATTTGAAAAAAGAAAGTTTTCTTTTTATGAATTTGGTCTTTCTTTACTACGACACCACAGAATTGCATGTAGAGGATTATTAAAAAGATTTTGCTCAGATTTTGCCATGATGGACTTTGGATCTACTATCTACTCTGCAAGCCAGTTTCTTTGTTACCATATAGACTTTTTATTTTAACTTAGATTTTTTTTATTATTCTAAATATATTTAAGTACAGTATAAGCTGTTGCCGCCTGTTCAGTTGTTGTCAAGTGTTATTTTAATTGGAAAAGAAAATTGATTTATTTGGAAGGATAATAATTTTTATCACTGAGATCCTACCTGAAAAAGTTAAATGCAACTTTTGCCATTTCAGTATATAGGGTTGACATTATTTGAATAGATATTCATAGTTGTGCATATAGTTGTGAATAAATAAATCCTAAATTTGATCTGTTAAACTTATTGCTAAATAATACACTGGCCTGCTTGCCCAGTGGTATACACACAAAGATTTAATTTGATTTCTAATTACTGTACATGTATTCATGCCTATCTTTTCTGTTTTTGCTTTATTTAGCCTATAACCGGTCACCCCACCACATTGTGTTATTAATTTTTCTACTTCTGCTACAGAGTGTTTTGAAAGCATTAAAAATATGTCATCTGTGCATAGCTTTAGTTTCTTCTCTATGTTGCTGATCTGCACCCCACTGGTATCCTTTGATTCTCAAATTTTAACAGTGAATGGCTCTTTAACAGAAATAGTAATAACAACAAGCCTTCTCTAGTACTCTTTGATGGGGGAAAGACTTTGAAGCAGACAACTTTATACAAACACTAGCAGTTGAATTAAACTGCTTGGGTCCACATTCTAAACATTCCCCCTAAATTAAATGATTTTAGTGTTTCTAATAAATGGGCCATTCAATGTCATCAAAGGCTTTTTCTGCATCCGAAAACAGTAATACAGATTCTTTTTTATTATTAAAAGTATGATTAGCTATATGTATACATTTTCATATATATTGTATTTAATTTGTATTTGCCAAATGAAACCACTTTGATCTGAGTGTATACAGCTATTCATTACAAAATTAAGCCTCTTTGCTATTTTGCCAGGCTTAACTGAGGAAGACTACCAAAATTTAGATACACTAGTCACAGAGCAAGAAATTTTTGATATGATTAAAGAACTGAAAGACAATAAACTACCTGGACCATTTGAGTTTACTATTTTGTGTTATAAAACATTTGCAGCAGACATAGTGAAACGTCTAAGGCAAAACCATCAATGAAATTCTGGAAAGGAAAGCATTACTAGAATCATAAAGGGCTACATTTATCCTAGTGATTCGTAAAGAAGGCAAGGATTTATCTAAGGTATCTACATATAGGCCTATTTCTTTGTTAAATCAGATTATAATTTTTTTCCTGGTAAATCTGATTTATTTTATAATGTTTCTGTCCAACTCTTCATTGCCAAGTGATCTCAGAGCAGATTACATAATAAAACAAACACTCTCCTGCACAGCTGATTTTATGGTGGCCTATTTGCTCATTGATTATTTATTAGTATAATTTCTATTCCACCATCCTAAAAAACAAAACAAAAGTAAGGCAACTCACAAATGCTAAAGCAATCAAATGCCTGCAAATAACAATACTCTAAAATGTTGTTGTTTGCTTAAACTCTCTGCAAATGGACAGAATGCTTCTAAAGTGTACATATTGTCAGAAATGTAATGAAGAAAAAAGGAATGTTATTTGTGTGTGAGTGGGGTGAAGAAAAAATTCTGGGAATAAATGATATATTAAATAAGTAAATCTATAGTATAAAATCTGATTCTCGATTGTTGGAAAACCAAATGGAAAACCAAAGTGGTTGTGATAGGGATCAGTAAGAAAAGTTTCAAACATCCTAATGTAGAAATGTAGAAATCCACGTGAGCTCTCTGGATCCAAGCCATAAACAAAATGTTAGGTAGAAAAACTAGCATCTGTATGGTATTCTTTTTCTTTCTTTTTGAATTATCATGATAGTTACCTAAACTTAATAAATTATAAAGCAACTAGTCAGATCATCTCCAGTCCTGCTATAGTAAAGTCTTCTACCCATTTCTGTGATTTGTGCATTAAGCTGTGTGCTCCCAGTGTCTGGCATGATCAGATTGTTGCATCAATACAGTGGCCTAAGTCCAATCATGTTGTTCACAAAGTACTGCGATATTGTGCAGTCACAGCCATTCTTCTCCTGATCCTATACTACTTTGAAGCAGCATAGCAACTCACAAAACTGGGCCATATGATAAGATTAAAAATGGGCTTTACGTATTCTAAGGCCATTTTGCACTCTGCATCACAGCAAAAAGATAATAAGACACTTAAAATGGTTATTGTTGTATTCTTACCTTCCAGGGACAACAGCTTCAAGTTACTCTTAACAGCATTTCTCCAAAATTCACTGTCATTTCCCCCATGTTTTTGTTTTTTTTAAAATTTGGCACCAAAAGTGCTAAAATGTCATTTGGGATCTCCTGGAGACCTCATTTCTACTACGAAAATTATTAAAACTGTTCAAGGTTGATCTTCCCTACTGTGACTCAGCTGGAAGGTATAAATCAAAATTGCATAGAGCACAGGCCAGAGGTTGATTATAATCAAAATGAAAATGTAGTTTTTACTTTAAGATCTTACACTGTGGCTGCCAATTTTGAAATAGAGTGCAAATAATAGCATGCATTCTATCCCAACTCAATATAAAGTGATAATCAAATAGTTAAGAGAAAATTATAAGAGTGGTAGGTGCCATTAAATGGGCAGCACTATCTACCATGAATAATTCCAAAATGGATGCAAAAGAGATACTATAAAATCTGTACATATAAATATCATGACTCATATAATTAATGTAATTTCATAAGAATTGTTGAGACTTATAAAATGGCATTAATTATATGAATAATTAGATTTACAATGATTGAGACAGTGAGACCAAAGCACAATCAGATATGTGTTTTCAAAGAATAATTCAATAATAAGCAAAAAAACCTTGCAGTTTAAGAACGTACCTATAGCCAATAGATATTTCTATCAAATTTTAAAAAGCAGGGAAATTGGGCAGCTATAGTGAATGCACCAGGGTGACCTCCTCTCTGAGATATTGTATTACCCTACATTTGTAAAAATGTAAACACAGTCCAGTCCACTTCCTGTGTAGCTTGGAGGAATTTGGCAACATGTGCCTGTGAGCATGGAAAGGTTTGATCATTTGCATGCTTTTGAGCTCAGTGGTATTTACTCCTGTGCAATCATGCTAAGGATAGGTGAAACTGATCTGGGAAAAGAGGCAGGAAGGAGAGGAGATGGGCAGGAAGGGAGGAGATTGGGTAGGTGGGTGCTGGGCAGAGGGGAAGCCCCTTTCCTTTCCAAACAGAAAATATTGCAAACAGTATCATTGTTTTTCAGGGTTTCCCCCACCTTTTTATTCTACAGCAGGCACATGTAGTCTCCCACCCAAATTTAAACCAAAGCTGTCCCAGGCCACATCCACACCAGACCTTTATTTCACTTTAGACAGTCATGGGTTCCCCCAAAGAAGTAGCTTGTAAAGGGTGCTCAGAGTTGCTAGGAGGTGCCCTATTCCCCTCACAGAGCTTCAATCAGAGCGGCTGACTGTTAAACTACTCTGGCCACTGGAGCTCTGTCAGGGGAATAAGAGTCTCCTCTCAGCACCCTTCACAAACTGCACTTCCCAGCATTGTCTGGGGGAAGCCATGACTTTTTAAAAGTAAAGTAAATGTCTTATGTGGGTGTGGCCACCTGATCAGCCGAGCCATGCAGCTGTGAGTCTGGCTTTTAGAACATCGACAGTTGGTTCTTACTGAGCATGCCTGGGCTTATAATTGACTCCAGTGCTAAATTTATTTTGTTGTTGTTATGTGCCTTCAAGCTGATCATGACATATGGCGACCCTATGAATCAGTGACCTCCAATAACATCTGTCGTGAACCACCCTGTAAGTTCAGGTCTGTGGCTTCCTTGATGGAATCAACCCATCTCTTGTTTGCCCTTCCTCTTTTTTTACTCCCTTCTGTTTTTCCCAGCATTATTGTCTTTTCTAGTGAATCATGTCTTCTCATTATGTGTTCAAAGTATGATACCGTCAGTTTCAGCTTCTAGTGACAGTTCTGGCTTAATTTGTTCTAACACCCAATGATTTGTCTTTTTTGCACTCCGTGGTATGCACAAAGCTCTACTCCAACACCAAATTCCAAAGGAGTTGATTTTTCTCTTATCCGCTTTTTTCACTGTCCAACTTTCACATCCATACATACAGACTGGGAATACCATGGTCTGAATGATGCTGACTTTAGTGTTCAGTGATACATCTTTGCATTTGAGGACCTTTTCTAGTTCTCTCATAGCTGCCCTCCCCAGTCCTAGTCTTCTTCTGATTTCTTGACTATGGTCTCCATTTTGGTTAATGACTGTGCCGAGGTATTGATAACCCTTGACAAATACAATGTCCCTGTTGTCAAATTTAAAGTTACATAAATCTTCTGTTGTCATTACTTTAGTCTTCTTGACGTTCAGCTTTTGTGCTTTCCTCTTTAGCTTTCTTAAATTTCTTTCTTTAAATGTCTTAAATTAATTAAAAATCGGCCAGGCATTTTTTTAAACTTTAAACTGCAGAAGATGAAGGTCAGAGTATGGGGCAAGGTCAGTAAAAGAATTACAAGTACTCTGTGAACATGGCTGATTTTTAATTAATTTCAACATATGAGACCACCAACAGAAACATTCCAAAAGGTGTCTGGTTTCTCTCTCTCTCTCTCTTTGTTCTGTGTATCGCCATGAAAATTTAGAGGGTTGTTAAGCAAGCGTTTTTGAGGTCAGGACTATAAGTTTTGTAAGGTCTTGTGTTGAAATGAGCTTATGGGAAGCATCAGAATGGCATGGGGGTATTTTCAATTTAACATTGCGGAATGCGAAAAATCCATGCTGCCTATAGTATACAGCCACTCTTGTGACTGAATAAACAAGGGCAGTTGTAACATCTCTTTACATATGAAGTAGCACCGGCACTGGATGTGAATTTCCTTGTGGGAAAATAGAGAAAGGGCCACTGACCAGTGGCAAGATACATACTTTGCATGCAGAACGTCCCATATTCAATCCCTGGCATCTCCAGTTAAATGGATAAGGTAGCAGGTAGTGTGAAAGACCTTGCCTGATATTTTGGAGAGCTACTCTCAGTCACAGTAGTCAATATTGCCTAGACTGAGGCCCCATCTGCACTATACATTTAAAGCATTATCATTCCACTTTAAACAGCCATGGTTTCCCCCAAAGAATCCTTTATAAGAAATAAAGGAAGAAATATAAAAACAATTTAAAAAGTAATATGAATATTTAATGTGGCCATGGCATGGGCCACCTGAATGAAGCTCATGAGCCACTGGTGGTCCACAGACCACAGCTTGGGAACCTCTGCTCTACGTCTTTACTACATGTTTTGGAGTGGGCATATGTCCTTCAAACCATAGAAATAAGATACAGGTGACTCTCAGTAAACATCTGTTTTTGATGTAATGAGTGAAGCCACCCTAGGACTGTTATTAAGCTACCTAAGCACCATCATGTCAGGAAATTCAAGAAAGCACCAAGCCCGCAAGAGTGTGACATCTTCCCTGCCATTTGGCACCACTCCATCTCCACCCTTTCCTTTTTCTAATGTAGACTATAAACCCTTTGAAAAGGAAGTTCCAACACTTCTATGCAGTGCCTAGCACACTGCTGATATCAGTGTGCCTAAGACCATATAGTGAGGGAACAGACACACAGTTGTTCTGGTTCCAGTGCGTCTCCACCTCTGTTTTCTGAAAACCAGAGCTTGGAAAAGTTACTTTTTTGAACTACAACTCCCATCAACCCAATCCAGTGGCCATGCTAGCTGGGGTTGATAGGAGTTGTAGTTCAAAAAAGAAACTTTTCCAAGCTCTGCTGAAAACACACAATGCTAGTCAAACTCTGTCCTTTTTTCCTCTAAAACCTGGTTGGATCAGCTCCAGTGCATTTCTTAAAAAATTCAGCTTCAGACAGATTTCACAACTGATTGGTAGATCAAGCCGTTGCCCCTCCAGATGTGCCCAATGGAAATGCTTTGCTGTAGACTCAAGCAGAGAGAGTGACTGTCTTACCACTTTGCTGTGGGCAGTCCTTAAAGGCCTGAAATCAGCAGTGGAGAAGAGAATGTGTCTAGCCAAAGGCAGAGTTGCTTCAAAATGCAGCCAGAAAAACCATTCTCCCTGCTTTTGAAGCAACTAGTGTGCCCACAGCCTGAGTCATAACTGAAATTTGAACTAGGGACTAACACTCTGATTTGGGGATTAACCACAGAAATAGATAAATGGTCTCCAGTTCTATCTTAGTTCAGGTAACACAAACATACATTTCTAGCTAAAAGCTGCTTCTCAAGGTAAATAGGGGAGCTGCTTTTTAAAAACTCATAAAGCTTAGCATTTGCTTGAGCAATACCTATCAACTTTGACCTCACATCCATACCATACATTTAAAGCACTCTTGTACCATTTTAACAGTCTTGCCTTCCGCCAAAGAATCCCGGGAACTGTAGTTTGTTAAGGGTGCTGAGAGTTGTTAGGAAACAATTGACTCCACCATTGTTTATTGCTGATATTGTGCTACAGCTGCATTTTCCATATGACTCCCCCATTATTTTAAAGATATATTTTTGCTTTCCCCCTTCATACTTACAGTCTGCTGTTTTGTGTCACTGGGACTTATTTTCTGAACTTCTCTCTCTCTCTCTCTCTCTCTCTCTCTCTCTCTCTCTCTCTCTCTCTCTCTCACACACACACACACACACACACACACACACACACACACACACACACACACACTTTCAACATGTTACAAGTTACATTGGCAGCAGCCTGACATGCCAGATACCAGGAGCTGCCTGCCTGCCTAACCAGACTTATGTGTAACCCAGTGTCACTCACCATTGTGCCCCCTTTTTTCCTTTTCCCACTTCCTGTGCTTCAAAAGCTTCCACCATCACTGAGCAAACCGCATTAGAGCTCCCAGCTTTGTGTCAGGTTTCTGTCGGAATATCCTCTAAAGCACTGAGGGTGGGGAGGGGCATGGGGTGGGGGCAATGGAAATGGGTGGGGTGGTTTCCTTAGCCAAGCTTTAAGTCAACTATTCTTTTAGGCAATCTTGGCAATTCCCCTCATCCTTAGCAAAGGGGAATTCTCCAAAATGGCTCTCCTAATAAATCCCATCTGGTTTTAATGGGAGGATTTATAGGCTACTTTCAGGTGAATGAGGATTGTATATCCATTGTGCTCCAGCAGAAATTGTATCCTGCATCATAAGACCCTTTTCACCAAGGGCACAAGTTAGCCACTGTTATATGATCTGGGGCTATCCCCCCCACTCCCAAACATCAAAAGAATCCTTAAAACCTACTGTTCCTTTCATTCCTCAACACTCTCCTTGTCTTGTAAGACCACTTCATAAATGCATAAATTACAGGGCACAGACATTGCCTTTCATTAGTGAACCATGCTAGTGAAAGGGTTTTTCTTTTCATTACTCAAAATGTAGGAGGCATTGAATTTCCATTTATTGAGAGAAGACACCCCAGACGTAAACACAAAAACTTTAAAACAGTGCTTTATTTTTTGGGGGGGGAATGAGGTACCAGCATGCCTATCTTGATAAAAGCGTTGTGGGTGCCAGCACAAAATGGCTGCCATGGGCAGCAAAAAGAAAAGAGGTGCTAGTATTCCTCACCAGTTTAGAGGAGTTGTTGACTTCCAAGCCAATTTATTTATTTCCACATCACACGTACCTTTAAGCCGTCAATCCAACCTATTATCTGCACCCATGTGCACAGCTCTGCCTTGCAAGGGGAGGAATGTGGGAGAGGGGCCACTGAAATGGCAGTCCCGTTGTGTGCATGTGGGGGGAGGATAGATTAATCAATCCCTGAGGGATTTTTGAAAAAAATATATAATAGTTTTTATTTGGTTTTGCTTTTACAAAAACCAACAGAGTGCAGACTAAGTCAAGCTAGGCCAGACGTTAGGGCAGAGCCCACAACCCTCAGGGTGTTGCAGAACTGCAACTCCCATCATTTCTGACCACTGGCCATGTTGGGCAGCGCTAATGGGCCCAACATCATCTGATCATTCTTTTTAAGTAGTTCGCATTGCTGGGTTTTAGGGAAAATGTCTCTAATGGATATATGGTTTTAAAATGTGTTCCAGATACCTTGTTTATTGCGTACATGACTTTTTCCTCTAATATCCAAACTTGACATCATTTCCGTCAATTATCAATTTTCAAGTCATGTTTAGCTTTCCAGGTACACTCAGTTAGGTTTTTTTTGTTATTATTGTTAGGGTCAATTCACAGGCACTAGTTTTGTCAGACTCCACAATGCATGTGGCAATGAGTTTTCTGGCTTGCTCATGAATGTGAATCACAGTTTTGCATACCTATCATGCTGATCTACAGGGATTTGTATTTGCATGGCAAATTGGCATTTGCAACTAGGATAAATTATTCCAGCAAACCATTCATGTAAGATGATGGTGTGAATTGGAATTTACAGAAGCTGCACTGCAGGAAAATAGATAGAATTTCATTTGTTGCTAGCAGAATATTGCAAGAGTAAATGGTATTTCACATATTTGGATTAATTTTATGCTGATGTTAACATAAGGTTTTAGAATCCCTTCAGTCACTTGGTTGCTAGATCAAGACTGTGAAAACATACCAGAGGTGGGGAATCTGTGGCTTTCCAAATGCTGTTGGACTACAATTCCCATCATCCCTCACTATTGGCCATGCTAATAGGGTTCATGGAAGTTGGAGTCCAATAACATCAGGATACCCATAAGTTCCCTATCCTTGATATACACAAATATCTGAGATATACAATGTAACCTGTATTCAGCTTCTGAAAGAAGTGTATAAATGTTCATTGAATGTAGAATGCATAATAAATGCCACATAGTAAATATAATCTTACCTTACTAAGCACACCTGATATGAAAATATTTGAAACAGCTAATTCAGATGGGCCTCAAAAAGCCATTATTTATTGGACTTGTAGCCTACCCTTGAGACTTGAGGTGGCCACAATACATTAAATACATATTAGTATTTAGTTAAACTAAAGGAAATTATACTCCAGTGTTTTCTAAGTGGCTGCACATTGATCTTCCACTTTCCTAGACAGAGTGGCCCTTATGGGCACAGGAGCTCTAATAGGTGGATAAATCCCTTGCCTTTTGGTGTCAGAAGAGAAAATAACACAAGGCATGCAGAGATTAAGGTAGGGAAATTGGTTAGGTCCTTAAAATACCTGGGGCCTAGCACTATACATAAATTTGCATATATTAATACACACACATATATGATATTATATATATATGATATAATTACTAGAATTTGCATTTGTTAGAAGCTAATTTCCCACCTAGATTATCCCAAATGTTTTTTCAGCTACTTTTTGCATCATTGCAGACCATCCAGATCTGTTCAAACCATTTAGTCCTGAACAACTGGAGCTAGAAAATTGTTCTGTAGCTGCCCTCCCTTTTCAAAGCCACGTTTTGCCCCCAATTTCTCGTGTTTTTTTGTGCTTGAGGTCTTATAGCACATCACCTTTCCAAGATAGATTTCCACAGCTATTATATTTGGGTTGCACAGCTCCTGATCTTCATTTTAATTTGTAGCATGTTCATATCAGTTCATTACTTTCAAAGCTGTGCCAGTTTTCACAAAAGTAGCCTTTACTCATGCTCTTCAGTGAGATGTGACCATGAAAATGACCTTCAAGAGCTCTTGTTGTTGTCTGCCATCTACCCACATTTCTTTGTCACCTGAAGAACAATTGATCTGGCATGGGTGCTTTCTTTTAACATGCAGTCACTGATTTTTTTTAAAAAAAGAAACTGTCTTTAAAAAAAACTATTTAAAAAAACTATTAAAAGATACTGTCCCAGTTTAGGATGCACATGGTGAGGGGGTTTGAGAGTGATGAAGAAGCCAAGAGCAATGCCGTCAGGAGTCTAGACCAAGAAGAAAGACTCCTAGCAGGGGCACCCAAGGCGGAATGGTCAAAGCTGAGACACCAGTCTAAGATGCATCCAAACTCAGAGGAAGCCAATGGTAAACCACCTCTGAATACCTCTTACCACAAAAACCCTATGAAAGGGTATCCAAAATGCAACACGAGATAGTGCTGCAAGATGAGACCCCCAGGTCAGAAGGCACTCAACAAGCTACTGGGAAAGAACAAAGGACAAGTATGAGTACAGCTGTGACTAATGATGCAGCTGGGTCAAAGCCAAAAGGAAGCCCAGAGACTGATGCGCACAGAAGTGAAAGGAGAGTGCAGAGTTGTATGACGTACACAATAGGAACATGGAATGTGAGAAGCATGAACCAGGGAACATAAGAACATAAGAAGAGCCTGCTGGATCAGGCCAGTGGCCCACCTAGTCCAGCATCCTGTTCTCACAGTGGCCAACCAGGTGCCTGGGGGAAGCCTGCAAGCAGGACCCGAGTGCAAGAACACTCTCCCCTCCTGAGGCTTCTGGCAACTGGTTTTCAGAAGCATGCTGCCTCTGACTAGGGTGGCACAGCACAGCCATCACGGCTAGTAGCCATTGATAGCCCTGTCCTCCATGAATTTGTCTAATCTTCTTTTAAAGCCGTCCAAGCTGGTGGCCATTACTGCATCTTGTGGGAGCAAATTCCATAGTTTAACTATGCGCTGAGTAAAGAAGTACTTCCTTTTGTCTGTCCTGAATCTTCCAACATTCAGCTTCTTTGAATGTCCACGAGTTCTAGTATTATGAGAGAGGGAGAAGAACTTTTCTCTATCCACTTTCTCAATGCCATGCATAATTTTATACACTTCTATCATGTCTCCTCTGACCCGCCTTTTCTCTAAACTAAAAACCCCCAATGCTGCAACCTTTCCTCGTAAGGGAGTCGCTCCATCCCCTTGATCATTCTGGTTGCCCTCTTCTGAACCTTTTCCAACTCTATAATATCCTTTTTGAGATGAGGCAACCAGAACTGTACACAGTATTCCAAATGTGGCCGCACCATAGATTTATACAACGGCATTATGATATCGGCTGTTTTATTTTCAATACCTTTCCTAATTATCGCTAGCATGGAATTTGCCTTTTTCACAGCTGCCGCACACTGGGTCGACATTTTCATCATGCTGTCCACTACAACCCCGAGGTCTCTCTCCTGGTCGGTCACCGCCAGTTCAGACCCCATGAGCGTATATGTGAAATTCAGATTTTTTGCTCCAATATGCATAATTTTACACTTGTTTATATTGAATTGCATTTGCTATTTTTCCGCCCATTCACTCAGTTTGGAGAGATCTTTTTGGAGCTCTTCACAATCCCTTTTTGTTTTAACAACCCTGAACAATTTAGTGTCGTCAGCAGACTTGGCCACTTCACTGCTCACTCCTAATTCTAGGTCATTAATGAACAAGTTGAAAAGTACAGGTCCCAATACCGATCCTTGAGGGACTCCACTTTCTACAGCCCTCCATTGGGAGAACTGTCCCTTTATTCCTACTCTCTGCTTTCTGCTTCTTAACCAATTCCTTATCCACAAGAGGATCTCTCCTCTTATTCCATGACTGCTAAGCTTCCTCAGAAGTCTTTGGTGAGGTACCTTGTCAAACGCTTTTTGAAAGTCTAAGTACACTATGTCCACTGGATCACCTCTATCTATATGCTTGTTGACACTCTCAAAGAATTCTAATAGGTTACTGAGACAGGACTTTCCCTTGCAGAAGCCATGCTGGCTCTGCTTCAGCAAGGCTTGTTCTTCTATGTGCTTAGTTAATCTAGCTTTAATAATACTTTCTACCAGTTTTCCAGGGACAGAAGTTAAGCTAACTGGCCTGTAATTTCCGGGATCCCCTCTGGATCCCTTTTTGAATATTGGCGTTACATTTGCCACTTTCCAGTCCTCAGGCACGGAAGAGGACCCGAGGGACAAGTTACATATTTTAGTTAGCAGATCAGCAATTTCACATTTGAGTTCTTTGAGAAAGTTAGAAATTGTCAAGCAAGAAATGGAACGTATCAACATTACAATACTTGGCGTGAGTGAATTAAAATGGATGGGTATGGGACATTTTTAATCAGGCAACTACAAAATATTTTATGCAGGAAATGAGAAATTAAGAAGAAATGGGGTTGCTTTAATAGTGAGAAGTGATGTAGCAAAAGCAATTAGGAGCTATAATGCAAGGTCTGAGCGAGTGATATCAATGAGATTAAACAGGAAACCTATTAACATAACTATCATCCAAGTCTATGCTCCAACGGCAAATGCAGAAGAAGAGGAATTGGAAAGATTTTACGCAGAAGTACAGGAAGAAATTGATCACACACCAAAACAAGATAATTATGGGGGACTGGAAGGCACAGAGAAGAACTGGGAATGGTGGGAAAATGGGGCTTTGGAGATAGAAATGAAGCAGGAGAAAGATTTACTGAATTCTGTGAAGCCAATAATTTGTTTCTTGCAAATACATTTTTTGAACAACTGAAAAGACTGTGCATGTGGACATCACCAACTGGTCAATATAGTAATCAAATTGATTATATAATTAGTAGAAGAAGATGGAGACGTTCCATACTTTCTGTGAAAACAAGACCAGGAGCAGACTGTGGTACAGATCATGAACTGGTCATATCAAAAATCAGAATAAAGCTAAAGAAGAAGAACAAAGCAATCATAATGCCAAAATACAATTTAAATAACACCCGAGAAGAATATAAATATCAAATAAGAAACAGATTTGAGGCTTTAAACATAGTTGAAAGAGAACCAGAAGAACTATGGACTGAAGTCAGAGACATTATCAGGGAAGAATGCAAAAAGAGAATACCTCTAGTTAAAAAGAGAGAAAAACCTCAATGGATTACTGAAGAAACTCTTAAAATGGTTAAAGAGAGAAAGAAAGCAAAGCAAAAGGAGAACAATCAAAAGGAAACACGGTCATAACTCTAAATGCAACAATACAGTGATTAGTACGTAGGGACAAAGAGAACTATTACAATGGTTACTGTATAGAAATAGAAGAGGTCAACAAAAAGGGTAGAACAAGAGCCCTATTCCAAAAGATTCCAAAACCAAGAGTAGGGATGTTGAATAATCAACAGGGACACACTGACTGACCCAGATGAAATAAAAGATAGAAGCAATACACTGAAGAACTCTATAAAAGAGATGCAAAGATGTCAGATTCATTCACAGAGGAACTGTATGAAGAAGAACCAGAAATTTTAGAATGTGAGGTGAAAGCTGCTCTTAAAATACTTGGAAGAAACAAATCACCAGGAACAGATGGCATACCAATAGAGTTGCTACAAGCTACTGAGACTGAATCTGTCCATATTTCGACAAATATTTGCCATCAAATATGGAAAACTAAACAATGGAAGCGTTCTATATACATCACATTCCAAAGAAAGGGGATCCCAGGGAATGCAGTAATTATCGAACTATGGTCTTCAGGCTATGGTCTGAAGGCACATAAGGCCAGCTCCCTGCTGAAGCTAAGCAGGGTCAGGTCTGGTCAGTGCCTGGATGGGAGACCACCTGGGAACCATATGTAAGCCGCCTTGGGTTTCTATCATGAAAAGAAAGGTGGGGTATAAATGTAATAAATAAATAAATAAATAACTATTGCCTTAATATCCCATGCAAATAAAGTAATGCTCAAGATTCTACAACAAAGGCTCTTACCATATATGGAGTGAGAAATGCCAGACATCCAAGCTGGATTTAGAAAGGGAAGAGAACCAGAGATCATATCGCAAACATACATTGGATAATGGAACGGACCAAGGAATTTCAGAAGGAAATCATCCTGTGCTTTATAGATTACCATAAAGCCTTTGACTGTGTAGATCATGAAAAACTATGGAATACTTAAAAAGAAATGGGGGTGCCACAGCTTCTGATTCTCCTGGTGCGCAACCTATACCCTGGACAAGAGGCTACTGTAAGGACAGAATATGCCCCTTCTATGATGAGCTTCTGCCGGGCCTTGAAGACCTGGCTCTTCAGGCAGGCTTTTGGGGTGGGTTAGGTTTTTATTGTTATGGTTTTAAATGTTAACGTTTTAATGTATTGTTTTTATCTTGTACGTCGCCCAGAGTGGCTGGACATCCAGCTAGATGGGTGACTAATAAATTTATTATTATTATTATTATTATTATTATTATTATTATTATTATTATTATTATTATTATTATTATTATTATTATTATTATTATTATATGGAGAAACCTATTGGTTCCCCATCAGAAAGGGTGTGAGACAGGGATGTATTTTATTACCCTACTTGTTTAATCTATATGCTGAACATATAATACAGAAAGGGGGATGGGACCAGGATGAAGGAGGTGTGAAAATTGGAGGGAGAAATATCAATAATTTAAGATATGCAGACGATACCATACTACCAGCAGAAACCAATAATGATTTGAAATGAATGCTGATGAAAGTTAAAGAGGAAAGCACAAAAGCAGGACTACAGCTGAACGTCAAGAAGACTAAAGTAATGACAACAGAAGATTCATGTAACTGTAAAGTTAACAATGAGGACATTGAACTTGTCAAGGATTATCAATACCTTGGCACAGTCATTAACCAAAATGGAGACAATAGTCAAGAAATCAGAAGAAGGCTAGGACTGGTTAGGGCAGCTCTGAGAGGACTAGAAAAGGTTCTCAAATGCAAAGATGTATCACTTAAAACTAAAGTCAGCGTCATTCAGTCCATGTTATTCCCGATCTCTGTGTATGGATGTGAAAGTTGGACAGTGAAAAAAGCAGATAAGAGAAAAATCAATTTATTTGAAATGTGGTGTTGGAAGAGAGCTTTGTGCATACCATGGACTGCGAAAATGACAAATAATTGGTTGTTAAAACAAATTAAACCAGAACTATCACTAGAAGCTGAAACTGAGGTTATCATACTTTGAACACATAATGAGAAGACATGATTCACTAGAAAAGACAATAATGCTGGGAAAAACAGAAGGGAGTAGAAATAGAGGAAGACCAAACAAGAGATGGATTGATTCCATAAAGGAAGCACGGACCTGAATTTACAAGATCTGAACAGGGTGGTTCATGACATATGCTATTGGAGGTCACTGATTCATAGGGTTGCCATAAGTTGTAATCGACTTGAAGGCACATAACAACAACAACAACAGATACTGCATCCACTGGTAAGTATTTTGACCACTGTGCATACTCATATAAATGCCAGATAGTCTGTAAGATAGTACAAGGCAGATGGAAGAAGCAGTACATAACAGTGACAGCTATGGTCATGGAATATGAATGCAACAAAGGGAAATGAATAGTGAGTGTAAAGTGTTGATGGGGATGGAAATCGCTCTGAACCTCTCAGTCTCTTTTGAGTTTGTATTCAAGATTGAAAAAGGCCTTATCTTAATTCCTTCAGGTCTTTCCTGAAACTGCATGCACAGCTGTAGCCATTACATACAAAATCCTAGATCAGTTACTCCTTGTACCATTCATTAGGCCCATAGTTTATGGTAGGGATCACCAAGATTTTTAGACCTGTTGACACATTTGAATTTTTGCACAAGTGCCATGCATGCCACCATGACCAGCCACTTCCAGAAACATTAACCTGAGCCTTAAAAAGTACATAGAGCTGAAATAGGAAGTGGGACAGAGAGTCACTTTCCCAGCTTCCTCCTTCAGCTCTATATACTTTTCAAGGAAGAAAAAGGTAACCACTCCTCAGCACTTCATGACCAAGAGGGTAATTAATTTGCAGTTGAAGGGTGAAATAAAACACTGACACTTCAGCTTGGGTTGAACAAGGGCCACTTTATTAAATTATAACACACAAACCCAATTTAAAGTGACCTGCAGAGGGAAAATCTAGCTGCGGGACTATCTCTAAGCAAGTAGCTTGCCATACAGCTCTTGGGTGACCAGTCCCTGCTGAGGCAAGGGCAAGCCCATCTGCTTACCCTTTACCCCTGCCACACCTTGTAGGTGAGTAGGGGGGCCTTCCCACATCATCCCCACCCGGGGTTGCATAACCCTTGGGTAGATGAGATAAGTTAGCCCCAGAGGCAGCCCATATCCTGTCCTCGAGCCGCAAATCCTTGCTGGACAGGCCTCCGGAACCGCCAATCACCTCCAAAGGTGCCTAAGGGAGCCACCTAGCTGTCCTTAACTATTTCCCTTCCCGCACCTTCCCGCCACAAAAGGGGGACAAATCTCTATTTAGTCCCCCTTTGCCCCACTGCCGAGGAGCACCTCTCGCAGACACCCCTGCAGGTCCCCAAGAAATATATCGTTACCTGTGTCAGACAGGTGAACGCTGTCTGCCCTGTAAAGTTCACCCTGCCAGTGCCGGATGCGGGGATGTGGGATTGTTAACCCACCACGTGGAAGAAGGGCCAAGCGAATCCGTCGGTTGACCGTCTTCCGCGCCCGATCTGTAGCCCGTGGATCCCATACACCACGCCACTCCCTCCGCGGGAGCATGTCTGACCATATCAGACGTACGCCAGGCCACCATTGCCTAATGAGCTGCATGTCAGCACATGCTTGAAAGATGAGGGCTTTACCCTTCATCAAGCCAAGGTCATTCCCGCCAAGGTGTATGACCAATACATGCGGAGTAATCCGCGTCGCGTGTACATGCGGAGTAATCCGCGTCGCGTGTTGCTGGAATAGTGTGGGTAGGAGCCCCTCCCAACGCATTCCTCGCCGGCCAAGCCACTGTATCGCCGCCCATCTGCTCAGGCCCAACTGTGAGCCGGCACTCGAGTTCGCTGCCCTTCGAGCTGCCCAAAACACCATGCTGTGGCCGCAAATTAAGATGCGTGTCTGCTCCGTTCCCGACCAGCAACCTGTCAACATAAATGTAATTGTTAAGCTTCCGCAGTCCCCATCCGTCTAAAAAGGGCGAATATAGCCCTTAAAAGCGCCAGAAGTCCAACGCCCAACAGCCTGTATCTGTGCTTGGGGAAAACCAAAACTTGCTGCTGTAGAAGCAGCTCCAATTCGAAACAAATGGGTACCAAACTGTGCAGGTTTGTAGCCCATCCCCTGTAAAGCCCTTTTTGTTAAAACCCAAAACTGGTAAATGGAAAGGGGTTCCTGGTTTGCATGGGTGAATAAATATCCTGTGCCGGGCCCCCTATCTCTCAAATATGCTTGCAAAGCCTGGACAGGGCAGAGGTTGGGCACTGACGCCGGGGCCAAACGCACGCGTCGTCCTTTACTCTTTTGGTCTGTTTTAGACCTTCTCAGGACTATACAGGCACAACCTCCTTCTATGGAGATGTCTGCAAACTGGAGGGCACGTCCAGATACGTCACGCTTAGAGCACGCCACTACCTCACCAATCCTGAAAGCCCCAAAAAACAGCGTGAGGGCCACCGCATGAATTAGCTTAGTTTCATAGCTGGAGGAGCAAATTGCTTCCCATTGCTCAACCATGCGCAATAACATGTCTGGTGAAATAGGGCGACGGGAATCCGGTGTGACGGGTTGGTTGCGAGCCCACCCTGTCAACATGCGGCGGACCCTAAAGTCCCCAGCATGATCCGCAAAGTCACCAGCCTTCGCTAAAAAGGAAAGCCCTGCCAGCTTACCTTGAAGAGCATGGACTGACATGCCGCGTCGCTTACCGTCCACAAGGAACTCCATGATGTGACTCACCGGAATAGGCCACTCAGGAGCATAGCCCTTGGCAGCCCAAAAATCGTGCATCGCCCTACCTGCCCTCCGGTAACTGGCAAGCGTGCTGGGGGCAATGGATAGGCTTATGGCCCTCTCCAATTCAGCTCTCCAATCTCCCAAATCGCAAGGGGCAGTGCTTCCGGCTGAGCCCTGGCCCACGGTGCCAGCTGACGGAAACGATCCATCTGATTCCGTGACAGAGCATCAGCAACATCATTATTAATGCCAGAAACATGGCGTGCCCGAAACAAAACGTTAAAGTGCAGGCATTGGAGAACGAAGGAATGGATGAGACCCATAACCCTGGCGTTCCTAGACGTAAGGGAATTTATAACCTGGACTGTGGCCATGTTATCGCACCAAAAGTGGACGGTAGAGTTCTTCAACTCCCCAGCCCACAAATGGACTGCCACAACTACTGGGAAGAATTCCAGAAAGGTCAGATCCTTGACTAGACCTTCTTGCACCCATGTCTGTGGCCATTGTCCCTTACACCAGGAAGACCCAAATACTACCCCAAAACCATAACCTCCAGATGCATCAGACTGCACTTGTAATTCAGCCTCTAATATTTATTTATTTATTTATTGCACTTGTATACCGCCTCATAGCCAAAGCTCTCTGGGCGGTTTACAGCATCGGTCTTGTCTCCAAAAGGATATCCCATTAAAGTCCTATAAGAAGGAGGACCACACTGCCAGGTCAGCGCGTAATGCCGCTGTAACCTGAAACCTATGGTGGGGCCACAAAAGCCCCCCCATGGCGTCATAGACTCGCCTTAAGAATGCTCTGCCAGGTGCTATGACCCGGCATGCAAAATTAAGGTGCCCAGCTAACTCTTGGAGTGTGGAGAGAAAAACCTTCTGGGCACCTGAGACTTCTAAGATCTTCCTATGTAGAATAAGAAGTTTCTCATGTGGCAGCCTGCAGCATTGGTTGTTGGAGTCAATTTCTATGCCCAAGAAGGTCAAAACAGCCGCTGGACCCTCCGTCTTTTCCGTGGCTAAGGGAACCCCAAGTTCTTCTGTTAAGCCATGGAACTGTGTCATTAAATGTTGGCAAACGCTCGTGCCCATGCTCCCCGCAAATAAAAAATCATCTAAGTAATGCACCACCGAATCTAGCCCAGTCCGCCTTTTAAGAGCCCATTCTAAAAAGGTGCTAAAACGTTCAAAAACAGCGCACGAGATAGAGCATCCCATAGGCAATGCTCGATCCATGTAAAATTTATCATCAAAATGAAAACCCAGCAGTCCAAAGTCTGCGGGGTGGACGGGTAAAAGGCGGAAGGCGGATTTAATATCGCATTTGCCCATGTACGCACCTGGGCCACAAGCGCGCACCATGCGCATCGCAGCATCAAAAGAGGTGTAACGGACTGTGCATAGACTGTCGGGAATGAAATCATTAACCAACTGTCCATGTGGATATGACAGGTGGTGTATTAATCGAAATTCCCCTGGGGCTTTTTTAGGCACTAAACCTAATGGGGATACCCTAAAGTGAGGGAAGGGGGGTGAATGGAATGGACCAAGTACTCGCCCTGCTTGTACCTCTTTATCAATTTTCATTTGCACAAGTGCTTCCATGCCCAGGAGAGATTTTAAATTGTGGGACATGAAGGCGACTCTTGGGCCATCGTAGGGAATGCGGAAGCCTGACAAAAACCCCTGTAATAAAAAACTGGCATCCCCCACTGCCGGGTAACCGGCAAGTAAGGTCCGCAGTACATGCAGCTTAATTGGGGAGGGGCCCTTTTCTTGGAGCAACTCCAGGTGGGGGCTGCTTTCTGCCCCCTTGTTGGTCCCTACCACCACCCCTGTAGAATCTATGCCTGGGGCAGGCATTGGAAGGATGCGCAGCTCCACAAATGGCACAGTCATGTCGATAGCGACAGGGGGTGCGTGCGCATGCCCCCCGGGCATTAAATTCCCAGCACAACTGCCATGGTTGAACCCCCTGCCCCGCATTAGCGCGGGGAAGGGTAGCAGCCGGCTGCCTGCTGAGAAGATGCCCACTGTCACAGCATATATCAAAAATGCAGGCAGCCAGTTGGCCCAGGTACGGTCAACCCTCCGGCGCCTAGGTTTCTCAGCATCACCATCAGCATCTTTGTCCCTATCCCTCTTGGGAGTTCCCTATATAACAAGGAAAACAGGTCCATGTACTCCCCTTGCCAAATTTTTTCTTTCGTGGAAAGGAGCAAGTGAAAACCTAAAGTGACTGATGTGTCCCCAAACGGGATGGCATTAGCAGCCACAGACCCCAAAGGGTCAGAGGGAGCACCCAGACTAGCCATTGCTGTAGGTTGTAGCTGTTCCCCAGCAAATGCGGCTGCGGGTGCAAGTCCCTCAGCTGACATAGCTGATGTCAGCACTTGTCCAGTGCCGGCATGCTGCCAGACTTGGTTGCATGCAGCCTGGAGTGGTGGCTGGGATGGTCCACCTGGAGTAGATGATAGTGTCAGTGGAGTGTTAACATATGGCCCCCATGGCCTCAACCCCCAGGTTAACCCCCCAGCAGACTGAGCAGGCTCGGCAGACTCACCTACACCCGTCAGTGGCCCAGGAGCACATGGAGCCTGGCTGTCGCTAGCTGCAGGTGACATAGTCCCTGCTGCTGCTGCTGCTGCTGTTAAAGTAGCTGCTGGCCCTTTGCTCACTATCTGGCTTGTGTCAGTGGGAGTCTCCAGAGCATCCAGTTGCGCTAAAATCAACGTAAGCACATCAATATTAGTACCCTGATGCCTCGAACTTGACATACCCCGAGACTTAGCCAAGGTGCGTCGCTGCCCAGCCATAACCCCGGCAGAGGGTCCAGCAGTGGCTTCAGGTTCTCGGGGGGGAGCCCCCACTAACTCCCTTGTGGGTATCCCAGGAGTGGGTGAAACCCCCCTCCCCCGCTCCAAAGCCTCCAGGCGAGCCAAAATAGCTGCCCAAGGGGGGGCCTCATCGTCATCTGAAGAGCCAGGTGGCGGGAGGGGGTGCTTTTGTGGAGGCTGACAAGCCTTCCCTTTACCTTTTGCACCCCCTTTTCCCTTTTTTGATGGCATTATTATTCGAGAATATTATCAATATTATTAATGGTAATATCAATGAATCCCTTGCCAAATAATATAGGTCCCCCAAGTAATTATCAATATGATTATATATATCAATATCATTATGACTGCACAATAAAAGGGAATATCAGGAGCTTAATGATGAAATCTTGCTTAAACTGGCTCTTGCTTAAACCACACTCAAACGGCTGCAGCAGCCACCAGGAGGCAGCGCAGCCGGAGGCCTAGGAAAACCTCCTCCCTTCCACCAGCCAAGGGTGGGGGTAGTCGAAACAGTCTGGCTGCTACACCAGCAAACCGCCGCTATAATCTTCCCCCGTCCGGGGAGATCTGAGGGCTGAAACAGCCCACACTCAAAGGCCGCAGCCTAGAATGAGGCCGACTTCGCAGCCACAAAGAGCCTTAAAATGGCGCCGAACACGCGGCGATGCAAATGGCCGCCGCTCTCGTCGTCTCTGCCAACGTCTCTCGCTGTCCGTCGCAATGAAAAGAGGAAGGTAGGAGGGGCTGCCGGGCTTAAATAAGCTCTCCAGCCTCCACCCCCTCCCCTCACCAAGTCGCGCTTGTGTCACAGCCGCGACGCGTGACTCTGCCCTCTTTCGAGATGGGGGCAACCGCTTCACCCCCATCTGCAACTATGCCCCGCTCGTCAGCTGTGCGACGAGCGGGGCGTCATGTGTGTGTGTGGGGTCTCATGGACACCCACTGGAGACCTCAAGAGCACCATTCCACTTACAGGTACCACACTGGCAACCGCTGGCTTAGGGACTGGAAAGAAATGTGTAATTATTCAGTCTCCAAAAAAAACAAAAAAACAACAACCAGGCAATATTTCCTGAAGTCCTCATTTTAGAAAAAGACTCACATTCTTGTTTTGCTTTTTCACACACATGAACCTAGAGCCAATTACTCCAGAAGTTCAAAGAAATGTGCAGTGTGTCCTCGGGCACAGGGGAAAAGAAAGCTGTGGCAGCCACTGTTTTGAGAGAAGCATCTTTCCCATGATTAATTATTCAAGAAAAACTATTAATTATTCAAAATGGTTTACATATGAAGCCTGACTTTAGAATTTCAAGATACTTCAAGCTACATAAGGTTTCACAAAGTGATATGATCTTGGCTCACCACATGTTGCTCACCAGGTTTATATATAAATTCAAATAAGTTTCAGACAAATTATTGCAGTCTTCTCAGTACTTTCAGTCTTTTAAATCTTTTTTCCTGTTTTTTTAAAATAAAAACACACAAATCCAATATATTAAAAATAGTCTTTGTTACATATTAAGAAATACGTTAATATCGGTTTGTTACATTTGTCTGTTATACATTAAAAATTATCTTTGTTGCGCACACAATATCGTGACTATAAAGGGCTTTGGGTTTTAGTACTGCTGAAATAGACTGTGGAATATTTTACCTTTCATTAAAGAGAAAATCCACATCCATTTTCAAGCCACTGTTTCCCCAATCCCTCAATCCAGGCACCACAGTGTCCCAGCTATTCTTCTATAGCTCTATGGTCATATATACTTTTTGTTGATGCATATGTGTTGCGATTTGCAAACTTGCCTTCAGTTGTGAAGCAGAGTTCAGGAAGTAATACAAGGAATGCAATCGCAATCTAATCTGGGGAATTCTCTCCCCACAGAGTGGTATGCCAGGCACCTTCATTGTATAGCATTCATCGTATGCTAAAGACAGGCCTCTTTACTCTGGCCTTTCACACCTGAGATAGATATATTTTAGGCAGCGGCGGGTTGGGCTTCTGGGGCAGAAGTCAGGGAGCACAACAGTAGGTGGAACCAGAGCCAATGACAGGTAGTACCAAGTAATTCTGGTTTTCTCTCCATCTTCCTCCCTGCTGAGTTCCACAAGGACAATACTGAGGGTAAGGAGAAGAGGAAAATGTCCAGTAGTGCTCCCGCATGACTGGTTGTAAGTAAGCAGGGGCGTCCCTACCAGGGTGCGGAGGGTGCGGCCTGCACCCGGGTGTCACCATGAGGGGGGTGACACCCAGAGCCACCCCGCGCCATTGCCCGGCAAGGCTGCGCCGACTCCTTCTTGGAGGCGGGTGGGCAGACGAGAGCGGGAGCAGGAGCAGCGTCGGCGGGGCGAGGGAGGCGCACCGGCGTTCCCAGGCCTTCTGTGGCTGGGTGCCCCTCCGGCGCGCGTCCTCCCAGGGGCATAGAGAGGGTGGCTGGCCTCGAGTGCACGTGCGCAGGCGTGCACATGCAAGCCCAGCCACCTCGTCCATGCCCCTGGGAGGGCGCGCACTGGAGGTCCGCACCCCCCCGCACTCCAGCTAGTGACGCCACTGTAAGTAAGGAGGTAGGCAGGTGAGGGTTGGCTGAGGGCAGACTGAGCTTGGTGTGGTGGTGCCCCATTTGCCCTAATGGGCCCGCTTCCACTTTGTTTAGGACCCACGCTATTCTCCTGATTGTAAATTATTTTAACTGGTTTTCATATTATTTTACATTGCTATAACCCACCCTGGGTTCTCATGGTAAAGGGCAGGTAAAAAATCTAAATAATAATAGTAATAACAACAGCAATGATGCATCTTTAACACCATAATTAACAGCTGACAAAAGGAGGAATGGATAAGTTTTTAAATCAGGGTAAATCAAACTGCTGCCCTATTCAGCAGGAAAGCAAGTTGGTGCCAGATACAAAAAAAAAGTTAAGAAAGTGTTGTCCTGGCCAGGTGCCATTGAATTAGTTTAGCTGTAGAGCTCTTGAATAGGGTTAGATGTAGTCGCCATGAATATAAAACTATACCCTTCCTTTATTTATGGCTGGCTGAACAGCTGTGAATAAGTTAGTCACAGATATATAGGAATTAGCGGAGATTGGGTAGGGGTGATGGTGGGATGTTGTCACAAGTTTGGTTTAGAAATCTTTGCAACAGAGCACTGAAAAGGGGGTGAAAACATGCTTCTGGAGTTCAGAGGCAAATAAAGCAATCTGAAGCCCTCCTGCAATGCCAATCTTCTCCCCCCCTCTCTCTCTCACTCACTCACACACACACACACACACACACACACAGAGCAGTTTTCAACATTTCATTCCACTGTCCCAACTTTCCACCACACCACACTCTAGCATGACAAAGAACCAGAACCAGGATGGGGCTATTTTAAGTAGCAATTTTGTTGTTCTGTTTTGAGTCAGCATTCTTTATTTTCATAGCAGATATTTGTTAATGGGTGGAAGTCAGAGGGTATTTCTTGGTTAGGAATGAGAGGAAAGAGCAAATAGTAAACTTTTTTTAAAATGAAAGTCTACCAACCCCTTAATTACAAGGGGAATTATTTCTTTGTTCTTCCTCTCTCCTTTTGTTAGACTAATACTAGAAAATGAGAACATAAGAATCACTTTGGTGGATCAGATCAAAGTTCATCTAGGCTAGCATTCTGTTTTCAGCAACAGCCAGCCAGAGCCAGCCCAATATATTTTGCCGCGTGATGCAAAAGATAAGATGACTCCCACCCACTGCCAAATTTTATGTACAGAAGCTGCTTGGAATGGCAGTTGATTCTTACTCCAGCATTGGCAACATGACAGCATCCTCCACTGCACTGGAGAGCAACAGGCTAGTTTAGGCAGTGAATGGCAAATCATGTACACACACAACTCCAATCTCCAACAGAATGGCCAGAAGGCTCAGGGGGAATGACCAGAGCCTTTTAGCCCCCACTGTCTTCCATCATCTGCCAACTGAGGCAACTGCCTCAGTCTGCCTAATGGTTGGGCAGATATTTCTAAAATATCTGCCAGATGTTTCTAGAAGCTTGCAAGCAGGGTATGAAAGCGATGTCTTCCTGGTGTTTGCTCCACAGTATTTTCTTTTACAAATTTATAAACTGCTTCACAACCAAAACTGTCAAAGCAGCATACAATAAGATAAAATGAAAACAAACAAACAAAAGACACAGATTCCAAAACTGGTGAAACCATTGCTACAATTATACAAGTAAGATTAGACAATTAACATGGAAGATAAGGCTATCGATGGCTACTAGGCACAATGGCTATGTTCTATCTCCACTGCAGGAGACAATATACCTCTGAATATCAGTTGCTGGGAATCACAAGTGGGGAGAATGCTGTGGCACAGGTTCCACTTGCAGGCTTGGTTGGCCACTGTGAGAACAGGATACTGGACTAGATGAGGCTTTGGCCTGATCCAGCAGGGCTTTTCTTACTCCACAAAATGCCTGGGTCTTAAACAAAAATGTCTTCAGTAGCCAGTATCTGATATTCAGAAATAAACTGCCTCTGTACATGGCTGTTCCATTTACAATCATATCTAAGAGCCATCGTCCTTGATAGTCTGCTTTCCCATGAAATGCAGATCCACTTCAAATTGTACAAACACTGGAATGAATTAAGTTCCTTAGCTCTTAGGATCTCTGGATCAGGGTCATCATATGGTACACATACATTTTTCACAATGTACTGCTCAACACCTATTTTGCCTCCGTTTTCTCCCAAAAAGGGAACAGTGTGCAACCTTGCATCAGTAGCAATCTCAGTAAGGGGTCGGAACTGCAGTTCGAGATTGATAAGGAGATAGTCAGGAAATACCTAGTTAACCTAAATGAGTTCAAATCTCCAGGGCCTGATGAACTGCATCCCAGAGTATTGAAGGAAATTGCGGATGTACTCTCGGAACCTCTTGCCATCATCTTTGAGAAATCATGGAGAACGGGAGAGGTGCCGGAGGATTGGAGACGGGCAAACGTCATCCCGCTCTTTAAAAAGGGTAAAAAAGAAGATCCGGGGAATTACAGGCCGGTCAGTCTGACTTCAATACCGGGAAAGATATTAGAATGGATAATAAAAGAGTCCATTGGCAACTATCTAGATGACAATGCTGTGATTAGTAGGAGCCAGCATGAATTTGTCAAGAAAAAATCCTGTCAAACTAATCTCATCTCTTTTTTGATCGGGTCACTAGCTTAGTAGATGGTGGAAATGCTGTAGATGTCATCTATCTAGATTTCAGCAAGGCGTTTGACAAAGTCCCCCACGACCTTTTGATTAGCAAACTAGTCAAATGCGGACTACATGGAAATACTGTCAGGTGGATTCACAACTGGTTGGAAAACCGTACTCAAAGAGTGGTCGTTGGTGGCTCTGCTTCGGACTGGAAGGAGGTCTCGAGTGGAGTGCCACAGGGTTCTGTCCTGGGGCCGATACTCTTCAACATTTTTATCAATGACTTAGATGGTGGGGTGGAGGGAAGCCTTATGAAGTTTGCGGATGATATGAAACTGGGAGGGATAGCTAAGACAATGGAAGACAGGGATAAAATCCAAAGGGACCTGGATAGACTAGAAAATTGGGCTGAAATTAATAAAATGACATTCAATAAAGACAAATGCAGGATTCTGCATTTAGGCCACAAAAACAAAATGCACGGGTACAGGATGGGAAATACCCGGCTTAGCAGTAGTGCGTGTGAGAAGGACCTTGGAATTGTAGTGGATCGCAAGTTGAACATGAGCCAGCAGTGTGATGCTGTGGCAAAAAAGGCAAACGCGGTTTTGGGCTGCATAAACAGAGCTATAGTTTCCAGGTCAAGGGAAGTAATAGTCCCACTATATTCTGCATTGGTCAGGCCTCATCTGGAATACTGCGTTCAGTTCTGGGCGCCTCATTTTAAGAAAGATATAGACAAGTTGGAGTGGGTTCAGAAGAGGGCGACAAGGATGATAGCCGGTATGGAGAACGAGTCTTATGAGGAAAGGTTGAAGGAACTTGGCACGTTCAGTCTGGTGAAGAGAAGGCTGAGGGGTGACATGATTGCACTCTTTAAGTACCTGAAGGGCTGTCACATAGAGGAGGGTACAGATTTGTTCTCTGCTGCCCCAGAGGGTAGGACTAGGTCTAATGGTTTTAAGTTGCAGGAGCATAGATTCAGATTGGACATTAGAAGGAACTTCTTGACAGTAAGGGCAGTTCGGCAATGGAACCGACTGCCTAGGGAGGTGGTGGGATCCCCTTCACTGGATGTCTTCAAGCAGAGGCTGGACAGCTATCTGCGGGAGATGCTCTAGCTGTGGATTTCCTGCTGTGAGCAGGGGGTTGGACTCGATGGCCTACAAGGCCCCTTCCAACTCTATGATTCTATGATTCTATAGTGGGACACTAATTTCATTGTAAATATCAAGAAAGAAAGAAACAATCACTGTGGTCTGTCTGCAAATAAATGAGCTGACTGCGTAATTTTTTTAAAGAAAGTTAACACTCTCCTTGCTCATACACATGCACACTCTCATATCCTCTTGGTTGTAATTTCAGCAGCCCTACATTCTTGACATCAAACGGAGGTTAAGTACTATGTTATTTAAACAAGATGGAGGTATTTGATAATGACCGAGTAAGGAAAGTGGAGTGGGAGGAATGCAGGAATGGAATGGAACTTCTATCAGCAGGGCATGGGAGAGAACCTAAAGGCAACAGCCCATAAATCTACTTGGATAAAAATATTGCTGTAATAGCATAGTAATTCATCTCTACATTTTGATGATCTCCACTTTGCAGGACAACTGTGTCTACAGATATTATTTCACCTTTTTTATTGTGCTATTTGAGACAGGACCCAAAACCAGTTAGATTTAATTATCCCCATTAAGTTTTGTTATATGTCAGGCACAGCCAGGATTTCACAAGTATGTTGCAACTGGGAGACTTGTTTCTAGGATACAGGGGATTTTCTGGTTGTCCATCAAACCAACCACATTACACTTTTGTGACTCCCATTGCTCCCACTACTAAGGGATTTTCTTATTTGTATTTGTCTCTGGTATTTATGATCAACTTGCTCAAGGAGAGGATAAAGAGCTTAAAAAGATTTACATTTGTTCCTCTTAGTAGGCCCTTTTAATAGATTGAAAACACTCTCTGGCTGGGTACAATTGTCCAGAATATCTAGGTAGAGGCTATGTTTACCTGCAGAGAGACAAAAGCTTCTAGATGAATATCCCTACCTGGATGTGGAATATTGTGCATGATTCCCCAGCCTGATCCCCCCATAAAGCTAGAATTCTACCAATCAGCTCTTTGAAAGTCAGGGTGTGAGGGGCTGGATATAGGCTCTTCTGTTCCCCTTTCCCTGCCAAACAGCTGACTGGCAAGATTCCATTCCAGGTTTTTAAAAAATCATTTAATGTGTTTATATATTGCTTTTCATCACTAAGTAACCTCAAAGCAGTTTACTAAAAATTAAATATATTGTATCATTAAAAATCAGAGACACAATTAAAATAATAGTAAGATTATTTTACCAAGCTGCATGCATGTTCTGTGAAGCGCAATAATTTTAACAGAACAATAGGAACAATGTCCAGTTCTGATCAGCATCAGTAGTTTCTTAACAGTGCACAGTGGAATAGGTGAGTATCTATGGGGAGAAAGTTTGTTTGCACCATTTACTAATTTCATCAATCCCAGCTTCTCAAGATACCATGAGGATGGGAGTCATGGACCTGTGATATCATAGGCATGAACTAATAGTGGACCATGACAACCACAATCCACACACAAAGGAAACACTAATAGGTGGGTGGGAGCAGTGGTGTAGTCATCTAGGGCCTTGGAGGGTCTTAGTCTCTTTACTTTTTTTGGAGCCAGGTCCCAGTAGGGTCCCTATGTCTCCAGCATACTATGAGTCAATCAGCATGAAAGGGGATTGTATTAGCATGGACAAGAGCCTTCTAAAGTGGTATTCAAACTAAAGATTATTATTCTTTAATCTTAGAAGGTTGTGTAATCTTAGAAGGTGGCAGGGCTGTGAGGAGGCATGGTTGTGAGTATTATGAAGGGACCCTGTACTTCTGAATTTGCCACTACACTACTGGTAGGAGAGTGGCATTTTCCAGTAGAGTGTCAAATGACCTATGGGGGAAAGATGTCTGGATTCCCACACACACATACAATGGAGCAAAATTTGCTCATTTATTCGAGATGAATAAATCCATCTGGAATGACCCTGAAGACAAAGGAAAGGCTCCCCAATAAATGAACTGATCATAGAATATATGGCAGGTAGAGGAATAATATTGGTGATATTTTAAGCTATGTATGACAGTCATGCTGTATGCTTGACTAACTCATAGGCTATAAATAAGACAGATGGATGGATGTAGGATAGTAAGAATCAGTTCACATGTAGAAAAAGCTATTACTTCCACGCCATTTTTTCCTTTCTGTTTCCTTGATCCATAGCCCCACCAATTTCATTAGAACTTCCTTCAAAATAGTTCTTCTTCTTCTCCTCATCATCATTAATTAATTAATTAAATTTATATCCCACCGTTCCTTCCAGTAGGAGCCTAGGGTGGCATACTTAGGCCTAGTTCACACATGCATGCACAGCATTTGATTTCTCTATGCTTTATTACTGTATGCATTGGCAGGTTATCACATCAAGAACTTTCTATCACTTCATATAATCTCAAACACACTATGCTTTTCAATGGAGCCAGTTCAAATATTCATTGGACTTCTATTCAGGTGTAAGAGCTCCTGTGCGGAGCAACAAGGGAGCAGCAAGGGGGATCTGTGAGTACAGTGGAAACATCTGCAGGGAATGGACCTTTGAAGATACAGATGTACGCAGGGAGGCTTTCACACTACCTGGACCCCTGTGAAATTGGGGTTCTAGCTCTTGTGGAACCCTTCATGTATACTGCTGTATGTGTGAAAGTCCCCTTCCTACAGAAATTGGCACTGTACAGGTGGATGCCAGGAAACAGGGCTAGTCAGTGTGGCATACTGCTCTACACTCAGGAACTGTGATGCCTGAACAGGGATTACGTGTATAGTAATCAAGTTGCATCAGTGGAGATTGGTCCATTATGGCAAATAGGCCACTGTCCCACTAACCTCAGTCTGCCCTTAACCAGTCCCTACATGGATGCACTGGTTGTCAGCTTCCTCCTCCTTAGTCTTGAAATTACTCCTGCAGAACTCAAGCAGGGAAGAGGATGGGGTCAGAAGTAGAATTTTATTTTATTTATTTTATTTATTTTATTCAGCTTATATCCCGCCCGACTAGCAAACAGCTCTCTGGGCGGCAAACATAGAAACATATACAATAATAAAATTACAAGATCAATATAACAAATATAAAAGTACACCATCTAAAATAAAAATTACAACATTTACATAAATAACTTAGATTAAAATGCCTCAGAGAAGAGGTTTTAACCTGGCGCCAAAAAGATAATAGTGTCGGCGCCAGGCGTACCTCCTCGGGGAGACTATTCCACAATTCGGGGGCCACCACTGAGAAGGCACTATATCTTGTTACTACCCTCCGGGCCTCCCTATGGGTCGGGACCCGGAGGAGGGCCTTCGTAGTAGACCGTAGTGTACGAGCCGGTTCATAACGGGAGAGGCGTTCCTGCAGGTATCGTGGTCCCGCGCCGTATAAGGCTTTATAGGTTAGTACCAACACTTTGAATCTGGCCCGGTAGCATATTGGAAGCCAGTACAAGCGAGCCAGAACAGGTGTTATATGCTCAGACCGCTTAGTTCTTGTTAGCAGTCTGGCCGCCGTGTTTTGCACTAGCTGTAGCTTCCGAACCGTCTTCAGAGGTAGCCCTACGTAGAGCGCGTTGCAGTAGTCCAAACGTGAGGTTACCAGAGCATGAACCACTGATGTAAGGTCCTCCTTACTCAGATAGGGACGTAGCTGGGCTACCAACCGAAGTTGGTAGAACGCATTCCTTGCCACCGAGGCTACATGGGCCTCAAGTGATAGGGAAGAGTCTAAAACGACTCCCAAACTACGAACCTGATCCTTTAGGGGGAGTGTAACCGCGTCCAGGACAGGTATGTATCCACCGTCTGACCAGAGAAACCATCCACCAGCAGCATCTCAGTCTTATCAGGATTGAGTCTCAGTTTGTTAGTTCTCATCCAGTCCATTGTCGCGTCCAGACAACGGTTCAGCACATCGACCGCCTCACCTGAAGAAGATGAAAAGGAGAAGTAGAGCTGCGTGTCATCAGCGTACTGATGACAACGCACTCCAAAACTCTGGATGACCGCACCCAACGGCTTCATATAGATGTTAAAAAGCATGGGAGACAAGACCGAACCCTGCGGGACCCCATATTGGAGAACCCACGGGTTGTCGCTGCCTGTCACTGGCTCTGCCTGTGGCTTCTGTTGGGCTCCTTGATGTCTGCCCTACTAGTTGCAATGGGCACCAACCATTACTGCATTGTGTGATGTACAGGTAGTGCTTTTTTAGTAAAAAAAATGAGGTGCCTGTACTCATATCTTGATAAAAGTACAGTGGTGCCAGCACAAAATGGCTGGCATGGGCAGCCAAAAAAGAAGTCCCAGTAATCCATACTGGTGAATACTGTCACCAAAAGAAAGCCCTGTGTACATGTATCCATGAACTAGACACAAATGACTTGCAGATAAAAGTGTGAATGTATTATATTGAGAAACATTGCATTTCAGGCTGGAATGAGATATTACAGCAGCCATGTGACTACCATTGAAAGCAGCAACTCTGTCTCCTTTCCCTTATCATGTTTACAGAGCTACTTTTCCTCTACTAGTTCCTTGTGTATGTGGAACTTAAAACCTACACTTTATGAGTTCAAAAATGGATTTGTCATTTAATAAAACTCACTCTTCCAAGAAGCCAAGGGTAGTGGCCATTTTAGTGGATAAAAGGGGTGGTTGGTTCAATAGGGGAATCCACAAAATGAAATTCAATAAGCACAGCATTCAGTGTAATATGGTACCCTCTTACTGTGAGTTCCTCTCCCCTTCTCAAGTGCCTGCCAATGAACTCAATAAAGAATGGGGAAACGCTTAGTTTGTTGACATCATGTCGCCTATTTTGCGTTGTCAAATGTTGTGGGGAAGAGAAGAAACAGAGAAGTGAAGACTCTGCAGCCTCGTGGTACACGTAGCACTCACTCTGGTCACAAGGTGTTGTGAGGTAATGTGGAAGTTCTATCTGTGGTGCTATATTAAGATGGCTCATTTACATATCTTAGCTGTCACTTGATGTTGCAGTCACTGAAATCTGCAGTTTCATCTGGGCATGGTTCAAAATTCGTCAATCTTCCAGTGGCATTGCTGTTTTTAGACTACTCACAACTTAGAAAATTATTTTCTCCTCTTCCTCCTTATCCTGAAGAACATTTACACAGCACTCCATTTGTAAACTATGACTTCTAATGTGTTAGAGAGACAAACATGTTTGGAAGGGATCTGTGGCCCTCAAGATGTTATTGGACTCCAACTCCTATCATTCTTGAACATTGGCTGTGCCGGCTGGCTGCTGATGGAAGTTGGAGTTCAACAACATCTGCAGGACCATCGGCTTCCCATTCCTATACTAAGGGCCCCCATTTGCAGAGCTCAGTCTTTTACACTGTCCTGACACGAGACAGCAATGTAAGATTTGCTGACTCCATGCCTTTCAGGCAGGATGTTTCTCAGGGATATATAAAGCTCAATAATTTATTAAATGGGAAATTCTAAAGAGTGGCTTATTGAATAACACCCCTTTCCTTTACTTGCAGTTAGAACCTGAGCAAGGTTTGTTCAAAATGTTCTTCTGTAGCTATAATATGTTGTGGATCAATTCTCTTTTAAAGATATTCTGGTTTTGTTCTCTGGCAGGATATAACAATTTCCTACCAGTCTTTTGCTGCTAAATGACTGATGCAAACATTTGCAAATCTGAATATTTATCTATCTCCCCCCACTCACACTTTACTTTTTGCAATGGCTTATGCAAAATTGAACTGAACTGATGTTGCAGTGCACACCAGTTCTTTTCTTGGCAATTGGCAGGTGACTGAACTTCTACTGAAAATATTGCTTTTGATGAAACATGGACATATATGAAGTTTGTATTCTATGATGGCCCATTCAGTTCTGTTCAGTTCAGTTCACATATGCAAGTCATCATTTAAAGTCATCAAAGAGCTATAAACAATTCCTGTGTTTCCTGAATGTGTGTGTGGGAGGGAAGAAGATCACACCCACTGGCCACACCCTCAAACACGCCAATCATGCCCCTGGCTCCTATCTGCATGGAGGAGGCCTACATCTGTATATATGTAGGGCCTCTTCACAGTTCTGCATGTCGGCAGTTGGGGCTGGTGCTTACTTTCAGGTGCCCTACTAACTCCTCTCACATTCAGTAAGCACATGTGGAGAGGGTAATTTGAACACCCTTAAGAATAAACATGAATGTGTATACCAGCCCACAACTTTAGAAATACTGAAATAAAACTTTGCCTTATTTCCCAACTGTTCACATTTTCTGTCCCAAAATCCATTCCGAGACCACAAGCGACATTAGTTTTTCATGGAGCTATCCTTTATATATGCTTTTCCTTAGTTCCAGATTATTGGTTTATATATAACATTCTTATATCACTTTCCTCTTTCAACAAGCCTTTTAAGTTGAGACCTATCCCAGTCTGCGTCTGTGTTGGAATTACTTTTTAATACTTGTTAATATGTTTTTTTTAATAATATGTTTTTAACACCTTTTAAAAAGATGTTTTAAAAGCATTTTTTTTAAAAAAAATGTTTTTAACATTGTTATGTTTTAATGTATTTTAAGGTCTGTTTTTATGATGTTTTAAAGTGTTTTTTAGCATTTGTTTGCTGCCCTGGGCTCCTGCTGGAAGGAAGGGCGGGATATAAATCAAATAATAAATAAAATACTAAAAACATCTCTTTACAAGTTTACATAAAACTATAACAAATACAATTACGTTCAGTAAAAGTTCCTAAAAATTAAACGAATTACAAATAAAAGCAGTGTAAAAAACTGAAAATTAAAATTAAGAGTCAGAGTTTAGGAAAGCTTGGGTAAACACATAAGTTTTTAAGTGGCATTTAAAGATCATTACTATCTCCACATTATGAATTACCCAAAGAAGGGCATTCCAGAGGGTGGGTTATGAGCAAGAAGGTATGCTTCTGCATTGTCACTAAGTGACAATCCACTGATGACACGGGGAGATCCCACTCCCCCATCCACATGTGTTTGCTTCTGTTTTCTGAAGTGTGTTGTAGTCTTGATAAAACTGTTCTAGGTGTCAGAACAAAATGGCTGTCATGGGGAGCAAAAAATGAGGTGCCAGTACTCCATACCGGTGAGTACTGTCACAAAAAAGCCCTGGTTGTAGTAAAATAAACACATGCAGGAACTACACAGGTGGAGATAATCACAGGTATACAGTGTTTCCCTAAATATGTGTACCCTTATGTTCAAAGCAATAACATGTTACATTATCCTTTCTGTCCCCAATGTCTCCTTAATAAGGAACTGTGCTTTCCCCCCCCTCCTCAGTATTGTTTTAAAAAGGGTTAAAAACATTATTAAAAAAAAGATATTAACAAGCAACTCTAACACAGATGCAGACTGGGGTGGGTCTCAACTTAAAAGTCTTCAAAAGGCGCCCAAAATATAACAGAGATGGTGCCTGCCTAATATTCAAGGGGAGGGAATTCCACAGGGTAGGTGCCACCACACTAAAGGTCCGTTTACTATATTGTGCAGAACGAACCTCCTGATAAGATGGTATCTGCAGGAGGCCCTCACCTGTAGAGTGTAGTGATCGACTGGGGATATAAGGGGTAAGACGGTCTTTCAGGTATCCTGGTCCCGAGCTGTATAGGGCTTTGTACATAAAAACTAGAACTTTGAACTTAGCCTGGTAGCAAATGGGCAGCCAGTGCAATTCTTCGGCTATGGGTCGGTATATAAATGTAATAAATGAATAAATAAATTTCAGCAGCAGGGTGACATGTCGGCAATACCCTGCCCCAGTGAGCAGTCTCACCACCGCATTTTGCACCAGCTGCAGCTTCCGGACCAACCTCAAGGGCAGCCCCACATAGAGCACATTACAGTAATCCAGCCTGAAGGTTACCAGTGTATGGACAACAGTGGTCAGGCTATCCTGGTCCAGAAATGGCCGCAGCCGTCTTACCAGCTGAAGCTGGTAAAAGGCCCAGAAGAATACCATGGTGAATGGTATCAAAAGCCACTGACAGATCAAGTAAGAATAACAGGGTCGCACTCCCCCTGTCCTTCTCCCGATAAAGGTAATCCATCAGGGCAACCAAGGCCAATTCAGTCCCATAACCAGGGCTGAACCCAGACTGGGATGTGTCAAGATAATCTGTTTCATCCATGAGTATTTGCAATTGCTGTGCCACAACCCTCTCAATCATCTTCCCTAAAAAGGGGGTATTTGCAACCCGTCGGTAGCTGTCACAAACCAATGGGTCCAGGGTGGGCTTTTTCAGGAGAGGTTGGATCACCATCTCTTTCAAGGCGGCTGGAACCACTCCTTCCTGCAATGATGTGTTGACCACACCCTGGATCCTCTCGGTCAGACCCCCTCGGCAAGCTTTAATAAGCCAAGAAGGGCAAGGGTTGACAGGACACGTTGCTGGCGGCATCATTGCAAGCACCTTGTCCACGTCATCAGGCCGCACATTGTAATGCAATAAAATACAATATAAAAAAATAAAAGAAGCAATAAAATTACAATTAAAAATCAATATGAATATTCGATGCAGGCCCACCTGAATGAAGCTTGTGGACCACAATTTGGGAACCTCTGCATTATACCACTGAAAATGTATTATATATGCACAAACATACACACACAAAACAACCCCCATGACAGCCACAGGAAGATTTAGCAGTAACAAAACAGCATTGTCTGAAAGCCTTAGGGGAAAAAAAAGGTAAGCCTTTCCATGGCACTGAAAAGATGTCAGCAAAGGCACCAGGCAGACCTCATTGTGGAGAGCATTTCACAGATGCAAAGCCCATCTGTGGACTCTCCATCTGCTAATTTGTTATCAATCATTTGAAGCATCACCTGACATCAGTTAGGATTTTATACCTGAAGAGATATATACACACTTCAAAATATTTTTCTTTGATTTCATTTAGATTTCTTCCACTGCATTTCTATGACATACACACCAAAGTTACTTCTTTCCATCAAAACATTTCCTTCTGTACCCATAGGGCTCAGGCACAATCAATGAGCAGTCATTAAAATGTGTGATGTTTTCAAGGTTGCATCATACCTTTTATAACTTAGAAAATGACATCACTGCTTCTTTCACTACTGATATGGTATTGATCTCACTGTTGAACTATAGTTTATAGCATGACAGTCTTTTTATAAAAGACCTGAGTATCTGTCAAATGAAATCGATACCAATTCCTTCACACAAAGCTTCATTTATTTTCTCTTATACATTGTTGCTTTACCACCTCCAGTGCACTCCTAGGAGTCATCCATCCAATTCTCTCCAATGTACTGATCTATCTTCTAGTTTTAAAACAGAGATCAGTAAATCATTTGGGGAACTGAGGAACATGGGGCTACAGGTCTGCTGAGCACTCAAAAAGATGCAGTTTTGTAAGATGGTCATAAAACAGAGCTAAAAAAGGAATTTGTTTTCAGAGCTGGTCTTCTTGGGTCTCTGAGTCACCATAAGGACAGCCTAAATCAGTGCTTCTTTTTATGTTGAAGAGTTATCAGTTATCAATATTTTTCTCAAGTGTAGAAAACTGAGGGGGAAAGTACTTCTAATTTTCTCAGAGGCAAAATGGTACAGGAGACATTACCTGACATAAAAGAGAAACGTGGATTAAGAGTTTCAGTTTCCGGGTGTGGAACTTTTGCCCAGGTGTGTGAGAGAGTATTAATTTATTTCTGTGATATATTTTTGTTTAGAAAGAGATTTGGAAGATAAATATTATAATAACGTTTCTTATTTATTAACAAGAACATCCACTTTAGACTTTTGACCATGAAAAACAGAGAGCGATTGTATGCCTTTTCACCTCTGATCTGGTAATATTTTAGGTGATCAACTTTCATCTTTGTTTTCAAACACCCCAAATTGGCAAGTTCTACATTCTGGTGGATTCCTAATGCATTTTTAGTTTTCAATGTCCATATTTCTTAATCAACATCAATGGAAAGAGAGTTTATAGAGGGGAGACAGAGGGAAGGAGGGAGAGAGGAGTGGCAGGATAAGATGGGGGGGATGGAATTGACAAGACCATATGGTCCTTTGCTGTTCTGAATTTTACATGCAGAATTTCCAGCTTGCCAGATGGAAGGAAGTGGGCTTTTTGCAAAGCACACATGGGTTCTTCTAACAGAGCTCAGCAATTATAAATTGTCAGTATATAAACTCATCTCACTCTTATAAAACCTGTTAAGGGTGAGTTTTGTAAAATGCTGGGAAATTATGGAGCATTGCTGACAAAATCACTTGGACATCATCAAGTTAGTGATGATGTTGTCTTTAAGGGACAAGGCTGAAGCTGTAAAATTGGTATTCACTAATTCAGTAGAAGAAAGGAAAAGATTACTTCCCTGTTCTCTGCCAGCGATCTATATACCATTAAATAAACAAAAAAGTACAGATACTAACATATCCCTTAGGCTTGTTTGCATGAATGTGCACAGCTGATAGAATTTGATCAAAATGGCAAGTTTTCCTTCCCTATAAATCCTGGTGCCAGCAGGTTGATGGAAGCATTTTGATAGATAATGTAAACTGAAGCTTTTTTATAGATAAGCTCATCAGTCAAAATCTTCTGACACCTGATTCTCTAAAAAGAATTTTAAAAGGGCTGCATTCAGTCTGCGTATTGGAATTTCTTTCTAGGAAGCTTAAGAAAACACTAGCAAACATACCTTTTTATCAGGCGTTGGAGGAGGACGTGCAAAGGTTAAATTTAGTCTGAAGACCAAATAAGAGCTATAGTGCTATCATTAATACACTGCTTCTCTTCCCAGGGAAAGCTGGCAGCCCTCCAGTTTGGAAAACAACAACAATCAAAACCAGATCTTCCTTTTGTACACGAAATGAGTCAAGGATGAATTGTTTACTCAAATAGCCTTGCTTGTTGAGGTATAAAAACCATAAAGGCCAAAAAATACACTTGGGAAGAAATTGTTATTTCATGAATATTGCTACAGTCAGGCCAATTTTGCCAGGAGATTATTACCTTTACTTTAGATCTCTTAAGCTGTTCAGGGGGACCCTGCTGATTAATGGAATAATTAGAGTTAATTAAAGGGACATCTTACTGAAGGAAGACATTCTTCAATACTGTTTTTCCTGGTGAGCCACAAAGAATGTGTTCAGAGTCCTGTGAAAGCTAAAGCAGGCATATTTCACTTGTGTTTTTTTTTTCTGGAGAAAAAAAGGACATAATCCAGCTAAGGAATTAAGCAAGTGCTTAACTTTCTCATTGAAACTGATGGGACTTAAATCCATTTAACTTGGGCTGGAACATGTCCACATTTCAGAATTAACTACGGAGTGCAGGGAGACAGGCTTGCAAAAACAGATGGAAGACACTTTGCTTGTAGGGCTCCTGGGTTTGCAGCTGAACCTGCCCCATCTACCACTTTGTTATCATTTTGTCTTAACCTGTACATTGTAAAGAAACAGAAGGCACAATTCATTCCTGATTTTGTATGCACAGAGAGATGGGTGTGGAGAGTTTTGCACTGCCAAACCGGATTTGAGGGCACATACATCCCCCCCCCCGCATCACAGACACAACAGTCTAGATCAGGCTGGCACAGAAAAGTAAACACCTTGTGAGATGACTCCTGTGTCCACCAAGCCTCCAGTGTAGATTTGGGGGGCATGTAGGGGGTTGGAAAGGAAAATAAGGGGAAATCTCATTGCAAGAGCAGGCACCATTGGATACAACTCAAAATGTATCTGGTCCATTTTTAATGGTACAGTATATTTATGTATGTTTTTGAATGTGTTGTAAATTGCTTGGACACTTCTGGGTAACAAGCAACTAAAAATCTAATAAATAAAAATAATAACAATAAAATACTACTATATCTGAATAAATGTCTGTATTGAGAGAGAAAAGAGACACTAAACTCACAGATACTCATACGGCAAGTTAAAGCTGTTGAAGTACATAAGAACAGAAGAAAAGCCTGCTGGATAAGAATTTGATTGATTGATTGTTAAAGCACTCTGGAAACTGTAGCTCTGTGAGGGGAATAGGGGTCTCCTTACAATTCTCAACACTCTTCACAAACTATAATTTCCAGGATTCTTTAGGGTCAGCCATGACTGCTCAAAGTGGTATAATACTGCTTTAAATGTATAGTGCAGATGGGGCTTTAGCTGAATACAATCCTTATTTACTCAATTTGTATCCTGCCTTTCCTCCTGAAGGAGCATGCACACTGGAGTTTATTGTGCTCCTTTTCCTCTAGCAATGCCCCGGGTAAAACTCCAAAGCTGCATTTTGTATTATGAATTTGTCACAAACGTACACCACAGTTTCTCCAAGGAGCTTGAGGCACTGCATATTTCAGTGGACTAATGGAAATAAGGCCCTCTAAACCCCAACACTACAGCCTATACTGAATAATGTACAAACCCTTTAATGTAAACATGCAAAACATGTGTTTATACATAGTTTCTCCATCATTTAATACTTCTTAAAAATTATGGCATCATTTTGACAGCAAGATATGGGATTCATCTTCTGCCTTCTCAGTTGTGTACCTAACTATCCAGTAATTACTGCCACCATCTTCCTCCTGCTAAAGCTCACAGTCCTCAGACAGGAAGAAATTCTAGGACTCTCAAGCAAACACTTAAAACAGGGGTTTTGAGATAGCATCCAGTTTCCTGACCCTCCCGGGGTGAAGAAACATGTTTTTCTCTGCCTCTCTGGTCCCACTCAGCTTACAAGGGGCGCAGAGCTGCACCAGCTCTCTGTCTCTCCCAGAGATCAGATGAGCCTGCATTTCCCAGTCAACCCCACATGTGTGCCTCTGTAATGTGAATCAAGTGGCTGAGGCTTGGGGGTGGGCGGTTCACAAGACCCTGTGAGTTTGGCAACCAGACCCAACTGTCAAATTCCAGAATGTTTATTGAGAACAAAAGATAAAGGAAGAGGACAAATGGACAAGGCAGAATATTGAAAACAAAAGGAGCTCTTTAGCTCAAATCTATCTACCTTTGCTACTTACCAAGCAGGCTTCTGGTCTCCTCATGACTAACACAGCTTGATTGTCAGTTGCAGGCCAAGGAGGGACAAAGGACTGCCTGGCCATAGCTCATTTTTAAGCATTTCTACCCACACTGGGGATGAGTGACAGTGAGTACTTTTCAGCCAATTATGTCTCACTGCAGTGTTTCTCGGGTAGCCTATTCACAACTTTTGAGAGCTGGAGAAATGGTGTTAAGCATTCCTCGATGTTGCTGCCCAACATAACATAACCTGTGCTTGTGTATTTGGGACCTTGGTGCTCAGGCAAAATAGGGGACGAGAGTTT
This sequence comes from Rhineura floridana, assembly GCF_030035675.1. Taxonomy (NCBI): domain Eukaryota; kingdom Metazoa; phylum Chordata; class Lepidosauria; order Squamata; family Rhineuridae; genus Rhineura; species Rhineura floridana. The sequence continues at coordinate 83,039,499 of NC_084480.1, forward strand.
AAAGATTTTCTCCACAGGAATGAGTTCTAGTTCATCTTCATCATGTCCAAAAAGGAACTAATTCCAGTTCATGTTCATCCCTTTAAAACGCAAATTAGTTCGGTTCAGTCCACAGTTCACTTCAAGTTCATCCAAGGAATCCTTGGCAAAAAATGTTCAGCATTCAGAGTGTTACAAGCTGCTGTGCTGAAGTATGAAATATACTTAAGAAGACAAAGAAAACATCAAAACACACACATAGTGGAATGTGAATTGCTTCATTTATTTTTTCCATCAGTTATGGTTTTTAAGCTGAAAGGCCCAAAGAGTCTAAAGAGTAAAAAACGCATGTAAGAGAATGAACTTGAAGGTGAACTAGAAATCGGTCAAAGTACTACCATAGAACAAACTTAACTTGTGTTCAGTTCCCCCAGCAGTTATGGGAACTACTTTCACATGCAGTTCAGACATTTTGAATTAATTCAGTGAATTTCATCAAACCGAACTAGTTCATTCCAAGCACTGCTAGACAGTAAAATACTATGAAAAAAGACAATTAAATAAGGAATAGTTAGTGGATTTGAAATGAGGTTTTGTTTTTTATTTAAATAAAATAGTTTTTCAAAGGGAAAGTAGTTCTCATTTCTAATAGGTTGAGTTATTGAATGTAACATGAAAAAACCCTGCTTGCATCTTTTTTTCAGAACCGAAAATTTCTGGAATTGCTTTTTAAGATGTTTTTAAAGTTGTTTTTTAAGGATGTTTATAAGATGTTTAGCTTTAATGTTTTTAAAGATATTTTGTTTTAATATGTTTTAAAGTCTTTTGTTTTTAAGATATTTTAAAGTACTTTGAGTGTCTTTGCTGCTCTGCTCTCCTTCTGGGAGGAAGGGTGGGACAGTAATTAATTAATAATTAATTAATTAATTAAAACAAAGCCTGCTTTGTTTTGTTTATAACTTACTTTTCAATACACACAGATAGGATTGGGCTTGGGAGAATATATACTTGGGAGAAGTTTGAAGCACAGAGATGGTAAACAGTTTACAGATGAAAGGTTTTGCTAACTTCCCAAGACCGTGGAATTCCATGTGTGTCATCTGCCCCTAATTAAAAACCCTTTACATTGGCTTTAACACCTACAATTACTCGTCTCAGGCTGTAATTTTAGAGGTTAAACAGCCCTGCTGTGTGCCCAAAAGGCAGTGAAGAGATGTAAGACAAACAGACTTCACACTGGAAGAATGCCTCTCAGTCAGCTGAGTCTGCCTGAGGGAGAACCTTCTCTAAAATCTGCTTTGTGTGCAAGGCAGCATTTTGTAAACAAGGCTTTGATAATGACACAGTCATATTGAATTGGGGCTGTGTGACTGAATGGCTATTGAACTTCGAAGTTATGATTCAGAACACCACTGCAAGAACAGAGCACAAAAACATTAAACACCACCAGATGGTAGTTCAAAGCCCATCAGATACACAGATTCCCTTTTCTTCTCTACAAAAAATTGGCAAGGCTTCATATCTGAGATGTGGGGGAGGGGTAGGAGAGGAGGGAGCCAAGCCCATTAAGATAAATGGAGCTGATTTGGCTTTTTGTCTTCCTAGGCTATTCTAGGAAAGCCATCTGAATGGGTTAAATTACAAACAGGCCAGGATCAAAGGATTACTACAGCAGTAGCAGGTCAAAGTGATTCATGCTATGTCAACTGGATCAGCATGAGATCCTAAACTGTGGTGTAACAGCTCTAAGGAAGCGGTTTGACCAAACTAATTAGATAAAGCAATGTTTCTTTGCTGCTGCAGGTAAACCCCCCCCCACACACACCTCAACCCTTTAACTGGGCAACTTATCAGAATCCATTTGCTCTATAAGCCAGTTGGGAAGATGCAGTTTGCAGGCAGAGGCTTAGGATTCCCTGACGTATGATCTGCACACACAGTGTTTTGCCTCATTGAGGTTAGTGGTTCATCCCTTCCCACTAAAATTACAGGGTTTTCAAGCAACCGTTATTTTACTTCCCCTGCCAGAATTCTACCCTTGAATGATTGAATTGGAGGATCCAAAGCCAGAAAAATGTCCAGCTGACCTATTTTGCTGGCAGTGCACATGCATGTGCTAACTTAAGTACATATGCACATACACATTGGCAAGGTGCCCGCATTTTCACTGTAGTGCATGTGCTAGCATATTGTTACTTGGAGAGTCACTTGTGCTTTCTCTTCACCTCAGTAGGAAAGGCAGGACTGGAGAGAGTTCATGGAAGGGGAGTTGCCCTTGTGGAAGGGCCCTATTGGTAAGTGCCACTCTCCTTCTGTAATGGAAGCATGTTCATGAAGTACTACTTCACACAGTGCATAATTAAACTATGGAATTTCCTTCCACAGGATACAGTGATGGCCAACAACTTGGGTGGCTTGTAAAGATAAAGAAAATAAGTCTCAAGGAATAGTAAACAAAGTGATATGATGTAATACGGTTACACACCCAATGCTCTTTGTTGATGTGTACTATGTATTGCATTGTTCTGTTTTCTGATTGCATGTTTCATAAAAGCAAATAAAAATGATAAAAAAGAGAATTAGACAAGTTCATGGAAGATAAGTAGCTACTAGCCACGATGACTATGTTTTCTCTCTCCTGTGAGAGACAATATACCTCTGATTTCCAGTTGCTGGGAATCACAAGTAGAGAGAAAGTTGTTGCACTCAGGTTATGCTTGTGAGCTTCCTATAGCCCTATGAGAACAGGATGCTGGATGAGATGAACCTTTAGCCTGATCTAGCAGGTTTCTTCTTATAAGGTGGCCTCAAAGATAATCTGGTCCGTAATTCAACAATTACGTTGAATGCAACCCCACATGTCATAATTATAGGCGGTGAAAACCATAGCATTCTTTCACAAAAGAAGGCATCTTTCATCTACAGGTTTGTGGAAGTGTTCCATTCACTTTCTTGCTCACAAAATCCACTGCATGGAAGGGTCTGTTTCCTGGTCTGCTGAGGCCCTACCCATTAGTCTAGCTGCAGTTTAATAAAGCCCCTCATCCAGATAAGTCCACATTAGAAGCCACTGGATGACATGTCATACTGTCTTAAGAGAAGATGTTTTATAACAAAGTCCCTCCACTGGATTCTGCCCAACCTTAACTGAAAAACCTTTGGGAAATGAGAGTGTGTGGCACATAGGAGAGTCTACATCCATGTATGGAATCTGCTTTCCATGTGTGGATGGCACTTGATAAATTGAGGTGATAGCATCCTTCCTTTATGCTCACTAGATATGAACAGTTCTTCAATTCGTACACTGATGATTTCAGTCACTCACAGAGCAATCCAAATGATGAGGAGCCAGTGGAAGGGCGGCCAGTGGAGGAGCCAGCAGAAAGCCCTGCAGGATCCTCCTCCTACTCAGGAGCCGCCAGCCTGGTAAGTGATCCCTGTAGGCTACTATGGAAATGGTTTTACTGTCCTGGCTTTTTTTGCTGGTGAAGATTCTAGGCAAATTAGGATGCAAGGAGGATCTCACCTAAGTTCCCCCCCCCGTGGAGAACACCTCATTATCAGGGCTTCTGCCAGCTTCTGCTGGCCCTCCCTCTGCCAGGCTGCTGTTCTCTGCGGACCTCAGGCAGTACCAGCAGGAGAAGGGCTGCTGCCAGCGGAGGCCTGGGGGGCTGTGGCATCCAACTCCCCCAAGCCTGCCAGAAAGGTGAGTTGGATTGTGCCCTAAAAGTTGGGAATAGTGTTAATGATATCCTTCCAGTCCACCTATTGGTATAGGCAAATCCCCAAATTGCTCCAGATTTGCTTCAAGAGCTGTATTTTGTGTAAGAATCTATAAAAATAATTAAAATATTTTAAAAACACATCACAGCATCCTGCCATTAGCATTATTAAATTAAAATAAAACATTGCATGGCAAGTGCTTTCTGACATAAATAAGAACTTGATGACAAGGAAGAATATTTTTAACCTAACGTTTGACTTACATAGCTTATATCTTTGACTATATTAAAGATAATGGTAAATGAGAACATGTTGATGTTTTAAAGTGTTAAATATTTTTCAAAATATGCAAAAGTAAAAGAATATACTTTTAAACAAAGCAGACAATTAGGTCAAGCCATGGATTTTAAAAATGCTTCCTTAATGGAACTGAAAAGAATTTTGCGAAAAATATTCAAACCTCAAATGCTGAACCAGAGCTTTGAAAGTCTCACCTCAAAGTCCACAAATTGAAATGTGAATTTCAAAATTCTGTGCATGTTTACTCATAAGTAAGTCTCACTGTCTTCATTGCAGCATACTCCCAGGTAACTGTGCATAGGATTCTAGCCTCAACACTGTTATTTAGCATGAGTGGAAATTCAGTTACCTGTTCTGTAAGCTATTCTGTAAGTTGCACTTGTTTACTTTTTCACTGGCTCAGCACATAGCCTATAAAATTGTCTTCTTGCATCTTTCTAGCAGCAATCAAGTCAATCAGCTCACTAATTATCTTAGGTTTACCATTAAACATGCTTAATTCCACCACATGGGAAGCCTGTTTGGGATTCCGGGGATACGGCTGCTCATTCTCTTTAAAATGAACAGGAGTCACAGGCTCTGGAAGCTGAATGGGAGTGCCTGTGGCCTACTTTGCTATGAATAAGCAGCTTTTAATAAGTGATGCATAATTTTTCTCAGCTGCAAACATCCCTCCCCCCTCGCTTCTTTCTCTGGGGTTAGATGAAGTGAAATGCCAAAGCTATTCAAAATGCTGAATGTATCAAAGCTCCTGATGATTCCGAACACGACTCCGGCACATCACACAAACAGCACTTATACTGGTGGGGGCGGGGGGAGAAAGCTGTCCTCAGTCCTGCTCGGCACTGTGCTTCTATTCAGGGATAAATCAGCAAACGTTACAAATGCCTTGACTGAGTAATGAATGGGTTCTGGGTTAGTTACTGTGCTGACAGCAGGTTTTACATTCTATTGAGTCAGGCAAGGGAGAAGGTGAATAGGGTAGAATTACAGGAAAGGATTAATGAAGGGTTTCTTGCTGAACATACTGCTGCAATGTTCTCTAAGTCGCTATACCAAGCAGTTGCTGATTTTCTTCTTCTTTTTTTGGCCATAAGGCCTGCACTTTAACACTTTAAAATAAGCTTCCTTAAACAAATTCGTATCAGACAATGTGTATGTGAACCACTTCATTGGTTTCAACAGAATTACTTTTCTAAATGCTGCTTTTTTTTCTGAAGCAATTTTTGTACTTGAAAATGCATTACAAGGAACATTGGCTGCAGCTACAGTACAATGATGTATATAATATGACAAGCAGTGTTTTAATCAGTTTGGGCCGTAACAATGAATATATAGTATATTGCGCATATGGTAGCTCTCTTTCTCCATTTCCACTGACATTTTGTTTGGTTGTTCTTCTGGAATCATAATGAAAGTCCATTCATTTTGGCCTTTTTATATTTTGTCTGCCTTTTATTAGTGGGCGTTCAGAGTTTGCTGGTAAAGATTGCTGCTCCCACATGAGATTCAGTAGCAGATTTAGGATGACGTGTTGATGGATGTGTGTTTACCAGTATTCCATTATTTCTGCCCTTCATGTGTGCACAGCCATGCCAAGTAAGTCATAACAGCATTTTGCTAGCACAGATACACAACGCCAGGCAAACAGGGCTGAGGTGGCAAAATCCAATCTTGTTCCCAACCATATATTGTATAGTAAGCTGAAAATGAGAGCTTCACAGATGGGGTAGCAGCAGTAGGAATTAGGAAGGAAAGAAACAATAAGAAAAGTTTTCACTGTCCAGGCAAGGGCCTTTGAATATAAACTAAATTCTTTGTGTCCCCCACCCACCCAGTGATGTGACACCTTGAGAAAATCTAGGCAGAATTTATGATTTCTAAATCTTTTATCTCTTTTCTCTGGTGTAATCAGACGCTGGGATGAATTATGGGTGATAGCCAATGCTAGTCATACTCAGAGTAGAACCATTTATATTGATGGACATAAGTTACTTCAGTTCATTGATTTCAATAAGTCTAGTTTGAGTATGCTTTAGTTAGCTACCATCCTATGATATTAAGATAGAAAATACCTTAAAGCATCCGTAGCTGCCTTGATTTGTCTTCACACAGCATACATTTGTACAAACTCTTTCTAGTCAAAATCTTACCTTTTGATATTGAGTTCTGTTGATTTAAAGAGGAAGAACACCCAGCAGAATATACAATAATTAAAGTAACTCATTTGTGCAAGGATAATTATCCCCTTGGGGTTGTCAGTATGTAATACTACAGCTTTTCTCTTTTTACACATTTCTTTAACAACACTGTCCTAAACAGATATGGGTATCATCTATAAGCCCATTGATTCCAACAGATTTAGGTGTGCCTGACTCTGCACAGGAGTGGGCTGTAAGACAGCACCTTCACTTGTTTGATTAATGTCTCATCTGGTACTCTCTAATCAAATGCTTATACAGTATATATATTTCCAGAAGCATGTACACTGAATAGTTCTTTATTCAAGTGGACAGCTTGATAGAAAAGGACAAGATAAACCCTTGGCATAACTCCATGTTTTTAATGGAATCTTGTCATCCAAGAGCAGCATCAGAAATTCAAATAAGATATTTGTTAGAAATGCTTTGCTTTAATTATTGGCTGGAAGTCAGTTGTGCTGTGGAGTGGAGTCTTTTGTTGCAGGCTTTTAAAACACTGACAATGCTAGTTCAGTTTTGCTTGCTGATTTACTCTGCATCTGAACTTGTAAATTAATCATTGCTGGCAACCTCAATTTCATTGTTATTAATCATATAGGGAGGAGCAAAGAAACTGCACTGATGTGCGTCATATTAACAACATTACCTGATTGCTCTTAATGTAATTTACAAGTAGCCTGATGTGCATATACAAGGCTTCTGGTAGTGTTTTGGCACACAAAGAAATATGTATCATGCAAAATACAATAGAACGAATAATAGACAGCCAAAGTGGCTGAACATATATATTTCCTCTTTGTCCCATTGTTTATATGCATGCTCGTGAAAATGGAAGGTTTTCATTCTCAGTTAAATCCAAGATGAATCCACAGTGCTGATTCAGATAGTTCAGGTGCTTAGATGACAAAGTAAAAAAAAAAAAAAGACGGGAGAAAGAAACTTTCCTGGAGTAAAGAATTTGAAAAGACTCACGGTAAAAATGTAGGAGATATTTCTTTCATAACAGCAACATTTCTTTTCTTATTGTAACATGCACCCTAGTTTTCCAAGAGGCACAGCATGCTCCCAGGGTCTCTTTTCTTTGAAATGAGGTAGCTCAAGGCATATTGGCATTTTCATTAAAAAATGCTTATTTTTCACATGTATGCAGGTTGAGCATAGGTGATTCCAAAAATATGTCTCAAAATCACTGCTCCTCATCAGATTTCTAGAAGGCAGCCAAATTTCACACAGAGAGAAATAAAGGGAAGGGCAACCATTGGGGATGGCAGATCTGTCCATTTCAGTTTCTGTCAGTTTCTCACTTTTCCAGTCTTAAAGCTCCATTGTAATTTTTTTTCAAAGAAGCCCTCATGAAAATTCATCAGCATTTCGGTGAGATGGTTTCCTAATACACAAATTTTGGTGTGCAATCTTCCCTAATATACACATTTTTGCAAAGCAATTTCTGTTAATATAATGCATTATTGTATTGTATTTTCACTCCTATGTGAATTTATATCCACACTTGACCCTAGAATATGCATTTTTGTACACATCACTTGGCTAGAGAACAGCACTGAAAAATTCGGAGAACAACAAATTTTGAAGGATGGCTGGGTTTCAGTTCACATATTGTTTGGTTCAGTAAGTTCACCTTTAAATGTGAACTGGATCAAATTACTCTTCCATCCCTATCAGCTATTCAGTCCCATCAGATGCAAGCTCTCCAGATGTTGTTGGACTCCAACCTTCATCAGTCCCAGCCAGTTCAGCCTATATTCAGGGATTATCATGGAGTACATTAGGTCAGGAGTCACCAACCTTTATAGGCTCATGGGTCCATTTGGATTTTTGAGTGAGTGCTGTGGGAGCTGCAATTCTGGTCACTTTTCTCCTGCAGATCAGCCTCTCTTCTCCCCCCCCCAAGAAACAGAAAAAGACAAAGCATGTGTGCACAGATTTCACTTTTCCAAGGGACCAAGAGAACTTTTTGTTATTGGATTGGACGGGATCTAAGCCTTATAACGAAGTAAATGAAGTCATGATAATGCAGGCCATTGTACAGGTCCTCCGCCTTGGCCCAATCGTCAGCCATAGTGCTATGCAACTCCTATTGGATTCTTATGTATAGACATGGAAGAAGCACTTGTATGGATATGGCCATAGAAACTAATTGACATCTAACCATTCATTACAGTAGTCATCCTTCTAAATATACTTTGAAATTTAAGGAATATTCACCAATAGGAAAAAAACTTGCGGTTTAAGAACTTACCTATAGCTCACAGATATTTCTATCAAACTTTAAAAAGCAGGGAAATTGGGCAGCTATAGTGAATGCACCAGGGAAGCAGGAGACCTGACCTCCTCTCTGAGATATTGTACTGCCCTACAAATGTGTCAACATGCAAACACAATTTGATTTGGTATTTTATAGTCCAATCCACTTCCTGTGTAGCTTCGAAGAATTTGGTAACATATGCCTCCAAGCATATGGTGAGTGATGGCAATACCTGCCATCTCCAAAGATGGATAACTACAGTTTTGAATGTTTGTGGATATTCTTTTTACTTTGCTTCATTCCTGTGTTACTGTTGTTTCTACAGATAATCTAATCTTTATTTCTCTCATTCATCCTAAAATCCTGTGTCAAATTTATTTTTATTAACTTTAAAGCCTTTTTATTGGTCAGTGTCATATGATGGTGAAGACATCCTTTTGTGTTTCAAATTGGAGATTATGTTCTATTTTGGGTGCATTAAAAGATGAATCTGAAATTTCAGTTTGATGTAAAATCAGACTGATTACAATATGTTGCTACTTCAGAAATGACTCTAGCTGTTGGAAAAAACAAACTTAGCCTGCCCAAGATGCATGTTTTCAGACTGCTATGTTTAAACCACTTCATTTAAGGCAAGGGGGGCATGGTCAATTAAAAACCTAGAGCACACCTAGCATTTTGCTAGAATATATTTCACCTCCCACTGTTTTATCTTGTGCAAAGTGAGACACTCCTGATGTTCACTGGAGATTATTCTGCAGAATAGTCAGTGCCATTATTCAACAATTATTTTTGGAGTTTTTTGTGTAAATTTTGCAAAGTGTTTCTGTACTTCATGTATTCACAGAAATAGAAGCAAAAGAAAATGATTTCCAATAGGAAACTTCACTGAAATTGCAAAGTAAATCAGACATATTTAAAGTGACCATCTGAACTATGTCAACTGTCTTAATAATGTTGCTTCCTCCCTGCTAAACAAGATCAGCACAGCACATGTCTTGTTTCTATTATTTGGGCTGATTGCAGGAGTTCCCACCACTCACCATATGTTCAGAGGCACATGTTACCAAATTCTCCCAAGCTCCATAGGAAGTGGATTGGACTGTGAAAGACCAACCCAAATGGTGTTTGCATTTTGACAAATTTGTAGGGCAGTACAATATGTCAGAGAGGAGGTCAGGTCTCCTGTTCCCCTGGTGCATTCACTATAGCTGCCCAATTTCCCTGCTTTTTAAAGTTTGATAGAGATAGTGCTGGAAGATGATTCCTGCAGGTCAGAAGGAACTTACTGAGCTACTGGGGAAGAACAAAGGACAAGTACAAGTAGCACTGTCACTAATGACACAGCTGGGTCAAAGCTGAAAGGAAGCCCAGAGGCTAATTTTTACAAATTTGTAGGGCAGTACAATATCTCAGAGAGGCGGTCAAGTCTCCTGCTTCCCTGGTGCATTCACTATAGCTGCCCAATTTCCCTGCTTTATAAAGTTTGACCAAAATATCTGTGGGCTATAGGTACGTTCTTACAAGGTTTTTTGCCTATTAGTGAATTTCTCTGCTTTTTAATCCAGGAGGTAAGAAATGGGATCCTGTCCAAGTTTGCTGAGAATGGATTGATCATTATGTGCATGCTTATTGAGTTCAGTGAGATTTACTCCCCTGCAATTATAGTTAAAATAGGTGAAACTAATCACAGGGGATGGTGAGGGGAGGAGGAAGAGGAGGAGGAGGGAGGGGAGGAAGGGCAGAGGGGAGGAGGGGGATGGGAGCAGGCAGGAGGGGAAGGGGAGAAGGACATGTTTGATAATTTGCATGTTTATTGAGCTCAGTGGGATTTACTCCCGTGCAATCATGCTTAGGATAGATGAGACTGACTGGGGGGGAGAGGACTGGAGTGGGCAGGGGAGGAGGAAGAAGGAAGAAAGGAGGGGAGGAGGAAGGGAGAAGAGAGGGGAAAGGCAAGTCTGATCATTTGCATGCTTATTGAGTTCAATGGGATTTACTCCTATGCAATCATGGTTAGGACAGGTAAAACTGACCATGGGAAAGGAGCAGGGGGAAGGGGAAGGGGAAGGAGCAGATTGGAGGGGGCAAAGGAAGGGGGAGGGGAGGGCAGGGTTGATCTTTTGCATGCTTATAGAGTTCAATGGTATTTACTCCCTTGCAATCATGCTTAAGATAGGTAAAACTGACCATGGGGAGGAGGAAGGGAAGGGGAGGAGGGGGAAGGGGGGATTGGAAGAGGATGGGAATGGGGAGGGAGGGGCAAAGGAAGGGAGAGAGAAGGGGAAAGAAGGAGGGGATAGGAGGGAGAAGGGAGGGTGAGTTTGATCATTTGCATACTTTTCGAGTTCAGTGGGATTTATTTCTGTGCAATAATGTTTGAAAATGACTGCCTTCAAGTTGATCCTGACATATAGCGACCCTATGAATAGGGTCTTCATGGTAAACGGTATTCAGAGGTGGTTTTACCATTGCCTTCCTCTGAGGCTGAGAGGCAGTGACTGGCCCAAGGTCACCCAGTCAGCTTCATGGCTGTGTGGGGATTCGAACCCCGGTCTCCCAAGTCGTAGTCCAACACTTACCCAGGGAGGGTAGAAGGAGTGGGAGGGGAGGAGATTGGTTGTGTGGGCACTGGGCAGAGGGGAAGACCCTTTCCTTGCCAAAAGGAAAACAATGTGAGCAGTATCATTGCTTTTTAGCTTTCTCCCCACTTTTTTTTATTCTACAGCAGGCACATGTAGCCTCCCACACAAATTTAAACCAAAGCTGTCCCTGGCCACATCCACACGAGGCCTTTATTTCACTTTGGACAGTCATGGCTTCTCTCAAAGAATCCTGGGAAGTGTAGTTAGTGAAGGGTGCTGAGAGTTGCTAGGAGATGCCCTGTTCCCCTCACAGACCTTCAATCAGAGTGGCTGGCTGTTAAACCAGTGTGGCCACTGGAGCCCTCTCAGTGGAATAGGAGTCTCCTCTCAGCACCCTTCACAAACTACATTTCCCAGGATTCGTTGGGGGAAGCCATGACTGTTTCTATTTAAATCAAAGCCCAGCAGCCGTGAGTCTGGCTTTTAGAATACTGACAGTTGGTTCTTACTGAGCATGCCCGACACTATCATTGAGTTCAAGCCAAAATTTCTTACATTAATTAAAAATCAGCCAGGCATTTTTAAAAACTTTTAAACTGTAAAAGATGAAGGTCAGAGTATGGGGCAAGGTCAGCAATAGTATTACAGGTACTCTGTGAACATGGCTGATTTTTAATGAACTTCAACAGATTATGAGAACTCTGACAGAAAAAAGTCCAAAAGGCGTCTGGGCTCCCCCCCCCTCTTTTTAGACTTCGAACTCTCAAGTCTGTCTGACTGTTTTGTGTATCGCCATGAAAATTGAGACGGTTGTTAAGCAAGCGTTTCTGAGTTCAGGACTAAGTTTTGTAAGGTTTTGTTTTGAAATGAGCTTATGGGAAGCATCAGAATGGCATGGGGATATTTTCAATTTAACATTGCGGAATGTGAAAAATCCATGCTGGCTATAGTATACAGCCACTCTTGTGGCTGTATAATAATGCTGGGGAAAAACAGAAGGGAGTAGAAAAAAAGGAAGGCCAAACAAGAGATGGATTGATTCCATAAAGGAAGCCACTTACAAGATCTGAACAGGGTGGTTCATGTCAGATGCTATAGGAGGTCACTGATTCATAGGGTTGCCATAAGTCGTAATTGACTTGAAGGCACATAACAACAAACTCTCATCAGCCCCAGCCCACATGGCCAATGGACAGGGATTTATGAAAGTTGTAGTCAACAGCATATGGAACCCCACAGGTTTGAAATCCCTGCCCTAGAGTGCATAGCTAGAGCCATACTGCGCACTGTACACAAGGTTGCCAGTCCTCCCACCCGCCTGCAGTCGCCGCATCATGGAGCCAGGTGCAGATGGGTGGGGCACCAAGTGACAGAGTGGGGGTGCTGGGGGGTGCCTCTGGCACCATGTTGTGCATTCCAGGGAGTGTTTATGAGAGCTCTGGGTGCTCTGCTTCATAGGGGACTTGACCAAGGTGCTGCCTTGTCCAGCATCTTGCTTTTCTGCACTGCCATTCTGGGTGCTTTTGGGGGGAGCCTACAAGCAATAGCCTTCTCCCACTTTGGGTTCTCTCCAGTCACCGGTGCCCGGAGTTAGTCTGCCGTTGAACATGGAGTCTTCCTATAACAACAGCAGCCATCAGCAGAGACATCAATGCTAGAGTGACAGAAAACTGTTTTCTTATGCTTTTGTATTAGAATGTTATTAATTTGACATGTTTTAATTGATTGATAGCTTGTTTTATGATGACTTTAAATGTGATAATGTTTAGGTAATCAATTGGAGTTATTCTTGGATTGTTGTTTTGAAATGATTTGAAACAATTGTTATGTATTTTAATTGATTGATATTGGTGTCATCATTTGCATTTTTGTAAGCCGCTTTGAGCATATTTGTATGGAAAAGTGGCATATAAATTCAAGTAATAAATAAATAAATAAATACTGGATGTTCTTCCCCTCTACCATAAGGACATAAGGGGAGCCTTGCTGGGCCAGTTCAAAGGCCAGCATCTGGCCAACCAGATGCTTATGATTATAATAGCACTCTCCTGCTTGTGATCCCCAGCAACTGATATTCAGAGGCATATTGTCTCTGACTGGAGGTAGTACATAGCTATCATGATTAGTAGCCAGTGACTAGTTGCTTTATCCTCCATTAATTTGTCAGGAGAGCAGAGTTGGTGAGGTTAGGGTCCTAGACATGATGACTTTTTTTGGACAAGATTGGATGTCCCTTATGTTATGTGGTGCCCAAGACTTTCAGCTTGCCCCATAACTGGTCTGGACAATAGCTATCTCCAGCTCCTAAAACTAGAGGCATAATCTCTGGGTCTGGAGTGGACATCTCTAGTAGGGAATGAGTTCCTTTGGGAGTGAAATGGCATGTTACCATGATAAGAGATCAAAGCAATTCATTTTCAGTATTCAGGCTGTGGTGCTGAATGCAATAACACCTCATTAATAATAATTTTTAAAATCCTGTGTTTTTGCCACCATAACTTTTAATAGGGCAAAATGTTGTTGGTATTTTAAAAATATATGTGTTTCCTGAGCTGAGAACTTGTTTGTCACATTTTCAGCTCAAGGGACATTTAAAGAGGTGAGTTATAAAACTCCAAATAAGATGTTGGTAACGGAAATGCTGACAGAATCTCAGTGTTTGCTGCCCTGGCAGACAGAGCTCTAATAAAGCACCAAACACAAGAGAATAAGGAGCATATCTTGGAAAGTACCCTAAACAGCTGGAGTTAGCAAAGAGGAATTTGGGATTATTTTGTTCCAATCTATCTGTGCTGTTAAATTTGAAGTTTGCAACCTTTCCTTAGTAACCTCTCACTAAGTTTGTATATGATTACTATATCTGTTTCTCTGTCTGTTTATCTATCTATGTAGAGAGAATAATTATAGGGCAAAAATAATATCTTGGATTATTTAAAAGAGGTGATAGTGATAGGACATGATGAATAGGAATTGATCCTCCACAATCACACATAGTATACTTCTGATTACTACACGTGTGGGGGGGGGGAAGTGTCAAACAAGGATGACTATTTCCGACATGCCATGCTTATTAGTAGCTGGCCACTAGTTAGCCTTATTTAGCATGGCAATGTTAGACAAATATTTTCTTAAATTTAGATATCATTGATTTCAAATGAATGTAATGCAACATGTGCTAAGGATCATAGGCCACATTTTTAAATGTGGCTTATCATACACCCTATGTACCACTTTGCAGGGCAAAGGATGTTGGTTAAAGGCTTCAGTGGAACGATAAGAAAGTTTATTGCTTGTGCTCATCCATCAGTTACAGACATGAAAGTAGTATTAATAACAGTAGTATTATAGTGCATGAAGAGAACCAATGGCGGTGTAATGGATAGAGTGTCAGACTAGGAGTTGGAAGACCAGGGTTCAAATCCCCACTCAGCCATGGAGCATGCTGGGTAACCTTGGGCCAGCCACTGTATCTCAGCCTGACCTACCTCACAGGATTGTTGTGAGGCAAAACAGAGAAAGAGAGGACCACCATGTATGCCACTGTGAGCTCCTTGGAGGGATGGTGGGATATAAATATAATAAATAAATAATAAAAAGCAAGACTGAATTCAGCCAGCACATACATTTGTGTGTTATATTTAGTGTAGAAAATATAATGGAGGGATTTCACACAATGAGCTTTTAGCAAAGATAAAGACCTTAATCCAAGATTGTGTCCCTATAGCTAAATCACATAATCGGCAATTGTACTAAACAGCAGCAGAAAGGAAACCACAGAGAGGGGAGAGTAAATCTAACCCCTTCACTCAGTTGCGGTGTGATGGCCAACTTTCTGACCAGGGCTATATCTGACCTGCAGTTCAGTACAGGTATGGTGAAGGATTGTGCTTCAAACTCTTGGATGTTTTCATTGCTATGGTTTTTTGGTTTCCTGCAGGGATGTATCAACATTCAAAATGAGCTAGTTCATTTATATTAATTTGTTCAGTTATTTATTTATTTTGATTTTACAAAGCCAAGCCTCGTGCCTTAGGGTGGGGCACCAATTGTGGGGCAGAGCGTGCCCCAGACAATGATGGGAGGAGGTAGTATCCTCCCATCTGCCCAGCTCTTGCAGGATCGCCTGCAATCCCAGGCAATCTTGTGAGAACAGCCAAGGGGCGGAGCCAGGCCCCGGACTTTGAAGGCCACAGTCTTCTAAGGCCAGCCTCTTTCTTCACACGCAGGCTTTCCCACCCACCGTCCCTCAGTCTTAGGGCGTCCCTGAGCTGTGTTTAACTGGGTTGCTGGCTGACGGGGCCAGATAGGAATTTTTCCTCTCAATGAATTTGGCCCCATAGTTGAGCACGTTTTTTCACCTGTCCCTTAGTAGTTCTTTGTGCAATTGTTAGGCGTTCATTCACCTCTGTCAAAACTTTAGGTGGAAATGGCATTGGACAGGTTCACTCATAAGGGGGACTCCTGTCCAGTGGGGTACACGATGGCCATGCCCGTAGCTTAGGAGGGGCATCACCACATCCAGCTCACAACCCCTCCCACCTGCAGGATCACAGGTGCCTTGAGTTCACACCCCACTTGGGTCTAAAGCGGGCCAACTCTCAAGGGTAGTTCCCAATTGCTTGTTGGGTTGACTCAGCATTCCTGCAGCAAGGGCTTCCAGAATGAAGGAGATCCTTGCCTACTGCCATGCCAATCCCACTTTACTTGCCCTAATCAACAAAGTTATGGCCCTACTTCACCCCACAAAATCTGTGTCTGACTATGTTATTCTGGTTGCTACAAGTGGGTGCAACATGCTCCTACCACACAATTTATAAACTGCTTCATAGCCTGAGGCAATCAACAAGCAGCATACAAGACAAAGCAGGGTACAAGATACTCATAATGCTCAGCAGCATCACAATTCAAGCACCATTTCATCCAGAAATTTGTCTCCAAGTCAGAACGTTAGATCAGATTTGGAGCCTTTGCAGTCAGCTAATGAGGTGCCTAAATGCCATTTACTCTTGATGTTTCTCTAACTGATTGCAGAGAAAGTTTGAACTACAAAGCCAACTGCTTTATAGGTAGGTGTGCAGGAGTTGTTTTTTTTAAATGTATAAAGCCCTTATTCATCTCAATGAAGCTTCTTGTTCTGTGCATGCCTGATCAAGCTGCCTTTTGTTCCTTCCCCATTTCGGTCAATTTTTGTTGTTGTCTCTTGCAACTGTTTCTTGTCCCTCAGCCAAATTGAAAATCCTTCCTTGTTCCTGGGTGTGCTTGACTGGGGGCGAGGGAGCAGTTGACTTTCCCAGATGAAATCAAAATCCAATTCCAATATGATCATGTACATGCACAGGTCTACATGCCAACTGTTATTTGCCAGGAGAAAACTACTGAAAAAACAGGCAAACTTTTCCCAAACACTCATAAAGAGAACTGGGAAAAACAGATCTGATTCTGAATCTAGCCAGAGATTTGGCCATCTCTTGTTTCCAATGGGAATTCTTAGAATATGTTGTCTCCCTTGAAAGCCCCTATTTCAAATGGGTATATGTATATACACAGGTCCCTTCAGGATAAAGCTTCTGAACATAAAACCAATATTTTTTTATGAAATTGCTTTACTAATACATCCAGGGAGCTATTCAACCTACTATATTCTATTAGGATGCCATTACAGAAAGAATAAGCTTTTTATAATACAAAGTAGTATCATTTTAAGCTTGTTCAAGCAGAGCACACACAATCATTACAGAAACATTTGTTTGAATTCTTCTGTATCACCACATAATTCATCAATCTGATCCCATTTTACATTGCTGCAATTGTAATAAAGTTGTCATACTGATAGTGACTGCTCTGTGATTATGAATGGCAAATCAGCTGCTTCTCTGCTGAGGCATTTTTGTTCTCAGTGATCCTCATCCAGAACTTTCAAGGCAGAAAAAGTTCAGAAACGTCATTGCTTAATCCCACACTGATAATCATGAATTCAAACTCCGCTATGAGGAAAGGTTACAACATTTGGGGGTTTTAGTTGAGAGAAAAGGGTAAGAGGAGACATGATAGAAGTGTATAAAATTATATCGTGTGGAGAAAGTGGAAGTGGATAGAGAAAAGCTTTTCTCCCTCTCTCATAACATTGGAACTTGGGGACATCCAATGATGTTGAATGTTGGAAGATTCAGGACAGACAGAAGAAAGCATTTCTTCACACAGCACAGTTAAACTATGGAATTTACTGCCACATGGTGCAGTGATGGCCAGCAATTTGGTTGCAGTCGAGGGGCGAAATAAGACACGGAGACATCAGCTTGGGTTGAACAAGGGCCACTTTATTAAATTACAGCAAACAAAACCCAATTTAAAGTGACCTGCAGAGGGAAACCTAGGTGCGGGAACTGTCTATAAGCAAGTAGCTTGCCACACAGCTCTTGGGCGACCAGCCCCTGCTGGGGCAAGGGCAAGCCCATCTGCTTACCCTTTACCCCGGCCACACCTTGTAGGTGAGTAGGGGGGCCTTCCCACGTCATCCCCACCCGGGGCCGTATAACCCCTTGGTAGATGAGGATAAGTTGGCCCCAGAAGCAGCCCATATCCTGCCCTCGAGCCGTAAAACCCTGAGAGACAGGCCTCCGGAACCGCCAATCACCTCCAAAGGTGCCTAAGGGGGCCACCTAGCTGTCCTTACCTATTTCCCTTCCCGCACCTTCCCGCACCAGTGCAAGATGCATAGCCCGGTAGGGCATTGACCTGTCTAATACATTCAAGTTAGCCAAATAAGCCAAAACCACCTATTAAACACAACGCCCCCTAACCCAATTCCGTCCCACTCCCATGGTGTGGAGCAGGCAAAAAACCTGCCCACCAACGAGGGTGGGCAGGATAAAAATTCCTACTCGGCCCCGAAGCAACCCCTAGGCACACCATAAAAGAGGGAGGGCGTCACGCTGGCAAAGAGAAAGGTAGGAGGGGCGGCTGGACTTAAATAAGCCCCAAAGCCCTGCCCCTCCACACTGCACATCGCACGCACACAATAGGTGCAACGCGCGACGTTGCCCCAAACAAAGATGGAGGCGGCAGCTTCACCCCCATCTGCAACCATGCCCCACTCATCAGCTGCGTGGCGAGCGGGGCATCATTTGCAGTCGAGGGGCGAAATAAGACACGGAGACATCAGCTTGGGTTGAACAAGGGCCACTTTATTAAATTACAGCAAACAAAACCCAATTTAAAGTGACCTGCAGAGGGAAACCTAGGTGCGGGAACTGTCTATAAGCAAGTAGCTTACCACACAGCTCTTGGGCGACCAGCCCCTGCTGGGGCAAGGGCAAGCCCATCTGCTTACCCTTTACCCCGGCCACACCTTGTAGGTGAGTAGGGGGGCCTTCCCACATCATCCCCACCCGGGGCCGGATAACCCCTGGGTAGATGAGGATAAGTTGGCCCCAGAAGCAGCCCATATCCTGCCCTCGAGCCGTAAAGCCCTGACAGACAGGCCTCCAGAACCGCCAATCACCTCCAAAGGTGCCTAAGGGGGCCACCTAGCTGTCCTTACCTATTTCCCTTCCCGCACCTTCCCGCCACAAAAGGGGGACAAATCTCTATTTAGTCCCCCTTTACCCCACTGCTGAGAAGCACCTCTCGCAGACACCTCTGCAGGTCTCCCAAATATGTCGTTACCTGCATCTGACAGGTGAACGCCATCGGCCCTGTATCGTTCACCCTTCTAATGCTGAATGTGGGGATGCGGAATGGCTAACCCCCATGCCCAAGAAGAGCCAACCGAATCTGCCGGTTAGCCTTCGTTCGCCAAACCCTGCGTGGGAGCATGCCCAAAAGTAACTGAGGCCATTGTAGCCTCTCCGCTGCATGTCACACATGCTCACCAACTGAGGGCCTTGCCCTGAGTAACTGAGGCCGTCGTAGCCTCTCCGCTGCATGTCACACATGCTTGCCAACTGAGGGACTTGGCTTTAAGTAACTGAGGCCGTCGTAGCCTCTCCGTTGCATGTCACACATGCTTGCCAACTGAGGGACTGGGCTTTAAGTAACTGAGGCCGTCGTAGCCTCTCCGTTGCATGTCACACATGCTCACCAACTGAGGGCCTTGCCCTGAGTAACCGAGGCCGTCGTAGCCTCTCCGCTGCATGTCACACATGCTTGCCAACTGAGGGACTTGGCTTTAAGTAACTGAGGCCGTCGTAGCCTCTCCGTTGCATGTCACACATGCTCACCAACTGAGGGCCTTGCCCTGAGTAACCGAGGCCGTCATAGCCTCTCCGCTGCATGTCACACATGCTTGCCAACTGAGGGACTTGGCTTTAAGTAACTGAGGCCGTCGTAGCCTCTCCGTTGCATGTCACACATGCTTGCCAGCTGAGGGACTGGGCTTTAAGTAACTGAGGCCGTCGTAGCCTCTCCATTGCATGTCACACATGTTTGCCAACTGAGGGACTGGGCTTTAAGTAACTGAGGCCGTCGCAGCCTCTCCGCTGCATGTCACACGTGCTTGCCAACTGAGGGACTTGGCTTTAAGTAACTGAGGCCATTGTAGCCTCTCCGTTGCATGTCACACGTGCTTGCCAACTGAGGGACTTGGCTTTAAGTAACTGAGGCCGTCGCAGCCTCTCCGCTGCACATCACACATGCCAGCCAACTGAGGGCCTTGCCCTTACGTAACCGAGCCGTCGTAGCCTCTCAAGCTGCATGTTGTCCCATGCCTGCCAACTGAGGGTCTTGCCCTTAAATAACAGAGGCTGTCGTAGCCTCTCAAACTGCATGTCGTCACCTGCCAGCGATCTGTGGGTCTTGCCTCAAGCAACTGAGGTCATTGCCACCCAGGGGAAGGACCACCACTTGTGAAACCGTCTGTACTGAATTATGCTGGAATAAAGTGGGTAGGAGCCTATCCAAACGCATTCCTCTCCGGCCACACCACTGTATTGCAGCCCATCGACTGAGGCCCAACTGTGAGCCCATGCTTGATTTCAAGGCCCTCCTGGCTGCCCAGAAGACTATGCTGAGGGCGCCTATTAGGATACGCGTCTGCTCCGTCCCCGTCCAGTGGCCTGCCAAAATAATTATAACTTGTTAGGCTTCCAAATTCCCAGGCCCTCTAAAAGGGGTGAATATAGCCCTTATAAACCTGAGGACGAGCGTCCAACAGCCTGCACCTTTGCCTGGGAAAACCCAAGACCTGCTGCCGTAGAAGCAGCTGTAAAAGCCCGCTTTGTGAGCACCCAAAACTGGTATTTTGTGAGGGGGTCCTCGCTTGCATTGGGGAATAAATATCCTTCTCCAGATCCCCCTGGCCAATTTACGGTCTGCCCCATACATCTCTGGTCTGTCTGAGACCTTCACAATTGTATATGGGCACAACCCCCCCATCCACGGAGACATCTGATAGCTGGAGGGCACGTCAAGACAGGTCTCACTTGGATCCAGCCATCACCTTACCTATCCTAAAAGCTCCAAAAAGCCCAGCATAAGGGCTACTGCCTGGAAAGTATGGCTTCATAGCCGGCGGAGCATACTGTATTCCCACTGGCTCACCATACCCAATAAAATGTCCAGTGAGAAAGGGCGACGGGGATAGGGAAAAAACCACCAGCCTAGCTATGAAGGAAAGTTCCGCCAGCTTACCTTGAAGTGCTTGGACTAACAGGCCCCTACTCCTGCCATCCACTGGGAATTTCAGCGGGTGACACAACGGAAAAGGCCATTCTGGCACATAGCCCTTGCCGGCCCAGAATTCCTGAATTGCCCTACCTGCTCTGTGGTAGCTGGCGAGCGTACTGGGGGCAATGGAATCTATGGGAAGTCCAGCGCGCAGTTCACAAGAATAGGCCATGTTTGCACAGCCCGTACAGCCCTTTCAGCATTCCAAGAGCTGGTGATCACACTAGGGCAATGGCTAGGCTTATGGCCATCTCCGACTGGGGTAGATCATCCCTACTCTCAGCTGTCAAGGGAATCCCCAGGTACATAGCCATACTATAAGCTGTGACCTCAGTTGCTAACATGCATCCCAAAATCTGCCATACCCCTGAACAGCCAATCACACAGATAGTGCCCCACTACTTCTGGGCCCACATGTCTCCTGATTGCTCCCTCCCAGAAGAATCTGAAGGACTCCATGTAAGAAATATAGCAGTCCATAGGCAATGTTCTGCCGCATAAATGCATAAGGCACCTCTGCCACATGCGTGCACCACATTAAATGAAGTGTAGCGCATGGTACCTAGACTATCAGGTATGAACCACTTACAGCTGAACCCCTTCAATAAGACTGGTGGTGAATCAGGTGTAATTTGCATCTTTACACTCTGTCCCTGGCAAATTACTGCCATAACGCAAACAGATCAAAGATTGTAGGCCATGAAGGCCAGCCTGGAGTTGGAGGCCACGAAGGCCAGTCGGGAGTTGGAGTATGGGACTAGGAAATCAAAAGGAAAACACCATAACAGACAAACCTTCCCTTAAACCGGGTAGCCAGCAAGCAAAGTTTGTAGTACCTTGAGTCTAACCAGGGAGGGACACATGTCCTTGAGCAGCTTATACTGGGGGCTTCTACTTACCCCTTTGAAGGGCTCTTGCCTCCTATCTCACTGTTGCATATATCCTTCTGCCAAAGGGAAGGAAATCATTTATGAGTAAGTACACTTTACCAACTACTAGTTCATTGCATCTAACCCAGTTCCCTTAAAGCAGAGACTTCAGGTAATTGTTATCAAAAATCCCAACAAAGAAAGGTTTTGTTATTGTTGTAAAGTCATCAGGAAAGGGTGAAGAGTCTGCCTGGATCTTGAAATGCAGCCTCTGTGTCAAAAACAGAGTCTAAGCTTGCATCAAGGCAGCCCTTGTTTCAGTAAAGTCCAAGATCTTGGAAATGAGGATAAGATCCTGATAAGTGATCTGTCTTTCCTCTTTATTGCTATCCACCCATTCAGCCACACTATCATCTGCAAGACCTGCAATTCCCTGCAGAAGTTTGCATGTCCTTCTGTAAATATAACAAATGCCATATGCCTTGTTTTTGATATGAGACCAAATTCAAATAAATGCAACTTCTCAGAGTTAACAAGGAATGTGTAACTGACACTTGGAAAAGGATCACTGTCACCTAAGTAGTGGTTGTGATTTATACATTTCCCAGCAAACCCTGTCATCTGTGCACACCATTAGTATCCAAATATGAAAGGCCCAAAGGCTCACCTGGCCCCTCAAAGGCCATGTGTAATATAATAATAGAATTAACTACTTCAACCTACTATATTCCTGGGCCTAGCAGGAAGTCAGAAGCCTAACCAAAGAGCTCCACCCACCCCCGAAGCAACCACGATGTAATAAAATTAATAGAATAAAGTACCTTGAACCTAATATAGGCCCAAGTCAAGCAAAGGCCGCAAGCCTAACCAAAGAACCCTTCACAACGGCCAAGTGAGGCTGCCAAGGCCTCACCCACATCCTTCACTGTCTTGCGCCCCCTACCTAGGCTGAACTCACACCCAGCCTTGGCAACCAAAGGGGGGTAAATAGGGCCTGTTGAGACTCGAAAGGCTTGTGCAGCCTCCTCTCCCGTAATTAGCTCTGAGCCTGCAGCCCATGGCTGTTGGGGAGATTTCAACCCCAATCTCCCGGATCGCAGTCCAAACACCTCAACCACTATCAAAACCTATCCCATGCGTATGGGGTGGTGGTGGTTTAAAATTGCCCAAAGACCTGCATTTTATGAGGGGACCTTTCACACACACCTCTTTTCCTTGCTTGGTTGGCATGACTACTTAAATCCTCCCTGGCCTATAATAAGAATTATGAGACCAATTATAATAATAATAATTATTATTATAAGCCACCAACTGCAGAAACACCAGCACAAATACCAGTATTGTAAGCTGCTAACTGTAGTAAGTCATTGTCTGCAAGGTCTGATCCTTTTATTCAAAACCCTGCAGCTCTTTTGCTCTAATTTATTTTAATTACTGATTTATTCCAATTACTTTATATTATATCGCTGCTCTTATACAATATTAAATGTGTGTGTGATCTTGTTTAACTGGCTAGCAATAGCCCTAAGGCGGCGCTGCTGGAGGACACTGAGTGCCTACCCCCCCCCAGCCAAGGGAGAGGGGGTTTCCACAGCATTCGGCCCAGCAAGCCCTTAATAAAAGACCCGCTCCAGCCGCCGCCACTCCTCCAGGCTCATGACCGCCTGCCTCCTCAAACTACCTCCACCAAGGAAAATAACTGAGGCCTAATCTGCCCACAAACGTGGCCTAACTGGCCTGTAAATGCGGCCTGTGCCGCTGCAAACAAGCACCTCCGAAATGGCACCAACTACGCGGCCGAGCCAGAATGGCCGCTATCGCTCTTCTCCTTGCTCTGCTTCGGCCCTTGTCGTCCTTCAACGTCACGCTGGCAAAGAGGAAGGTAGGAGGGGCGGCTGGACTTAAATAAGCCCCCAAGCCCTGCCCCTCCACACTGCACATCGCACGCACACAATAGGTGCGACGCGTGACGTTGCCCCAAACAAAGATGGAGGCGGCAGCTTCGCCCCCATCTGCAACCATGCCCCACTCATCAGCTGCGTGGCGAGCAGGGCATCATATGGCTTTTTTGTTGTTACGTGCCTTCAAGTCAATCATGAATTATGGCAACCCTATGGCGACCTCCTATAGCATCTGTCGTGAACCATCCGTTCAGATCTTGTAAGTTCAGGTCTGTGGCTTCCTTTATGGAGTCAATCCATCTCTTGTTTGGCCTTCCTCTTTTTCTACTCCCTTCTGTTTTTCCCAGCATTATTGTTTTTTCTCGTGAATCATGTCTTCTCATGATGTGTCCGAAGTAGGATAACCTCTGTTTCATCATTTTAGATTAAACAAATTAGTGGAGGATATGGCTATGAATGGCTACTAGTTAAACAGCTATGCTCTACCTCCACTGTTGGAGGTAGTATGCCTCTGAATGCCAGTTGCTAGGAATCTCAAGCAGAGAGCACGCTGTTACAGGTCCTGCTTTCTGGCTTCCCATAGGCATCTGGTTGGCCGCTGGGAGAACAGGATGCTAGACTAGATGGGCCATTGGCCTGATCCACCAGGCTCTTCTGATGTTCTTAACTGCAGATAGGGGAAGCGCTAGGCATAAACAAAGGCTGCTTTCACACTGCACTTTATTCTGACAATTTCTTACCTGATAATTTGTGCATTATATTTGATCTTTCACACGATGCACAAGCTAGCTGAAGAATTCTAGTGGAATGTAGTGGAAGTTTAGAGCTAATTTCCATTATAAATGATACCAGAAATAATCCGTTAGCAAGGCTGGGAACCTGGAAGACTGCAGGAATTTTTCGCTAGCTGCAGCCGCTCATGTGACAGGCATCCCAGCATGCAGTGCGTTCCCACCCTTTAGTCGTGTGGGTTTTGTTGTTGTTGTTCTACTGATGAACGTTGTACTGGTATTCTGGCATCGGTGCAGATAGCAGCAGCATTTTCCCCACACACCCCTGTCTTGATACAACTAAAACAATTTAAAAAGTCAGATCCCAAAGGAAGAGGGCTTGTTTGGCGATGGGACGAGATCTTAGACCTCCTACACAGTGGGGAACAGCGTGCATGGGTGAGGGATGAAAACAAGCCATGTGAAAGACAGTTGCGTGAAATGCCGGTATATCGGCTGAAAAGGCTGCTGTTCCTTTATGCAACAGGTACTGCAGCGTGAAAGGGATTTTAGATATCGGGACAGAAACCTACCTTTTTAATCCGTTAAACTAACACAATCAGCCCCATGTGTGAAAGCAGCCAAAGGTAGCATGTCTGCATAAGAGTGTTTTATTAACGGAAACATTTAAATACTACCTTTCATCTACGTAAGGGCCCCTAAAGCAGTTCACAACAATAAACTACAATGTTAACACTAGTAAAAGTGAGGACAGTACTATTTAACCCTCATGCAGAACTGGCAGAAAATGACACTGGCTGATTTTGGGGTATATTTGTACACCAATGAGATTTCCAATGGAAGGATGGAGTTTGTACCCAGAGATTTTTTTTTTAATCCTTTTGCATGTTTGTGTGTGTGGGTCACCATAAGTTCGATTGATGCTGCCAAAAACCCACACCACTTATTCAGAGGAGGTAGAATTTTTCTGAGCAGTATATGTTGGCCCCTTCTCCATGCGTATTGAGTAAACTGGGGTATTTTTGGAGCCCAGTGGGGTTTTTTGTTTCCAGAAGGAAAACGATAAGTGGTAACTAGCTGAAACTATCAACTATCAACGAGAGGACCAATCAAACCTCTCTTGGAAGAGAGTTCTGCAACTGGACTGCTGGCACTGAGAAGGCCCTATCGTGGGTCTCCCTGCTAGCTGTGTCACCCTTGGTGACAGAGCACTAAGCAGGGCCTGTGATGATGACCGAAACTGATGGGCAGGCTCATGGGGAGGAGGCAATTGTTCAGATACTCCGAGCTGCTCATTTTTAAGAGGTGCAGTAGAAAAGAAGGCACTGGGAGAATCTTGCACAATCTAACAGAAGAAAAGCCCAGACATTTCATCTGTCTTCTGGCTTACATTCAAAGTTGTGAACGAAGCTGGTGCTGAATATTTTAGGAATATTTACAAGCACAAATGATGAAAAGGAACCGAGAAGCAAACATCACACTTTGCACTGTAGTTATAAATTAGTTACTTACATTTTGTTTAGTTTTGTTAGAATTACTGGGAGCATTTGTGACTTCATTCTCACTTTAGATTTATTTCAAAAGAGAAAAGCCATCGCTATAAGAGCATAAAGCCATGTCTATGTCTTTAAACTGATTGCTTATGTGAGCCAGAACATGTCTATTGATGCTGATGTTTACATTATTTGTATTTTCAATGGCATGTTGATGCAACAAAATATATTATTTTTATCTTTGCAATGTGTTGAATAGTCCTGGACCAACATGACAAGAACCCCCTCTACTGCTACATAAAACTTAGCCTCTTACAAGAAAAAATTATGTCTAAAGGGCATAAAAATATCCCTGACCAATCTGCAAAAAAGGCTTTTTGTTGCCTGTTTCATGAATTCATTGCTTGCTCTGTTCTGTTTCACTGCTAGGCTGTCTTTCCTTGTTGTCCATATCATTCAGCCTTCTTTTGTCTTTCTGAAATGAGCATCTGCTTTGACCATTCCATTTCAGGGCTATTTGAGATGCATCTATAGCACTGCGCTTGCCACTAAAAATCACTTCAGCGTCATTGGGGCTTCACAGAGCACGCACATACATTTTTGTATGTTATTATTGAATTGGCTTCCAATGTGGGCTAGCACCCAAGAATGGCTAAAATGTTCAAACCCAACTTCAGTCTACTTAATAATGACATCTGTATAAGGGGAAGGAATAGATTTGCTGCCTTGTCTAAGGCTGTGAAAGCACTAGTCACCTACAGCAAAATGTTTCCATTGGCCGCACCAGGAGGGGGAACAGGGTGATCTGCCAATCAGGTGCAAAATCTCTTTGATGTAGATTTTTTGGAAAAAAAACCCTGCACTCAAGCTGCTCCCACCAGGTTTTACAGTAAAAAGGGGCAGAGTCTGACTAGCGTCATATGGCCCTGTTTTCAGAAGAGAGAAGTGGAGATGCACTGGAACCGGCAGAACCGTGAGTGTGTTTCTATCATAATTTGCAGCAAGCAACTCTAAAAATTGCAACATTGATCATGAGGCTGGGTAGGTATCTTTATATTTGCTATGCTGACAAGGTTAGGTTTACCGTACAGGGGCAGAGTCCTGTATTGTTCCAAGTGCAGGGTGAGAACTGTTATGTGTTTAGTGTGAAGAGGTAAAATGATTACATTTCACCTCTTCACACTAAACACGTAACAGTTCTCATCCTGCACTTGGAATAATTACAGGGCGCAAATGGGTGGAAGTCACAGATTCAGAAATGAAACCATTTTGATGTCAAGTGCTGATATCAGTTCAACAAAAGATAGGCAGTGTGTTTCAAAACATGTCCCATATTCTTATTAAGTGAAGTTTATTTGCACTGTTTGATAGATCCAGTAGAAATATGAGCATTTTCTTTTTAAGAGATACTAAATGCTCTCTAAATCCATACAACCTGCTCAAGTTTAAGTCAATCTTTATATGATATGGAGCAACCCATTTAAGGAGGAAACACAAGCCAGTGGAAACATGCCATCACATCAACATGTAACTGAGCTGACAGCTGCTCCACAGAATCTTGGCTGTAATATGACAGCTTCCAAACACGCGGTATGTAATTCAGACACAGACATTGTTTTCGTTATTGTTTTCATCTGCCTAGTATATTTGGATTTCCTATCTGATGGCTGCTTTAAAAGCTTAGTGCTGACTGAACTTAAACTGAAATAACAACATGCAAATCAACATTTTCCTAATCTTCCCTGTTACCAGTGGAAAGAATGGTAGGCTTCAGCATGGGAAGATCCAGATTAAAAACCCTGTTTAGAAGTTATTCACATGCTTATCTGAAACTGTGGGAGACACAGCCAAGTGATGTATTGGTGAGAAAGATTCAAATTACATTATATAGCTACATTACTCATTATGTACGACATGGCTACATTACTCAACACACTGCCAGAGCACCTTGAGATCATAATCGCAGGGAAGTGGCTCCCCACTCTGTTGTGAGTATTTTTGAATGGGTTTTTAATTATGCTGGTTTGGTTTGGACTAATTGTGGGAAAGCCATGCCATGAACTGAGCTGTGAGCCCAAATTGGCTTTTGACACATAATCCTACGTAAACCTTTCTTTACTGAATTAAAGCAATCATATGATAATAATATGCAAACTACCCACAGTTGCAACGGGCTGTAGCTCAGTGGTAAGGGAAGGGACTATACTTCAATGGTAGAGCATCTGCCTTGCATGCAGAAGATCTCAGGTTCAATCCCTGGCATCTCTAGGTAGGGCTCAAAGAGAACCCTCTCTGAAATCCTGGAGCGCTGCTGCCAGTCTGTGTAGACAATAATGAGCTAGATGGAGCAATGGTCTGACTCAGTATATTGCTCCTATGTACAGAGTAGGAATTCACTGCCCTTGTTCACATGTAATGCTAAGGACAAACTCTGACTACAGGCCATGGTTAAGGAGGAGACGTTAACTGTGATCCTGGGTTTGGATGACATGCTAAGCCAAACCTTCACTTTAATGCCATGCCATACTGAGCTAACAAGCTTGGGCAGGAGCAAAACAGCGGTGATCTCCTCTCCAGGAGCCTGAGCATTTGCACAGTCATAAACCATACTCTGGCTCACTGTGACATGCAAACCAGGCCACAATATCTCAAGACAAGTAGTTATCTTACTGTTCTATGTACTTGGCTAAAGTTCTGATAACATAAGTTACTAAACTGGCACAACTCTAAGTTCAATCATAAGCTCATCCATAAGAAATTGAAATAATATATGGATTCTTTTGTTTCAGTCTTGCAGTCTGGGGCACAATTCCCCAGAGAACAGAAGTTCTCCTGTGGAACCCTCACTGAAAAGCATGTGCTATGTGTCAGCATGCAACTCCCATTGATTTCAGTAGTGCTTCTGCAAGAAAATGACCTTGTGGATTGTGCCCAGGTCCATATACAGAGCTCTGGCTTTCTGTAGCTATAGTTGATCATGTCAGGGGGGTTTTAAGCTTTTTTTTAGGCTGTGGGAAGAAAATAAAGTATTAAAATGTGTGTAAAATAGCCAAATAACATTTTTGTAAAAAAACAAACACAAAACCCAGTAATGGATCATACAGAAAATGTGCCTCCATGCCAGCTTTTAATGAGATCAAAAATATTGCCCTGAATATCTGTGAATTTTAGAAATGATAGGAACACCTGAAGAAAATGAACAAATGTTTATTTAAACTCAAAAGACGTGGGACAAATATCAGAAGTACACCAAATGTGTAACATTTATTCACCCTAAAATTTCCTGGATGAAAACCAAGTAAGTTGACTTGACTGCAATTCCCAGGAAACTAGTTCCGTCACATTTTCAGGTATGTTTTCTGATATGAATTAATGATTGTGTAAGCAGAGTCTTTACCATGTGAATCTGAACAGAAAAAGATTTAGACAGCCATTCTATATTGCAATTCCCATTAAATTTAGTGGATTTACTTCTGTTCTGAGTAGAATGGATTGCTCTGTAAATAAGTTTCTAGCTATCAAAGGGTAACCAGCATTAATGATTTCTGTATTTATTTTATTTACAAACATTTCTGTACCACCAGCATAAAAAGGAATGTCATGATGGTAAACAACATAAAATCAGCAATAAACTTACATCAGTAAAACAAATTCAGACTACATCATAAAACAATAGATCAGATTAGTACATCAATGTAGCTGGATCACCCCTAAGGGAAAGCCTGGTGAACAGGTAAGTTTAAAGCAGGGGCCAAAATGCTAACCCTATAGGTGCCTGTCCTACCTGATGTTCATTGGAAGCACATTCCAAAGGGCAGGTGCCATCATACTAAAAGTCCTGGCCTTTTGACCTAAAACCAACTTCAGGAGCATTCCATGCTACTAGGAGTATCTCTCGTAAGGACTGAAGTGACCAGCGGGACATACAAGGTAAGGAATTCTCTGAGGTAACCTGGTCACCTCTTATAATCTTACAGTCTGTTATGTAAACTGATGGTACTCAGTATAATTCAACTGTTATTATCTGCACTTTTATTTCATAATATCTTATTTGGTTGGCTGACTCTTGATTACTTCCATATTGTTCTAGATTGGTTTACTGTCCCTAAAGGCTTTCCCCATTCTGTGGATCACTTTATCTTCACTTCTGTTTCTCTTGCTGCTAACAGATAACAGACTGTCAACGTTCCAGTTGCATTTAAATGTTGCAAGATAGAGTGGATTTCTCAGAAAGGATTGTTAGAGGTTTTGACTGTAATTCTATAGTTTGCTCATGACATCTTCTTTGAAACAGAGATACACAGTAGACAATGCTAAAAACATTCAGTGTGTTTTAGTAACTGAAAATGCAACTCTAGAAGTTCAGTATAGCATTCTTTCTCAAGATACTTTTGGCAAACTGTGCTACATGTGAAAAGGCACATTCTTCCCCTATCCATCTTCATCTCTCTTTAGTGGAACTAAAAGTGCCAATGTATACTATTCAAGAAATGAAAACCTGTTGTGAAATGTTAGCCGGTGAAATAATAAATCTCAGTTTGGTGCTCTTGACCCTGAATACCAAAAGAGAGAAAGGATGTATCTTACTGTGGCCAGAACTTTACTGCAA
This sequence comes from Rhineura floridana, assembly GCF_030035675.1. Classification (NCBI taxonomy): domain Eukaryota; kingdom Metazoa; phylum Chordata; class Lepidosauria; order Squamata; family Rhineuridae; genus Rhineura; species Rhineura floridana. The sequence goes on from NC_084480.1 coordinate 83,069,816, forward strand.
TCTGCAATGCATCAACTCAAAAACTTGGTAGTAGGGCCTAGCGCTGAAGACCTAAATTTGAAGCCTAACAAAGTCTGGTGGGGATCAGGCCCCAAGCAGTTAGGTTTGGATCTGGATAGCATCGCTAGCTGTCCAGTAGGGCCAGAGGCAACTAGCACAGTCCAGGACAAGCAAGGTTCAACTTTCATACACACTAAGTGCAGGGAGGACAGAATAGTGAAAAGCAGGTAACACACTTCAAGGAAGGCAGGGGATCCAAAGGAATTCTAAAGGCAGCAATATGAGGAAATTAACCAGAGAAAGTCCATTTTAATGTGACAGAGTTCTGAAATCACACTCTGAGCCTGGAGTTTTCCAAGTCTTGATGGAGCCAAACTGGACTTTGAAATCAACTCTGAGTGTTAAGCCCCATTGCAGTCTAGATGATGCCCTTGCCTTGAGGAACACTCTTTAGTCTGCAAGGCCCAGGGGTGTAGTCGTCCAGGGTCTCAGAGGGTCCTAGATCCCTTTTTGGGGAGCAGGGTCCCTATGTCTCCAGCATCTTATGAGCCAATCAGCATGAAAAAGGAGCAGTTAGCCACTGAGAAGAGTTTTCTAACATGCTTCCTTGTCCTTTCCTGCTGATTGGAACCAACCAGAGTGAAAGGCGGTGAGTCAGCCACTAAGAACACTGTCCTCTTCCTTGCTGATTGGCTCCTAGGGATGTCTGTTATTAAGAGAGAATACATTAACAAGGAACTTACTCTCAACCTCTCAAAAAGGGGGGAGTGGGCATGGCTGTGACTAATGTGAAGGGACCCTGCACTTCTGAATTTGCTACTATACTACTAGAAAGGGCTATAGTATATATGCAGCCATATGCCTCTTGGTGCAGGCGGTAAAGCACTGAAGTCTTGCTTTCTAAATGTACTAATAGTGTTTCGATTCATACCAAATTAGAAGTTCATCCATTTCGAATTTGCATTAGACCTGCTTTCTTTTTATACCATACCAGGGAAATGGCAATAGTTGAATTTTATTAGCAGTGAAATTATGGATGTGATATTACAATGCCCTAGGGCAACCACTCAGAGGTATTACTGTTTAATATTTAATTATATTTAACACACATCCAAATTGCCCTTGAGTTGCAAAAGCATGTAAAAAGCTCACCAAGACCCACCATTTCACTATCACTTGAAAGTAGATGTATTTTTAACTCCAGCACATGTTTGTTTATGAAAGGTCTGCCTGGCTGAAATATCATATAAAGATTCTGTAAGTCATTTTATTACAAAATTATAAGCCCCTGTAAAGAGGGTGTGAAATGAAAATATCAACAGCTATGATCATTGGCAAACGTATAATACTCTGTAAATGAAAAACATAGCCAGGAACTCACACAGGTTACAGACTTCCGAAAGCAAACAAAAACATCCGGGGGGAAAAAGTTCTATTTTCTCTAGAAGTATTAATGGGACTTTAGAATTCCCTGTTTTTTGAACCATGCCATTAGAAGACATTGATGAATTGTGTGTATTGCTAGATGACTGGGTTGCACAATATATTTTAAGAACTACTCCTTAACAACTATTTTGAAAGTGTGGTGGTCACTTATGCATCACTAAAAAAGAGGAAATCGATCAGGAAAAAAGAGGACAACAATTTTCATTAAATGCTTATATGCTAATTTGCATGCATAGACACAAATTTAGAAATAATCACAATAATTTAAATAGAAATATAATGCCTTTCACCTTAGTGGAGAAGACAGTGACCAGGTGACCTCTGTGCCTGTTCAGTCTGCTATTCAGGAGCTACCTATAGACAGGCAACTTCTCAAGGCCCCTGCTCACCATTCTTATGGGTTTTTTTGTCTTTAAACTTTGATTTCTTAATATGTTTCAAAGTCCTTTTAATGTTTTTGTTTGCTGCCCTGGGCTCCTTCTGGAAGGAAGGGTGGGATATAAACGTAACAAACAAACAAACATGTCTTGGATTGGATAGCCCTTCAAATAGAGAACTGTTCTCTGACACCCCTTGTACAGGACCATCCTCTGTAAAGTAGGACATATGGCCACCTAATCTGAAAAGGTATAGTTCTGATAAAACGTTTGTAATAGAGATTCAGAGATGCTCTTTGACTGCCACTAAGAACAGACACCACTTCTTATGAAGGAACATACACCTCCTCTCCCCTATCACGATCTGGATAGAAATCCCATCTGCACTACAGCCAGGCTCCAATGGAAGCTTCCCCTCCGCCCCATACCTAACTGAGCGATTTTCAATGAGATGATGGCAGGGGAGGGAAGGGTTTGACTTTCCCTCCTCATAGGAACAGCTGGCTGGCTAAGGCTCCTGGCAATGGTACCACTGTTGCTTACTGGGATGAGATGGGGAAGGGTGGCAGTGAGGGCAGGGTGGCACGGCTGCATCAGCAAAGCTAATATGGTGCTGTCCCTGATCGTCCCACACTGCCCCAACCTAGTTGCTACCCAATCCCAGCCCCAAGCCATGCCAGTAAGTGGCAATGATGCTGCTGCCAGGAGGTCAACTCCATGGCAGTGTCCTGGCCAACCAGCTCCTCCTGCATCCTCCTGCACTGCCGCAAAACCAGAACTGCTTGTGCCAGTAATTAAAAGAAAAAACCAAAGCAATGATTGCTATTGACACAATCGGTGTACCTTGTAGTTAAGCCCTGAGTCAAACTTGCAATCTGTAAAAGGGGCGAAATAGGATAGAGCTTTTGTTTTCAACAGTATTGGGGCATCTCACTATTGCAGACAATGGGGTAAGGCCACCAATCCATCTCCTTAATAAACTATACAACAGCTGTTGTGCTGAAAAGAGTTTTGGTCAAACAAATAGTTTGACAGGCTGCAACAACTGGCAGAAAACAACACAGGTCCTTAACTTGGCAGAGAATCTGAGGGCAGGTGATAGCTGACGAAAAAGAATGGCAGATAGATTTTCAGGCTGATCCTTGCAAGAGACAGATTCTCCAGCATCCTTCAACAGCTTGTTGAATGCTGTTCGGCATACTAAAAGCTGGTTTTACTCAGCCGTAGCACCTCGCGTCAGATTATTGTAACCTAGAGATACATACCAATGGCAATGTGCCTGGGGCATTTGAAAGATCTAAACTTGGCACACTTTGTGCGAATCAAATTGTTAAGATTTATTCATTCAACAGGATTCCATCCTCTGATACTGATAATAAATGGTAATAGGCTACTTCTTTTACTCAACACAAAATCAGAACCACCACCTATTTCCTGGATGAACACAGAGCTGCTCTTATCCAGTTTCTTAGCATCTGAATTTTCCCTCCTAATAAACACAGAAGAGCTGTTTGAAGAATGGGCCAGTTCTGGAAAAAATGGAAAGGCACTGATCAAGATCCAACAGGCAGTAGCTCAGTAGTTGACATACTAAGTGTATATGAAAATGTATTGAAGATATGAAGGCAATAATATATGGTGGTTACCCATGCACTCCTGAGTGAATGAGCTGAAACACAGTGAAACCAATGACCATGCCCACCTTTGCTTAAGTGGAATAGTTTAAGCATAACAGGCTGAAAACATGCATCTTGGGGAGGCCAAGATTGTTTTTTTTCCAACAGCTAGGGTCATTTGCTTAAGTAGCTACATATTGTAATCAGTCTGATTTTACATCAAACTGAAGTTTCAGATTCAACAATGTGCCCAAAATAGAAACAGAGCATAACCTCTAGTTTGAAACACAAAAGGCTGTCTTCACCATCATACGACATTGACCAATAAAAAGGCTTTGAAATTAATAACAATAAACTTGACACAGATTTCTAGGATGAATAATGAGAGAAATATACTTTTCTAGGTTAGATTCTCTGTAGAAGTAGTAGTAACACAGAAAAGAAGCAAAGTAAGAAGAACACCAACAAGCATACAGAAATGTAATTCTCCATCTTTGGAGATGGCAGGTGTTGCCACCACTCCCCACATGCTCAGAGGCACATATTACCAAATTTGTCCAAGCTACACAAGAAATAGATTGGACTGTGAAAGACCAACCCAAATTGTGTTTGCATTTTTACAAATTTGTAGCATAGAACAATATCTCAGAGAGAAGGACAGGTCCTGGTGCATTCACTATAGCTGCCCAATTTCCCCACTTTTTAAAGTTTGATGGAAATATCTGTGGGCTATAGTTATGTTCTTAAACCACAAGGTTTTTTGCCTATTAGTGAATTTTCTTTCATGTATCATTTTGCCTTTTCCTTTTGCTCGTTTGAACCTTATTTTTAATAAATCCCATAAAATTGGCCACTAGAGTTTGATGTCCATTTGTGACTGCTTAAGAGAGATTGTGTTCCCCCCACTATGCCTTGGTCCTTTGGACCCCTGCCACACATTTGTGTCTGGGGAGAACTGGAGGAAAGTAAGCTGCCCTGGTCTACAGGAAGGGAGAAATTCAGTGCTGGAATCTCCCTCCTCTCCCTACCTTATACATACCTCGTATTTGGAGACAGGAGCTACTCCTGTTCCCAGGCAGGAAGAGAGCTCACTCTCCAGCTCTCCACTACAAGGCTCTCACACAGAGAGGCCTTTCTCATAAACACATTAATACTGTTTATAGGAACAAGGACAGTCATTTATGCATTCATTCCTTTACTAAATATGTAATCCATCTTTTAATAACGTAGTATACACAAGAAACTTTAAAACAACTTTATAAAACCAATCACAATGCACGTTTGGATCCTATTTTAGTCATTTAAAAATCAAAATTTGTGATGAATGCCTTCATTGAGGAAAGGACCATGCTGAATGGACCTTGGCTTTCTAGGTGACCTTTCACACTATCCTGCATTAGTTTTACCATTCCAAATGCAATAGTGATGAACACCATGACACTGCCGATCAGATGCATCTTTTTCAATAAATGCCATCTAAACCATGGTGCCTGGAATCAAGGAGAAAGCAGCCTAGGTGAAACCTGCAAGAGGCAGGACAATGAAAATATCTTAGAACAAGCTCATTTACCTGATTTGCCAGATCATAGAGAATGGCAAGATCTGAAGGGAGGCAAGCATGAGGAATTTAAAAGCAATCCTTTTATTCTTTCAGGTTTCAAAGGTCCAGTGCAGCGGACAGCAAGTATACTGAAACTGTACAACAGTGATGTTTGACAACAATATAATATGTCTATATAGGGCAGGTGACATGTAGAGCAGAGATAATGGAAAATTCTGAAGCCTACGCAGTTTCCCTTTAAAAAGATGGCTGCAAATGCAATACAGAAATACAACAGGTGAATTGTATGGCACAGCATCAAGCACAATGCTGAAATATTGAGCAATACCCGGCAGGTGAGCCAATAAGCCATATGAAAGAACTAGGCCATCCTGTGTTTTACGGCAATTAGCCCTAAGAGTGTTTTCTTCTGGAATTCTACATTGATCGGTTATTTTAAATCATTCCCTTTAATAGCAAACTTGGGAAGTTGACTGCCTATCAGTTTAGCATTCAAATGGGGGGCACCCAAAAAGAAGGTGGTGGTTTCTGCATATTTGGGGTCTCTCAAGTGTGGAGCGGTATATATTTGTAAATTAAAAGTATTAGAAAAAACCCTCCCTAAATGGTCCTGTGAGCTTCTAGGACCTGTGAACTTCCAACTCCTATGGAATATTGACAAGAAAATTATAAGAACAACTCATCTAATTAGAAAAGGGAACTTTGAGATCCACACTGAACAAGTTTTTGCTGCAACTTTTTATTTTTTGGAGGGGAGTGGAACATGGCTATGGCAAAATCCTGGGTTTCTCTGTTTTATTTAATTTTAATTTAATTTAACTTGTTTAACTGGCAGTTCTCATTTCTGCCACTTGGGAAGAGAGAAATGGTATATAGGAACTGGAAGTCAGGTAAACCGTGTGAGTCTAGAAACAAAGTCTCTGGTGGCTGAGGGCAGCTGAACCATGGGTTGTTGAAGGTGTGCATTTTGTGTATATATTGTGAAGGGGTGGAAGGAGAGAGGAGAATTGGACTGCTTGGACGGGGAGGCTATGTACCACTCCAACCCCTCATGTTCTAAAGCAGATGTTTTCTGAAATATGTCCATTAGAGATTCTTGATATGGTCACTGAGGCATAGGAAGAAAAGAGGCAGAAATCAGCAAGGTGACATGAGCTACAGAAAACAGCTGCAGCAGTAGCAAGAGGGGTAGCAATGAAGAGCAGGACAGGGCGGTGGTAGTGATGGTAGGCTGTGATCATCAAGTTGACTAATTCAGAGCTAAGCCAGAAAGTACTTAAAATGTTTTTTGATATAAGCCTGATTGACCTCAGTGGTACTTTCTCATGCAATTGGATTGCTCTTCCTATTGTTAATTTTTATTTTATAAACTGCTCTGGAAATGTATGTTGAGGGGCAGTACAGAAATCTAACAATAATATTCAGTAATGTAATGGCTGGGATCCTGTGGCAGGAACATAGGAAGCTACCTTATATCAAGGCAGACCGCTGGTCCATCTAACTCAGGATTGTCTATACTAGTGTTCTTCAACTTTGGGTCCCCAGATGTTGTTGGACTAGAACTCCCACCATCCCCAGCCAGCGTAGTCACTGGTCAGGGATGATGGGAGGAGTTGTCCAACAACATCTGGAGACCCAAGGTTGAAGAACAGTAGACTCTATACTGATTGGAACTCCTCAGGGTACCAGGCAGGGGTCTCCCAGTCCTACCTGGAGATGCTGAGGACTGAAGCTGGTACCTTCTGCATGCAAAGCAGTTGCTCTACCACTGAGCTACAGTCTGCTGCTTCTAGTGAGAACATCTCCTAAATTGAGTTTTCCTCATGTAACACTACTGCCAGGAGAAGAGGGGTGGAAGAGAATTCTTCCCAATTATCCCTTCCTCCTGGAGGTCCTTGTGGTCCTTAAAAAAATCTGCTCTGGACCCTCCAGAACAGCATGAGAAATGATGCCCTGCTCGCTGCGCAGCTGACGAGCAGGGCGTAGTTGCAGATGGGGGCGAAGCTGCCACCTCCATCTTTGTTTTGGGGGTTAGCCATTCCGCATCCCCACATTCAGCATTGGAAGGGTAAACTATACAGGGCTGATGGCGTTCACCTGTCAGGTGCAGGTAACGACATATTTGGGAGACCTACAGAGGTGTCTGCGAGAGGTGCTTCTCGGCAGTGGGGTAAAGGGGGACTAAATAGAGGTTTGTCCCCCTTTTGTGGTGGGAAGGTGCGGGAAGGGAAATAGGCAAGGACAGCTAGGTGGCCCCCTTAGGCACCTTTGGAGGTGATTGGCGGTTCCGGAGGCCTGTCTCTCAGGGTTTTACGGCTCGAGGGCAGGATATGGGCTGCTTCTGGGGCCAACTTATCTACCAAGGGGTTATACGGCCCTGGGTGGGGATGATGTGGGAAGGCCCCCCTACTCACCTATAAGGTGTGGCTGGGGTAAAGGGTAAGCAGATGGGCTTGCCCTTGCCCCAGCAGGGGCTGGTCGCCCGAGAGCTGTGTGGCAAGCTACTTGCTTATAGACAGTTCCCGCACCTAGGTTTCCCTCTGCAGGTCACTTTAAATTGGGTTTTGTTTGCTGTAATTTAATAAAGTGGCTCTTGTTCAACCCAAGCTGATGTCTCTGTGTCTTATTTCGCCCCTCGACTGCAATTGGTGCAGGAGGCTGTAGGGCAAATTGGCAAAAACTGCTTCCTCCCTTTCTGCCATTGGGATAGTCTGCTAGATCTTGGTCCCATCTGTGAACAGAAGGAGCTCTTGCATTTACAAAAGCCTGATTAGGATCTAAGTCAATGTGCCTACAATTGCAACCACAATGTTTATGACTTCCACAGCTTCATTGGCATGTTGACTTAAGTGTAGGTCTGTACCTAAGTCACACAAGAAACCAAAGGTGCATCCCCAAGACCGTTTATTGTAGAGCTGGTGCTGCTGATGCATAGAAGTTTTGTGCAGTATCCAAACAATGTTGTCCTCATCAAAATGCTGCCTCATATCCCTACCTCAATTTAAGCTGGAATGACTATCTCCATGGTTTTTTTTTAACTTTTTGGATTTTGTACAGAAACAGTAAATCTTGATTAAATGGGAAAATAATATGGGGTGGCATTTTGATGAGGATGGCATTGTTTAAGAACATAAGAACATAAGAAGAGCCTGCTGGATCAGGCCAGTGGCCCATCTAGTCCAGCATCCTGTTCTCACAGTGGCCAACCAGGTGCCTGGGGGAAGCCCGCAAGCAGGACCCGAGTGCAAGAACACTCTCCCCTCCTGAGGCTTCCGGCAACTGGTTTTCAGAAGCATGCTGCCTCTGACTAGGGTGGCAGAGCACAGCCATCACGGCTAGTAGCCATTGATAGCCCTGTCCTCCATGAATTTGTCTAATCTTCTTTTAAAGCCATCCAAGCTGGTGGCCATTACTGCATCTTGTGGGAGCAAATTCCATAGTTTAACTATGCGCTGAGTAAAGAAGTACTTCCTTTTGTCTGTCCTGAATCTTCCAACATTCAGCTTCTTTGAATGTCCACGAGTTCTAGTATTATGAGAGAGGGAGAAGAACTTTTCTCTATCCACTTTCTCCATGCCATGCATAATTTTATACACTTCTATCATGTCTCCTCTGACCCGCCTTTTCTCTAAACTAAAAAGCCCCAAATGCTGCAACCTTTCCTCGTAAGGGAGTCGCTCCATCCCCTTGATCATTCTGGTTGCCCTCTTCTGAACCTTTTCCAACTCTATAATATCCTTTTTGAGATGAGGCGACCAGAACTGTACACAGTATTCCAAATGCGGCCGCACCATAGATTTATACAACGGGATTATGATATCGGCTGTTTTATTTTCAATACCTTTCCTAATTATTGCTAGCATGGAATTTGCCTTTTTCACAGCTGCCGCACACTGGGTCGACATTTTCATTGTGCTGTCCACTACAACCCTGAGGTCTCTCTCCTGGTCGGTCACTGCCAGTTCAGACCCCATGAGCGTATATGTGAAATTCAGATTTTTTGCTCCAATATGCATAATTTTACACTTATTTATATTGAATTGCATTTGCCATTTTTCCGCCCATTCACTCAGTTTGGAGAGGGCTTTTTGGAGCTCTTCGCAATCCCTTTTTGTTTTAACAACCCTGAACAATTTAGTGTCATCAGCAAACTTGGCCACTTCACTGCTCACTCCTAATTCTAGGTCATTAATGAACAAGTTGAAAAGTACAGGTCCCAATACCGATCCTTGAGGGACTCCACTTTCTACAGCCCTCCATTGGGAGAACTGTCCCTTTATTCCTACTCTCTGCTTTCTGCTTCTTAACCAATTCCTTATCCACAAGAGGACCTCTCCTCTTATTCCATGACTGCTAAGCTTCCTCAGAAGCCTTTGGTGAGGTACCTTGTCAAACGCTTTTTGAAAGTCTAAGTACACTATGTCCACTGGATCACCTCTATCTATATGCTTGTTGACACTCTCAAAGAATTCTAATAGGTTACTGAGACAGGACTTTCCCTTGCAGAAGCCATGCTGGCTCTGCTTCAGCAAGGCTTGTTCTTCTATGTGCTTGGTTAATCTAGCTTTAATAATACTTTCTACCAGTTTTCCAGGGACAGAAGTTAAGCTAACTGGCCTGTAATTTCCGGGATCCCCTCTGGATCCCTTTTTGAAGATTGGTGTTACATTTGCCACTTTCCAGTCCTCAGGCACGGAGGAGGACCCGAGGGACAAGTTACATATTTTAGTTAGCAGATCAGCAATTTCACCTTTGAGTTCTTTGAGAACTCTCGGGTGGATGCCATCCGGGCCCGGTGATTTGTCAGTTTTTATATTGTCCATTAAGCTTAGAACTTCCTCTCTCGTTACCACTATTTGTCTCAGTTCCTCAGAATCCCTTCCTGCAAATGTTAGTTCAGGTTCAGGGATCTGCCCTATATCTTCCACTGTGAAGACAGATGCAAAGAATTCATTTAGCTTCTCTGCAATCTCCTTATCGTTCTTTAGTACACCTTTGACTTCCTTATCATCCAAGGGTCCAACTGTCTCCCTAGATGGTCTCCTGCTTTGAATGTATTTATAGAACTTTTTGTTGTTGGTTTTTATGTTCTTAGCAATGTGCTCCTCAAATTCTTTTTTAGCATCCCTTATTGTCTTCTTGCATTTCTTTTGCCAGAGTTTGTGTTCTTTTTTATTTTCTTCATTCGGACAAGACTTCCATTTTCTGAAGGAAGACTTTTTGCCTCTAAGAGCTTCCTTGACTTTGCTTGTTAACCATGCTGGCATCTTCTTGGCCCTGGCGGTACCTTTTCTGATCTGCGGTATGCACTCCAGTTGAGCTTCTAATATAGTGTTTTTAAACAATTTCCAAGCATTTTCGAGTGATGTGACCCTCTGGACTTTGTTTTTCAGCTTTCTTTTTACCAATCCCCTCATTTTTGTGAAGTTCCCTCTTTTGAAGTCAAATGTGACCGTGTTGGATTTTCTTGGCAATTGGCCATTTACATGTATGTTTAATTTAATAGCACTGTGGTCACTGCTCCCAATCGGTTCAACAACACTTACATCTCGCACCAGGTCCCGGTCCCCACTGAGGATTAAGTCCAGGGTTGCCGTCCCTCTGGTCGGTTCCATGACCAACTGATCTAGGGAATAGTCATTTAGAATATCTAGAAACTTTGCTTCTTTGTCATGACTGGAACACATATGCAGCCAGTCTATGTCCGGGTAGTTGAAGTCACCCATTACTACCACATTTCCTAGTTTGGATGCTTCCTCAATTTCATATCTCATCTCAAGGTCTCCCTGAGCATTTTGATCAGGGGGACGATAGATCGTTCCCAGTATTAAGTCCCTCCTGGGGCACGGTATCACCACCCACAACGATTCTGTGGAGGAGTCTGCCTCTTTTGGGGTTTCCAGCTTGCTGGATTCAATGCCTTCTTTCACGTATAGAGCGACTCCGCCACCAATACGTCCTTCCCTGTTTGGAATCAGTGGTTCCCAAACTCTGCCTCCCCACCCCCTCACCCCGGACCACTTGAACATTTCTGACTCCTTAATGATTTTTCTGCCTGTAAGCAATTGTAATATGCTAGAGGCTATATGATTATTAACTGATTTGTTACAGACATGGCACAGACCATGAAGTCAAGGCAGGTGGTTCTGCATCAGTTTATATCTGCTTAGGCTGATCTTAGCAAATTGTGGAGAAGCAAACTCCATGTGGTAAGCAGTTGAATATAAGAACCATACAAGGCAGGGTTGATTGCCATCCAGTCATTACCTTCTGCACAGCATGGAAAGTGTTTCCCACACTACTAATGCAAATGTGAATGGAGCCTAAGACTGAAATCCAACCTCCCTGCACAGTCTAGTGGGATTTTACAGAACAGTGGGCCCAACACTGCATCCACAGCCTTGCCACACATTGAAGCTAGGACAGAAGATGAAGGTTAGGTAGGCAGATTTCTACACCAATGGAACAGGGTACAACTGTACCAATATACAGCTTCCGTACAAGTTAGCCCCACCCCTGAAAAATCCTGTTTTGGGTCTTTCTCCTGGCTGCTCACAGGTTTGGTGTGCAGAGGGGGGCTCCATGACAGCTGAGCAATGCTGGCATCGCTCTGCAGGCAGCAACTGCTGGGAAGTCAGCAGGTCCAGACAGAGTGACACCTCTGCCCAATCCAACCCCGCACCCCAGCCTGGAGCAAAAAAGGGGTTTGGATTGCTCTCTTAGTGAGGGGGGTTAATATGAGAGAAGGACACTGGAAAGCTCCATGGGGCGGGGGAGGAAGTATGTTGCCACTACTCATCTGTATATTTGACAACATTGCATTTCTCAGCATACTTAAGCACAGTAATTGAAAATGTTCACGCTATCACAGTGCAAATGCAGTTGCATTGTCCATCCACATTTGGGTTGAATACAATTAAATTATTAGCTATAACAGTCTGTTGATGCCATTTTGAGTGTATCGCTTTAATCCAGAACATAATGCAAATCCGTGACACATTTTGTTGTTGCTGAAAGAAGTGAAAAGGGTATACACACACTCAGCTCCTGGTAATGCAATTTTCTAATATCCGAACATTACTGAAGCATCAGATTTATTTATTTTTTTAAAAAATCTGGCATCTGTTGAAATATTGAGTTTAGAAATCTGTAACAAAAGATGTGTCAAATGAAAGACAGATTAGCATGGAAAGAAAAACATTTTCTTCCTGCAGAGTCTAAGTAGCAGCATTTCCAAAGTTGCACACAACAACATTGTGAAAGGATTATTTGCTCTGTATTCTTTATTTGTATGGGCAAGAGAGGAAAATGGAGCTATGAGAAAATTAGTAATTTTATGCTAAACTGTATATCAAGAGATTCCAGCAGAGTTTGAAAAATACATGTATTACAGCACTACAAATGAATAGAAAGAATAGATATTAGAAAGGGGATTAGCTATCTTCATGATTCCAGACAAAACACAAATGGGGGTTTAAAGCCTGGATTGCATAACTGCATTTACTACAAGACCTGTGTTGGATTAAAAGTGCAATCCTATACATGTTTTTGCAGAAGTGAGCCCTATTTAATTCAATAGGGCTTACTTCCAGGTAAGTGTGTATTAGAGATGGGGGAGCAATTCGACTCAGTGTGCATATAAAGATGAACCAAAACAATACACAAATGGAAACATAATCATCCGTCAAAATCCACACTTTTCTGTGATACCGTTCTCCAGCCAAGTAATATGTACAAACAGGCAGAGCTTGGAAAAGTTACTTTTTTAAACTGCAACTCCCATCAGCCCCAGCCAGCATGGCTACTGGATTGGGCTGATGGGAGTTGTAGTTCAAAAAAATAACGTCTCCAAGCTCTGCAAACAGGCATATGTTGGAACAAAGTGTGTTTTTAAATGCATATATTAGTGAAAATCACATGCAGAAATGCATATTAAGAAATGCCTTTTAAGTAGAGACCTTGTCCCAGTCTGCATCTGTGTTGGAAACTGTTTTAAAGACATTTTAAATACCTCCTTTTAAAGATGTTTTGTTTTTAAATATGTCTTGTTTTAAAGATGTTTTATAGATTTTTTAGTGTTTTATCACCTATTTACCGCCCTGGGCTCCTTTTGGGAGGAAGGGCAGGATATAAATTTAATAATAAACAAAAAAATATTAGGGAAAACTGCTTTGCCAAAATGTATATATTAGGGGAAATTGCATACAAACAGGTATATTATTCAGATTACATGAGATTAGGAGGTTAGCACTAAAATGCTGATGAATTTTCATGAGGACTTTAAAAAATAAATACATCGCAAACTGATGTGGAAATAGGTAGAACTGAAGACTGGAAAAATGAGATACTGAGAGAAACTGAGAAGATCCACCCATCCCTAGTGTGTATAGGACTTCAGTTTAAAGCACTTTTTGAGTTTGCTACTTCCCTGCAAGCATAGAACAAGTAACACTTTCTTCTGAACAGTGTATGCAGTGCTTAAACAGGAGCTGTGTCAGAAATTACTCTGCAGAGCTCCTGGATGCCCATGCTTCAATTAAAGCCCAGGGGAAGACATTGTGAGGTAATGTCATCCACGGGGAAGCACAGGCAGCTGTGGAGGCTGCAAAGTGCTGGACAAATTTTACAGAAAGAAATATGCACACATTGTCCCCTGCTGCCCCCCCTCACAATGATAAGGTGAATTGAAAGCCCCTAAATAAATTCTAAAGTGTCTAAAATGAATGAGACAATAACAGAAGCTTCTTTCACAGGGAAATAAAACTTTTGAGAAATTGGAGGATGGATTTCAGCACAGCACTCACCTGAACATGATCCAGTAATGCAGCCATGCACACAAAAGCCTGGCTCTCCCAAGGTGGGTAATAGCCAGAGAAAGCAAATGTGCTTGCTGCACTGCCTTGAATAATAAATAATGGGAGGGTCAGATAACAGGGGTAGGCTCCTGACACGTCTAGGTGGCACCCATCCCTGTGCGCATTTGCCTTTGTATATTATAATCAGTGGAGGCTAGGGGCTTTGATGTCATTGAGGTAGTGAATCCACTCTGGGTTTTAGTCTGAACTGAAGCACCTTGGACAGCTCCTTGAAAGTTTGGACTAAAGCCTGGAACAGATTCACTGCCCCACTGACATCAGAGCCACCAGCCACCACTGATTGTAAAGGAATTGTTCAAATTAATAATTTCCAGTGGCATGAATTAAGTAGCAACATGACTGTGGCCCACCTGTGATGAACTCAGTGGATAGCTTCAGCTATCTGTCTTCAAACCAAAATTTCCTATCTATAAAATGGAATAGAATGTGTGACTTTAAGTTAGAATGCAAAGTCTTTTTTCATATTAAATTACTTGAGAAATGATAAAATGCAATCTTGCTCTGTATTTATTACATTAGTATCCAGGGTGTGGCCTGATTTCCCCCACTTTGGGCCTGAATTAAAACAATCTGTGACATGTAAGTATGTAGCACTTCCCTGAAAATAAAACACCCATTCTTATGAATTTTCTACATGGAAGCACATCTGTGAAGGCTGAAAATCATGTATAGATCATCATATGTGAGGATCATGCCTTTACTTCATTGCATGTACCTACAGCAAAATAAGTGATATGCGCTGCAGTTATCATATCTGGTTTATATATATTTCCCACACATGTTCTTACACAAAAATACATTCCATTTTTTAAAAAAAATGCAACATTACAAAAAGTGTTAGATTTTTCAGCCAACCCTTCGCACTCATTGTCCAGCTGTTCTTCTCCCACTCTGAGAGTAAGGATTTATTCTGCCTTTCCTCATTCCCACAACCATTCACAATAAATCTACTCATTCACCAAAACTAATTCATATTAGGTTTGGGCTGCATTTATTTATTTATTTTCTCAAAATTGACCTTTTGTTTGAATGGACACTTTTTCCTCTTTTTATTTGAGGCATACACCAGGGAATGCAATCAGGAGATTCCTATTGATTGTTCTGAAGCAATTTCGTGCTGGTCATGGTTGTACTGGATTTGCAATCATTCTGAAGAGAGGTGTTATTGACTGCACCTAGTAATTACCACACTCACATCACAGCCTGCAATGTGCTTCTTGCCCAGACGACTAGAGTGAGAGGCCTTATTTTTCTAATCAGAGCCAAGGTTAGCACTGAGTATTGGAAACCAATATTCTCCAGCCTTGTTTCAGATCTGAGCCTTACCTTTAACCTTAGCCTACAATGTGAGACTTGGATTTCCATCTCCATACCACATATACCCATCTTTCTCTTTTTCTCTTCCTTTCACCTTCTCCTTCTTCAAAAAAGATGTAGTAGTGTCACAATGTGACCTGCCTTAGTTAGAGGGACCCCTAGTTGAAAACGAAGATCATATGTCCCCTAACTAGGGTACCAGTTAGGGTAGTCCAATCCTGGAGACTGATGGAATCTGATAGATTCATGAACACTCAGGGGGATTTTCCAGTGGATAGAGAAGGAGATCCTGTTGAGGCCCTGGTCTCACTATGGATTGGTGAAACTCTAAGGGTCATTGACACGATTGCTCCTGAGGGCCCTCTCTGGTGCCGTGGAGCCTGCTTTGCTCCTTGGGGCTTATCCACATGGGAGTCTAACTTCGTACTAAAGATGCTGCTTTTACATTCGTAATAGATTTTCAAGGTCCACACTTCTTGCTCAATGGTAGCTTCCGATCCGCTGTTTTCCATTCACACAAGTAGGCATTCCTCTGGGAAGGATTGGTGTCACTGTTTCCTTGTGGCCCCGTCCTCTAATTTTACATGTTTACTCCCTCTGGTTCAAGGCTGAAGCCAGGAGAGTGCCTTGGTGTGCAACTGACAAGAAAAAACTGAAACTGACTAGACCCTCCTCCCCTTCTCCATTGTCCAAGCCTGAGTGAAAGGCAGACAGGGGGATGAGTGAAAGGCAAAGTAGGCAGTGGGTGCAACAGCTTTTGTGGGCAGCAGAGAGAGAGGGCAAGGGCGATGAGGCATAAGAGAGCCTGCCCACTAAAAAAAACATTGAAGCAAAGTGCCTACAAGGTGGAGTGTTGCATAGCTGAGACGGTTTTTCCTTTCCTTTTTGCATTATCAGTGGATTGGGTTAATATGGATTTAAAGGGGAAAACTATGTTATAGCTTCCACTTGCCTGCAATGTCATGTGAACCATACGAATTGCAAGGGGATGCAAGTAGCACCACACACACACTAAATTGCCATGTGGATGAGCTCTTGGTATACTGAGGAGTTGTGGTCAAAGAAACTGTCCAGGTGAGGGCTAGACCATAAGTGCTGTAGATCTCACTCCACAGCCAACCGAGCATGTGTTCAGGTTCACAATCAGGCTTACTTCATGGCGGTGGGAGCAGCAAAGAGATCCTACTTTGCTGCCTCCATTGCATCCTTAAGTAGCTATCTGTCTGAGTTGTTCTTGTGGGCCAGAGGTGGTCATTTCTGACCAGGAGGGTGAATCTCTGGAGCACATGGTGTCCAGCTGTAACTGGCTGGCTAAACATGTCAAGGACAAAGTTGCTTGCCTCCTCAGTGATTTAGACGCTGCTATTGTGGCAGTTTCAGCTGAGGTGTCCGATGCAACATCAAACCCAGTCTTGTGGGATCAGTTCTGGTTAATGCAACCTGATGATGTGTTTTTAAATGGTTTTAAATTAGCATGTGTGTTTAAATTGTTTTTTAAAATGTGTTTTTAAATGTATATATTTGTTTTTAATGTTTTTAATTGTTGTATACCGCCCAGAGAGTTTCGGCTATGGGGCGGTATACACATGTAAATAATGATGATGATGATGTGGATAAGATGCTTGCAGTTATGTGCCTGACTTGCTCATTAGATCCTTGTCCATCCTGGCTTATTAAAGCTAGCTGCAGTGGGATGACTGAATGGGTCACAGTGTAGTAAATGCATCTTTGCATGCCTTCTGCCCTTAAAGAGGTGGTGGTGGGTCCATTTCTTTAAAACCCCACACTGGACCCAATGGAGTGTAACAACTATAGACCAGTTGCCAACACCCCTTTCTTGGCAAAGGTGGTGGAGAAAGTGGTTGTAGAGCAATTGCAGGTATTCCTGGATGAGACTGATTGTCTAGATCCATCACATTCTGGATTCAGACCTGATTTTAGAACAGAATCAGCCTTGGTCGCCCTGATGGATGACCTTTATCATGAGAAAGACAGGGAGACTGCAACCGTGTTACTTCAGCTTGATCTCTCAGTGGGATTTGATACCATTGGCCATGGTATCCTCCTGAACCAACTCAGTGACATGGATACTGGAAGCAGTGTATTACGGTTCTGCTCTTACCTTCAGGGCCACATCCAGAGACTAACACTGGGTGAGTGGTCCTCGCCTCCCTGGCACTTGTGCTATGGGGTTCTGCAGATACTATTCTCTCCCAGGTGCTCTTCAACATCTATAAGAAGCCATTGGGAGTGGTCATTAGGAGTTTTGGAGCGAGGTGTCAGCAACAGGCTGATGACACACAGCTCTATTTTTCCATAACATCTGAATCAGTATAGGCTGTGAACTCTCTGGATTGGTAGTGAATGCTGTAGTGGACAGGATGAAGGCCAATAAATGGTGCTTGAATCCTAGGAAGACAGAGGCTCTTTGGGTAGGTGGTTTCCATGTCCGGGAGATAGGCAGGTTACCTGTTCTGGATGGTATCACACTCCCTCTGAAGGACCAAGTCTGAACCCTAGGGATACTCCTGGATTCATCTTTGTCACTATAGACCCAAGTATAGATAGGAGTGCTTTTTACCAGCTTTGTCTGGTTTATCAGCTACTGCCATTCTGTCAGGCCCAGGATGTGACTCAGGAACCAGACCAACGGCTGTAGATAATTCGTGTTTTATTAGGGTAATGTCCAAACAAAGACTGCGTTTTCTCATGAAGCAATACAGGGATACAGGTCCTGCGGCATTGGGAGAAAGTTGACAGAGCAAGGGACTTCTTCCCACCTGTTCTTTAAGAAGGGGCCAAACGGGCACGCAATCTTTCGCTCCTCCTTAACTGCCCCTCAGGTACTGCCCGCCTTCCCCCCTTCTCTCCTGTCTTTTCAGCTGTCTGCGTGTGCGCGGTGAGGGGGGAAGCATCACCCCCTCCTCTTCTGAAGTTTCCGATTCCAGGATGGGGGATAGGGGAGGGGCTGATGGTAAACTGCCTCCCCGCTTTTTGGCTGTGAGCAGCCCTCCCTCTTTCCCCTCTTGCTCTGAGCCTGAAAGAGGGGAGGCGTGAGAATGTCCAGGGAGGGCTCAGGCTCCCCGTTGCTAAGCGACCTTATCACTGGCAGTTCCTCTGTTTCGTCTTCGCTCCAAAGGGGGGAAGTTCCTCCCCCTTCCCTCTGCCATCCATCCGAATACTCTTCTCCCAACTCTCCGGGATCCAGCTCCCCGGGATTGGGACCCCAGCTCTGCCTTCCGACACATTCCTGGACAGGGATAGCCTGTAGCCCATATGTTGGTATCCTCAAGGCTGGATTACTGTAATGTGCTCTATGTGGGGCTAAGCTTGGCCCTGGTTTGGAAGCTCAGTTGGTGCAAAATGCAGCAGCCAGATTGCTGATGGGATCACATGGCCTGACAACATGCAACACCACATTAAAAACATTTGCCCTGGCTGCCCATCCACTACTGAGCCAGGTTCAAGGTCCTTGTATTAATTTATAAAGCCCTGGACAACTTAGGTCCAGAGTATATTAGGGACTGCCTGCATCCTTCTATCCTAGCTCAGTCACTGAGATCATCTTCAGGAGTGGCTCTGGTCATCCCCTGAGTTGGTGAGGCTCATTGAACATCGACATGAGATTGAGCCCAGCTCTCTCGAATGCTCTGCCAACAGAGATTCAGCAGGTGCCTTTTGTTTTAACTTTTAAGTGTCTGATGAAACCCTTTCCGTTCTTCCAGGCTTTTGCAGGCAATTATGAAGATGCTTTTTTCACAACAGTTGGCCTTTGTTTTTATTGTTTTTAAAATGTTTTTATTTCATGGTTTTTTTTAACATGTTGTAAACCACTTTGATGTTTTTAATGAAAGAGTATACAATTTTTTTTTATAAATAAAGAAATATGTGTGTGTATGGCACAGAAAATATGTTCTCAGTTTAAACTTCAAATATGTAGGGTTGTATCCAATGAAGTTGTTCCATTAGCACTAGGACTTTTGTCTGCACAACAGGACTTCCTCTCCTGTCCCCATGCCCTCCCCAATCTGCACTGGAGGGTGAGGGGAAAACCCAGAACAGATGGGGGGATGTGGGGAGAGACAAGGCAGGTGAAGTTCTGTTGCACACAGGCAGAAGCCCTTGCACTAACGGGATGCACTAATGGGTATAACCCTGAGTTTCTCTCAAGCCCAAACTGCACAAGATGGAGACGGCCCTGTGTCTTCAAACAGAGCTATGCCCTAGTCTTGCCTAACATGCGGTGTGAAGGTGATACAATTGCGAGTGCCAAGAGTGTACTGAACGTGCCCTAACCCAACATCTTCTTCTTTGCATTTTATTTCATGGGTCCTCTTCATAATTGGCTAAAGAACAGAAAGCAGAGTTTTCCCAATAAAGGAGCTAAGAAATGGAAGTAAGGGAAGTAAGGAATGCTGTTAAGATTGACACCTAGTTTTAACTTCTTCATAAATATTTTGGATTCTGAGTTAGAGGTAAGCAGTAAAGTCTTCAAGTTTGAAAATTACACCTAACTACTCATAAATTTAATGGTGACTTTCAATGCAGACTTCAAAGAGATTCAAAAAGATCTCTACAAACTAGGTGAAAGGTCAACAAAATGGCAAACATGGTCCAATGTCCATATGTGTAAAGCAATTCATAACGGGGCATTAAAAACACACACACCTAACTTCACGTAATACACTGATGGTGTCTGAGCTCTCAGAGGTTGACCAGGAAAGGGGTCTTGGAGTTATGGTGGGCAGCTCAATGAAAACAGTGTGGTATGTGGCAGCTATGAAAAAAGCAAATTCCATATTCAGGATCATTAGGAAAGACATTAAAAATAAAAGTGCTGATATTGCAATACCGTTACACAAATCTATGGTGTAGCCAAACTTGGAATTCTGTGTCCAGTTCTGGTCACCACACCTCAAAAATGATACTGTACAGCTGGAAAAGGTGCAGTAAAGGGCAAAGTTATCCAAAATTATCATGGAAGTGGAGAATTTAGAAAAGGGTAAGGAGGGGATATGACAGAGGATATGACAATTATGCATGGTGTGGAGAAAGTGGACAGAACATTTTTCTCCCGCTCACAATAACAGAAACTTGGGGTTATCTTATGAAACTGATTGGGAGAAGTTTCAGCACAAAGTCGACTTATGGGATTTGCTGCCCCAAGGTGTCGTTATGATAACTAGCTTTGATGGTTTTAGAAGGAGGTTAGATAAATACTAGCAATGATGACAGACTGTAGGGTTAGTGGATATATGCTACTGACTGTGAGTTACTGGACAGGAGCAAGGGGTGAAGGCTATCACCTTCTTGCCTTGCTTGTGTGCTTCCAAAAGTCATATGGCTGGCCTTGATGGGAAAAGGATGCTGGACTGCATGGGCCAGAAAGACTCATGCTTTTGTTTAGGGTTTATGGTATAAGAGATGGCTGATTTTTCAGATCCCGTTAAAAGAACTGTTGGTTGCATCCAACTAAGTTCTACTCAGAGGAATTCTATTGAAATCAATGGACCAATGTTTGTCATGCCCACTAATTTAAATAGGTTCACTCTGAGTATGACTAATATTGGATACAACTCTGTGTCATTAACAGCTTTATAGCTGGTAAAAGTTAGCAGATTCTTGGGAGGGGTCTGCTTTCCCCTCAGCCATTTTCAGGGGTGCTGGCTTTCTTTGTCTCCTATTCACTTTGACATTAATATATATAATAATCCTGACAGCTACTGATGTAAGCAATACATAGACATAGGACAACTCACAGGATTATTCCTCAAGCAATAAAGTAAGGCTCAGATAATTCAGAAAGCAATACAGGACTGGTCCCAGGTGCTCCATCCTCCCATCTGGATTTGCGCATGAAAGACAAAAGAAAAGTATGAGTGCATGGACAGTAAGTTGTAAGCAAGCACAATTTGGGACAATGCTGATTATAGAGTGCATCTGTTCAAGAGTGTCCACAGAGATATTGGGGGGAAGGGGGGCAAGGTCTATGAATTATTACCACAAGTCACTGGCAACCCACTCCATCCATCATTACATTTAGAATGGGTCCCCCCCGACACCTTTGCGTCTCTTAAGGCATAGGCCTTAGCTTCAAAATTTCTGGCATTGTGAAGCTTGAGTTAGCATAAGATAGCCTTAACTCTGATCTTAAACAAGTGGGTTCTTTTGATAACTGAACATAGACAAACACACAACTCACTCTCACACATCATTACTCAGTCTCTTCTGTATACAGTAGGGCCCCACTCATATGGCTGGTTACGTTCTGGGCCCCGCCAAAAAGCAAAAACTGCTGAAAAGCAGAACTCATTGAATAGAATGGTGTGCGATGCCCGAAAACCGCTGTAAAAGCTGAAGAAGCACCGTATGAGTGGGGCTTTAGTCTAATTGCATCTAATTGAGACCGTCGCATTAGCGAAGTGCCATAAAGTGAAGTGCCGTAAAGCAGGGCCCTACTGTATTTAGAATTGGTAGAAATTTAGAACCATCTCTCAAGTTCCTTGTGTTGGAAACAGGCAATGTGACATGCTACCATTAGGAGGCAGGGTTATACATGCTTAAGTACAGTTAAAAGGGAGATGGGAAACTTTACAGCTTGCTCTGCTATAGCTTCCTGTTTGATAGTTGTTTTGCCCTCCCCTTCCTCCTCATTTTTGCTGTACTGCCTTTTGAATTCTCCATTACCACATGAGCAAGCTAAAACCATGGACTGAAACCTCCATTTTGTAAGGTCATGAGTAAACTATTTTTGTACACTTTAGTGGAGAAAGCTTGTTTGTTTTATTCTGCTAGACTGTGTGAGTTAGGAGAAAGGATGGAGAGTGGGGCTAATTATTGTTCATGCTGTTTTCTTGCCATTTTACTCTGCTAGAGATAGAACTACATAATTGTTTTATCTCATAAACCCCAATACCTTGTATATACTGGAGGGGGCAAGAATTGAGTATAGCTGCTCCATAATATATTTTAACATAGTTCTAGCAGAATTGGCCCATGCAAAAGGCTAACAATATTTTGGAATATATAGGAAGAGACTATGATTGCATCTATTGTCGAATACGGAAAAAGAAGAAATATAGGTGATACTAATTAGAGTGAGAGCAACAGATCAATAAGCAAGAGTTCATTGGGAATCAATTAGGAGATGAATGAACTACGATTCTAATGTATCTTAGCTCTATTTTTCTTCAGATAGTATAGTAGCATGCCACTTTCCTTCCATCTTCAATACACACAGCAAACATATATAATTCTGAATATGCCTAATTAATTATGTCATGTTATTGTCTTCAGATTGTAACAACTACCCTGGGGCAGGGGAAAGATGCACAAAATATACCAATCCCCAAATTGCCATGGATATTTTTTCAGACTTCAGAAAATATATTTGAAATTTTTGTATATGCATGTTTATATGCATTTCTATATGAATACATGTTATCTGGCTATCTATTTTTTATAAAAACGCTTCCACAGTCTGCTTATTTAATTGCTTGTCTGGTGGTTAGGCATCAGATTTGTTAATCTATTTTTCTCTACTTTTGCAGAATAATTAACACTCTGAAGGAGTCTCTTCAGTCTGTGACCTAAATACATCCATATAACTAAGGCAGAATAGTTAAAACCCAATCGGGGCAGGTCTGGAAGTTCTCTTTCCATAAATCTTAGACTCGGCATAGATTTTACAGGACAATCAGGGTTTTGCTTTTATAATAGTACAAACCAAAAGCAACCAAAAGCCAGATAATTTTTATTGCTATAAAGTGCAGAGTGATGCACATAAAAACAATCCTATGTGTTTACATATAACACTTAGGAATGAATTGACTCAAAAAAGCTATTTGGAACCACAAGTCATCAACCAAAGCTTTATAGGAGTCTAATGTGCCACACCAAGCTTGACATGAGCAGTGTCCTCATTTAATCCAGTGTGCATGTGCAAAATTGCCTCTGGAGCATTTCTGGTTCTTAGGGCCAGCTGCAGGAGAATCCTATGGATGTATTACATAGCTCTAAATGGGCACTAAACATACCTGAAACATAGGAGCCATATCTCTTGTGCAGCTGACTTTTCTATACCTGTCATTGATCCTCTCTATTTGTGTAATAACTATGCATCAACCCTAATCAAGAAACTCTGGCATGTGGACATTTGCCATATCTGCATGCCAAGCTAAGCCAAACCATGGCTTAACACAAACATGCTGGCTCCCAAGGAGAAGATTGCAGCTCTTTTGCTCCTCCCTGGACTTTTTAAATCAATGCACCACAGCAGTTAAGCCAAAGTTTGGCTTAGCATGTTGTCCGAAGTCAGGATAGTGATTAAGGTCCCTCCTCCTTAATCACAGTATCACAACTGCAAGGTTTGTCTTGTGGTTACAGGTTGTAGTTAAGGAGGACAGACCTTAACCACAATCCCAGGTTTGGGTGACATGCTAAGCCAAATTTTGGCTTAATTGTTGTGCTTTACTGACCTAAAAAGCCCAGAGAGCAGCAAAGTGGTGGGAGGTTCTCTCTGGGATCCAGTACACTCTTGTGGTAAGCCACACTTTTACTTACTCTTTAAGTTGCAGGAGCGTAGATTCAGATTGGACATTAGAAGGAACTTCTTGACAGTAAGGGCAGTTTGGCAATGGAACCGACTGCCTAGGGAGGTGGTGGGATCCCCTTCACTGGATGTCTTCAAGCAGAGGCTGGACAGCTATCTGCGGGAGATGCTCTAGCTGTGGATTTCCTGCTGTGAGCAGGGGGTTGGACTTGATGGCCTACAAGGCCCCTTCCAACTCTATGATTCTATGATTCTATGATTACCATGACATGAGAACCCAGCCAGTGGCTCCACTGTAGAAGTAGTGCTCTATGCAAACAGGGACTGCTCCATTCTGTTCAACATCAAGGCATGTTCTGCATGCACACTTGAGATGTGCACATGCACATTCTCACACAATGAAGAGAACAGGGCAGCTCCCACTTGCATGGAGCTCAGTGTGTACAACCAACTGATGTGAAACATTGGAACAGTTTCCCAAATCATTGTTGGCTTCTATTGAAGGCAAGGTACTGGGCTAAATCTAGCCTGGGGGACCTCCGTTGCAGAGAGTGATGGTGTCGGCTGCCTTCTGGCTAAGCTCCCTCGCTTTGTTGAGTATTTTCTAGTCCACTCTTTTCAGAATGCTATTTTAGGATAATAAATTAGACCGGAAAGTTTAGCTTATCGTGGAGGTTCATCCTGTCCCACGAGGAGAGATAGCCATATATGCGAGCTGAGGAGTGAGTGTTTCTAAAAGACTTTAAAAGGCTTTTCGCTATATCAACAGCTATTGCAACACTCCCCATAAACCTTGGCCGTTTGTTATCTAGCTGAGATTCCTGCCCAGCCAAGTAAGGTAAGAAAGAACAAGAAAGCTCAGAGAAAGAAACAAAAAAGCCCACCCTGGTTTGTCTAGATGCAATCAATATGGAGCCCCACGGACTGATACACGCCAGAGAAGCCTTGAGAATGTGTTTTTGACGCTGTCAGTGAGTGCTTGTCAAAGGCAATTCTTGATCAGATAGCTTCAGAGTCCTGATTCCAGAGGCCCTGAAATTGGCAGGCTACAATTTATACGATAGTAAAATACAGGACTCTAGGAATCCCCCTATCTCAGGATGTCTCCTTAAAAGGGCAAGGCACACAAATGAAAATTACCCAGTTTCTTACAAAGATGTGGGAAGTGAAGTGTAGGGAAGAGGACTGCTCAAGGCTTGATTGGACTTTGGATACCAAGGGCAACTTGGCTGACTGTAAAGATAGCGATGGTAATATTAACCTTGCATCCGAACTCGCCCTCGTGGAGGATATGACTCATCTTAGCGTAACCTGCCCTTCCGCTTTAGGTACTCAAGATAATTTGGATAATGCTACGCTACTGCAGCAAGTGCCAGAGTCGACCTTGCACAAAAGCAAAGTAAATACACAGATGTCCCCCAAGCTGTTGGACTCATAGAATGCAGGGGGGCTTCCAATTGAAGGTTGGCTCTTTTTGATATCACAAGACATCATTCATATCAAATCCTTTTTGGATAAAAGCAATAGTCTTTTAACTACTCTTATTGAAACCCATAACGGTCATGAAACTGAAACAGTTAGCAGAGGGGTTGGAAAGTCAGCTAAGTGCTCATAAGCCCCCCCCAAACAATTTGAAGGTATTAAGTTCCAGGGGAACACACAAAGTTGCCAGGAAAAAGAGATCGATCACTCCAAAGAAGAGCAAAAATATTAAGAACGCTAAGTTCCCAACTTATAAGAAAATAGAATTTGGGAAACTCTTCAGGCATCTAGAACCTGAATCTACCTACAGAGCTGCGTGTCCTAGCAGCATAGCCTCTGGATATAAGGGAAGTCTTAAGGGCAAGACCACCTTACGATCTATAAATGATGCGGGTTGCTACCGGCCCCCCGCTTCCCCTTGCATGCCGACAACTCAGGAAACGAACATACAGCAGTCGCTAGTTAATACACTATCGGAAACCAACATCTACATGGTAAAGAATATCATGGATAAAAATTGGAACTTAATTTTGAACAGAAAAAAAGTGACGTTATGTAATTTCCAGTAACCCAGGGGCTTTCTATCTCAGAAAGAGAGGAAATTACACCTGATGACTATCTTAAAGGAGGTACTCCCGGGCAAGTTTTCCCTCCAGGATATAGACCGGGTAGAATATCTTTATTTTAATGATCTTTCCTTTCAGGGAGTGGAGTCTGGCCTCCACATTATTTGTCTGCAGAGATGCCCTACGTAGACATGGCATTTTTGCCCAAAGAGTCTTTGAAAACGCAGCGCCCCCCTTGGCTCTGAATATTTCTTCTCGAAACTCCATAGGCAATAGTGTGGGGAAGGAAATACACAGGCACATGAACCCACCAGATCTTGATATCAACAAAAAGCTCCCCCGACTACATAAAGAATGAGATGCCGCTTCCCATACGAAGGATAATGATGTGGGGGATGTAACTAAAAGTCATTCTCTCAGTAATGAGATAAACTTTGATAAGGAAGAGTGCTGCTTGATCATTTGGTGTGTTGTCAGCAGAGGCCCAAAAGGAGATAATAACAAGGCTGGAGGCACTGAAAGTATGTTTGACAACCCTTTATTTGGGAAACAATGGGTGCCAAAAAGAGGGGCCCAGAGTCTTTAATTCCATTTTAGTACCTAAGGAATCTAGACTGAAGGTCCCGAAGCCAGTACAGGAAAGAGAGCTCGGGGAATGATCTTATCAGATTTCCGTCGAAATTAACTCTGTTGATAGTAATTGGGTGTGCAGCAGCCCTCCGAGTACCTCGACGTCTACTCTTGACAACAGAAATCCCTCTATGAGAAAATCGTCACCCTCCTGGGTAGAGATGAGAAGATTGGAGATGGAGGAACTCAGTACGTGTGAACCATTAACCATCTCGAATGATTATCTAAACAAAAATCTGTGCCGGATTTTTTTTAATGTGACCAGGTGGAATCCAAGAATGGATGAGATCGAGCTCCTGGAAGAAGACATTGAGGCACCTGAGGCTATGAAGATGCCTAAGGGCTCTCATGTATCCCAATGTGCAGTAAAGCACAGGCATCTAAAAAGTGATCTTTGCGTTTCAACAGCATCCCCTGATGAAAGGGTCAACCTTAAGAGTGCAGTGGCAGGAAATCCATCCCCTCGTTTTACATGACAGAATCCCCCTAGGAGGATAGATCAAGTATCTATGATGTCTTGGAATTTGCCGGTTGGTCAAATAAGAACCGAGATCCAACCTCCTTTGCTTTCATAAAAGATCAAGACATCATCTTAATTCAAGAGACTTGGCTTAAAGAAGAATTAGTCCTGAGCGACTTTGCAGTATACTCGCTTGAGGCAGCCCCTAGCATCGGGGGGGTCATCCAAAGGGGGATTTATCTGTTTTAGTGTTGACTAAACTTGGAATTCATACCAGGAGGACTGGGGAACTGGACAACCTAGCAATGGCTCTGCTGCTTAAATTCCCCTTATTCCTCTTGTTGCTAATTAATGTTTATCTCCCTCCCTTGCATAGGAAATATGTGATCAAGGACACTTGGAGAAAGTTGGAGGAGTTTATTAGTAAGTTGATGAATGAACATTCTGAAGCTTTTGTCATGGTAGCCGGGGATTTTAATGCCAGAACCGGCCCCAATGACAAAGTGCTGTATTCACACTTCCAGCTTGCCCCACCGAAAGTAGAGTTGGCTCACTACCTCCCCATTAGACAATCTAAGATAAGAAATGCAATTTCGATGGGCTATGTCTTTTACAGATGATTAATTCTCTTGATCTAGTGATACTGAATGGGAGTACAACGGGCGATAGTCATGGAGAATACACTTTTGTAACAAACTCGGGGGCCTCTACTATCGACTATTTTATAGTCTCCTATAAGTTGCTTGATTGGGTGTCCTATTGCGGTGTGGGCACAAGAGGTGATAGTGATCATTTACCCTTGTCCCTCATTCTCAGTCTTTGGTACCAGCCATTTCAGCTGGAGTGTGAGCCGATGCTGAATTTGCTGGCTGAACATAGAGCCGCGTGCATAAAATGGTCACCTAAGCTAGCCAACGATATGGCAAAACACTTACAATCAGAGGAAACTCTTCATTTGTGAGAGTCTATATTAACTGCTAAGGCCCCAGAAACAGTGGTAGATCTTGTTCAGGAACTGATTTGTGCCTTTCGTAACCATCTGTCCCCGAAAGTTTTAGGAAGGCTTGGAGCTTTGTATTATAGCTCCAAACTCTGATTTGACCATGATTGTATCACCTTAAAGAACTTACTCTTGGATAAATATAAGTTATACAGAAACGTTGATTTACCAGCTTTGCCTGTGGAGTACTTTGAGCTTAAGAAGCATTATAAAAACTTAATTAAGGGGAAAAAGCAGAGAGCCCAGAGAGAGGGATGGCAAAGTTTAATAAAAGCTTCCAGAGTGAATGACTCAGCCACTTTCTGGAGATTGGTCTCCAAGGGTGGGCAGTCTTCTTCTGTCAATACGGACTTTCATATTCCAGCATGCGCTTCGGAATCTCACTTTAGAGCCATTTTTGCTCAGAGTCAAAGCAGTGAACGCACAGGAGGGGAGAATAGTAATCTCAATTCCCTTCCCAAATGGCCCCAGTCTCTATTTTTGAAATTGTTTCTCTTATAATAATAATAATAATAATAATAATAATAATAATAATAATAATAATAACAACAACAATTATTATTATTATTATTATTATTATTATTTATAAGTCACCTATCTGGCCAATGGCCAATGGCCACTCTAGGCGACGTACAACTCAATTAAAATACATCATAATAAATACAGTACAACAATAAAACAGTAAAACAGTGACAGTTCAGAGTAGCAGGCAATTAGTCAAAAAGATTAACCCTCCCCGGAAGTCCCGAAGGCCTGTCTGAAAAGCCAGGTCTTCAAGGCCTGGTGGAATACATTCAGGGAAGGGGCATGTTGAAGATCATATGGGAGGGAGTTCCAGAGAGTGGGGGCCGCCACTGAGAAGGCCCTCTCTCTAGTCCCCACCAGCCTAGCTGTTTTCACCGGTGGGACTGAGAGAAGGCCCTGTGTGGCTGATCTTGTCGGGCGGCATAATTGGTGGCGTTGGAGGCGCGCCATCAGATAAACTGGGCTGAGACAGTGTAAGGCTTTAAAGGTTAATACCAACACCTTGAATTGGGCCCGGAAAACAACTAGGAGCCAGTGCAGATCGAGCAGCACTGGGGTGATGTGCTCCCGGCGACGACAGTATGTAAGTAGTCGAGCTGCCACATTTTGTATAAGTTGTAGTTTCCGGACCATTTTCAAGGGTAGCCCCACGTAGAGCGCATTACAGTAGTCCAAACGAGAGGTGACCAGGGCATGTACCACCAATGGGAGCTGATGAACAGGGAGGTAGGGTTGCAGTCTATGTATGAGGTGTAATTGATACCAAGCTGCCCAGCTCACTGCCGAAATCTGAGCCTCCATGGACAGCTTGGAATCAAGGACAACCCCTAGGCTGCGGACTTGGTCCTTTAGGGGCAGTTTCACCCCATCGAACATCAAGTCAATATCTCCCAACCTTCCCTTGTCCCCCACGAGTAGCACCTCGGTCTTATCAGGATTCAGCTTCAACCTGTTCCTTCCCATCCATCCACTCACGGATTCCAGGCACTTGGACATGGTCTCCACAGCCAACTCTGGTGAGGATTTAAACGAGAGATAGAGCTGAGTGTCATCTGCATACTGGTGACACTGCAGCCCAAATCTCCTAATGATAGTCCCCAGCGGCTTCATATAGATATTAAATAGCATGGGAGAGAGGATAGAGCCCTGTGGCACACCACAATTGAGAGGCCAAGGGTCTGAAACCTCCTCCCCCAATGCTACTTGTTGATGCCTATCGGAGAGAAAGGAACGGAACCACTGCAGTACAGTGCCTCCTATTCCCAGTCCCTCCAGGCAATGTAAAAGGATACTGGGGTCGACAGTATCAAAAGCCGCTGAGAGATCGAGGAGGACAAGAAAGGTGAATTCTCCCCTATCTAATGCCCTCCTCATATCATCCACCAGAGCGACCAAGGCTGTTTCAGTTCCATGTCCAGTCCTGAAACCCGATTGGTATGGATCCAAATAATCCGTTTCATCCAAGTGTGCCGACAGCTGATTAGCCACCACTCGCTCAATGACCTTGCCTAGAAATGGTAAATTTGAAATAGGGTGAAAGTTATTCAAAACTTGGGAATTCAAGGAGGGCTTCTTTAAGATGGGCTTCACGACTGCCTCCTTGAAGGCTAATGGCATTACACCCTCCTCTAGGGATGCATTAACCACCGCCTTAATCCCCTCGCCCAATTTCTCTTTGCAGCTCACAAGGAGCTACGATGGGCAAGGATCATTTAGACATGTGGTAGGCTTTACAGTTGAGAGCACCTTGTCCACATCCTCAGAAGGGAGAGGCCGAAACAGATCCCATTTAACCGGCTTGCAACTGGCCAACTCTGGTTCATCCACTGTATCCACGGCGTACGGGATCAAGTTCCGTAAGTGTTCGATTTTATCAGCAAAGTGCTTTGCTAATTTGTCACAGGAGGCCTTTGACTGTTCCAAGGGTTCCTGAGCAACTGGACCGACCAGGCTTCGGACCACTTGGAACAACCTCCTGGGACAGCACTCTGCGGACGCAATGGAGGCAGCAAAGAACTTTTTCTTTTCTGCCTTCACTGCCACTTGATAGGTAGCTACTGCTACTCTAACCTGTGTCCGGACATCTTTGGAACGTGATTTCCGCCACCGGCATTCTAGTCGTCTCACCTCCCGTCTCAGATTACGCAACCGTGGTGTATACCATGGTGCTAACTGAGTTCTATTCAGGGGGAGAGGACGTTTTGGAGCCACCCGGTCCAATGCCCTGGTGATTCCCTCGTTCCACTCTATCACCAGGGCATCGACCGGGTGGCCTTCAGCAGGTTCCAATTCCCCAAGCGCAGTCAGGAATCCTTCTGGATCCATCAGGCGTCTGGGGCGGACCATTCTAATAGGTCTTTTTCCCCTGTGGAGGGTGTGTGGCATCGAGAAGTCTATATTTACCAAGTAGTGATTTGACCATGACACAGGGGTGGAAGAAACCACCCCCAACTTCAGAGCACTTCCCTCCCCTCCCAGGACAAACATAAGGTTGAGAGCATGACCGGCTACATGGGTAGGCCCAATATTACTAAGGTGCAGTTTCCAGGAAGCCATGGTTTCCAAGAAATCCCGAGGGGCTCCAATGAGAGTGGTCTCGGCATGCACGTTGAAGTCACCCAGCACCAATAATTCTGGGGACAACGCCCGTACAGCCGAGACCACCTCCAGCACCTCGGCCAGGGAGTCTGCTGTGCAGCGGGGTGGGCGGTACACAAGCAGGATCCCCAAACTGCCCTTCGGGCCCAACCTCCAGTACATGCAGTCAACAAACTTGGTCCTATGAAGAGGAGGTCTGGTAAAAACTAAAGACTCCCGATAGATGACCGCCACTCCCCCTCCCCGCCTTCCTACCCTTATTAGCAAGCTTAAACCGGGAAAGGCACCTGGAAGTGACAATGTGCCCCCAGAATTGCTTAAGGCTAACATAGACTGGTGGGCACCAATCCTGGCTGCCTTATTCACACACATTGATCAATCAGCTTATATACCCGAGGGTTGGAGGCTGGCTATTATAATCCCCATTTTCAAAAAAGGGAAAAGAACTGATCCAACTAACTATCGCCCAATTAGCTTGCTGAATATTATTAGCAAGCTTTATGCTAGCCATCTCCTCGAGAAATTCCTTGACTGGCTGGAGGATGAAAAGATCATAGCCGACAAACAAGCCAGTTTCAGAGCAGGACGTTCCACTCTTGACCAGGGTCTAGTACTCCAACATCTTGTGGAGAAATATATGTCTCCCCCTGGGGGAACATTATATGCGGCGTTTATAGACTTTAAGTCCACATTTGACTTGATCCCTAGGGACAGACTCTTGAGAAAAATGGAGGAGTCTAATATTGATAGGCGGTTATTGATTTTAATTCTTAGTCTTTATGGAAATACATGCATGAAGGTAAGATGTAACTGAGAGGGCCAGCTAACCGCCCCCATTCCAACTCACAATGGAGATAAACAGGGATGTATACTCGCCCCATCTCTTTTTAACTTCTACATCAACTCCCTAATTAAATATCTAGCAGAGGTGAATGCCCATCCTCCTAAGCTGGCAGGTAGACGTCTTCCCTGCTCTATGCTGATGACGCTGCCCTTTTGTCCTTAACAAGTGTGGGTTTGCGTTGCCTTCTGAGAGTACTTAGTTCCTATTTACGATAGAAAAGTTGGAAATTAATTACGACAAATCTAAGATCTTAGTGTTTACTCAAAGAAGGCTTAAACATCGATGGCTATTAAATAATCACTCGATCGAATAAGTTTCCACCTTTAAGTACTTCGGAATTACTTTCCACTCTTCTGGCTCTTGGAAAACCCAATTAAATAATGTGGCTGAAAACGCCCAGAGAAGCGTAAGGGCATTACTTGCTTTTTTTCTTTTCCAATGGGGGCCAGTACATCCTCTTGGCTATGCAAGTGTTTAATGCCGGGGTCGTTCCTCAGCTATTATATGGCTCACAGCTCTGCTCTCAGGGTAACTATACTCCCCTGGAATGCATACAATCTAAGTTCATTAGGAGCATTCTTGGTTTACCCAGTTGTGTACCAAATGTAGCTCTACGTCTGGAAGTTGGGACTTTATTGATACAGGTTAAATCTTTGGCTAAAGTTGATTTTCTCCCCTCTGTGTCTTGCTCCATTAACACTCACCGACACTTATCAATCTCAATGGAAACATGTGGTGAATATCAAATTGCAATCTCTTGGCTTCTCATTGAAAGCTGTGTTAGACCTTGGTTACTACAAGGCTAAAGAACTCATTCCTCAACAAATTAGGGATATTGAGCTCCAGAATAATTTGAGTCTTGTGGCAGCATATCCCAATACTTGGTTTAGTGTGAAACCTTCCATGTCTGCAGTTTATCTAACCAATCTGAGCATCCCCAAGTACAGAAAGGCATTTACTCTTGCAAGATTTAATGTACTTCCCTCAGTGCTATTAGAGGGGAGATACAAGAGAGTGCCCTATGCTGAATGGGTTTGCATTTGTGATTCCGGGGTGGTGGAATCGAAGGATCATGTCCTACTATATTGCCCTCTCTATTGTGATCTTCGTATTACTTTCATCTATCTCTGTCTGCACAAAAGGCCCAGATTCACTGAAGAAAAATCTGTTCATCTCTTACTCGCTGATCGTGAGCCATGGGTCACGGATATGGTGGTGAAATTTTGTGTAGCCGCCATGGCCTTAGGAAGAAGTTGGTGTAAACATTTTAATGTAGGTGTAAATATTTTAAAAGTCTTTTCAGATTGAACCATACCTGTTTCAGTCTCAATGACATAGACTTGTAAACCGGAAGATGCCTTTGTAAATACGTATTTTATGGCTATGACTTATTTGTTTTGTATTTGCTGGTCTTTGACCGAAATAATAAATAATAATAATAATCTAGCCTGGCCCAGATTTTATTTTCTTACATACACTTGACAAGTCAATGTAAACAGGCAACAAAAGCAAGTTCAAATGTGGCTGGCTTTTATCCCTCCTCACAAACATAGCATAACCATTTATGCATAACATTCCCATTCAGTAAAATACAACTTTTTAAAAATATCATGTAAGATAACACAACACTTCCTGATAATCTCACATTTGAGAAAGCAAGAGTGTTATTTACAGAGCATCACACTGACAGAAGGCTACATAGGAGATTCATAAATAATCTGGATAACAAAGACTTTAGAATAATCAACATTTGAATAACAGGAGATGTATTGTAGTGACACATCATGTGTCAGACACGTAAACACAGAATTCCCTCCCCCACTTCGATTTCTCTGTAGTAAACATCTAGCTTTAAATGATGGCCAGTGCTGCAAGCTTATAGCATATAATGAGTGAGTGCTTACAGGCCTATCATAGGTTGAACATGAAACTGTGTTCATGTCATTAAAAACTCAACTAGGCAGAAAGCTCAGAATGGAGCTGTTGACAAAGGGAGAGCAGAGAGCTCTGTGGCTTATCCTTAATTAGGTGTTGGCACTGGTTCTTGTCAAACAAGAGAGAAAGAGTGTGTGCTGAAGCACACTGGTGCAAGTACACAGCACCAGTCGCAGCTGGAGGTAATACAAAGTGCATTCAAGCTGACATTGAAAGGGGTTTAAGTAAATACACAAGGTAACAAAAATAAAGAGAGAGAGAGAGAGACAACAATAGAAATGGAAGCTTTGGATGAATTGCAACAGAGGGTACCTTTATTACAGCTTATCATTCTCTCAACAGCAACAAACCAACTTCCAGAATGCATTTCTCTTCTTAGTGTTCCAGATTAAAGGTCAAAGGAAGTCAGATTTATATGTTCTCTCTCTCACTATGCAGCACACATCTTGGCTTCATTGGTATGCTAAGGATGAAACCCTCCACTCCTTGAATACAAAGGCCTTCCCCTTGTCAAAGAGCTTCTCTTTTCCCCAAAACAATTATTTGCTAGAAGTGGTTGCAAACAATGCAATATTAAAAGGTCACAATAGGACTTCTGGCGTAAATACACATGTGGCAATATGCCAAACCAAATTCCTCTCATCTCTAAGTACATTCATCTTATACAGTTATCCATTCATTTGGCATCTTCAAACAGCTAATATGTGGATGGGTTTATTAAGAGGCTGCTGATACATATTCTGAAATATATACAAAGGCTGTGTGTTTTCAAAATGTGTAATCTGTGCACATTTAAACTACCAGATGGTAGTTCTTATCATATAAACCTCTCTGTCTCCTTCTCTCTGTGTGTGTATATGTGTGTGTGTGTATGTATGTATGTATATATATATATATATATATATATATATATATATATGAACGTAATTGTGATTAACAGAGAGAGAGAGAGAGTCCTATAAAATGAAAATAAGAAAAATGCCCTACATATCACAGCTTACATTACCCATCTACTTAGGCAGAAAACAGCATATGTTCTACTGTTGTGGAAATGTTATACTTGGGAGAGGGAAAATGATTGCAACAAAATGTAAAGATGTGATAGTAAATATATGCTAAATGAAAGAATCTTTCCATCCAGTAATGAAAGGTAATGTTCATGATGCTATTAATATAAGGAGCCTGAATCTCATGTGGCGCAGGGAACAAGATTTACATGCCATAATTGCTTCTCCCTCTCTCTTTTTATTGCAAAAATTACAAATCACTTGTTTGTAAATCAAGTATATTTTATTTATAGGGGGATCTTTTCACTAGGCTTTTAGCTTGCATTGATTCGAAAGAGAGCAGGTATTCTTAGAAATGCAATTAACATATGCAAAATATATTTTTATGGCCATGATGGACACATGTGTGTTCATTGCACAGGTTGGTCAGTGTCTTCAGTTCTTTTCACAAAAGTAACTAAGCTACCTCCATTTTTATTTGATTTTTTTGGCCTGGAAAGATTCAATTACTTTAAGAATGTGGTGTAAACATCTGCTGATATATCTTAAGTATATTTTTGTTCAGTATAAACTCTCTTCCCCTTTGCCCCCCCCATCTGCCCTTTCCAGCAGCAGAGGATAGATTCAAGGCGGCTTGTCTCAGCTCCAGCTCATTCTGCCTCCAGCACTGAACTGTTGGCAGGCAGCCAACCAATCTCCATTTCCCAATGAAGCTCTGATTCCATCTGCTCCAGCAGTGCAATATATTCCACTTCAGGTCAAAAGCAGGGAGCCAACAGTATTAACATTACACTAATCTGTAAAGACATTTTCACTAGCCTAGATAGGCTAATGTTACATAGAGCTTTAAAAGCTTCTAGGATAAGGAAAAACAGTAATTGTCAGAGAAATGTACTGTATAGCAGTTGAGGGTGTATTGAAAGCTGTTGAGAAATGAGCCAAACATGCAGAGAGTGTTACCTGCTTGTGCAATTAAAATATTAATATGGGTGGGATGGAAATCCACATCTATTTTTGTTCTTGTGTGCAATGAGAAAGAAACATCGAGCAAATATACTGCTACAGCTAAAATGGAGGAAATAAATCAGCATTATTTTCAGTGGGAGAGGTGGTAGTATTTGAAAGATAATGATAAACTGCTTTAAAAACCAAGTTAATACAGCTATTGTTTCCAGAAAGATATACACTCTTATGCATTTTGTAGATGCAGTGGACCTATAATCAATTTTTTCTGAAATATGATATCCCATATAGTTGGAGTTTTACAAAGATTCTCATAAAATACTACAGCAATACATTTTGAATTGATTAATGCATACAATAGAAATTCAGTATTTGCCACAAAAGCCAAACCTTTTTTATTTTGCCCCCTCAGCTCATCTGTTTAAAAAATAGTTTAAGATTCATGACTTCAGGCACATCCGAAACCATTAAGAACTACATTTCTGGAAATAAGAACACATACACATTAAATTTAAACTTCCTGGATTTCCCTTCCCCCCTCTCTGAATGGAAGAGTTAACAGGAAATTTGTGAGGACCATACTGTTAGATGTTCATTTTTTTTCCTGTATGGTTTGATTCAGATGTTCCAAATGCAAAAAATCATGTAAGCAATTACACATTGATGGTCCCACTAGATTACATGGAACTAGAATGCCCTGAAACTGAAGATGCAATCACCTCAGAGCTTCCATGATTAATGTGCGATGTATCCTAAGTACAAGGTTTGTTTATATTGGGAGCAATTTATTTCCACCAGTTTGGCTACCTCTTTTGTGTTGTTTGTAATTAATATATATTGCTTAATTACCTGACAGACCTTGGCTTAACAAGTTCCCTAAAGAATTAGATTTCTGTAAATTGATGTTCTGAATGTGGGATATTCTCATGTAAACAGTAAACATCTATATTATTTTACAGTGGGTTGTAGCAGACACTTCAACTTACAGTGCTAGGAACTTTCTATGTGGTATATGCCTTTATTCCTTTCTCTTGTATTGATGTGTGTGCATACACATGTGCACATATATACCTATTATACATAAGGTTTCAATTTAAATCAAGAGAAAGATGACTTACAAGATTTTGATTTGAGTGGAAAGTTTACATAAAGTACATTGACTGCAATCCACTCAGCCTTTCCGAATGCTTTACATTCTAATCACTATAGTAAGCATCTGTCCCTGACAGACAGCCTGTTCAGTCTAGCAGATAACAAATGTGGCTTGATGGCCATTGGGTCTAGCCATTCCAAATGCACTAGAAGCAATAGAATTCTATTCCTCTGATTATGCAGGCAGCCAGAAAGTGCTCACAAAGCTGTAATTGCCTCAGTTATGAAACATATTCACCTGTTATCCGAAGCTAAGTTGAATCATTGGAAACTGGAGTAGTGGCTGTTTTCATGCCAGCTTAATTTGAGCTGATTTATTTATTTATTTCATTTTTAAACCACTATATACTGATACTGCTGTTCACTTAACACAGATGAATAGGTGTGTAGGATGAGACTTTAAACAGAGGTGACACCCCAATGAATATTTGCTAGTAACTGTACTGCAAGAAACCAGCTTGAAGAACAACAGACAATTGTTTAAAAGCTAAAGGGAAGGGGAGGATGGAGGTGAAAGGAGAAGAGATTAAGTTCACCATGTGTATCTCTGCCCGTAATAATGACTAAATGGGTGACAGCTTTTCATAGCTAACTGCCTGATCCTCAGAGTGCTAGGGTAGTAGAGGCAAGACTGGAATAAATAGAAAATTGTACCATGGGAGAGAACAAAGCTTAACACACACACTCCTTTCCCCCCCACATTAGCCCCAACAAGATTATTATATGCAAAGTGATTTCTGTACATTCATAATGGAATGAGAAACATTAAACCCCATCAAATCTGGCCAGCAATTCACTTCTTAGGGAGTCAGAACAGGCAGTGACATTTAATTTTCTTCTTTCATTTTCACCGCAGTGTGGTTTCCAATGAGTATACATTGTAACGTTCTGCTTACGTTTTGACTAAAACACCCACAAATTTCAGCATTTGATTTAGAAGTAATATGTGTTTGACATATGAAACAAATCGTGCAGATGAAATTTATCATATGGAGGATAGTGTTTCAGCAGAAAAAAAAATATAATCGGTGAGTCATTCCCCCCATCTACCCTAGATGTGTAATTGTGGCTTGGACATGGTTTTAAAATATTTGTGTGGTTAAAATAGCTTACCTTACCCTTTCTCCCTAAGAAGCCAGAGTGGTATACAACAGAACAGTAAAAACACTCCAGGAATATAAACAAGCAATAGAAAATAATAAAACTCACAACAATCTAAAAGTTTCAAGAGACTGATGTTTTCTTAAGTTGGATCTGCCCCCAAATGATGGCTGGGTTATACCAATTGCATGGGAAAAGGGGGTGGGGAGAAGCAACTTAGGGGTAGTGGGGGTGGGAAGGCTTTTAGAATAGATCAGAGCAAGAAGGCTCCACTCAGTTCAGCACATGATGTGGGCCTGCCAACTGGGTGCCAAAGGAAACAAGGGTGCCTCACAATCAGGTATATATAGTGAGCTGGCAGATCTGGCTCACAATTGCCCTACTTTCTCCCCCACCCCACTTTTTCAGTTTAATTCTTGTTTTGCTGGGCGCATACGTTCACCTTGATGCTCTGGCTGCTCACTCTGGAGCCCTAGAAGGAATACTTTGAATGTTCTGTAATGGCATCCTGATGAGCAGGTTTCGAAGGGTGCTTCCAGACAAATTTTATTGTGGAATCAGTGCTGCTCATGCATGGAAGGGTTTGTTTTTGTTTCTTTGGTAGTGTTTGTCATTATCAAAATTCCTTTGTCAGGTAAACATCACCTTTGTGCAAGATCTTATTTTTTTTCAAAAAAATAAAAACAAAATGGATATTGTGCCCCCACCCCAAAGCACAAGCCTCCATTTTGTCCATTGTGAAAATATTATAATGGGTAGAGAAATCCAAACCCCCAGTCTGCCATGCTGGAGGGGGTTTAACAGAAGAACATAGGAATAGCCTACTGGATCAGGTCAGTGGCCCATCTAGTCCAGCATCCTGTTCTCCCAGTGGCCAACCAGTTGTCCTTGGGAAACCCACAAGTGGGACATGCGCCCAAAGAGCATTCTACCCTCATGCATTTTCCAGCTACTGGTATTTGGAAGCATATTGCCTCCGCCTATGGAGGCAGAGCATAGCCATCATGGCTAATAGCCATTGATGCAGGTAAGAAGCCAGCAGGGGTGTGGGGGCTTTCCAGTGTTTTGCACCGCCTGCAGCATGTACGACTATCTGCCTGTTGGACAGAAGTCGTGGGTGTGCTCTCGGTGCAGTGAGCTCCTGGCTCTGCGGGAACGACTTCATTTCCTTGAGGCCAAGGTGGCGGACCTGGGAAAGCTGAGAGAGGCAGAGAGGTGTGTGGAGGAGGCCTTCAGGGACGTTATAGCTGTGTCCCACTCCAACGATGATAGCTCTCCTGCTATCATGGACAACGATGGTCTCGGGGAAGGAGAGCATCCAGCTGAGGAAGAGGGAAACGATTCCTTAGAAGGGACCCATTCCTTGGGGGATGAGCAGCTATCCTCTCGTGCCGAGGATATATCTCCAGGGGGTGGAGGGATCCTTGTAGTGGGTGATTCGATCATTAGGAACATAGACAGTGGGGTGTGTGATGGGCGTGTAGACCGCAAGGTGTTTTGCCTGCCTGGTGCGAAGGTTGCGGATATCGCCCGTCGTTTAGATAGTTTGGTAGACAGTGCTGGGAAGGAGTCTGGTCGTGGTGCACGTTGGCACCAACGACATGGGGAAATGCAGCCGTGAGGTCCTGGAAGCAAAATTTAGGTTGCTAGGTAGGATGCTGAAAGCCAGGACCTCCAAGGTGGCTTTCTCTGAAATGCTACCGGTTCCACGCTCAGGACCAGCCAGACAGGCCCAGCTTCGCAGTCTCAATGCGTGGATGAGACGATGGTGTCGGGTGGAAGGGTTTGGATTTGTTAGGCACTGGGGAACATTTTGGGACAAGCCGGGCCTGTACAAAAGGGACGGGCTCCACTTGAACCAGAATGGAACCAGACTGCTGGCACTTAAAATTAAAAAGGTGGCAGAGCAGCTTTTAAACTGACTGAGGGGGGAAACCCGACAGGAGCTGAGAAAGGTCCGGTTCGGAATAAACCTCCCCCCTGGGATAAAAACCAAAGAAATGATGAAATTTTAAAAGGGGTAGGCCTAGAAGTAGGCATTGTGAGAGCAGGGGCACAGGATATAAATTCAGAAGAGCAAAATTACCACAGGCCTAACCACAAGTGCCAAAGACACTTGAAGAGAGACACTGCTTACAAGTGCCTGTACGCTAATGCTAGGAGCCTGCAAACCAAGATGGGAGAACTGGAGTGCTTGGTCTTAGAGGAGAGCATTGATATAGTGAGCATAACGGAGACCTGGTGGAATGGAGAAAACCAGTGGGATACGGTTATCCCTGGATATAAACTATATCGGAAGGACAGGGAAGGACGTATAGGAGGCGGAGTCGCTCTATACGTGAAAGAAGGCATTGAATCCAGCAAGCTGGAAACCCCAAAAGAGGCAGACTCCTCCACAGAATCGTTGTGGGTGGTGATACCGTGCCCCAGGAGGGACTTAATACTGGGAACGATCTATCGTCCC
Organism: Rhineura floridana; assembly: GCF_030035675.1. Taxonomy (NCBI): domain Eukaryota; kingdom Metazoa; phylum Chordata; class Lepidosauria; order Squamata; family Rhineuridae; genus Rhineura; species Rhineura floridana. Next base: position 83,110,287 of record NC_084480.1, read on the forward strand.
CCTGATCAAAATGCTCAGGGAGACCTTGAGATGAGATATGAAATTGAGGAAGCATCCAAACTAGGAAATGTGGTAGTAATGGGTGACTTCAACTACCCGGACATAGACTGGCTGCATATGTGTTCCAGTCATGACAAAGAAGCAAAGTTTCTAGATATTCTAAATGACTATTCCCTAGATCAGTTGGTCATGGAACCGACCAGAGGGACGGCAACCCTGGACTTAATCCTCAGTGGGGACCGGGACCTGGTGCGAGATGTAAGTGTTGTTGAACCGATTGGGAGCAGTGACCACAGTGCTATTAAATTAAACATACATGTAAATGGCCAATTGCCAAGAAAATCCAACATTTGACTTCAAAAGAGGGAACTTCACAAAAATGAGGGGATTGGTAAAAAGAAAGCTGAAAAACAAAGTCCAGAGGGTCACATCACTCGAAAATGCTTGGAAATTGTTTAAAAACACTATATTAGAAGCTCAACTGGAGTGCATACCGCAGATCAGAAAAGGTACCGCCAGGGCCAAGAAGATGCCAGCATGGTTAACAAGCAAAGTCAAGGAAGCTCTTAGAGGCAAAAAGTCTTCCTTCAGAAAATGGAAGTCTTGTCCGAATGAAGAAAATAAAAAAGAACACAAACTCTGGCAAAAGAAATGCAAGAAGACAATAAGGGATGCTAAAAAAGAATTTGAGGAGCACATTGCTAAGAACATAAAAACCAACAACAAAAAGTTCTATAAATACATTCAAAGCAGGAGACCATCTAGGGAGACAATTGGACCCTTGGATGATAAGGGAGTCAAAGGTGTACTAAAGAACGATAAGGAGATTGCAGAGAAGCTAAATGAATTCTTTGCATCTGTCTTCACAGTGGAAGATATAGGGCAGATCCCTGAACCTGAACTAACATTTGCAGGAAGGGATTCTGAGGAACTGAGACAAATAGTGGTAACGAGAGAGGAAGTTCTAAGCTTAATGGACAATATAAAAACTGACAAATCACCGGGCCCGGATGGCATCCACCCGAGAGTTCTCAAAGAACTGAAAGGTGAAATTGCTGATCTGCTAACTAAAATATGTAACTTGTCCCTCGGGTCCTCCTCCGTGCCTGAGGACTGGAAAGTGGCAAATGTAACGCCAATCTTCAAAAAGGGATCCAGAGGGGATCCCGGAAATTACAGGCCAGTTAGCTTAACTTCTGTCCCTGGAAAACTGGTAGAAAGTATTATTAAAGCTAGATTAACTAAGCACATAGAAGAACAAGCCTTGCTGAAGCAGAGCCAGCATGGCTTCTGCAAGGGAAAGTCCTGTCTCAGTAACCTATTAGAATTCTTTGAGAGTGTCAACAAGCATATAGATAGAGGTGATCCAGTGGACATAGTGTACTTAGACTTTCAAAAAGCGTTTGACAAGGTACCTCACCAAAGGCTTCTGAGGAAGCTTAGCAGTCATGGAATAAGAGGAGAGGTCCTCTTGTGGATAAGGAATTGGTTAAGAAGCAGAAAGCAGAGAGTAGGAATAAAGGGACAGTTCTCCCAATGGAGGGCTGTAGAAAGTGGAGTCCCTCAAGGATCGGTATTGGGACCTGTACTTTTCAACTTGTTCATTAATGACCTAGAATTAGGAGTGAGCAGTGAAGTGGCCAAGTTTGCTGACGACACTAAATTGTTCAGGGTTGTTAAAACAAAAAGGGATTGCGAAGAGCTCCAAAAAGCCCTCTCCAAACTGAGTGAATGGGTGGAAAAATGGCAAATGCAATTCAATATAAAGAAGTGTAAAATTATGCATATTGGAGCAAAAAATCTGAATTTCACATATACGCTCATGGGGTCTGAACTGGCGGTGACCGACCAAGAGAGAGACCTCGGGGTTGTAGTGGACAGCACAATGAAAATGTCGACCCAGTGTGCGGCAGCTGTGAAAAAGGCAAATTCCATGCTAGCGATAATTAGGAAAGGTATTGAAAATAAAACAGCCGATATGATAATGCCGTTGTATAAATCTATGGTGCGGCCGCATTTGGAATACTGTGTACAGTTCTGGTCGCCTCATCTCAAGAAGGATATTCTAGAGTTGGAAAAGGTTCAGAAGAGGGCAACCAGAATGATCAAGGGGATGGAGCGACTCCCTTACGAGGAAAGGTTGCAGCATTTGGGGCTTTTTAGTTTAGAGAAAAGGCGGGTCAGAGGAGACATGATAGAAGTGTATAAAATTATGCATGGCATTGAGAAAGTGGATAGAGAAAAGTTCTTCTCCCTCTCTCATAATACTAGAACTCGTGGACATTCAAAGAAGCTGAATGTTGGAAGATTCAGGACAGACAAAAGGAAGTACTTCTTTATTCAGCGCATAGTTAAACTATGGAATTTGCTCCCACAAGATGCAGTAATGGCCACCAGCTTGGATGGCTTTAAAAGAAGATTAGACAAATTCATGGAGGACAGGGTTATCAATGGCTACTAGCCGTGATGGCTGTGCTGTGCCACCCTAGTCAGAGGCAGCATGCTTCTGAAAACCAGTTGCCAGAAGCCTCAGGAGGGGAGAGTGTTCTTGCACTCGGGTCCTGCTTGCGGGCTTCCCCCAAGCACCTGGTTGGCCACTGTGAGAACAGGATGCTGGACTAGATGGGCCACTGGCCTGATCCAGCAGGCTCTTCTTATGTTCTTATGTTCTTATGATAGCCTTTACCTCCATGAATTTGTCTAATCCTCTTTTAAATCCATCCAAGTTGGTGGCTATCACTGTCTCTTGCAGGAGTGAATCCCGTAGTTTAACTATGCACTGTGTGAAGAAGTACTTTCTTTTGTCTCACCTGAATCTTCCAACATTCAACTTCATTGGGTGTCCATAAGTTCTAGTGTTATATGAGAGGGAGAATTTTCCCCCCACTAACCGCTTACCCCATAATTCTGTACACTTCTATCATGTTGCCTCTTATTTGTCTTTTCTCTAAACTAAAAAGCTGCAACCTTCCTCATAGTGGAGTTGCTTCATCCCATTGATCATTTTGGTTGCCGTTTTCTGAACCTTTTCCAGCTCTACAATATCTTTTTTGAGGTAAGGCAACCAGATCTGTATACAGTATTACAAATGTGGCTGCACCATAGATTTGTATAATGGCATTAAGATACTGACAGTTTTATTTTCAATACCTTTACAAATGATCCCTAGCATGGAATTTGCCTTTTTCTGCCACACACTGGGTCAATATCTTCATCGAGCTATCCACTATGACCCCAAGGTCTCGTTCCTGGTCAGTCATTGCCAGTTTAGACTTCATGAACGTATATGCGAAATTAAGATGCTTTGCTCCAATATGCATAACTGTACACTTGTTTGGAGCTCTTTGCAATCATTTTTTGTTTTATTTATTTATTTTAAAATATTTCTATCCTGCCCTTCTACCCTATAATAGCTTTAGCAACCTCAAACAATTTAGTATCATTAGCAAACTTGGCCACTTCACTGTTGACTCTAACTCTAGATCATTTATTATGAACAAGTTAAAAAACACAGTTCCCAATATCAGTCCTTGGGGGACTCCAGTTTCTACAGCCCTCCAGTGAGAGAGCTGGCTATTTATTCCTACTCCCTGCTTCCTGCTACTTACTTTATATGGAGCACAAGTATCTCTCTGCTGGCAGACAAGCTCTGCCATTGGAGGGGGAGCTCTACTGGTGATAAGCACTCCAATGTGTCCCCCCCCAATTGCAGGTGGAAGCTACTTCTTTTGGTAGCCAGTGGAAAACTCCAGAATTGGGATCTTCTGGATTTTAGGTTGGCCCTGCTATCATCAGGTGATGGCGACAGGCCTCATCTAGGACTCTTTACTGCACCAGCCTGGGATCTGGTGCAACAAAGGGGCACTGTTTCCTTCCCCCCTCCCATCTACTGTCCTGGCCAGCATGAGTCTCAGGGCTCTGGATGTGATTGAGGATATGCCTCTCCATCAAGCCCCACCTTTGGTGGCCAAAGGTTAGGATTGTTGCCTTACATTTGCTTTTGCTTTCTTATACACTTTCTGGGTTGTTTTTTTAAAAATACCTGTGTGCATGCATGCCCAGAACAGACAAAGGCAGGGGAGAGCAGGGGAGGAGTGACTGAGAAGGGCAGGGGGAAGAAACCTCTGGATGCATTCCATCAAACTCCACCCACTGGTGCAGACCGCAAGTGGCAGAGTAACAATGAATATCCATGGCTGAAAAATGAGAATGTATGGAAGCAAATATGCCAAATGTACACAGAAAAATCAGATCTGAATGACCCCATAAGAAGCATTCTAGCTTTCTGCCTTTCTTTCAGCAGTTCCACAATATTTGTGAATTGGATTTTATACCTAGTTTTTATTAAGACTACCACCATCTCCTTCTGTAAGGGTTTCCAAAGGCAGTGAAGAAGCTGGAAAGTGTTCAAGAGCCTGAAGGTATACTATAACCCCAAGGGAAAACTACTTCCTGTAGATGCATGCCTCCGCTGGTGCTTAGGGTGCTTAGGCTGGTACTTAGGCTAGATTAAATGTTTCCTACCCAGGCTCTATCTTTTAGCTAAGATTTCTATCTTCATTTCCAATCAGAGAAATGTTTTTGTTTGAATAATATGCTCCAAGCAACTGTAGTTGATGCTTAATGTATCATGCTTAATGACATAACTAGGGCCTGACCCTGTGACATCACTAAGACCCACCCCATGACATCACTACGGCCCAACCCGTGACATCAGTACGACCTGCTCCCATGACATCACTAGGGCCCGCCCCTGAAATCTCAGTGTTTGGGGTGCTTCTGACCTGCAACCCTAACACACACCCACACACACCCAGACAGAAAGAAAAGAATCTGTATTATATACAGTAGTTGTGAGAATTCCTCAAAATGCTTGCTGCTCTTTCAATAATAATTCCCAAACTTCCTTCCTGGGGCCAATTTCAAATACATGGGGAGAGATGTGGTGTAGTACAATTACTGGAAAGCTGGGCTCCCTGGGCAGCCTCGGGAAGGTCATTGTTATTCATTCTAACCTGGTAGGGTAAAATGAGAAAACAACGGCTGAGCTCCATGCAGCAATATGCATGTATCTGGGCTGTGTACAAATGTAACAAACCAAAAATTCCTGGGGGAATTTGGAGGAGAAATAATACACATTCTGTAAAAATCCTCCCAGAAGCATGCAAGTGTATACAAACCTCCTTGATTTTCATTGTAGTAACTTCTTTTAAAAAACCTTCCCTGAAAAATCCAATTTCTGCTATTTCAATAGCAGACTCCAGAGACTTGAATCAGATTGTCTGGTTCTTTCAAATCGATATGTGAACTTTCCTCACCTTTGCATTTCCTGATCATGGAACACCTCTTCTCTTCCTATTCTCTCTCCCAGCCCCTTTTCCCCAGATTATCCATGCCTTGTACTGTTTTCCCACTTTTCCTCTGAATCACTGCCTCTCAGAGCTTGGAAGTAATTCATTACAAGCAATGAATTACTTGTAATTCATTACTTTTTTGAGGAACAAGTGGGTAATTCCTTTACATTTTGATTATAATAGAACTAGGAGTCATTTTATTACTTTTGTGGAGTAATTGTAATGTTTCCAGCATTACTTTTGGGCATTACTTGAGGAGGGGAAGTAGGGGAAGTCTTCTGCTCCTATGATCTGTGGATGAAAATTGTGTGCCTCAAACTGGGCTTCTGTGCAGTGTCGCTCTTCCCTCATGCTCTGTGGGTGGGTAGGAAGCGATGAGGGAGGAGGTGGAGAGTGAGATGGGGTAGAGTGGAGAAAACAATTGTTTTAAAAAATGGGTGGTGGTGGTGAAGAATGGAGTGGAGGAAAAAAGGAGCCGGAGGGAAAAAACATGGATAAAGGAGGCAGCAGCAGAATGCAGATAAAGAACTGTGGAAGTGAAAGATGACTGTGTGTGTGTGTGTGTGTGTGTGAATACTGTGTTTGCACTTGGCACACAAAGTGGCCTCCACCACCCTCTCTGGCTACTGTGCTGCATTTGCAGTATTTTAACTTTTTTGCATCTCAGGCGAAAATGTTTGCTTGGGTGAGTGTCCCTTAGTTGGTGGCAGGGCAGGGTCTGGGAGGTGGTTAAGTGAGAGAGATTAAGCTTTCTGGCTGAGTGGGGTGTGTGTGTTGCACGTCAATGCAAAGATCTGAGTAGTGGCCTCTGCCTCCCTCCCCACCTTCCTTACCAACAGGGAGACCACCATTGCTATCTTATGGATAAAAAGAATTGTTTTACTATCTCTGTATGTGTGTGTTTATTTTTAATGTTCTTTTAGGCTACTTAGATGTGCAGCAGCCAAGGCCAGCACCTTGTAGGCACTTTTTAAAAAAAGTAACTGAAATGTAATTGTAGTGATTACTTTTGAGAAAAAGTAAAGTAATCAGTTACTTTCAGAGCAGTTGCAATTATAAAGGTAATTACTACTTTTTTGGGCCATGTAAGTAACTGTAATTTATTACTTTTTAAAAATAATCTTCCAAGCTCTGCTTCCTCTTTGAAATCTCCTTCCTTAGGTTCTCTTCCTTCCTTTCAGGAGTGTGCATTCATTCTGAGTGACATGAAAAATGGAACCAATGAGGCTCATTTTGTTCCATTTTAAGATGATAAGTGATAAGCCTGCAAATTGGACCCATTTGTCACCATGGGTTTGGTGCCCATTAGTCACTTATCTTTGTTTAGCAGCAGCAGCAGAGTGCATTTCAGCAGCCACCATTTTATTTCCCCAGAATGCCATTTTTCTAGGGCATTCTGTGGGGTAATGGTGGCTACCAGTAGGGATGCCATTTTTTGTGTGAGATGGTTAGCACTTCCCCAAAATTTCCCAGAACAATACAATACCCAGGGGAATGCTTTGTAAAAATAACAAGGTTGTTAGAAGCAGCTGCCAAAATCCTTTCTCCCTGTTTCTAGGACCACAGCTGCTCTGCCAAGGATAGCCATGACCTCTTCTGTGACCCTAGGGCTGCTCAGTTAATCGCTGCCAGAGGCTTCACCACCGAGGTGACAGAACTTAGGGGCTTTATTGCTTTACTTGCAGACATTTAGAATCCAATAGTTCTTTTAGCAAAAGTTGCAGGACGTAGTGGAGCTGCAGTGAAAATAAAAAGAGGGTGGGAGGAAAAGGATTAGGCTCCCATGGTTATGAACAATGTTTTCAGTGAGGTAGTAAATTGAAGAGTGAGCTGATTGCCTGCTAGATAGGATGAGTTCTGCAGGAACCATTTGAATTTCCAATGAAATACACATTATTAAAAAGAATGAGTTTCCACCAATGGCTTTTTAAAGGCTACTAATATTTTTGGAAGCATCACTGCAGGTTGACCGATGAGCCTTGCATTCTATTTGACTTCCATTCTCAGTCTTTACATGAGACTCAAGTCTCCCAGTAGTGGTAGCTTCATAAAACATTTTGAATTTAGCATAACCTGATGTCATACTTTGCTTCAGAATCCAAAGTATGACATAAAATGATTGGTATGATCTATTCTGCACATGGAAGTAGTGCATCATTAGCTACCACATTCTATAGGAGTATTGAGTTGTTTAACTAGTCATTATCATGCACCGAAATCCTCAGAATGAAGTGTGTTAATTATATTTAGCATTTTTATAGTTCTGCCTGCTTTATATGACAGATGCTTATTCAGTATATTATAGGGATGGGGAACCAGGTGTTGGTGGACTCCATTTCCTTTCAGCCCCAGCCGGCATGGCCAATAGTTTGGGATAATGGGAGTTGTAGTCCAGCAACATCTGAAGGGCCACAGATTCCCATCTGTGTCATACTGTGACAACCACTGGATTCTAAAAATGTTGGCCACTTTCTAACTGAGAAGATAAGATATTTTTATTTTATGTAAGTGGATCAAGATGAGACAGGAGGAAAATTTCCTCCTTTTAACTTATAATGGACTTTTAGCAGGATCCTTTGAACCAATATAGTAAATACCAAAATGTGCTAACTGTGGTCTATAATGCCCTAAAGGTGAACAGGAACATAGGAAACTTCCTTAGTCAGACCATTGGGGCCATCTGGCTCAGTGCTCCCAGCCCTACCAGGAGATGTTGGGGATTGAACCTGGGACCTTCTGTTTGCAAGGCAGACACTCTACAGCTGAGCTATAGCACTTCCCCAAGGCATGCACAGCTAGTCTTATAGCCACTTACCTGGAAATAAGCCCCATTGAATTCAATGGGACTTCCTTTCAAGTAGCATTGCACTATCAATGTACTGGACTCTAAGTACCTATGCACCTCTTTTGTGTCCCATTGTATGTTTCCCATTGTGTCCCATTGTATGCACCTCTTTTGTGTCCTCATTGTATCAGATCAAATGACAAGATCCCACAGAAATGTATTCTCAATGGTTGCTACACTTTTAACTCCTATGCGAAGTATTAATTTTAGGTCCTCTATATCTGCAAAGGAAGCCTTGAATGGAGGAGAACCCCTTTAACTGAGACTGAAAGCAGAAAACAAAAATTAGGTTTACGCTAGCTTTATTGAATTTCTGAATCACTTCCCACAATAAAAAGTCCCAAATAAAAAGTCCCAACAAGAATAAAATGCAGTAATAAACATGCATAAATATATTAACCTAGTCAGAGTAAAAATGTCCAAAAACTGGTGCTACCTGAATATCTGAGAAAACAAAAACATATTTGTCTCCTGCTGAAACAATGACAAAGTTGGTGCCACGAGGGCCTCCCTAGAAAGAGCATTCCGTATATGGGGAGCTACTACAGAAAAGTAGTAGCTAACAGAAATATAGCAATAGATTAATGTATACTAGGACTAAAAATATCTAATCAACATAGGGTTGCATGAAATCTGGTATCTTCTGTATCAGAGGCTGTGTACACACCATACACTGAAAGCACATTATTGCTCCCAAAGAATCCTGGGAACTGTAGTTTCAGTTCCCAGCACCCTTAACAAACTACAGCTCCAAGGATTCTTTGGAGAAAATAATGTGTTTTCAATGTGCATAACTTGACTTTAACTACTTTTGTTCAGACAATTGCCACCTTTCCATCTGTATCTATAGAATTAGCCTTATGTCACCCACCACCTTAACATTCTCAGGCATTTTATGTTTATTCAAAAGGAATTAAATTAATGGATAAGCTAAGCATTAGAAATTTAAAATACATGTTTTAAGAATGGGAAAACAACACCAGACATTGACATGATTGTGGGTTAGGATGAAGGAGGGGAAGGCAAGGTTTTTAATAGGCTCACAAACTGTACTGTATCTATAACAACTGTGGAAATTAAAAGTATATTTTTGGTATTTAATCTTTTGGCGATGTTTTATAAGTATTATGCAACCATCCTTGAAGTTTAATTAACAACAATTAAAGTATAAGATGCCTTGTCCTCCTGTTGCCCTCTCCACCTGTTCACTGTCTGGTGCTGCTCTTCTGCTGGTTTAGCTGGCTGTTTACTGTCTGGGATTGGGTTCCAGCTGCTATGTCCACCTGTTCAAAGTTCTCCTCCAAGAGACACCATATATGCAATGTACAAGCCCTCCCTGCTGTCACTACAGTCAAATCCTCCCTTAATAATATGTCCAAGTATCTTTAGTTTTTAAAAGGATATTTATCAACAGTGACCATGCAGGAAATATAGCAGCCCTAGTCCAGGATTTATATTAACTTTCCTCTGGAAGAATTCCATCAGGCGTTAACACCTTTCCCACAAATTCTAAGGACTTAATGATGGCCTGAGGATTATTGTGATTCCTATGGCCAATGATCATAGAAATCACTGGCCTTAAACAATCCTCAGGGGGCATCCAGGGGGCATTGCTTCTCATTTCATTCTGATAGGGTGATCATACAGGCAAAGTGCTTCTTCACTTCCAATTTCTTGGAAAGCTGAAAGGAACTGTAGTGTTACGGAGTTCCCACAAATCTTCATATAAAGTCAGAACACCATTAGGCAGTGTGACACAACTGTCTCAGATGGCAGATGCTGGGGTGGGGTGGGGGGAGCAGAGGCAATCCACCTGACTGTTTGGCACTATTGTAGTAAGATTTAACTATCACTCTAGTTAGATTCAGCACATGGAAAGTGGATGTCATCCTGTTCTTTGACTCAGCCAACCCAGTAGAACATCACAACCAATTTCTATGTGCAGTAAGGGGTTGTACAAGATACCACAAGAACCCAAGATCTCACCACGTTGAAAATATAATATGTGAACAGGGCTTAATGTGGTCTCTTAAAGTCATTCTATGACTGCTACGCAGGCAGGACATTTTCTATCACCTCCTGATTCTCAACGTTAGTATTCAGGGGCTGGCTAAAAGGTAAAAGCGAAGTCCTATTATTTTTAGAAGTCAAATAGTTTTCTTATTTGATTTAGGGAACCCCGACACAAGCACTCCATAATGCATTTAGCAATGAAATTCATTCCCTTCCTAATCATTCCTATGCATTTTCTTTGCCTTTGACTGGCATTCAGTTAGAACCTTGAGTGGTTCATAATTATCTCTTTCCCCAGTGATAATACCTAAGACAGCCCATTATTGAATATATGTTAGGAACATTTTTTTTTCTGCAAGTACATCACTTTGCACTTACCAGTGTTGATTTTCAGCTGCCATTCTGTTGCCTGTTCTCACGGTGTTATGAAATCCTTTTACAAAAGAAAGCTTCATGGTCTGCCTTAATTATTGCTCTGTTCCCCCTCCATACAAGGCTCCTTGATAAACATACCTTGCTGGTGATGATTTCAAGCAGGGACATGATGTATTCCTGTCAACCTAATTGGCACCATCAGACATTCCCAGAATATCTAACCACATTGGATAAAATCAGAGCTTGGAAAAGTTACTTTTTTGAACTACAACTCCCATCAGCCCCAGCCAGCATGGCCACTGGATAGGGCTGATGGGAGTTGTAGTTCAAAAAAGTAACTTTTCCAAGCTCTGGATAAAATACATTAGGTCCATATCTAGCATGCATTCTGGAGCCATCATGTGTGCTGACATTTCAATTTGAATGTGTGGTAGTTAAAGCCCGCAGATTAATTAGAAAAAAGATTTTTTTTAAGATGCTGATTGTTTAGAAACGTTAAAAGGCTAGTGTGCCTCCCACCCACAATTTTAAGGTATCATTCATATATGGCAACTTAAGAGATAAGAATAGATAATAAGATGTGGAAGATTGCCCTGTCCTTGCTATACATGTTTTTCCACTGGTTTTATTTGCCACCTGTTTCCCCAGACTAGAATTGTGTTTCTGACCTGCCAGTGGCAACTCTCTTTTTTTAAAAAAAACATTGTGCTGCTTTCCCAGTGAGGAAAATAAATCAAACATCAATAAATTTAGCTCTGAGAATCTATTCAAAGCAGTTGTTGATTCCACATAAAAGGATAAAAATGGAACTAGGTGAGGAGCTGTAGAGGGAAACTGTGGAAATGACTTGTAACTGAAAGGATGTGACCCCCTGCATAATTCATAATAATTAGTCTAAGTGACACTTCTGCAGCATATGCACTAGTGCCTTCCAGTCCAGCAGGTTTGAGTTTAAATAGCCCACTCAGCAGCAATCACTTTGTGATCAGGTTTCCCTGAAAGGCAACTCTGAATGCCGCATCTGCCCTGAATGTGCTCCCCCACTTTTTAAAAAACCAAGTAAAGATGCTGGTTCAGCTTCATCATGTGTACAATTTAAGGGTTGCTCAAGTGATTCCTTAAAACTGCATAAAAGCAATTCAGCGGTGCCTTGGAGACAGTATTGCTTGCTGTACTGCTCTGTGCATACATCTGCATGATTCCTCAGAGCTAATTCAAATTTAATGCATTGATAATTCCTCCTCTGCAGAAGTCACCCAGCAGTAATCTGAAGGCTACAAGGCAATATTCCAGCTCAAATCACACTTCTAAAGCAGCACTATAAAGCAGGAGGCAGGATTATAATGGGAAGAATTAGAAGAGTTTGAATGGCACGTTTCTACTCTCTCCACAACCTTAACATTAGCAGCAACTTAATGGTGTAAGCAGAAAAAAGGCAGAATTAGAAATGTTCTCTCTCTCTCTCTCTCTCTCTCTCTCTCGTTCATGTTCACTGTAAAACAACTGCTTTGTAAAGCAAATAACAGCAAACAACATGGGGTACAATGACAGAATTGTAAGTCAGTTGGGGAAGGCACGGGGGGGGGGAACCTGGGAAATTCCTTGATTTATTATTCATAATTTTAAAATGAGAGTGTTAAGATCTTGTTCTAATCATTCCGTACTCTTTGCTAATTTCATTGTTGTGAACTACATCAATGGCTAAAGGCCATGATGGCTATGTTCTACCTCCACTGCCAGACACAATATACCTCTAAATACCAGTTGCTTGGAATCAGAAATAGGGAGGGTGATGTTGTGCTAAGGTCCTGCATGTGTGCTTGCCATAGGGCTCATCCAGACGACTGCAAAATGTGTGACGCCTGCTATGTGTGTTCATTATTTTTTGGTCATCCAAATGACGTCTCGCGCTGTTACGCATTTTCGCAGGTTAAATCCACTCCTTGCAATACCGGCAAAAATGCAATTTGCTGTTTAAAATCGGGAATCATCCGCTGTGCCTTCAGGACGTAGGATGCAATACCGCGGACTTTACAGCTGATGGGTGGTTCTTGGGTGTTTCCCCTTGCTCCTTCTCCTCATTCCAGCCAATCATGTATCTGCACTTTTGCACATGTGTGAGAATAAGCCCGGGAAAATTGAACCAATCATCGCAATGGTGGGGTGTTGGGGGGGTGTCTGCAACTACTGCGCAGATGCATTTTATTTTTTGCCAGCCTGCAAACTGGGCGGCCGCTCTGGGTGTGATCTGCAATGCACAGCAAGCGAGAAAGGGGCTGCTCGTCAGTTTCACGCCTGCCTCCGGAAAGCTTTGTCAATTTCATTCTACTGGCTGGGGTTTTTGTTTTAAACCATTTCGCTGTGGGAAGAAAAGAGAGAAGGAGGGGTGTGTGACACATTTCTTGCTTTTTTGGAGAAATAAGTGCAATTGCCAGTGTGTGTATCTTCTTAAATATCCATAAAGGCAGAAAAGCACACATTCCATAAAGGCAGAAAAGCATACATAAGCGTAATATCGCAAATACAAACAAGAAAGCGAGGAGACTTCAAATAGGTAGACCTGGTGGCCTGGTCTACCCATTGAAATGCATATATTTTCTGGACACCAGGCCTACCCATTGAAATGCCAGATCTACTCATTGAAATGCATTGGCTGTTGTGACGCCAGGTCTACCCATTGAGACGCATGGGCTTTTCTGCCCCCAGTTTTACCCATTGAAAGTAATGGGCATTCCCTGCCCTGCATATGAGTGGTTTGCTACAGCATCCCCGCCACCCAGAACCATAGAGACTGGAGAACCATAGAGCAAGAAACGTGTCACCCCCCCTCCTTCTCCCTTTCCTTCCCATGGCGAAATGATTTGAAGTAAAAACCCCAGCAAGTAGAATGAAATTGACAAAGCTTTCTGGAGGCAGGCTGAAACTGACCACCCCCCTCCTTATCCCTTTCCTTCCTCTGCGAGAACTCCTTTACAGCCATATTGTGCTTCGTTGCAAAGGGGGAGAGGAGCATACGTCATTTTTTTGCTGACCTATTGGTTGATAGGGGGAAGTTTTAGAGACGGAGCTTGGAAAAAGCAAAAAGAATGTAGGGGTCTTACCGCTGTGTGTGCGGGTGCAAAAATGCATTTTTTTTAATTGGGAAAGAGCAAACTAAAAGGCAAAGTGAGGACTATCAGATGACAAACCGAATATGGAAACCGTGGATTATCCCACTCTGTTTGGATAAGCCCCTTGGCATCTGGCTGGCCACTGTGAGGATAGGATGCTGGACTAGGTAGACCACTGGCCTGAGCCAGCATGACTCACTGGCTACTACTACTGTCAGTGGCTACCAACCATTTGCTACTTTGAAGGTCGGAGGCAGCATGGCAATGAATACCAGTTGCTAGGGAGCAAAACAAGAGGGGACCATAGCCTTTGCATCTTGCTTGTAGATATCTGGTTGGCTACTGAAGGAAAAAGTATGACTTAGGTAAGTCTTTAGTCACCTGATCCAGCAGGGTTATTCTTATGTTTGCATCATTATGATGGCTTCTGGCTCTTCTGTCTTGGTGCTGTGGCACATAATCAAGGGATAAGGTGGCATCACAAAGCCAAGGACCTTTATTTCCCAGGGCAGCCCCAAGAAGGATGCCTGCCCTGAAGATTGTACAGCTTGGTGGCCCCATTATATGGATTATGGGCTGATTTACCCATTATACCACCCATGCAGAGGCTATTTACAATCAGCGGTGTGGTTGTCCAGGGTCTCGGGGTGTGTGTGTCTTAGACCCCTTACATTTTTGAGAGCCAGGTCCCAGCACAGTCCCTATGTATCCAGCATTCTATGAGCCAATCAGCATGAAAGGCAAGTGGGTTGGCCAATGAAAAGAGTCTTCTAACATGCTTTCTTGTCCTTTCCTGCTGATTGGAGCCAATCAGAATGAAAGCTGGTGAGTCAGTCACTGAAAAGACTCTTTTCAATAGCTAACACAGTCTCTTTTCATGCTGATTAGCTCCTAGGGATGGATGTTGTGGGAGAAGACATTAAGAAGGATAGAGAAGCAATATTCAAACCTGCCTAGATTATTTTATAATCTTAGAAAGGGGCATGGCTGTGACTACAATGAAAGGACCCAGCACTTCTGAAATTGCCATTACACTAGTGTTTACAATGCTCCCACCTGATGTTTTTTGCAGGCCACACACCAGGTATCTCCATGCAAGCTCCACTGCACAGGCTAGCAGCCAGCCTAAATGTTCGGCAGCCAGCCTAAATGTTTGGGAGGGATTTTGGGGACAGATTTTTTTTAAGTAATAAATTTAATTATTTTTGTAAAAAAAAACTAGGCGGCAGAAAAAATGGGGGGGGCTAGTTCCACCTGGCTATGAGTCTGCCATTGCACTTCTTAAAATAACAACAACAACAACAACAACAATCAATCAATCAATCAATTAATCAATCAATTAAATTTATACCCTGCCCTTCCTCCCATCTGGAGCCCCAGCCATTCTCTAGACCATTCTAAAAACACTCTAAGCACAAACTTCTGCTAGCCGCCAGGAAGGGAGAGAAGGCTCTCCTGATGAGTTTCAATGACAAAAGGGTCTTTCTGGCCCATTCACTAGTTGCTGGGCAACTGATAGACCCATTGTCCTACCTGGCCACTCTATTTGTTTAACAAAAGAAATTCATCTGGCCAGCAGAGTCAGCCCCAAAACACAGGATTCCAAATCAGAGGCTGGAAGCAGGGCTGTGGAGTCAGAGTCAGAGTCGTGGAGTCGGAGTCGGGAGCAATTTTGGGTGGAGTCGGAGTCGGTAGAAATGTACCGACTCCGACTCCTTCATAAATGGCAAATGTATATTAACTAGTAATAACAAATTTACTGTAGTAAAATGGTAGCACAAGGCATTTCATCACCACCACGTGAATCCAGAGCTTGGAAAAGTTACTTTTTAAAACTACAACTCCCATCAGCCCCAGGAATTGGGCTCGTGGGAGTTGTAGTTCAAAATAGTAACTTTTCCAAGCTCTGGATTCACATGGTAGTGATGAAATGCCTTGTGCTACCATTTTACTACAGTAAATGCATTATTACTACTTCATATACATTTGCCATTTATGAAGGAGTCAGAGTCGGACAGTAGAAAAATAGAGGGGTCGGAGTCGAAGGTCTGGCGTACTGACACCACAGCCCTGGCTGGAAGGGGACCCACAGGGATCATCCATTCTAACCCCCATGCTCATAACAATATGAAAACAAAACATATTTAAAAACATCTTAGAAAGCAATTTCAACATGGACGCAGACTGGGATAAGGTCTCTACTTAAAAGGCTTGTTGAAAAAGGAAGGTCTTCAGTAGGTGCTGGAAAGACAACAGAGATGGTGCCTGTATAATATTGGTCAGGCTATCCCAATCCAGAAATGGCTGTTGGTGTCTTACCAGCTGAAGCTGGTAAAAGGCACTCCTAGCCACTGAGGTCAACTGGGCCTCTAGCAACAAAGATGGATCCAGGAGCACCCCCAGACTATGAACCTGCTCTTTCAGATGGAGTATGACTCCATCCAAAGCAGGCAACTAACCAATTATCCGAACTTGGGAAACACCAACCCACAGTGCCTCCATCTTGCTAGGAATCAATTTATTGGCCCTCATCCAGCCCACCATCAAGTCCAGGCAGTGGTCCAGGGCTTGCACGGCCTCTCCCAATTCAGATGTTACAGAGAAATGGAGCTGGGTATCATCAGCATACAGCTGACACCTCATCCCAAATCTCCTGATGACTGCTCCTAACGCCTTCACATTAATGTTAAACAGCACTGGAAACAAGATGGTGCCCTTCGGCACCCCACAGCACAACTGCCAGGGGTCCGAAAGACAATCACCCAATGCTATTATCTGAAAATGACCCTGGAGATAGGATTGGAACCACTGTAAAACAGTGCCTCTGATAACTATCTCACCAAATTGGCTCAGAAGTATACCATGGTCTACAATTTTGCCCTGATCAGTACAGCTTTTTGCAACAGGCATTCCAGGATGAATGAATTTCTCAGCCTACAAAGTCTTCTCCAGCTAATTAAAGGGTAGGAGACAGCTCCTAACATGTACCCTAAGTGTGCCACCTTCTCCATTCAAATAAATGAGAAAACATGCTTTTGAAAGCACTCATTGTCTTTAATCCCCCCCTGCACAACTGGTACATTTTCATTCTCTGTATTATTATATCTATATAAATATATCTTTGTTCAGTGCACCAGTTGATGGGGAGGGGAGAAAAATACAAAGGTAAAACAATACATTTAAAATAAATAAATAGTTTTGCTATTTTACTTTTCAAAGCTAAAAAACAATCTAACCAGACTGTTTCTTGCAACTTTGCAGTTCTGCCTTGAAAATGGCTTGCATCTGAGCCCTTTAAAAATCTGATATTAATTACATAACAGGCATTCCCATTGGTGGAAAAAGAGACATTTTGTTGAATGACTTGTGAATGTCAAGGATGACTTATTACCTTCAGCAAGTTTAAAAGGAAAGCTAATATGATTTCTTATAGTAAAACCCTCTATGACAGCTGCTCCATAGAGTCAATTACACTGCTGCAAGCTTTCTAACAGACTCATTGTTTACATTCATAGCGAACAGAGGATATGATGAACAAACATCTCCATAGTAATCAGGAGCTTCCCCCCAAAATTGTGTCTGTGTGTGTATATGTACCAAATGCCTGGGAGAAGAGAAATGTTTTGGTCTGGCACCTAAATATGAGTAATGATGGTGCCAGGTGTACCTCCCTGGGGAGAGTGTTCCACAAACGGGACCGCCACTGAGAAGGACCGTTCTCATGTTGCCACTCTCCATACCTCCTTTGATCGGGGCACATGAAGGATGGTCTCTGATTCTGAGTGCAGAGTCCAGGTTGGTACACATAGGGGGAGTCAGTCCTTTTCTCAGACTGGGGAATGACTGTTGCCCAATGCAGTGGTGGGTAAACCTAAGACTTGTGAGATCTACTTTACTATTTTTTTATTAGAGCCTGAGGTCCACCAAACAGAGCTAGATGCAAAAAATGGCTCAGGAGGGAGACGTAAGTTAAAAATAAAGGACAGATGGCCTCTGAACACATGCTCAGCCCTAGAGAAAAGTCTGTCCATGGTTATTTCACCAAGCTATATTCCTTTCAGCAGCTTAATTTAGAGTGGGGAGGAAGCCTTTTAGTTTAGAGGTGGGGAACCTTTTTGAGCCCAAGGGCCACGTTCCTATACTGAGGACATTCCCGGGGGGGGGACATGACACAGTTGGGCAGAACAAGAGGCAAAAATGGGCTGGGCCATGGGTGTGACTTTTACCTTTGTAATTAGGCTGCATTCCAGCCATGCAGAAATAAGATGTTTCTACACACACACGCACCCCTCCATCCAGGCAAGTAAGACACATTATTACAATTGAAGGACATATTTCGGCTAGTCAAAAGCACTTGAGGAGGGTGTGGAGCAAGGCCAATGAGGGGTGTGGCCTGGAGATGAGGTGTGGTCTACAAAGAGTCCTGAGGGCCATTCTGAAAGACCTACAGAGGTGCATTTGGTTCCCAGGCCTGCAATTCTCCATCTTTGTTCTAGTTGTTGCTGTTGCAGGTCCAAGTCAGAAACCCCTACTGATCTAGTGCAAATCACTGATCTAACTTCTGCCCTGTTCTTCTGCCCTTTAATATCCTATACAGATAGAGACTGAGGGGAAAAACTCCTCCACTTAAAAGGCTTGTTGAAAAAGAAAGATCTTCAATAGGCACTGAAAAGGAAATAAACATGGCACCTGTCTGATAGTGACATGTAATGGGAAAGAGTTTCAAAGGATGGGTATCATCACACTAAAGGCCCAATTCCACATGTTAATGTGGATCATTTTACATTCCCACCCTGGGAATATTATTTGTTTTATTTAAAAATGAATCAATTGCTTTAAAAAAAAAAGGAGGTGAGAGTGCTCTTGTGGGCTTCCTATAGGCATCTGGTTGGCTACTGTGAGAACAGGATGCTGGAACCAGCAGTCTCTTCATATGTTCTTATAAAGGTGCAAGTTTCCACAGATTGAAGCAGTTGAGTAAACACATGGTTCTTGCTTATCTGATTCCAAATCCTGGCTTAATGGGCTCTGCTTTTGTATTCATCTTTCTGTGGATATACCCACATCTTCCATACAATTCTGGTGTCTCTATTATGGAGGCTCACAGTTCAATTCCTATGTAAACTGGCAACCTACTGATAAGACTCGTACTATTTCAGGTAAAAGTGAGGGTATGGAGGTATGCATCATTGTGGAAAATCAACACTCTGGAATTGAAGATGATGGTTAAAATAGTTTGAAGGAAAATTTAGATGAGTATTTGGACCCCAGGGTATCATTCTATCTCCCCATCCACCTCCAACTTTGCTTGCGAAAAAATATCTCAAAAGTTTTAATATGTGTAGAACATGTGACAAGTAACCAAACCTGCAGACCAAGAGAATGAATACCCTAGCAACTGGAGATTGCTTGGCCATGTCCCCCAATGTGGAGGAGGTAGCAGCCAAATGTGGAATTAGTCCTATCTGTGTAGCCAGTTTGGTGACAGCCTTAAATATCAGCCATGATTTGGGGCAGGTGGGAAGTGGGAAAGACAGTAAATGATGGTTGTACGAGGAGAATAAATGCCAGTTCTTCTGCTAGCTGTTTTTCTGTGAGCTGAGACCCACAGAAATACCGCCCCACTTGCCCGCGCAGCCTGGACAAGCGGGGGATAGTTGCAGATGGGGGAATGCTGCCGCCGCCATCTTTGAAAAGGGCAACATCATGCGTTGCAGGTGTTATGCATGTGTGGCGTGTGGCATGGAGGGGCGGAGCTCTGAGGCTTATTTAAGTCCAGGCCGCCCCTCCTATCCTCCTGTTTGGCGCGTGATGCCCACCCCGCCCTCCCTCTTATATGGTGTGTTCAAGGGTCACTTCAGGGCTGAGTAGGAATTTTTATCCTGTTCACCCTAGTTGGCAGGCAGATTTTTTGTCTGCTCCACACTGTGAGAGTGGGAGGGAATCGGGTTAGGGGGCATTGTGATTAATAGGTGGTTTTGACTGATTTGGCTAATTTGACATAGTCAAAATGTTAATGCCCTAAAGAGGGCAGTTTATTATAGCACGGGTGTGGGAAGGGAAGTAGGTAAGGACAGCTAGGTGGCCCCCTTAGGCACCTTTGGAGGTGATTGGCGGTTCAAGAAGCCTGTCTGTCAGGGCTTTACAGCTCAAGGACAGGATATGGGCTGCTTCTGGGGCCAACTTGCCTCATCCACCCGGAGTTTCACGGCCCCGGGGGGTGGTGATGTGGGAAGGCTCCCCTACTCACCTACAGGGCATGGCCGGGGTAAGGGGTAAGCAGATGGGGTTGCCCTTGCCCCAGGAGGGGCTGGTCGCCTGAGAGCTATATGGCAAGCTACTTGCTTATAGACAGTTCCTGCACCTAGGTTTTCCCTCTGCAGGTCACTTTAAAAGGGTTTTTTTTGCTATAGTTTAATAAAGTGGCCCTTGTTCAACCCAAGCTGATGTGTCTGTGTCTTATTTTGCCCCGCAGCTGCAAATAATACACATGTAGGCTTGACATTTGGAACAGCAAGCAAACACTCTCTTCAGATACATAGAAGCTAAAGTAAACCTTGCCCAAGAGTCCAGTGGTAGATCTTGCATGGCTGAGCCTGCTATCAGGCTAGGATCAATGAATAAATCCATCATAAACACTGACAGAGTTTAACAGTTAATAGTGGCAGGTACTAAGACTTGCAGTGGAACTCATCAGTACTATAGGGATGGAGTCTCCTTTTCCTATAAGACAGGTGTGGGGAATGTGGGACCACATTTTCTCATAGTCAGTCTTTCAGGAGCCCCATGATCAGTGGAGGCTGGTCTGTTTAGGCAAATAGGGCCCTGTCCCATCAACCTCATCCTGTCCTCAGACAGCCCCCGCCTGCCTGTCTTCTTACTTACAACCAGTTGGGTTGGCTCTGCCTGTCATTGGCTCTGGCTCCACTTACTGACAGTCTCCCTGCCTTCTGCCCCACCAATCCCAATGGGCACCAGCCACCACTGCCAGTGATGGGCAGGGCCAAAGGCAACAATTGGGCAAAGCAGCAGAAGTGGCTCTTACCTTTGTGCAGTCGCCTACATTCCAGCCATGC
The DNA here is from genome assembly GCF_030035675.1 of Rhineura floridana. Taxonomy (NCBI): domain Eukaryota; kingdom Metazoa; phylum Chordata; class Lepidosauria; order Squamata; family Rhineuridae; genus Rhineura; species Rhineura floridana. The sequence continues at coordinate 83,131,060 of NC_084480.1, forward strand.
AAAGGCCAGAGGTTCTAAAACACATTCATGCACACACAGGCAAGAAAGAGGCATTGTCACAGTTCAAAGACACATTCCGGCCTGGCAAAAGTACGTGAGGGGAAGGGGCATGGCCTGGGGAGAGTCCCAAGGGCCAGACAGAGAGGCCTGGAGGTCCACATATGGCCCCTGAGCCTATGGTTCCCCACCTCTGCTAAAAGAGAAAAATCCTAGGTGAATCAGTAACAACTTACCTGAAAGAGATACTGGTTGTATTCAGCTAAGTTTTACTCAGAGTAGACCTGAGGCTTTTTTTGTGGTGGAACTAAGCAGAACTGAGTTCCGGCACCTCTTTTGTAGCTGCTGTGCTACCACTCAGGCAGGGAAGTGGAAGGAACAGCATGGACACAAACTATATAAGGGTAGAATGCACTCAGTTTCCAATTTGGCTCTGCTTTGACTCCACTGAGTTGCCTGGATGAAGAAACTTGTACAGAGTTTATTGCTGCTTTGTTGTAAAGTAAAAAAAATATATAACGTAAGGCCAAATATCAGTAGATTTCTCTTATTCAAAAGTATTTTTTAGACAATCAGTAGATCAGCATATATTTCAGTAGATCTGTTGAGATTTTAGTAGACTTGGCAATACCGGAATAGGTTCAGGGCACAAACTTATATCCCCCTGTCTTTCAGTTTGTCTGGTGGTCTTGTGTGCTGCCACGGCTTACTAAGTTCAGTCTGTTGGGGCTAGTCACTGTCAGTCTGGGAGTCGCTCTGAGCTTGTGCTGCTGCCACTGCTATACACTGAGAGAAGAAGGGTTTGACAAGGAAGGATGAGAACACTGCATGCCTTGAAGAAAGAGTTGGGGCCTGTCCTGTGCTTTTTTTCTAAACGGAGAGAACTAACAGTGAATCATTGCTGTAAGAACTGTGCAGAACCAGGACTACGTTCTGCTGATGAACTGAGGAAGAACTTCATGGGCAGGGGAGAACTGTAACTGTAGCTGCTGGAGGCTGTTTTTGGAATTCCTTGCTGGCAAGAACAAGCACAAGCCAAGATGTGTATCAGCCTGGAGTCTGGACAGAGAAGTTTTTAGCCAAGAACAGAGTTGAAGGAGTGGTTATCCTGATTCCTTGTGCTTTTTTACCCATGTGTATATCCCTCACCTCTGAACCCACAAATACCCAAACGATAGTACCTTATGGTCTCAGGAGCTGTCCTGTTTCTTCTGTGAATGAACAGCAGTCAGTACTAAAAGTCTGCATTACAGGCCCTGTTGAGTGCCGTGTACAATGGCCTAGTTTTAAGCCACAAGCTGACTGGTGCTTCTCGGGCAATCTTGGTGAAAACAGGGGCACTCCCATGTTTGAGAGGCACTCATTTTGGCAGCACAAGTTTGATGAGGCAGCAGGAATAGATAGATAACTTTCAAAATGATCCAGTGGTCCTTTCACAGGTGTGTCAATGAGCTGGGCTTTACATTGGTGCAAGAGCCATTTGATTGTCCTGTTAGTTAGTGAACAAGGGCAGATTCATAACTGAATCATTGACGCAGGGCCGGTTCTAAAGGGCAGCCAGGTGGGGCACTGGCCCAATGGCTCCTGGAGCTACAGGGGGTCCCTCAGCCGCCCCTCTGCTCCCCTTCCGCAATCCACGCCTCCCACCCCCACCTACCTGTCTGCTGTCTTTTACCATTGCCCTTAACGAAGATGGCGGCCACAGTTTCCCTAAGGTACCTGGTCTATTATCAGGGTAGATCTGAGGGTCGGGGAGGGGGGGTTGCTGTGGTCTATAGGAGCTCCATCTCCCTCTGCAAGCACCCTGTCCATGTGACTACTGGTCTGGAGTGTTCGCACCTTATGTTGGGTCAACGGGACAGACTGGGGATTCTGTTGGTGTACCGCCCACCCTGCTGCCCAACAGACTCCCTAGCTGAGCTGACGGAGGTGGTCTCGGGTGTACTGTTGAGATCTCTCAGACTGTTGGTTCTGGGGGATGTCAACATTCATTCCGAGGCCACCTTATCCGGGGCGGCTCAGGATTTCATGGTTTCCATGACAACCATGGGACTGTCCCAATACGCCATTGGCTCAACACTTGTAGCAGGGCATACTCTAGATCTGGTTTTTGCAACTGGACATGGTGATCTGAAGGTGGGGGGCCTTACATCAGTCCCTCTGTCATGGACAGATCACTGCTTGCTGAAGTTCAGACTCAAGCAGCTTTTCCCCTCTGCAAGGGTGGGGGACCTATTAAGTTGGTCCGCCCCCAGAGACTAATGGATCTGGATGGTTTCCAAAGGGCTCTGGGGAGTTTTCCGGCTGATAGGGCTGGCGCTCCTGTCGAAACCCTGGTTGAACTGTGGAATACAGAAATGACCCGGGCGGTTGACATGATTGCTCCTGAGCGCCCTCTCCTGTGTAGAGCTCGTATGGCTCCATGGTATACCCCAGAGCTGAGAACGATGAAACAATATAGGAGACGGCTTGAGTGCAGATGGAGACGAACTCCTGGTGGATGCAATTATACACTGGTAAGTGCCTATGGTAAGCTGTATTTAGGGGCAGTAAGGGCAGCAAAAAAACAATATTTTGCTGCCACTATCGAATCATCACTCTGCCGCCCAGCAGAGCTCTTCAGAATTGTCCAGGGGCTATTACACTCTGGCCCCAGGGACAAGGTAGAACCATCTGAGGCCTGCTGTAATGAATTTGCTAGGCACTTCCAGGATAAAATATTTAGCATCTGCCAGGACTTAGACTCCAGTGTTATAGCAGATGAATCAACCGAGGTATCCAGAGCACAGCCTTGTCCCAATTTCTTGGATGAGTTTCAGTTGGTGCAGCTTGAGGACATTGACAAGGTGCTTGGACAGGTTTGTGCAACCACTTCTGTGCTGGATCCTTGCCCTTCTTGGCTAATAAAAGCTAGCAGGGATGGAACAGCTGGCTGGGCCAGGGAGGTGATTAATGCCTCTCTGCAAGAGGGGGTGGTCCCTGGCTGCCTGAAAGAGGCAGTAGTGAGACTACTCCTGAAGAGACCCTCCCTGGACCCAGAAAATCTTAATAACTATAGGGCGGTAGCAAATGTTCCATTCCTGGGCAAGGTCCTGGAACGAGTGGTTGTGAGCCAGCTCCAGACACTCTTGGATGAGACCGATTATCTGGATCCATTTCAGTCGGGTTTCAGGCCCGGTTTTGACACAGAAACAGCCTTGGTCACCCTGTATGTTGACCTTTGTCGGGAGAGAGACAGGGGGAGTGTGACTCTGCTGATTCTCCTTGATCTCTCAGCGGCTTTCAATACCATCAACCATGGTATCCTTCTGGGGAGACTGGCTGAGTTGGGAGTGGGAGGGACTGCATTGCAGTGGTTCCGCTCCTACTTGGCAGGTCGCCTCCAGAAGGTGGTGCTTGGGGAACATTGCTCGGCACGCTGGACTCTCCAGTATGGGGTTCCGCAGGGGTCAGTTCTGTCCCCCATGCTGTTCAACATCTACATGAAACCATTGGGTTCAGTTATCTGGAGCTTTGGAGTGCATTGCCATCAGTATGCTGATGACACGCAGCTCTATTTCTCCTTTTCATCTTCTTCAGGGGAGGCTGTCAATGTGCTGAACCGGTGCCTGGCTGTGACAATGGACTGGATGAGGGCTAATAAACTGAGGCTCAATCCAGACAAGACTGAGATGCTGCTAGTGGGTGGTTCTTCTGACCGGATGGTGGATGTTCAACCTGTCCTGGATGGGGTTGCAGTCCCCCTGAAAGAGCAGGTTCGTAGCTTGGGGGTTCTCCTAGAATCATCTCTGTCACTTGAGGCTCAGGTAGCCTCGGTGGCATAGAGTGCCTTCTACCAACTTCGGTTGGTGGCCAAACTACGTCCCTATCTGGACAGGGATAACCTGGCTTCAGTTGTCCATGCTCTGGTAACCTCCAAATTAGATTACTGCAATGCACTTTATATGGGGCTGCCCTTGAAAATGGTTCGGAAACTGCAGCTTGTGCAAAATGCAGCGGCCAGATTCATAACAGGGACCAGACAGTCCGAACATATAAAACCGATTCTGGCCCGCTTGCACTGGCTGCCTGTATGTTTCCGAGCTTGATTCAAGGTGCTGGTTTTGACCTATAAAGCGTTACACGGCTTGGGACCACAATACCTGATGGAACACCTCTCCCGATACAAACCTAACTGTACACTACATTGAAGATCAAAGGCCCTCCCCCGAGTGCCTACTCCAAGGGAAGCTCGGAGGATGGCAACAAGGGAGAGGGCCTTCTCAGTGATGCCCCCCAAATTATGGAATGATCTCCTTGATGAGGTGTGCCTGGCGCCAACACTGTTATCTTTTCAGCGCCAGGTCAAGACTTTCCTCTTCTCCCAGGCATTTTAGCATGTGTTTTATACTGTTTAAATTTTTAAATTGTGTTTTAAATTGTTTTAATAAGATCTGTTTTAAATTGTATTTGTTTTAATGTTTTTAGTTACTGTAAACTGCCCAGAGAGCTTCGGCTATGGGGCGGTATACAAGTATAATAAAATAAATAAATAATAAATAATAAGGTGCTGAAGCCCCTGCCACCATCTTAGTTGATGGCAGAGATGAGCGCGCATAGCATGCACACGTGCCATCAACAAAGATGGTGGCAGAGGCATCATCCCCTTAGGGAAACTGCGGCCATCATCTTCGTTAAGGGCAATGGTAAAAGACAGCAGACAGGTAGGTGGTGGGACCATGCGCACACGGGATGGGGGGAAGGGCAAGCTGATGCCCAAGGGCCCCGGCATGCCTGGAGCCGGCCCTGCATTGACGTATAGTAGATAAGAGCTATTGACTCCTATGTCCCCTTGGGTTAAATCTGTTCTTGATAAAGTATCCAAATTAGGATTTTCCCCTTCCACTATTTTACATATGGGCCTAGATTTAGCAAGTACAGCAATTAAACAGCGTATTAGTGACAATGACTTTCAACATCATTTAATGCAAATTAAAAATCAAAGACATAATTCTAAGTTTTGTACTTTAATGACTTATTTATCGACTTTGGAATTACCCAAATATAGGAGACCCTTTACGCTAGTTAGGTTAAATATACTTCCCTCTGCTTTGTTAATGGGTAGATATAACAAAATACCCTATTCTGAAAGAATATGCCCATGCGGAGCTGATGAGATTGAGACCAATGAACATGTGCTTTTTCGTTGTTCCTTTTATTATGACTTAAGACAGCAAATACTTGTGCCCATTTTAAAGTCAATACCCGATAGATCAGAAAGATTTTATGTAGATTACTTGCTAGGGGACTTTTCTCCCCAGGTTACTCTTGCAGTTGCCAAATACACAACTGCTGCAATTCATTGGAGAAAGTTATGTGTGACGTGACTTTAAATGTTCCTTTTAAAGAAATATTTTTAAACATTTTAAAAATTCAATCTTTGTATATCAAACTCTGTGCAGTTTGATTTTTCCTGGCTGTTGGTGTTATTTTATGTGTAGCTGGTCTTTGACTGTAATAATATTCAGATTCAGATTTGACTCCTATGAAGAAACTGCCACTGATACAGGGAATAAGCAAGCCGCAAAGCATGCTATTTGTTTGTTTGGCTTTTTTTAAATATAGTGTGGTATGTCCAATGCAGATTTTGTGCAGCTGGAAAATCTGCTTTTAAAAAACCCTGTGTCTTTCATAGCACAAGGAACAACAAACAGCAAATATCAGGCTACCTGACTGCTATCTCTTCACTTGTGGCCGGATTTTTTTTTTTTGTGGCTTTCTCATCCCATGCTCCTTACCTTTGTTACACATTTGTGGAGTTCAGGATGTGAGCTGGACTAGATTGGCCATTGGCCTGATGTAGCAGGTTCTTATGTTCACTGTTCAGCCAATCCTAATCCAAAACTATCCATCTCCAGTCAGAAGAACAATGTAGATGTTGTGGAATTGTTTTATTAAATGCAAGTAGAGTTTCCTCATTGGTGACGCAGGGGCACTTTGTACATGATCTTCCCATTTGTTTCTGAGGCAGATAATCCCTAATAATACTTGAACATTTTCCTTCTCAGTAAGCCAATTGGCAAAAGCATTGTCTTTACATTTTTTTAAATCAACCCTCCAGCAGATCTGAGGGCCTAATTTAAAATTCATTCTCTCTGCCACGAGCTCATTGCATGATACCGGGTATGTTTTACTCTGGTTCACTTTCAAAGGGGTAGCCAACTAGCCATGGATTACAGTAGAAACAAAACAATAGTTCAGTAGCACTTTAAAGGCTTGCAAGTGTATTATTATATAAGCTTTCACATATTAACAAGAATGATAAAGTAGGCTGTTTAGTAGGTTTGCTAAAATTGCACTATGATCTACTTTACAGGATTGTTATGAAGCTGAAAAGAGCATTAAAACACTTTGCCAACTCTAAAATGCTATTTCAAAATGTAGGATAGTACAGGGGTGGTGCAGATGACAACTCAGTGTGCAGCGCTTATATGTAATAATGGAGCATGGATTGCACCTGTTTGCACACCCCGCCAAGGCAGTCCTTCCTAGCAGACAGCCACATATTGGATTTGCTGAGGACCTACATGTAAAGTCCAATATTTGTAGGCCTTAATATCCTGGTTGTATCCCAGCCAGATTCTTTTTTCTTTGATTTCATGATTCCAAACTTGGTCACATTCAAAGACTTTCCCCAATTCAAAATCAGGGACAGGCAGGCAGGTTGGAGATAGACTTGTTATTATTAATCATTATGCATTTATCAGCACTGAGTTTGTATCTATTCCACGTTTCCTCCAAGTAAACTTCATGACCAAGTGGTGATTTTAGTCCCGGTCTCTCAGGTCCTAGGCCACTTAATATCCTCTACCTTCTACATTTGGGTGGGGTGGGGGGGATTTAGAAGTGAATAGTTGGGGGAGGGGAATTTTTTCCCATAGGTGTGAAAATTTATGGGGTCCCTTGTTAACAGTCCTGTATGACACCTTTAAGACTAACCAATTCAAGCTGCAATCCTGTACACACTTGTCAGAAAGCATTCTCCATGGAATTCAATTGGGCTCACTTCTGAGTAATTGATAGTTATTGTGGCATGAACTTGTGATGTTCCTATATTAATGTATATATGGTAAGTGTTAGTTGTTTAGAAGATACATGGTAAGTGGAGTGAAAGAGGGGGAGTGAATGGGCAGTAGAATGCGAGATGATTGGCTGAGTGTTTAAAATGGCTGAATGTATAAAAGGAAGAGTGAGAGTGGAATCTGGGGGGGAGAAGAGAACTGAGTGGGTTGCTTGGTGGGGTTTAGAGAGTTGTTTGCCAGGAGGGAGGTGGAGTTCGGATTAGTATTGAGTAAAACCATATGCTTATGTGCCTTAAGAAGAAATCTTGTTAATCTTGTTAGCTTTGTTATCTTTAATAAATACTTAATTTGGTTTACCAAAGGCCTGATCCTTGGCTGGGGTTTCACAGACCAGAAGGGAGGGTAAGGTAATGACCAAGGCTGAAGGGGAACTGTAACAAATGGTGGCGGCAGTGAAGAGAATAACAATACCAGTATTCAGAGTCTCTGGGAATACTAGTATTGGGACGTTACTGGTGGTTGCCTAGCAGGGGGATCTGTTGAGATGTGTGCTAGAGCGGATAGGTAAACCATAAGAGAGTGCGGTCCGGACTGGTGGAGTCCCTGGTGGTGCCTAGAGACAGGCAGTAGCCACGAGCAGGTAGGAACCTGACAGGGAGAGCCAGGGAAGGACGCCTCACAGAACTCACACTAGGAACTATGACAGTAAGGTAAGACACTTAGGTTAAATATTAATAAAAACTACAGTCTTTAAGTGTCCACTGTTTCTTTGCAAAGCAAAAAAACAGGAAGAGAACTAGAACAGGAGTGGGGGCACATACCTTTTCTCCCAGCAGAGAAGCAACAGCAGGGACCCCTTCTAAAACACATTTCAGTTTACTGAGTAAGACACTTTTCAGTTTACTTAGGTGGTCAGTATTTGTACAACTGCAATGTTTAAGTGCCCATGGTATCTTTGTAAGCAAGGTAGATAGCGAGAAAACTAGGACAACTGGCTGTGCCCTGGGACCTCACTGCCCATACCTCTATGACTTCCTAGCAGCCCCACCAGGTCCAATGACTATCAGATGCCACTGGGGAGAGGGGTGCAAAAAGAGGGAAGAGATAAGAGAGGTGTCATAATTTATCAAGATATGAGTTCCAGCACCTCACTGTAGTGCCAATCTCCACAAGAAATCTAGATGTGAGGGCCGAGGAGCTTAGTATGGCATGTCCATTCTCCCTGTTCCATAATTCTTGCCCCAACCCGATTTACTGGGGTGGTTATTGCATTTGGCACACTGTTATTGCTTAATATTGGAGTCTAGACAGCCTAAAAGCACAGACTTTCTGACATTGTTTATGAAGTTTTTCACTCTTCCTATGTTCAAAACAGAGCTTGAGAAAAGTTGTTCAGATAACCAAAACAACGACTCTGTCTCGCACTCTTGCTTGCCCAGGTGGGGTTGTTTGTGGCTTTCCCAAACTCAGAAGGGACAGTGAATGTAATTGGTTTATGGATGTTTTCATCCTTATGTAAACAAGACTCTTGATAGTCAAAATAAAATAGTTATGCCCATAATCTCATCAAGGGAGGGCATGAGCTTATGCTGGAAATGAATGTCACAACTGTAGCACCTGCTGAGTCAAGAGAGATCAACAAAATCACCTGAGGGGGAGCCTAGCAACCTGGATGCTGGGAAGATAATGATCTAATAGGTATAAAGTGCCCCCTCCCAGAGGGTCTTTTGGGTATAAATACAGGACCCTTGATCTGGGCAGATAAGCCTTAAGGGGGCTGACAAAGCCTCAAAGTACCATCAAGGAAGAACCAAGCCTCAAGGGGCCTCAACAAGCCTCAAAGCAACATCAAGAAAACTCAAGAGCTGTAATTCCTCCCAGACAAGAGATCCTTGCTGTGGATGTTTGTGAGGCTTCCAGCCAGTGAGATACATGTAAGATAAGAGCAAAGGCAGGGGGGAGAGACAGGGACCCATTAGCCATTCGTTTCGTTTTAATGTTTAATTGCCTGCAAATAATGACAGTTCAATGTAACCAGCTTGCTTTAATAAACCATTTAATTTCTTCACCACCAGCGTGTTCATTGCCCTTTTGAAATCTTGAATTTACTTGCCTCAGGGAAGGAAAAAACCTTTGGCAAAACACTCATTTTTTACAAAAAAAAAAAAAAGCACTGAGTAGAACCCATTGAATTTAATGAACCTAAGTTAGTCATGTCTATTGATTTCTGTCGTCATCTAGTCATTTTTTTTAACAAGAAACTCAAAGTGACTTACAACATTAAAACCAGATATTAAAACAAGAACAAAAACATCCTGATATACACACGAAATACATAAGAACTCTGTTCTGTTCTGATTAGAGCTAACACTAAATACCACCCACTATTTCTGCATGACCGGGCACATTTTCAGCATTATCTGCTCTGTAAGGCTAGCAGATTTAAAGCAAGGTTCACTATGCAACAAACAAGCGATCAAAAAAAAAAAAAAAGCAAAATCCAGAGAGATTTTAAGAAATAACTGCTGTTCCCAACAAGATATCTGCCAGAGAATTTCAGGCTAAGTAAGTATTATAAGCTTCTGTTTGCTTCTTTGGAAGTGTTTTGTGAAATGGTACAATCAGTTCATTTCAGGTGAGGTAAAATTTCATGTTGGTTTAATAATAATAAAAAAGCTGTTGAGCAGACCTCTCAAGAGGCCTGTGGAAGTACTATACTATTTACAGAAATGAACTGTGGGAGTAAAAAAAACCCCATTTCCTTAGCTGATATTTGTTCTGTATCTGCAATTTGGTTATACCAGGCTTGGCTGTCCTTTTGCATTAACAGCAGTAACTGCTTATGCCTGTGGTGAGGGGCTGACAGGATTTAGGCCTGATCTGTAAAGGGAACCAGGCCAATATGTCTTTTGGGTGTTGTGGAAAAAGACTTAAGGCATTAGAAATATTCATGTGTAATTTGTAGCTCTCCAGTGACAATTAACTGGAGCCCTGTCTATCTACCTTGGATTGCTGTGGCATTTAAGCACCTTCAATGTTTACCTTCTGAACTGCACTGATTAACTAAAGGCTATATAACCATGCCATTTACATAGAAACAGTCACTAAGGCATCTAAGCCATAAATGGGACTGAAAAAGAACATGAACTAGAGTGTCACATTTTTAGCTGAGCATAGATATTTGTTGGTAGTATCTTGTAGCCACTGAAAGTTAGAACAAAGGGGTGTTGGGTTTCTAAATTTGCTGGGTTTTATTTTGTTAATCCTGTGAATTGTGAATCTTTGTAAACTCTACCAGTTAGAATGCTTCCTATCCTGAGTAAGGGTTATTGCCTATGCTAGTGCTTCATGACAACTGCGTTATCAAAGCTTATTGGCGCATATCAGGTGCATATGCAGCTGTGCATGGGCATAGCAGGACATCAACATGTGTGGCACCTTCAGGGCTGTAGTTATCCAGGGTCTCAGGGAGTCTTAGACCCCTTACCTTTTTTAGGAGCAGGTTCCTTATGTCTCCAGCATCTTATGAGCCAATCAGTATGAAAGGGGAGAGTGTCAGCCACTGAGAAGAGTCTTCTAACTTGCTTCCTTGTTCTTCCTGCTGATTGGAGCCAATCAGAGTGAATGGAAGTGAGTCAGCCACTGAGAAGACTCTTCTCAGTACTTAACACACTCTCTTTTATGCTCATTGGCTCCTAGGAACATCTGTTGTGGTGGGCAAAGGCATTAACAAGGATCTCATTCTCAACCCAGCAGCAAAAAAAAATGAGAGGAAGGGAGTGGGCGTGGCTGTGGCTATTGTGAAAGGACCCTGCACTTCTGAATTACCATTACACTACTGGCACTTTTCAAAGTACAAGAGGACATGTTTCTGATCCAAAGCATGTCCAATTTAATGGGTGGTGATGTCAGGGGCTGAAGATTGTGGATTTCATTAAGGGCAGCCTATATTGGCCCCTCCAATTTTAGTTCTGTTGGTCTTCTGGTTAATGCCATATCTCCTGCCTCTCCCACCTTCTCAGAACCACCTTGGCATCAAAACAAAAAAGTCAGTTAAGACCAGCCAAACTGGGGAAACTCAACAAAAAAAGCCAGTACCAAAAACCAGATAAGCCCTTCTCCATTCCCAGTTCTTAATTATAACCTATTTATCAAACTAAGGCTGGAAGAATTGCAAAAATCTCTTTCCTATGCTTATTACCCATCTTTTACCTGAGTACCACTCCACTTCTTACCTTGGGGGTCCAAGCATGTGTTTTCCCATCTCCATAGAATTCTCACCATTAAATGATACCAACACCACCCCCACACTTCATTTAAAAATTAAGGGGGAAACAAGGACAAATGCTGTTTGGTTAGACATGTGTCTGTTTTACTGTCCAGAAAGGCAGAGAATGATCAAGGCAAAAGTAGCTAAAGTGACTGCTAGGTACCTGCAAGACAGTAATAAGTAGAGTTTTTTCTTTGTCTAATTAAATATGTGACTTTTAAAAAAGTAAAAAACAAACAAAACAACAACCTAAAGTAAAGCATAGAACCAAGAACATTAAAACTGCTCTCATTTAGCACTATGGCAATATTTTTTTATCATTTCTATTGGGAGAGAGTAGATTAATTATGTTTCATGTGCTTTGGTTTACAAGTACTTCAGTGGTTTCTGTTTGATGAAACAAATCAATGAGTATTCTGGAAACTGTGAACATCTTACAGCAGCTGAATACATTAATGCACCAGAAGTGCATGTACGCACACACACACACACACACACACACACACAGGCACTGAGCCTGATCTGTATTGCCCTTGTGAGCTTCAGCTCAGGAGTGGAGAGTGTCAAATGGATGATGTTATTGAAGTAGAGAGCAGCACAAGAGGAGCTGAGGGAGAAGTAATCTGGCATATTGCATGAGAAAATTACATTATTATCTGAAAGTAGATTGGTTTACTTGCCCTGTACTCACAAACCCCTTTCCCTTGATAATCATCTTCACACTCAACTGCACTTCATAGCTTGTTTACCATGTTGCAATGATATTTGCTCCCTAAGTTTATTTGATGCTGGCCACTTGAAAACATTATCATTTAAATTAGTTCCTGTAACTAATGAGCATATGTTTCTTAGTGAACAAATAAATGAAAATTTAAAACCACACAAACAAACACACAGAGAGAGAGAGACAGTCAGAGAGAGCGCAAAAATATACTCTGCTGGGGCAGCACACTTGCTTGCTCCGCTCACCAGTCTCACCCATTCTTCCCACATTAACCCCTTAAAGCTTCCCCTTCCTACCCCATGCAACTACTAAGCTCCCTTTTCACCTTCCCAGCTCTATTTGTGAAGCCACTTCTATTCTGTTCTCAGCCCTGCTTTGCACCCGTTATCACCTTTACCCCCATGTCCATCCCTCCTCCTTTTGTGCAACTCACCCTTGCACACAGACTACCCCCATGGTAACCTCTTGCAACTTTCTCTTCCCACACATTGCAACAAATATTCACCCTTTTCACCTTCCGCCCAGTTATGAAACCATCAACTCCTCCTGTTCTGTAGTCCCTTTTGTACCCCACTTTCATCTTCATTCAATTCTCATGCCTCCTACTCCCTGATTTTTTTGCAATACATGTCTGCACCCAATTTTTACCCTCACCCCATTTCCCTTCCTTCCTCCTCCCTTTTCTCAACTCCCCCTTGCACACAGAGCACCCCCATTTCTGTGCTTCCTTCCCTCCTATTCTGCAGCCCCCTTTGTACTCAAATACCCATGATGTTATTTGTTGCTGTAGTTTTAAGATGAAAAGAATCTTAACAGCAAGCCTGTCATTTAGTTTGTTCAGTTTGAGAATGTTAAGTTCAGTTTATTTATTTTATTTGTTAGTTGCCTCATACCCAGTGGTATCTAGGCGACTTACAACATGTTTTAAAAACATACAATATAATATAATTTTTAAATATACAATATAAACAATTGAAAACTCAAAGAAGACTAAGACAGCATACCAAAGGTCTGAGTGAAAAGAAAGGTCTTTGCCTGGAAACTAAAGGTGGATAGTTGGGGAGAGCATTCCACAGGGGGTGGCATCATTGAAAAGGCCCATTCTTGTGTTGCCACCCCCTTAGCCTCCCATGGAATTGGGGGATGGATGTTGTATATGTATGTGTGTTTGCTTGTTAATAAAATACCTGTTCTAAATTACTACATTGAATCTGGAACTTCATGTTGAAGACAAACACATGTTACGAGGAGAGAAATACATTATGTGAAGGTGCTGTGGAATATTTGAGGACTCTGCATCCTTTAACTCTCTCTCACGAGGCAACTGAGGAATGGAAGAGGGAGATGTTTGAATACAGTGAGAAAGGGGAGACACTAAAAGGGAAAAAGTGGTGGTTTTAAAGAATGGCAGCAGCTTGAGTACAATGGGAAGGGAATTGGGAAAGGCTCTGTTGTGTTCACTTCTGTGTTGTACCCATTTCTGCTATTTCTTGTTAAAACTTTTTTTTTAAAAAAAGCACCTCAATGTGCCTCCCTTGCCAATCTATTCAGACCTCTTTTATTGTTTTAAACCACCACTTTTCCCTGTCAGTATCCCTCTCTTCTCACTCCCATGTCACCGCCACTGCTGTTGTGCAACCTGCCTTCTCTCTTGCTCCCGTACCCCGATCCTGACTTCGTGCAGATCAAGGATAGTGATGCAGCACTACAAATCATCCAGTGGGGATTGAGTGATTAGATTTTCCATTTTTATTTTATGTAAGATATATTTTGAATACCACACAATGCAGTGATCCTGAAAATATGAATATATTTACTCAGAAGACAGAACAATTGGATTCAGCAGGACTTGCTTTCCCACTGCTAAGGAGTGTAGCTAAGGAGTGTAGCATTACAGTGCAGTCATATGGTACCCGCTCAGAATGAGTCCCACGTAAGTACAAATATGAGATACTATTGAGGCTTAAACTTTATTTCCCCTAGATATCCAGGCTTTGTTTGGAGATGGAGAAGATAAAGAGCATATGCCACCCACCACTAATAATTCCTGGCTAAATGAAATTACAGCACCAAAAAAGGAAGGAAGGAAGAAAGAAAAGCAGTCAGAAGGCTGCCAAGTTCATCTGCTCAAAATATTGAGTCCAGTCCATCCAAAATAATGAAAATGGTTTACAAAATCTGAAGTAATTAACATAATTAAGAGTCATAAATTTGGATTTGGTAGAGAACAGCAGCTACACTGGAAGTTTAGGTCTCTGCTGATAATGAACTGCAATTTTCACAAAATGAAAGCTGAGGTCATCAGAGTTTGAGTATTACTATATTAATCCTTCAGAATCTCTTTCATTGTAATAATGGCTTTTTCACAGTTTAGTGGGCCTCTGGGTTTTGCTTAACTCTGAAACCTAGAGTGCATCTCCAATATCGTCAGGTAAATTTAGGGTGAAACACTAACACAGAAAATGTCACACTGAACAATATGCACAGGTAAGATCCAAATAAATGGCATTGGAGTAAACAGCATGGTGAGATCATAGGGTTTTGCAACTTAGTACAAAGCTGCACAAATCACATCTTCATATAATTCTGCAGCACATGTAGTTGGTAGCGAGCATCTTAAAACACAAATCTTTGTAAAGACACAGAATCATAGAATAGTAGAGTTGGAAGGGTCCGATAAGGCCATCAAGTCCAAACCCCTGATCAATGCAGGAATCCAAGATAGAGCATACCCGACAGGTTGCTGTCCAACTGCCTTTTGAAGGCCTCCAGAGCCCACCACCTCCCTAGGTCATTGTTTCCACTGTTGTACTGTTCTAGCAGTTAGGATTCCCCCCCCCCGATGTTCAGCCAAAATCTGGCTTCCTGTAGGATGATCTAGGATGATTGAGAAAAGATCTTGGCTCTCCTGTCTGACAACCTTTCAAGTACTTGAAGAGTGCTATCATATCTCTCCTCAGTCTCCTCTTCTACTGGCTAAACATGCCCGGTTCTTTCAGTCTCTCCTCATAGGGCTTTGTTTCCAGTCCCCTGATCATCCTTGTTGCCCTTCTCTGAACCTGTTCCAGTTTGTCTGCATCCTTCTTAAAGTGTGGTGTCCAAAACTGGATGCAGTACTCAAGATGAGACCTAACCAGTGCCAAATAGAGGGGAACTAGTACTTCACATGATTTCGAAACTATGTTGTTATGTGCCTTCAAGACGATTACAACTTATGGCGACCCAATGAATCAGCAACCTCCAATAGCATCTATCATGAACCACCCTATTCAGATCTTGTAAGTTCAGGTCTCTGGTTTCTTTTATGGGACCAATCCATCTCTTGTTTGGTCTTCCTCTTTTTCTACTCCCTGCTGTTTTTCCCAGCATTATTGACTTTTCTAGTGAATCATGTCTTCTCATGATGTGTCCAAAGTATGATAACCTCAGTTTCATCATTTTAGCATTTGCCCTTTTTTGAAGCTACATCGCATGTTGGCTCATATTCAGCTTGTGATCAACAACAATTCCAAGATCCTTCTCATGTGTTGTTTTGCAGGCCCAAGTATCCCTCATCTTATGGTTGCTTATGGTTTTAATGTTCTAAAACAGTCCATTTGACCCCAGTCCATAATCATATAGCAATTCACAGCAATCACTTAAAGACCTATTATTGGAAATCTTGCACACAATAATGCAAAAGAAGATTTTTTTTTGGAATATGCATAAAGTCTTTTTATATACCAAAACTCAGTTTTGACCCATTTGCAGTTTTCAAAAGCTGAGCAGACTTGTTGTAGTAGTAGTAGTAGTAGTAGTAGTAGTAGTAGTAGTAGAGCCATAGCAGTAGCAGCAGCAGCAGTAGTAGTAATTAATAAATCAGTACAAACCTTCTCAGGCACCATGAAACAAATTCTGCAAGCGTCTCTAGCTATAGCCCCTCCCCAAGAGGTCAACATGGGCTCTTGAGTCAAGCTAAACAGACCTGACTGGCCCCATTTTGGACTTGATAATGGACTGGATGAGGGCTGATAAACTGAAACTAAATTCCATGGGAGGGGGAGTGAGTGGTTTTTCATGTCCCCAAAAATGTTTTTTTTTCTTGCTCTGGGTGAGATAGTACTCCCCCTGAAAGAGAAGTTACACAGTCTGTGGGAACTCCTTGATTGACACTTGAGTCCGAAGTGGCCTCAGTGGCCTGGAATGCCTTTTACCAACACCATCTGCTTCACCATCTGCAACATTTCCTGGACAAGGATAGCTTAGTCATGCTAATCTCTGCTCTGGTAAACTTCCGACTGGGTTACTATAGTATGTTATATGTGGGACTTCCCTTAAAGATGACCCAGAAGCTTCAGTTAGTTCAGAACTCGGCTGCTAGGATTTTGATGGGCATAGCCAGACACGTTCATATTACACATATTTTGAAAGATCTTCCTCGGCTGCTTGTCCACTTCCAGGCCCATTTTAAAGATCTGGTGCTTACCTTTCATATCCTAAATGACTTGAGACCCAAGGAGTGCCTTTCCCATTCCAGCTTGCCCATTTTCCAGAGAGGCTCTGTTCCATGTACCCTCTTCTACAGAACTGTGTTACGCTCCAGCAAAGGCTTCCTGACTTCAGAATGCTCTCCCTAAGGAAGAACACCTGGCAACAACATTGCAAGCTTTTTGCACTAAGTGAAGATCTTCCTATTTGCTCAGGCATTGTATATTTTAGATTATTATAGGGACTATGCTCTTCTCGATTTTTAGTTTTGGGGTTTGAATTTTTCTTATTGTTGCATATTATGTGCATTTGTTGGTTTTAAATTGTGTTTGCTTGCGTGTGTATTCTATTCACTAACAGGGAGAAAAAACCTTGTGGTTTAAGATCATACGTATAACCAACAGATATTTCTATCAAACTTTAAAAATCAGGGAAATTGGGCAGTTATAGTGAATGCACCAGGGGAGCAGGAGACCTGACCTCCTCTCTGAGATATTGAACTGCCCTACAAATTTGTAAAAATGTAAACACAACTTTGGTTGGTGTTTCACAATCCAATCCACTTCCTGTGTAGCTTGGAAGAAATTGGTAACATGTGCCTCTGAGCATATGGTGAGTGGTGGCAACACTGCAATTAGTCCAAATAACAGAAACAAGATACCCATTCTCCTCCCCTCCCCCTCCTCCCCTTCTCTCCCCCTTCCCCCTCCTCTCCTGGGAGTTGTAGCTCTGATGGGAATAGGAGTCTCCTAACAACTCTCAATACCCTTCACAAATTACACTTCCCAGGATCCTTGGGGGGAAGCCATGGCTATCTAAAGTGAAATAAAGGTCTGGCATGGGTGTGGGCCCCTTATTAGCCAAGCCAAACAACTGTGACTCTGGCTTTTTGAACACTGATGGTTCTTACTGAGCATGCCCAATGCTATAACAGACTTTAATGTTAAATTTCTTAAATGAATTAAAAATCAGTCATGCATTTTTTTTACTTTTAAACTGCAGAAGGTGAAGGTCAGAGTATGGGGCAAGGTCAGTAACAGAATTACAGGTACTCTGTGAACTTGGCTGATTTTTAATTAATTTCAACAAATTATGAGGCCACTGACAGGTGTGGATTTTCTCATTTTACACTTTGAACTCTTGATTCTCTCTGAGTGCATCACAGTGAAAATTTAGAGGGTTGTTAAGCAAGCGTTTCTGAGTTCAGGAGTGTAAGTTTGGTAAGGTTTTGTTTTGAAATGAGCTTATGAGAAGCATCAGAACGGCATGAGGATATTTTCAACATTGCAGAATGCGAAAAAGCCATGCTGGCTATGCTATACAGCCACTCTCATGGCTGTATAATTCACACTTTTGTGTATCACCCTGGAATTTTTGGATGCAGGTCAACCCTGAACCATTTCAAGTAAATCATTAAGTTTTGGCTGGCCCATGGAAAAGTCCTCAGTTTCTTTTGGAGCCCATCTCCCCTTGCCCTTTGCTTTTTAATTTGTTGTGCTTTCATCTAAGCACCTTTCTTTCTAATTTGGGCATATTAATCACAACAACATGGCACGTAAAGAATGTATAATTAAGTACTCCAACATTTAAAATGAGTTTTGAGATTGGAAAGTAATTGAATAGCACGAACACAAACAACGTACTGAGTATAGAACTTGCTACTTGGTGTTTTAACGAACAGAGGCAGTCATCCTAATGGATTCTTCTGTTCATAATCACCATCTCCATGATATGCTCATTTACCCTTCAGTTTGTGGAGGACGGGAGCCAGGTTGCTTTGATACAATGCTGGCTGTTGGCAGAACATCACATTGCCACGGTAGCAAAGCCCAAACACTTGGCAGGCTGAGTGTTTCGAGTGTGACAATGACATTGTATTCCTTTTAGCAAACAAGAGCCAAAACACATGGCTCTGCAGTGTGCAGCAGAGTGATTAACAAAACCAAATCAAAACTCCAAACCCCACAAAAGCGCAGTTGCCACCATTCACTCTCGGATCACAACTTGTTAAAGAAAGCATTCAATTTGGCTGAGTAAATGTTAATCCATTTCTAATTGTGCAAATAGCATTCTCCTATTTGGTTAAAGAGTCAAACAGTTCTTTAATCAATTTAATAAACATAATCTTATTAAACCAATTCTTGTGTCGATGGCAGTTCCCTGTCCCCAGTTAACCTGAGAGATTATACAGAATGGTTAAATAAATAAATAAATACATCTATTATGCTAAAAACTTTTTTTAAAAAAAAGTTTAGATGCATAAATAGTTCTTTTTTTAGATATTAGTTTTGCCTCGAAACATAAAGAGGAGGCAGTATTTAATGCAGCTCTGTAATATTTGTGAAGTCTTAAGTAGAAGAATGGCAATTGCTCAGACTTTGTATGGATGACTGTACTTGCTGCCTCAAAATAATGAGGATGTGAGACCAGGCCAGACTAAGGAATGAAGAGTCAGTATTACAGGATGGTGCTTACTGTACTTGGCCCACAATACTCTGTATGTCCTCTGTTAGGGACAGTTTGCAGCCTTCTTCTTTGCAGTCAGTGAGCACACCAAAAAATTCAGGGGCAACTCCAGAAAAATTATTCTAGGGAAGGAAAGGGGTGGAAAGGATTGAATCCCTGTTATATAAGCATATACTGTGACTAAAGCTGGGAGATTGAATGGGTTTGAGGGGAATATTATGAGGAAGTGCCTGCTTCCCTTGGAGTCATCCCTGAACTAACTGAATGCTGGTTCAGGCCTAGCAGCCTTGGCTCTCTCCACCTGATCACTGCTTCACTACTACTCCCCGCTCTGCATGGTACTTACCGGCCGTGGGGCAAGATTTGCGGCCCGGGGTGAATCCCTAGCCGCCATTGTGAAGAAGGGTAGGCGCGCCAGGACTGGCATGATGCCATCAAGGTGTGCAGCGGCCGACGGGCGGCCGAGCCTATTTAAGCTCAGACCGCCTCCTCACCCACCTCTTCTTCTTCTTCGGTGCCCGCCCTACCCTCCCTCTGCTGCAGTGTGATTAATTTGGTCACTTCGGGGCCGACTAGGAATTTTTGGCTTGCCTGCGTATTTAGCCGGCGGGTTTCTTTTGCCTACTCCATACTGTGGTTAGTGGTGAGGGTGCTCAGGGTTAGCATGGGTGCATTTCTGGTTATTAGGTTGATTTGGCTGTTTGATCTTAATATCTCAATTGGTCACTTTAGACTTCCGGGAAGGGTGACTTCGCTTGTGCCTGCTTTTGAGACGGGCTCCCGCCTCAAAAGAAGCTTATTCAGATATAAATCAGTCAGAACATTTTTTTTTTGACTGATGAAATTTCTCCCGGGCAGGGAGAAACGTAGAGATCAACCTCAAAAGCCTGTTTTTGTTGGGAGGACTGGATTTCATTAATTTATGAGAAAAGGTCCAGCCAACAATGCCGGACGGACTTCCAAACTTTTGCTCTATCTGTTTAATGCGATACGTTTATCTTTTCTTCAAAGAGAAAACCGACTAACAGGCAAGCACCCTTCTTTCTATTATTTTTCTTACTTGGTTTAAATTGTTGCAGCAAAAGGAGATTTGTCAGATTGATCGGCTTTGAAGTACTCCTGGGTGAGCTATAACTCTTCTCTGTTATTCACGAAATTAACACCTTATCTCTGTTTCTGTTGCAAAAAGCTGTCCTGGAAGTGCATTCTAAAGATATAAACAGAAGAGGGATTTCTATTCCGAGGAATGTTATATTGTCTGGGACTATTCTTTTTTTGGTCTATTTTATTTCGACGAATCTGCTTCTTCACGACGCCACTAACTGTTTTGATGCTGGGAACCAAATTTGTTTTGTATTCTTGAACATAGAGAGATAAGGCAGGCTGCTCTGTTTATACTGTGATGTCATCAAGCCTGGAATATTAACCCAATTGTTGCTGAAATAAGAAGTGGTTCTTCTTTACTTCTGTTTTGCTTTGTTTTCGTGGTTTTAAAAATGGCAATCAAGAAAGTGGCTGAGAATCTGGAAGTAATTATGTTTCAGAAAATAATGGATGAAATTGAGATAACGAAACAAACCCTGCGACAGGGCAGTAAGGAGCTGAAAATTGAACTGAGCAAAATGACGCAGGAGCTTAAAGAAATAGGGGATCCTGTGAGAGAGGAGAATGAGATCAGAGATGAGAAAAGAAAAAATAAAGGGAAGATACAAGCCCTGGAGATTGGAACAAATGTGGAATTGGAAAAAGATCTGGAGTTTATGGATATTAGAAATAAAATCTACTGTTTGGAATTTAACGTTATCTCTGGAGAAATTAATGAAGATATTAGAGATAAAGTTATCAATGGCTTGGATAATCTTCTGGACTGGAATGACGTGATGGAGTTTGATATAGTGAAAATCTATGGAATTAACTGCAGCCATGTGACAATGGAAAAACTCTCAAGAGATGAGCCAGTGCATTTTGTAAAAAAGAAGAACAGAGATATGACTTTACAACAGTACTTCAGCAACTTATTCAGAATGGATGGCAAGAAAATATTTGGGATAGAGGAAATTCCCATCAGACTCTTATTATATGACTATGGCTATGACAGCAAGATTATTATGGAATACTGATAATGGAAGATTGGACACTGAAATTACTGGACTTAACAGGACTATTGAAGATGGAAGATGAAATTAATAGGGATAATGGAATAATGGCTATTGAAATTATTGGACCTAACAGATTTTGATGAGATGGATTAATCGAAATGTTTATTTGGAGAAAAATTGATAGATATATTTCTTAAAGAATTGAAACCTCTCTTTGACTTTTTGTGGAAAGAATAAAGTAATGTTTATGAGATTTGATGATTAATTAAGATAACTACTGGAGGAAAGTGATTTTATAATATAATTTAAGAGACAGGATTGTTATATATTGTAGACCTATAACTGATTTGATCTGTGACAAATGGGAAGTCAATATTTTTTTTTTTGCTTAATCATTTTTGTTTTGTTTTGTTTTTTGTCTTTGAATGTTTTATGATTTTGTTTTGTATGTTTTATGAAAATTTGAATAAAAATTATTGTAAAAAAAAATCAATTGGTCACTTTATGGCAAGGAAGCGTGGGAAAGGTTAAAGGTGAAGGGCAGCTAGGTGACACCTTTAGGCACCTTTGGAGGTGATAGGCGGTTCCGGAGGCCTGCAGCTCAGGGTTATACGGCCCGAGAGCAGGATACGGGTCGCCTTTGGGGCCAACATGTCTCATCCACTCAGAGTTTCAGGGCACTGGGGGCAGGCAGTGATGCAGGTTGTCCTTCCTACACACCCTATGGGTGTGGTCAGGGCAAGGGGTTGGCAGATTGGCAGCCCCTTGCCTGGCAGGGGTTGAATCGCCCCAATAGCTGCAAGCAGGCTTTGCCTGACTCACCAGGAGAATCCCGCACTTATGTTCCCCTCTGTAGGTTCATTATGCAATGGGAATTTGGTTAATAAAGTGGCCCGTTATTTAACCCAAATATATATTGTGTCTGTGTCTTATTTCACCCCTGGGCTGCAACCTTCTCTCCCTATTCCAGCAGTTAACAACAGAGCTCAAGCAGCTGAATGTGTGAGATGGGAGGAGGTTGTGGAATCTTCTGTCTCAAACATATAGATTGCTATGCCACAGACTGAGATGGTAGCAGGGAGGAACAAAACTATGGCTTGAACTAGCATTCATTAGTCCCTGGTAGGTGCCTAGGAATCAATTTACACAACCAAGTAGGTGTATTGAGAATGTGGATCCATGCAGAGTTTGGCACATGTTGAGTCAGTCATGTAATCATTTCATGATGATGAAGGGTCACAACTCAGCCTCTCTTTACCATGTGCTTGCTCAAGTCATTCTTTGACAGTTTCGGAGGCCGAGAGTCCTGACAGGCTCAGCACTCTCACTACTATTCCTGAATCTTGCTCAAGATGAAAAATAATTTCAAAAATCACAATGCAATTTTTGTTCTTCTTGGCTCTAAGAGCTCCACTGAAAGGAAGAGCCCTTGGAAAGGTAGTTAACATGAAGAGTAGCTTATGGCATGCTGGAGAGGAGCTGATTTTATTCCCCTTTATCACAGCTCTAAGCAATCTAGCTTGGATAATGAACCCGGTTACTTTATCCTTTTACCCTTCCAGGGTGAACAACTAGCAAGAGTCTTGATATTTAAATTGATGTTTTACACCCTAATACTTCTTCATTTTTAATTCAATCGTGGTCTGTTAGATGCCCAGTAATAAGAGGGAAAATATAAGATAAACTGCTCTAATTACAGTGTCATAAAGGGAAACAATAAACATATTAAACTATGAAGGGATAATCGTTATCATGGCTTAAAGAGAAGATCAGGGTCTGAAGCAGACATTTCTAACAAGGTTCATTAACTGTCCTTACAGCTCTTGGAATATTTTAACTGTGGCAATTAACATAAAAATAGATTTAGCGACACCAGCTTCTCATTACTGTCAGCTTGTATTTGGGATCATAAAATATAATTATAAATAAAATACACTTTTCCTTCCTAATGCTTATTAAAAGGGGATATTATACAGTTTTGCAGAGCTACTAATGATCAGCACTTTAATTCAATATTGTAAATTGCTGCATTCATGTGCACAAATATATACACACTAATTGCAAGTACATCTCATCACAAGTTCGCATTGTGTCACTCTGCTCCCAACTTACTTATTTCGCTTTGCTGTTTTGTCCTTCCCTTCAGTCATTCTTTAAATTTAAATAGTTTTGCATGCTATATATATATTTGCTCTATAGCTTGATTCACAGTGCAATTGAGCTGGACCACTTCCATTTCAGCTGTTTCACTCCAAATAATGCATTCCAATAGCATGTTTCAGATTTCACCTTGCATAGTAGGTCTAGAGCAGATCCAGATAGCTCACTTATACTAATCAAGAGGAAGCATTTTGGGGATTCTGCCTTCAAATATTTAAGCCATCTGAAGGTATTTATTCTTTAAGCGCATTTTCTGCAATGAACCTGCTCTAAATATAAGCAGGCTGTATTCAGGATTGCATAACTGGTTCGGCGAGTTATGTGGCTTGGCACAGAAGCCCCAGGTAACTAAATGTGATAGGGTTACTTTTCAGGAAGCCAATAGAGATTCGTGACATCAGACCATTGTCTTTTAGTTCTTTCTTTAACACTCCATCTCACTTTCACATGAAGGAGTTTCCCCTTCTGTTCTCCATTTTTTCAGCCATCATCGACTTCTTCCATCAGATCTTTGCATTTTTTAAAAGAATGGAGCTCCATTCTAGTAGGTTGATTTCCCCATATGACCTATTTCCAGTAAGTAAGCCATCCCTTCAAGTGGCTTTAACCATGTTTTTAAAAAACCAAAACAGGTATAATCACTTCCAAGTCTTAGAATTAGAAACCACTTCTAATGCAAGGATAGTTCTG
The DNA here is from genome assembly GCF_030035675.1 of Rhineura floridana. NCBI lineage: Eukaryota > Metazoa > Chordata > Lepidosauria > Squamata > Rhineuridae > Rhineura > Rhineura floridana. The sequence goes on from NC_084480.1 coordinate 83,154,994, forward strand.
GTGTGAATGCAGCCTGTGATCCTGATTAGGAATGTGATAGAATTCCACCCAGTTTGGAAGTGGTTCCAAATTATACATACATTCACTTATTCTCAACAGCTGAAGATCAGATTTTAATGTAGTGAATTTTCCTGCTAATTTTGAAAATTGACTTTTAAAAAAAACCACCTCTAAAATATTGATTTTAAGAATGATATTTTCTTTAAAAATATAAATATTTCCTTCAAAATATCAATATATTTAAAGGAAATATCAATATTCCTTCAAATATATTGATACTAATATTGATTCTTTTTCCAAATGAAAACAAATGGATTGGTAAGAGTGGATAAAGAACAAACTCGAAGCGATGCCGGCCTGTTAGGTCAATAGAATTCTTTTGAATCAGCACTGACCAACAGATCCCATCCCTAGCCCTGATAGAGGTCCTGGAATATTATGTTGGCCTAGCTGGAGATGTATTTGCCTGTGGCTATGCCCATTACACATATCCCTCGGGTTCAATTGGACTGAATGAGTATTATGATAACATGTTCATTTCAGCTGCATGGACTGGCTTTTTAAAATTTGCAATATCTAACATTTTCAGACTTTCAATTAAAATGTTAAAATCTGACATGATCTATGCATGTTTACTCTTTTTTTAAATAAGATTAACTTCCTCATCAGAGTGCTTAGGATTGCAGCCTGATAAAACATATATCTCCATCCTGCTGTGAAGGGAGAGTTATGTGCACTTAGGAAGCGTTATATAAATACTGTTTACTTGACTCTGTTTCTCTCTGATGTGGATGTAGCCACAGAGCATTATTGTTTGTTTAAAAGCAAGGCCACTATTCAAGAAGAGGAGATATGTATGTACCAGAAAATCTTGAAGATAGGGAACAATGCTAAAAGAAGATATTTATTTATAAAATCATTTATGCCACCTTTGAGAGCAAAGCTCACTCAAGGTAATGCACAATATCATAAAAACACAGTGAGTACAACAATCTAAAATAATTGACTGATAAAGGCAGCAACGTTAATTGTTATTATAAAGTCAGCTAAAACAGTTCACAACTAAGGTTTGAATCCACTGCTTGTTGCCAATCTGATCCTATTCTGGTGGACTGGAAGGCATTTTGTCCCTTTGTTATGTTTTGCTATCTTTTCTATCCAGTTCTATTGCTTCCCCCCTGCAAGGGTGGAAGGAAATTTAAAGGGTTAATACCACAGAAGTCAAAAATCAAGCCCAGAGAGTCTCATCAGCTTGACCACTGTTTAATGCCCTGTAAAGGAGATTGTCTAGTCTAGTGGCCTACTAATCTCTGTAATATTAACCCCTTAAATGCCCTCCAACTGAAGGATGCAAGGACAGTGCAGCAGCTGCACCACCAGCAGCTCTGAGCCGGGCTAGATTGCTCAGGAGGAATAGAAGGTGGAGGAGCTATCCTTGCACTGTATGCTTTGCTGCGGGGCAAGCAGCAGTGGCTTAGTAGCAGCGGGAGTAGGGGGTGGGGCTCCAAAGCCATGGCAGGAATGTCCCCCAAATGCATTCACAGGCTTGCAACTGGAAGTTCGGCACTCTCTCTCTCTCTCTCTTCTGTTTGATTCCTCTGTTTCCTCAGTCTTTCTGTTCAGCTGTATATGGTGCCACTTCGAGCTTTGAAAAGCACATAGTGCACTTTCACTCTGCATTTCAAGTTGGGGGAAATGTAACTTGCCATATCAAGGGGGCAGCCAATGAGGGGGACTTAAGTGGAATTCTTGTCCAATGGATTCTGGTGTTGGGGAAAAGCCACTGAAAGCATGCTCAGTCCACAAACTGGGTGAGCAAGCAAATTATTATAAAGTCTGGTTTCAAATCCAACTAAAGTGGAATTCTTGTCCATCCCTAACAAAAACTAAAGGCTTTTCCAGACATCCTGTTTACTGAGCATTCATCCTGACTTGTTTTCACAAAATTTATGCAAAGGGTATACAGCATTGATTTTTATTGAGTATCCATTCTGATTTATTGGTGCAGAGGTTATAAGACATTGCCCAATGTTGCTGTTATCCCACTTTCCAGTGCATTTCTCCATTACTTTTCCTAGCACAAAAATTCTCCAGGATGGCAAAGAAGTGGGAATGGGTTTGTTGTGCAAGAGTGTGAAATCTGCTTTAATCGTGCATCCTAAATTTGCCAGTATACCTGTAAAACAGTGACAGTCTGGAAGTAGCCTAATAGAACAACTAAACACAGCTATATTCTGTAATATAGCTCTGTAGAAAAAGCATTTACAAGTACTGGTAAATACTGGTACATCTAGAGCAGACCCACATAGTTCAGTAAATAAAGTAAATATAGTAGGATATACTGGTGCCAACAGAACACATAGTGGCCAAAATCTTGCTACCAGATTTTTATGCGCTACATATTTCAGCCATATATTCAGATAGTCCATATATTTGAAGCTAAACACACTGGTATGTGTAACCATAATGCTCAACAGCCATAAATAATGAGTGATGGTTTCCCATAGCATGTTAAATCTAAGATTTTCAAAACACTTTGTAGTCTTTGATATTTCTATGTTCTCAAAACATAGCTGAATTTCTCTTTAGGGAGCAGTAAATTCAAGCATAGAGTACAGAAGTGATTTGTGTAAAGTCAGGTAGTGAGTCAGCAATCCTGCTAGGAACACAAACAAGAGTTCTGCCTTTTAGTCCTTTGCTTAAACCACTGGCTCCTTTTTCTATCCATAGCTTCAGGGTAACTTGGCAAGAGCTGTGTATAAAGCTCATAATAAGAAGGAAAGGGAAAAAAGATATGGTACGGTGGCCTTGTTCATTTTTAAAAAGACAAACAGAACTTAGAAACTTTGCAGGAATTATCCAAAACTAAGTGCCTTACGATGCAATCCTTTACACTCATTGAGTTCAGTGAGACTTACTTCAAGGTATGTGGGCACAGGATTGCAGCCTTGTTTAAGGATTATAGTTCTTTCACTCCAGTTCAGAATCTTGTGTTTGCTCAGATGTGCACGCGGATCGCTTGCATTCTCCTGGTGCCCTAGATCATAGAATCATAGAATAGTAGAGTTGGAAGGGGCCTATAAGGCCATCGAGTCCAACCCCCTGCTCAATGCAGGAATCCAAATCAAAGCAAGATTCCTGACAGATGGCTGTGTCGGAGAGCCCACTACCTCTCTAGGTAATTGGTTCCATTGTCGTATGGCTCTAACAGTTAGGAAGTTTTTCCTGATGTCCAGTCGAAATCTGGCTTCCTGCAATTTGAGCCCATTATTCCGTGCCCTGCACTCTGGGCCAATCAAGAAGAGATCCCGGCCCTCCTCTATGTGACAACCTTTCATGTATTTGAAGAGTGCTATCATATCTCCCCTCAGTCTTCTCTTCTCCAGGCTAAACATGCCCAGTTCTTTCAGTCTCTCCTTATAGGGCTTGGTTTCCAGTCCCCTGATCATCTTTGTTGCTCTCCTCTGAACCCATTCCAGTTTGTCTGCATCCTTCTTGAAGTGCGGAGACCAGAACTGGACGCAGTAGTCAAGATGAGGCCTAACCAGTGCTGAATAGAGGGGAATTAGTACTTCACACGATTTGGAAACTATACTTCTGTTAATGCAGCCTAATATAGCATTTGCCTTTTTTGCAGCCACATCACACTGTTGGCTCATATTCAGCTTGTGATCAATGACAATTCCAAGATCCTTCTCACATGTCGTACTGCCGAGCCAAGTATCCCCCATCTTATAACTGTGCATTTCATTTCTTTGTCCTAAGTATAGAACTTTGCATTTATCCCTGTTGAATTTCATTCTGTTGTTTTCAGCCCAATGCTCCAGCCTATCAAGGTCCCTTTGAATTTTCTTTCTGTATTCCACGGTATTAGCTATGCCCCCCAATTTTGTATCATCTGCAAATTTGATAAGCATGCTCTGTACCTCCTCATCCAAGTCGTTAATAAAAATGTTAAAGAGCACTGGGCCCAGGACCGAGCCCTGTGGTACCCCACTCGTTACTTCCACCCAGTTTGAGAAGGAACCATTGATAAGCACTCTTTGAGTACCATTCTGGAGCCAACTGTGGATCCACCTGATAGTTGTTCCATCCAGCCCACATTTAGCTAGCTTGCTAATCAGAATATCATGGGGTACTTTGTCAAACGCTTTGCTGAAGTTGAGATATATTATGTCCACAGCATTCCCACAGTCTACAAGGGAGGTTACCCAATCAAAAAATGATATGAGATTAGTTTGGCAGGATTTGTTCTTCATAAATCCATGTTGGCTCCTAGTAATCACTGCATTGCTTTCAAGGTGCTTACAGATTGACTGCTTTATAATCTGCTCCAGAATTTTCCCAGGGATTAATGTTAGGCTGACTGGTCTGTAGTTCCCTGGTTTCTCCTTCTTGCCCTTTTTGAAGATAGGGACAACATTAGCTCTCCTCCAGTCATCTAGCACTTCACCGGTCCTCCATGATTTTTCCATGGATCTGTACTTACAATTGTTCTGAGTTTATTCAAATCAGCTTTCCTGAAGTCCAGGGTGCGCGTATGGCTACTCTCAGCTTTTGCTTCTGTTAAAATCAAGAATCCAAGTATGGTGTGGTCACTTTCCCCCAGAGTTCCCGTAACTGCCACTTCATCCACCAAATCATCTCTATTGGTTAGAATCAAGTCCAGGTAAGCTGATCCTCTGGTTGCTTCCTCCACTTTCTGTAGGAGGAAGTTACCTCCAACACAAGTGTGCTGACTTTTATTGTTTTAATGATGGCTCTTTTTAAAGATGTGTGATGTTTTTCGTTTTTCTTTTTCTCTTCTTTTGTCTTTTTATGTTGCGATGGCTTATGGCTATGCAAATAAATTTCTACTATTACTACTATCCAACACAAGTCAGAAATTTCTTGGAGGGGCTGTGTTTGGCAGAATTTGTCTCCCAACAGATATCGGGATAATTGAAATCGCCCATTACTACTACATCATGCCTCCTCGAAACATTGGCAATTTGCTTTTCAAAAGTTACATTCTCATCTTCTCCTTGATTGGGTGGTTGGTAGTAGAGTCCAAGCACCACATTCCTTTTGTTACTTGCCCCATTAATTTTAATCCAGGTGCTCTCGGTGGAGCTACCAAGCTCATCTTCCTGTATTTCTGTGCAGGGATATATATTTTTAACATATTATTTATTTATTTATTTAATTTAATTTATATTTAATTTAATTTATATACCACCCTAAGCCCGAAGGCTCTCTGGGCGGTGTACATAAAAGGTAAAAGCAGGCACAATATATAAATACAATAACTCAAAAAACAAAAACACACAAACAATACGAGAACCAAACAACATCCAGAATACAACATAGTAATAAAATACTGTAAAAATACACTTTAAAATGCCTGGAAGTATAAAAAGGTTTTCACCTGGCGCCGAAAAGATAGCAGCGTCGGTGCCAGGCACACCTCATCGGGGAGACCATTCCACAGTTCGGGAGCCACAACCGAAAAGGCCCTATTTCTAGTCACCATCCTCCGAGCTTCTTGATGGGATAGTACTCGGAGGAGGGCCTTAGATGTTGAGCGCAGTGTACGGGTAGTTTCATATTGGGAGAGGCGCTCCACCAGGTATAGCGTGACTCCACCTCCCTTTTTATTCCTTCTGTTCTTCTTGAACAAGTTATATCCTTCAATTGCTGTATTCCAGTCATGGGAGTCATCCCACCAAGTTTCAGTTATACCTATCAAGTCGTAATTGCCCTCCTGTATTAAGAGTTCAAGTTCGTCCTACTTGTTTCCCATGCATCAAAGACCATGTGATTTATGGCTTGGCTTCCTTAGTACATTTTTCTGAGGGCTTTTATTGGGCCCTATTAGAGCTGATCTCTCTGGTCCCGCTACCGTGCACAAGCCTTCATCAGTTGTTACCACCAAGTTTACGTCTCCCTCCCCTTTATGATCTAGTTTAAAGCCCTCCTGATGAACTTCTCCATGCTGTGGCCAAACACATTCTTCCCAGTCCTTGTGAGATGCAACCCATCACTTGCCAGCAGTCCATGTTCCAGGAACCATAGCCCATGGTCCCAGAATCCAAATCTCTCACGTCTACACCACTTTCGTAGCCATTCATTCACACGGAGTATTCTTCTTTCCCTTTCTACTCCTCTTCTAAGTACTGGAAGGATGGATGAAAAAACTATCTGGGCCACAAAGTCCTTGAGTTTCCTTCCCAGAGCTTCAAAGTCTGATATGATTTCTTCATAGCTCCGTTTTGCAGTGTCATTTGTTCCCACATGGATGAGGAGAAAGGGATATCTGTCGGTGGGCTTGATGAGTGATGGCAACCTTTCCATCACATCTCTAATCCATCCTCCTGGTAGACAGTATACCTAGCGAGTCCATGGATCTTCTTGGCATACTTGGGTTTCGATCCCACGCAGTAGGGAGTCTCCCACTACTAGTACTCTTCTTGTTGTGGGGCGTGGTTTCATTGTCCCTGCTTGACTGAGCTTCAGCCTCTTACTCGTTGTTGCACGGGGTCTCCTGTAATTCTTCCTCCACAGGCTGTCCTCCAGTCTCCTCCATGAGTGGTTGAAAGCGGTTCCATAGCTCCACTGGTGAAGGGTGTCTTCTAGCTCTTCTCCTAACTGTCATCCTTTCCCACGTAGTTTCCTCCACTTCGTTATTCCTCTCCAAAGCAGTCTCCTCTTCTGCTACCACATGCTGTTGCTCTTCCACCTCCACATCTCTTTGCTGCTGTTGTTCCAGCGTTCTGTCTAAGAACTCTTCATCTTCTCTTATAGTCCTCAGTGTGGCCACCCGCTGTTCCAGGCCTCTCACCTTTTCTTCCAACAGTGCCACGAGCTTGTACTTGTTGCAGGTGTATGCCATGTTGTTCTCAGGCAAGAAAACAAACATGGCCCACACCTTGCAGGTCACAACCACTGGAGAATCCTTCCCATTCATACTCTCTTCTGTTTCTTTCTAACTACTTGTTTTGGAGTGGCCTGTGCTTTGTCCTCTCCTACTTCAGGGTAATCTTGAGAGTCCCACTAGCATGCAGTGCACTGTACAAGGATAATTAGTAATTTGACCTCACCTGTCAAACTCCTTTGTCAAACTCCTGTTCGCTCACTTTGTTCGCTTGCTCTCTGAAAGCTGGCTTGCTTATATGTCCTCACCTGTAGATCAACTGAGACAGCTCCCTCTGCTCTGCTCTGTTAGGAGTCAGGAAGCAGAATGAGAGTCCCAGCACACACAGCTGCTGCTTGTTGCTCTCAGCAGTTCTCAGGCCACGCCCTTAAGCCAATAGCTATCAGGCCACACCCCTTCCAATCAAGCTGCTATGGAGCCCTTCAGAGCACACGGCTTAGAGCACATAGCTTCAGAGCTCTCTTGCCTTTTTCCTTTCCTCGCTACAGCTCCTTTGTCAAACTCCTGTTTGCTCTGCCTCTTTGCTCACTCTGTTTGCTCGCTCTCTGAAAGCTGGCTTGCTCATATGTCCTCAGCTGTAGATGAACTGAGACAGCTCGCTCTGCTCTGCTCTGCTCTGCTCTGCTCTGTTAGGAGTCAGGAAGCAGAATATACCATTCTGAATTAAAACAATGTGTAAGAGAATCTGCTTCTTCCATTCAAACAAATGGGAGAGTTGCAGACAGGTGAACTGACTTCTTGCATCGGAGTTCCTACTTCTGTAGCAAGAGTGGGGAACCTTAGGCCCAGGAGCCAAATGCAGCCCTCCAGGCCTCTGTTTCTGGTTCTTGGACTCTCCCCAGGCCACACTCCTCACTGCCCCTGCTTCACACCTGGAGTGTTTTTGCTTGGCTGGCCTGTGTCCTTGAACTCTGAAAATGTCTCTTGCTTGGCTGGATGAAGGGTAGAGAGGAGGGGTGTGAGTGTGTGTAGAAATTGACCTACTGTACAAAGGTAAAATTTATATTTGTTGCCCTGCCGACTTTTGTCTTTGCCTTTACTCTTGGAAAGTTGCCCCAAAGGGAATGTGGCCCTCAGGCTGAAATAGGCTCCTCACTCCTTTTCTATAGGAATCAGTGGACCAGGACATTTTAACACATGGGTATATGTCCAAGAATTCTTCCATATTCTGTGTTCCCCAGAATTCTTTGCTATCATTGATTGCACTCCATCCATTAAAAAAAAAAGACAACGAGAATCCCCTGCTCTGTGCTGGATCTCAGAGGCACTTAGTTTATTTTGGGAAATTAGCTTTTCTGTAGGGACTTGGGAACATCTGAATGATGAGCCTTATTCAGGATCAACAAATGCTGTTGACTTTGCTGATAGAGACTTTATTAATTGGAATGAGTTGAGCTTTGAGACAACCCCAAAATCCATGGATGATTTTGAAAGCATGATCCCCCTACCATGTGTAATCTCTAATAACAAGTAATACTGTGCCTCTGAAAAGTAACCCCATAATTGCTTGTGGGTTGTGTAGTAATGTCTCAACAAATTTCTTGAAATGGTCACTTCACATATGTTCTTGTACAAGTGACAGAGTGCAATATACATTATGCAAACAGTGACTTTAACAGATAAAGGCTGCAATCCTATTCACATATATCTGGGAGTAAATCCCACCAAACTGACTAGGGTTTGCTTCTGAGTAGACATGCATGGGATTGTAAGGCTGCAATTCTATATAAGCACTTATCTGGGAGTAGGGATGGAGGTTCTTAAATTCAGTTCTCCACATTTCTGCAGCAATTCTTCAGCACTGTAGTGCAAATATCTCCTAATAAACACATTTTTATATCCAGTTTTGACTAATGTACACATTTTTGCAAGCAATTTCTCCCAATATAATGCATTTTAGTTTATTTTCATGAACGCATTATTTTTTATGCATACTTCCCCCTAATATGTATGTTGGTAAACAAAGGTTCGTTGTAGAACTGCATTGCAAAATTCAAATAAGTGCAAATTTTGAAGGATGTCTGTGTTCCAGTTCCCATATTGTTTTGGAAAGTGTGAATTTGATAGATTCAGCTTTAAATGAGAACCAGATCAAATCTCCACTCCCTGTTCTATCTGGGAGTAAGTCGAAGTTACGTTTGAATAGACATGAAAAGGACTGTGTTTAATCAATCAGTTTATCGATCAGTTCAACAATATATATAGGATTGTTTTGGAAATAATTTGTGAATTTCATAATTAGTATGCAGAGTAATTTTAATGAGAAACATAGTTGTACCTTCTGAACACATTTGCCTCATTCATATAGTTCATAGGCATTTTCACATAAAGAGTTAAGTACGTGTTTGTGAGTACATCAGTCATGATCAGTCAGTCAATCATGCAACTAATTCCTTTAGGGGTCATGGTTTCAACAAGGACAACCGTTGACAGCAGAACTGACAGACCGAGGCCAACCACCTAGATAACAGTTTGTTAATACCAAGTCTTTCCTTGCACAAACAGATGGTACAGTCCATTCAGGATTAGGTAATCCCTCAGGCAATTTTTGACATTCTAACCCAAACAATTCTTGAATGAGGGAGGGGGTAGGTGGAAGGGAGAGAAATGGAGCCTCTTAGATTTCACTGCTTACTATTTTCCTCAGCAATTGCCACATTTCACACTTGATCCAGATCCTTTGTTGACATATTTTAAAATTATAGAGTAGGGCTCCCCACAGCTATTTAAATGAAGTATTATCAACACAGATATAAGAAACCTACAGTGCTGTGAAAAAGTATTTGCCCCCTGTCTGATTTTCTGCGGGTTTGCATATTTTTGGCACTGAATATTGTCAGAACTTGAACCAAAACCTAATATTAGAGAAAAGGGAAGCTGAGTGAACAAACAACACAAACGTTTGATACTTATTTCATTTATTTATTAAAGAAAGTCAGGCAACATCCAATGCCCCTGTGTGAAAAAGTAATTGTCCCCTATTAACTCAACCCAATTATTATTATTATTATGGCCAGAAGTTTGAATATCTTGGTAAACAATCAGGCATTCTTTGGGTCAGCCTGACCAATATAAATCTGACTAACTTTGGCCCTTGCCATCAGATTGAAGTTGCCAGCACACAGGTTCCAAAGCCACATCATGCCACAATCAAAAGAAACTTGTGAACACCTCCGGAAAATAGTTGTTGATGCATATCAGTCTGGAAAGGGTTACAAAGCCATTTCTAAGGCTTTGGGGCTCCTCCGAACCACAGTCAGAGCCATATTGACCAAATGGAGAAGGTTTGGGACAGTAGTGAATCTTCCTAAGAGTGGCTGTCCTGCCAAAATCCTTCCAACAGCAAGGTGTAAAATCATCCAGGAAGTCACAAAGGATCTCAGAACAACATCCAGGGATCTGCAGGTGTCTCTTGCCTCAGCCAAGGTCAGTGTTCATGACTCTACTCATCAGAAAGACACTGTGCAAACATGGGATTCATGGCAGAGTAGCAAGGCGGAAACCACTGCTCACTAGGAAGAACATGAATGCTCATATAGAGTTTGCCAAAAAGCACCTGGATGATCCTCAAGAGTACTGGAACAATGTTCTATGGACAGATGAGTCAAATATGGAACTTTTTGGGTGACGGGCCCCGTTATGTCTGGTGAAAACCAAACACTGCATTCTACATGAAGAACCTCATACCAACAGTCAAGCATGGTGGTGGCAGAGTCATGGTTTGGAGATGCTTTGCTACATCAGGACCTGAACAACTTGCCATCATTGAAGGAACCATGAATTCTGCTTTGTCTCAGAGAATTCTACAGGCAAATGTCAGGCCATCTGTCTGTCAGCTGAAGCTCAAGCGCAGCTGGGTCATGCAGCAAAATAATGATCCGAAACACACAAGCAAGTTACATCAGAATGGTTGAGGAACAAGAAATTTAAAGTTTTGGAATGGCCTAGTCAAAGTCCAGACCAAAACCTCATTGAGATGTTGTAGCAGGACCTGAAAGGAGCAGCTCATGCTCGAAACCCCACAAATATTACTAAGTTAAAGCAGTTCTGCATGGAGGAGTGGGCCACAATTCCACCACAGTGCTGTGAGAGACTGATCAGGAACTACAGGAAGTGTTTGGTTGCAGTCATTGCTGCTAAAGGTGGCGTAACCAGGTTTTGAGTCTAAGGGGGCAATTACTTTTTCACACAGGGGCATTGGGTGTTGCTTACTTTTCTTTAATAAATGAAATAAGTATCAAAAATCTTGACATTAACTTTATGATATTAACAGTCTTTATGTTTCCCGTGCAAATGTGCCCATCAATTAAGATATTCCTTGAAGGTCTTCCAGGTGCCCTGCCTTCTGAAGTTAGGCAGGCAGCTATTGGAAACAGGGCTTTTTCTCTGGTGGCACCAAAATTATGAAACTTCTTCTCCCATGCATGCTTGCCAGGAGCTTTCCTTACTATTTTTTTTTGGGGGGGGGACACCAGGAAAATCTTCTCTTAGGCTTTGAATGGTATCTGATGGCTTTTTATGATACGCAACCTTCCTTTTTAATTTGATGATTGTTGTGTTTTACTTGCAAGCTAAACTGCCACTTTATTGATTATTTTACTGTTTTATTGTTTGTGATTTTGTTAGTCAGTGTGAAAGGCGGGATATAAATACCTTAAATATAAGTCACTAACTAACTTAGGATTCTTCCCTTTCTTAAGGTTCAGAAAGTTCAGACAATCTCCTTAACACGGGCATCAGACAGTGGTCAAGCTGACAAGACTCTCAGGGGTTGGCTTTTGATTTCTGTGGTATTAACCCTTTAAATTTCCTTCCACCTTTGCAGGGAGGAAGCAATGGAACTTGATAAAAAGCTCTCTTTCCAATAGCTGCCTGCCTAACTTCAGAAGGCAGGGCACCTGGAGGACCTTCAAGGAATATCTTAATTGACGGGCACATTTGCATGGGAAACATCATTAATATCATGAAGTTAATATCAAGAGTCACAATCCTGACCAAGGTGGATTTTTTAAGTCTCAGTGATTTCAGGGAAAAGGTTAAGGGTATACTTAACTGTCTGCCTGAAATCAATGAACTTAGCACTCTTAACTTAGCCAGGCTGGTGCACATTGCCCTGTGTATACATTTTAAAAAGCAATAAGATAAGTATATTCTTTTCTGTAGTAAGTAAAATGTTCAAGAAACAGAGAAGCTAAATATGTTTTCCCCCCCTATTTTCTACAGTGCCGTGAAAAAGTATTTGCCCGCTGTCTGATTTTCTGCATTGTTGTGTATTTTTGGCACTGAATGTTGACAGTTCTGTCAATGTGAAAGGCAGGATATAAATACCTTAAATATAAGTCACTAACTAACTAACTAACTTAGAATTCCCCCCTTTCCTAAAGTTCAGAAATGTGATCTCCAAAGGTATAAGCCTGCTCAAGATAGATGAAGATTTTAAAATTTATTTCAGCATTAATTCAGACCAGCAATCTGTTTTATAATACTCAGGGCAAATAACATAGAGCATTCCTTACAACTTGTAATTAATCATACCACTGTTATTATTTCTAGCTTCAAGCCAACTAGCTATATAAGACCATAGCACAGTGGTACTTGAAAGACAAGGCAGCTATATTTCATGGTTGTAACATATCAGTGCTGTGAATAAGATATTGTTAGAACAGAAAATGAATCTAAAAGAGGATTTACATCATTTGAAGGCAGAAAGATTGTAATATTAATGAACCTAAGTCAATAGTATGGTACAATGTTTGGCTACTTTTTCTTCCGTGGTCCTATTCTTACAGCTAGGTTTTCGTTATATTAAAAATGTCAACTTAAAAGGCAAGAGTTTTTATGATTTTCAGACAGCACAAATGATTTACTGTGTTAGTAGAGTGACATACATATACCCATTATTATATGCTATATCTTTATAAGGGTGCCTTTGTGTAGTCTGTTTTAAAAAAAAAGGACAAGAAGAAGAAAACCGAAGTCATCACAAAATAAATTGCAGTTATATGACTTGAATAAATTATGCCCAGCAACAAATCTGCACATAAGTCTTTTCTGCCTCTGCTGGTAGTGGGAGGGGCAATGATCTATGAAGGCACTGAAACCCTACACCTAATAATTGAATTTCCCACTGAGCCTCCCTCTGAGATTTCATCAGGCATTGCCAATACACTTTAAAAGCTATCTTCACAGCACTAAGGGCTAGAAACTTGAAATCTGAGGATGCTGAATTCTGCACCCAGCAATATTCTGTAGCTTTCCTACACTCTGCTTATAACCAGATTATGTATATTATGCATTTTATCAATCTACTGACAAATAACATAACATTATTTTAAAAAATCATATATGTACATTTGTTTTTTCTAAGCTACTTTCAGAGGTTGCTTATTTGAAATATATACAAATTGCCTCATTCCTTGAAAATGTATTCAGACTTTTACCCTTTCTGGATGAAGCTATAGATTAGGTACCTATGGCCCTCTAGTTGTTGTTGAACTACAACTACCATCATTCCTGACCATAAGCCATGTTGTCTAGGGCTGATGGGAGTAGGAGTGCAATAATATCTGGAGGGCCACCGGTTGTCCTCACCACTGTTGTAGATAGACCTCATCCTGTTAACACACCTTTTCTCAATAGCAACTATGCAGTGCATGTAACTCTGCTCAGAATTAGCCTGCACAATAGCAAAACAAGAGGGATGATAGATCAAGGACACATAGCCTACTTGGGAGGTTCTCCTGCATATCCCCCCAGAACAGGAGCTGCCCAAGAGCATGACTTGGGGCTTCTGCAGGGAAACATCTTGTGAGTGTGTGGCCCAACTTCTTGTATTACAGGGAGGCTCGGAAACTACAATGCAGTCTGTACCAAATTAATTTTGCTATACAAACCTGGACAATAAAAATGCTTAAACCTCCACTACAACTCTCTGGGGGTATGGCAGCTATTATCCCCTATTGAGTTGGTACTTACCATTCAGAGCCTGAACAATTCATACAGAAAAATAAACCATAACATTCCTGTTTATTATTGCTTTAGCCGAAAGGCGCTGACATTAAACAGTTCTGCACTGCTGCTATAAATCAGCATGCTGCGGATGTTCTCAGCATGAGACTGCAGCTCCTTGGAAACAGCACTCATCAAGGCAACCAGCTGCCAGAATTCTTCAAATTAAACTGTTATTACTGTAGTATTCATTAGTCAGTTACTGACTATTAAGATACTTTTATATCAATGCCATTGACACTGGATATTGCTTTTTAATATGCAAGTTATATATAAACATGATTAAGTGGTTTGTGTAGGTTGGACAGCTTCTGTAATAGCTCATGCTCCACTTTGAAGGGGCTATGTTGCTAAAGTGGCTGGCCTGGTCTCTGTAAATTAATTTTCTGTTTCGGCTGTGATTGATCGATTGTGCCCTCCAAGACAGGCATTTGTGATCAGGCAAGGAAGGTGTTTATCTCCCCACATAGGCTGGAAGGGGGGGCAGTAGATATTAATCTGAGCCCTGTGAAAGGTCTTGGGTTCAGCACAAATATACCCGAAGCCGTTGAGGCCTTGAAAGGGTCCCTTATGGGATAAAGAAAAGCTGTTGTTAAGAATTAATGGATTCTGCAGGGGATCCAGCGGATAAAGAATTGCCAACAGACAGGGAGGGAGGGATACTTGGTTAAACACTCCTTTATTTACAACAGTCTAGATTGCCTAATTGATGTGGCATCGTAGCTGGAAATGCTCACCACACATGCATGCCTCTTCTTTTTTTCCAGAGTGCCATTTCAAAGGATAGAGTCAGGGCTTGAGTTCTTCACAGTCTAGATGCACCCTGATGATGTCAGTACCAGCTCGATGATCCTGGCTGCTTTCTGGTCCTAGCACTTAGAGATGGAGAAGAAATTCAATTTAGTTCACATTTAAAGCTGAATTTTTCAAATTCTCACTTTCTGAAATAATATGAGAACTGAACGACAGTCATCGCTTGAAATTTGTACTTATCCGCATTTTGCGATGCAGTTCTCCAACCACACAAAAATGCATGTATTTGAGGAAAGTGTGCACAAAATGAGTATCTTGGTGAAAATAGTATACAATAGGATAAACTGCTTGCAAAAATGTGTACATTAGTGAAAACTGCATACAAAAATATTTGTTGACATTAAAAAGCTGACAAATTTTCATGAGGGTATTTTCTTTTACAAAAATTCAAATTACTGCAGATATGTGGAGAGCCAAGTTTAAGATTAGAAAAATGATAAACTGAAAGAACGAAATTGACAGATTATTATTCCATCCCTACTAGTGCCCTACCACTTCTTTCTCTTACTTATTTAGGAGGCTGAACTGACAGTGCATTCCGTGCTATCAGTATCCACTCTTTTGCCAACAGATTGGGCAGTGTGTAGCACTAATTATAAGAATTATTATTCTTATAATAAGATATGGGTAAGACTGACTGGTTCCAATGAAATTGGCTTTGGCAATGGTGCCCATAGGTAGAAATGGAAGAGTTTGGTTTACTTTGGTATATCCATTATATTGTGGAGGATTTGAGGGGACACAGCAAAATATGTGCCTGTGCACTTTATCCAGGAGTCACCAATGTGCTGCCCATGGGTGCAATGGTGCCCTTGAAGTCTTCCCCTGCTTTGTGGTTCCCCACTGCCCTTTGGTCTTGAGGTGGTCAGGGTGGTTACTTTTTTCTTTCCTGAAAAGTAATGCTCTTTATCACTTTCTTTTTCAGCTCCATGTGCTTTTCAAGACACAGATTAATTCTACTGGGTACAACTTTTACCCAGATCCCTTTGAAAAGCAGTATGCATGCTTTATGTTTTTCTGTCTCGAGGGGGCTGATCTGGTGGAGGGAGGAGAAAAGTGACTTCAGAAGCAAAGGTACCAATGGCACTTGCTCAGAAATCCAAATGTGTCCATAGGCCGAAAAAGTTGACAACCTCCGACTAAATCAACAAATAATGTGAATAATTGTTATATGTCCTAGAATCAGAGCCAGAAGAGATGGACTATCCAGTCCAGCCCCTTCTTTGATTAAGTGCCATCAAGCAACTTCACAGAGATTAATCTAAACCATCCAGATCAAGTGCATAACTAGTAACCAAATGCCCTCCAAAAGGTTCCTGCAGAGCAAACTGGTCTAGATTCCCCAAGCAAGTTAGCCAGGGGTTTTCATGAGGCTGAGAGGCAGTGACTGGCCCAAGGTCACTGAGAGATTCAGACTCTGCTGTGTGGAGATTCAGACTCTGGTGTCCCAGGTAGTAGCCCAACACCTTAACCACTATACCACACTGGCTCTTCAATTAACATACAAGATTGAAAAAAAACTTTGGGTCTTGGTATTATTAATATTTTGTCTGTTAGGCACCCTTATTTTGGTTCTGTTTTCATTGTAGTGATATCATTGATGAGAAAGAACCTTAAGGCTAAGCAATGCTTGCTTAGTTTCATCTTTTGCCCCAGAAGGTTTCTGGAGACTTCTGTAGTTAAGGAGGATGGGGAAATTTGTTTAACTATGTGAGTGCCAGGGTGCTACTATAACGCATAGAGACAGCTGCACTAAAATGCACAAATTGATTTTTTTTAAGTTTGCTTGATATCCTGGCCATTTACTATGAGTTCTCACTACAGTAAATCTAACTGAGCAGATTTTTTTAAAAAAAGGTATTTTCTGATCTATTATCTGTAACTGTAGTGACATGTTCAGCTTATTCCATTTCTGATGATGCACCATAGTAAATAATTCATTTTTCTTTAAAATATGTGTTTCTTGGCCAAAAAGAACCATCTGAATTACCATAAAATATAGTTTGTATCTTTTCAAAGGACTGTTCAGGCCATTCACATTTAATGTAATACACTTATTTATTTATGTCCAGAATTTCTCTTCTCTCTATACATTTTTTAAAAAATACATCACTGTGTCAAATGGTATCAGCCCTTTATTATTACAGTAGGGCCCCGCTTTACAGCGCTTCGCTTTACAGCGTTCTGCTAATACAGCGGTTGTCAATTGCAGAAAGGCCCCGCTCCTACGGTGCTTGTTCTGCTTTTATGGCGGTTTTTAGTCGTCATGCGCCATTTTTGCATGACCGCAATTATCTTCAATGCGTTCCGCTTTACAGCGGTTTTCACTTTACAGCGGGGGTATGTAACCTGCTGTATGAGTGGGGCCCTACTGTACAAGAAAAAACTGAGGAGAGTGTAAAGGAAGCAAAATAATGAAATAAGTGGGGGGTATGTTAGCCCTTACACAGGAACATTTAGATGGACGGACAGACAGACAAATAGATACGCACATAATATAAACTTATATATTGCCATTTCCCTTTTCTATCTGGGATCTCCACTCCATAGTTAAATGTAAGTGAGGCTCTTTTGTCACTGCATATTCTTTTGAGTTCCTCTGTTACTACGTCCTCTGATTGCAAGTCATGCACTATTCTAGAGTCTTCTACAGTTTTTAAATTTATGATTTCTTTTATACGCAGTTAACTGAAAAATAATCCTCACATATCTGATGCCTTCTTTCTGTAGGATATTTTGTCAAAGAATTCATTTCCTTCTTTTTCCTAAGTGTTATAAGAAAGAGATCAGTCAAAATAAAGACTTTTCTATTGACTTCCTCTTTAGGCTGTTCTCTGAATGCTTCTTACACTTTACTTTTAGATGTCCAATCTATAAATTGAATTAGTATGTCTCTAGAGGACTTTGTTTTATTTGGCATATGTAATGTTAACCCTGAATGTTGAATCAGAATTTCTACCCCTGCATTTGCTCCCATGCATGCAGCAAAAAAAAAGCAGTCAGATATCCTTTTAGATCCTCACCTTTGAGGTTCTCATTCAGATCTCTGAATCTAATATTATGTTTTCTTATCTTATTTTCCAGTGCATCATGTCATATGCAAAGTCAGGGTCTTGTTCTTATTGTATAAAATATCATATTATAAAATTTATTATATATTATAAAATTATAAAACATGGGTTAGGATTTTACTTGCTAAAACCTTCATATACTTTTATTGCTTACTGGTGTAATAAAATGAGATATACAAGTACTGGGCAAGCAGTCTTAGAGGTAATCTAATAAGAAATCATGCTATAGTTAAGAACATAAGAACATAAGAAGAGCCTGCTGGATCAGGCCAGTGGCCCATCTAGTCCAGCATTCTGTTCTCACAGTGGCCTACCAGGTGCCTGGGGGAAGCCCGCAAGCAGGACCCGAGTGCAAGAACACTCTCCCCTCCTGAGGCTTCTGGCAACTGGTTTTCAGAAGCATGCTGCCTCTGACTAGGGTGGCAGAGCACAGCCATCATGGCTAGTAGCCATTGATAGCCCTGTCCTCCATGAATTTGTCTAATCTTCTTTTAAAGCCATCCAAGCTGGTGGCCATTACTGCATCTTGTGGGAGCAAATTCCATAGTTTAACTATGCGCTGAGTAAAGAAGTACTTCCTTTTGTCTGTCCTGAATCTTCCAACCTTCAGCTTCTTTGAATGTCCACGAGTTCTAGTATTATGAGAGAGGGAGAAGAACTTTTCTCTATCCACTTTCTCAATGCCATGCATAATTTTATACACTTCTATCATGTCTCCTCTGACCCGCCTTTTCTCTAAACTAAAAAGCCCCAAATGCTGCAACCTTTCCTCGTAAGGGAGTCGCTCCATCCCCTTGATCATTCTGGTTGCCCTCTTCTGAACCTTTTCCAACTCTATAATATCCTTTTTGAGATGAGGCGACCAGAACTGTACACAGTATTCCAAATGCAGCCGCACCATAGATTTATACAACGGCATTATCATATCGGCTGTTTTATTTTCAATACCTTTCCTAATTATTGCTAGCATGGAATTTGCCTTTTTCACAGCTGCCGCACACTGGGTCGACATTTTCATCGTGCTGTCCACCACAACCCTGAGGTCTCTCTCCTGGTCGGTCACTGCCAGTTCAGACCCCATGAGCGTATATGTGAAATTCAGATTTTTTGCTCCAATATGCATAATTTTACACTTCTTTATATTGAATTGCATTTGCCATTTTTCCGCCCATTCACTCAGTTTGGAGAGATCTTTTTGGAGCTCTTCGCAATCCCTTTTTGTTTTAACAACCCTGAACAATTTAGTGTCATCAGCAAACTTGGCCACTTCACTGCTCACTCCTAATTCTAGGTCATTAATGAACAAGTTGAAAAGTACAGGTCCCAATACCGATCCTTGAGGGACTCCACTTTCTACAGCCCTCCATTGGGAGAACTGTCCGTTTATTCCTACTCTCTGCTTTCTGCTTCTTAACCAATTCCTTATCCACAAGAGGACCTCTCCTCTTATTCCATGACTGCTAAGCTTCCTCAGAAGCCTTTGGTGAGGTACCTTGTCAAACGCTTTTTGAAAGTCTAAGTACACTATGTCCACTGGATCACCTCTATCTATATGCTTGTTGACACTCTCAAAGAATTCTAATAGGTTACTGAGACAGGACTTTCCCTTGCAGAAGCCATGCTGGCTCTGCTTCAGCAAGGCTTGTTCTTCTATGTGCTTAGTTAATCTAGCTTTAATAATACTTTCTACCAGTTTTCCAGGGACAGAAGTTAAGCTAACTGGTCTGTAATTTCCGGGATCCCCTCTGGATCCCTTTTTGAAGATTGGCGTTACATTTGCCACTTTCCAGTCCTCAGGCACGGAGGAGGACCCGAGGGACAAGTTACATATTTTAGTTAGCAGATCAGCAATTTCACCTTTGAGTTCTTTGAGAACTCTCGGGTGGATGCCATCCGGGCCCGGTGATTTGTCAGTTTTTATATTGTCCATTAAGCTTAGAACTTCCTCTCTCGTTACCACTATTTGTCTTAGTTCCTCAGAATCCCTTCCTGCAAATGTTAGTTCAGGTTCAGGGATCTGCCCTATATCTTCCACTGTGAAGACAGATGCAAAGAATTCATTTAGCTTCTCTGCTAAGTTAACAATCAAATTCATGTAGAATGATAAGTTGTATACAAATGGCATTTATTTTCATATTCTCTGGAATATCTGCAGTGATTCTGTCTTATTTCTGCCTCTTATTTCAATTTGTGTTTATTAATTTGTTGATTATTTATTATTTATTGAATTCATACCTCACCCTTCCTCCTGAAGGAGCCATAAACAAGAAAAAGAAAAACATACTAAAAATAGTTAAACACAATTACAATTTAAAACATTCTAAAACACAATTCAAAATATTCTAAAACACAGTTAAAAACATATTTTCATTAATGATCTTCAGGTTGTCAGGAACAGTCCCCTTTCAGCCGTCAAATGCCTGGGTAAACAGGAATGTCAATTCTTTTCCTGTTAATAGAAAATGATCTATAAAAATGTCTGTATTTTTAATGAATATTAAGTTAAAAAGTTTAAAAAAGAAACCTGTTGTCAATAGCCCATTTGTGAAATCTCAAATGAACTGTTTACAGTATTAAGCCCCTGACTGGAACCATCCTAGGACTGCAATCCTAAGCACACTTACTGTGAAAGAAACCACTTTGAACACAGTAGTAGTGTAGAACTAGTATGGAATAGTGGTTAGAGTGCTGAAGTAGAACCAGGGAGACTCAGGTTCAAATCTTCCATGAAGCCTACTAG
The DNA here is from genome assembly GCF_030035675.1 of Rhineura floridana. Lineage (NCBI taxonomy): Eukaryota > Metazoa > Chordata > Lepidosauria > Squamata > Rhineuridae > Rhineura > Rhineura floridana. The sequence goes on from NC_084480.1 coordinate 83,175,539, forward strand.
ATGACCCAGTCACTACATCTCAGCCTAACCTACCTTATAGGTTTGTTGTGAGAATCAAATAGAAAGTGGGGAAGAACCATGTATGCTCGAGCTCTTTGGAGAAAAGGAATATATAATTGCAGTAAATAAAAACAAAGAAATACAGTAGGGCCCCGCTTATACGGTGGGTTAGGGACCAGGCCCCCGCCGTAAAGAGGAAATCGCCGTAAAGTGAAACCCATTGACTATAATGGGCCGTATCGCGCGAAAATGTAACAAAATGCCGTAAAATCGCAAAATCGGCTTTAAAACGGCGAATTTCCCCGAATTGAAAGCCGCCGCATCAGTGGAACGCCACAAAACAGGACGCCGGTAAGCGGGGCCCTACTGTAAATACTTCTAAATAAACATACACCAGATTGTGCTGTGAGAGCTTTGTATAATGAAATTTTTTTAAAAAAGAACTCGTGATATAAAGTTAAACCTTATCCAAGATATGAGCAGATGATAAGGTAGATGATGCAGTTTCCTAGACTTCTATTCCTTTAAATATCTGTGTTTATAAGCCAGTACAAGGTGTCAACATTCCAAAATAGTATCTCCCTTCCACAGTCTGATTTGGTAAAGTCTATTACATTATCTGAGAACCTCATTTTGGTGCAGGTGTAGCAGAAATGAAGTCTTTTGTTTATTATAAAACACACTGCTTTCAGGTTAAATATGTTCTTAATTATATCATCAGACGTCAGCTTTGTCCCTAAGAATAATTCAACTAGGGGTTGAATTGTCCTATATCTCTTCTTGCCTGACAAATGATGGTTATGATGAGTTGGTCACCTCTGTGTGCTTTTCTGTTGTCATGTGCCTCTCATCTTTTGCTCTGATGGCACTCTATCACTGGGAAAGTAGCAACCAGTTTCTTCTCAAGTGTTGCTGTTTGCATTTGATTTTCTTCCTTCTGTTGAGCTACTGTTGCCTCAGAACATGAGCCTGTAGGATTTAGCCTTAATAAAGAGAAAAGCTGCAGAACATTGAATCTGATACTTTGGTAGTGGGATAATACTCTTCTTAGATTTTCCAGCTAAGTTGAGATAGTGTTAGATTTGCTGGTGGGATACCCTTGAGAGTATTCTTAAAGTCTAGATTCACTGTACTATATTTTCGCTAGCAGATTATATTCAGATACAGAAAAGAATAGCCATCCAAGCTATGTGCAATTGTCTTAAAGACCAACTGATTTAGAACAGCCTGAGGTTATTAATACTGTAAATCTTTTCAGAAAGATTTGAGCTGATATTTTTATGAAACAAAACAAAATTAAGCATGCTGTAGATCACCCACAAGTGACATAATTGCAAGCAGTGATGAAAAAAAATTGTCATTCATTACATCCAGCCTTAAAAGGTAAGATCATTATTATGTGTTTTATTTATTTTTAAGTAACCATCCAGAGTTGAGGTTGGCAAATGCCAAATAAATGCCAAGTCAATAATGATCCATCTATGAATGCTATTTGTGTTCTAGAACTGGGGAAAATATTGGAACTTCTTTGTTTTCTTTGACTTTTAAAAAGTTAGAATAAAAAGATGACAGTGAATGATGAAAGATGGTGGGTCTTTTAGAAAATTTCCTGTCATGGGGAAGGAACACCATTCCCAGCCTCTCTTAGAGCAACTCATGTAAATCAATGAGATCAGCTCATGTGAATTCCTGCCATGAAGGAGAATAAGGTACTGAGGCAAAAGTCATCAACTATAGGTTGCAAGGAAAGGAGGAAAATGATCGGACCTGAGCAAAAAGTATCCCTTTTGCTATATATGGCAACCAGTAAGAGCATGAATAAAGCCCATCTATTGTGTCATCCTGTCTCTTGGCTTTCTCCACAGCTCTTGATTCTTAGCTTATCACAGACTGCTGACCTTGGCCCATTCCACTCCTAACTGCCACTGTGATAAGCATAGCCCTATTTAAGCCTTAGTTTGGGGCAGCCTTTCTCAATATGGTGCCCCCCCGATGTTGCTTGATTACAGTTCTCATCATCCCTAACCATTAGCCATGCTGGTGGGGCTAATGGACACTATAGTACAAAATATCTGAATGGTACGAGGTTGGGGAAGACTAGTCTAGGGTGTCTCGTTTACTGCAGGAACATTTGAGCCTGCTTGTGTGGGAGTCTCCAGCTTGCCCTGTCCAGGGTTCCACCTGGAACTAGTTCTCCTGCAGGAATCCCCTGCTTAGGCTGTGAACATCTCTGAGAACAGAACAGTTGGTTGACTGATATATATCTATGTCTGTATCGGTAAACCAAGGCCCTAGCCTAAAAATATACCAACAAAGAAGGAGGAGGGAATGCTTATAATACTGTAAATCCATTGTCCTCAGTTGGCATGCCACTGTAACTCAATCCTGTGTTGATTTTCTGCCTATATTTGTCCACTGATGTTACAGTAACAGTATATAAGAGATCAGACCTCATAGCATTAGTTACTCTATTTTTATTTATTTTAGTTGACAAAATGTATATACCTCTTGAATGTATGACCTGTACATGGTTTACAAAAGTTGCATTGTTTTTATCCAAATATCTTATCTGTCTTTTACAGTCTCCGTGTTTCCAGTTTTCTGTGTGCATGCACTAAACCAAGCACAAGCCCATGGGAAGTTATTGTCTAAATATATATTAGGGTGCCTCACTGAAGCACATCTAGTGCCCACTGATATGACTGGGATATGTCACAACAAGCAAGTCTGAGACCTGAAGCAGAAGCCTTAGCCAAAACACTGTATTGGCATCAGTTTCTTCTCCTTTAGTAAGATTTTGTTGCCAATATAGAAATATGATAAATAGGCTTTCTCCTTAGTTTTATTTTGGATGAAATGGATTCAGGATTTTGGTGTTGGGATTACCCATCACTTAAACAGAAGACAGTGGTTGGACACATCCAGGGCTGTAGTCATCTGGGGACTCAGGGGGGTCGTAGGCCCTTACCTTTTTGGAAGCAGGGTCCCTCTGTCTCCAGCATCCTATGAGCCAATCAGCATGAAAGGGGAGTGTGTTAGCCACCAAGAAGTGTCTTCTAATGTGTTTCCTTGTCCTTTCCTGCTGATTGGAGATAAGCAGAGTGAAGGGAGGTTAGTCAGTCACTAAGAAGACTTTTCTCAGTAGATAACACTCTCCCTTTCATGCTTAAAAAAAGGACTGGAAGGGGTTTGGCTGTGACTATTATGAAGGGACCCTACACTTCTGAATTTGCCCCTACACTACTTAGGGTTGCCAGATGTCCAATTTTCACCCAGAGACTCCGGATTTTGGGAGTCCTCTCTGGGTAAGTCAGCTTAATCTCTGGACTCTCTGCTTTTTTTTTTTTTTAAATCAAGTTTCTAGGTGGTCTGGTTCACGAGATATACACCAAAAAGCAGAGCTTGGAAGTAATTCAGCGAGTGGGTAATTCCTTTACATCTTGATTGTAATAGAACTAGGAGTAATTTTATTACTTTTGTGGAGTAATTGTAATGTTTCCAGCATTACCTTTGGGCATTACTAGGGGGGGGAAGCAGGGAAAGTCTTCTGCTGCTTTGATTTGTGGATGATGATCATGTGCCTCAAACTGGGCTTCTATGCAGCATTGCTCTTCCCTAATGCTCTGTGGCTGGGTAGGAGGCGACTAGGGGGAAGGTGGAGAGCAAGATGGAGTGGAGAAAACAATTGTTTTAAAAAATGGATGGTGGTGGTGAAGAATGGAGTGGAGGGAAAAAGGAGCCAGAGGGCAAAAACATGGATAAAGGAGGAGAAGGAGGCAGCAACAGAATGGAGATAAAGAACGGTGGAGGTGAAAGATGACAGATGAAAGATGTGTGTGTGTGTATACTGTTCGCACTTGGCACACAAAGTGGCCTCCACCACCCTTTCTGGCTACTGTGCTGCATTTGCAGTATTTTAACTTTTTTCATCTCGGGAAAATGTTTGCTTGGGTGAGTGTCTCTTAGTTGGTGGTAGGGCAGGTTCTGGGAAGTGATTAAGTGAGAGAGATTATGCTTGCTGGCTGAGTGGGAGGGTTGCACTTGGTTTGATGTGCAAAGATCTGAGTAGCGGCCTCTGCCTTCCTCCCCACCTCCCTTACCAGCAGAGAGACCACCACTGCTATCTTATTGATAAAAAGAATTCTGCTACCTCTGTATGTGTGTGTTTATTTTTAATGTTGTTTTAGGCTACTTAGATGTGCAGCAGCTAAGGCTAGCAACTTGTAGGCATTTTCTTTTTAAAAAAGTAACTGAAATGTAATTCTAGTGATTACTTTTGAGGAAAAGTAACGTAACCAGTTACTTTCAGAGCAATTGTAATTGTAACAGTAATTACTACTTTTTGGGGCCATGTAATTGTAACTGTAATTTATTACTTTTTAAAAGTAATCTTCTAAACTCTGCCAGAAAGTCAGCCCCCCCTCCCTTCAGTGAAATGATCTCTTAGCTGGCTGTTTAACCCCGCCTTTTCAGGTTTGTAGCCAATAAATAAATCAGGGTTGTGACTGACAAGGGATTTCTGGGCCTCCAGGCAGTACATAGACTGCATTGCAAAGGTAGAAAACTTGTTTTTTCCTGTTTATCTGAAAATCTCATAAATTGAGTAAGTATATATACCTTTCAACAGTACCAAAAGTCTTTTTTTTCTGTTGTGTATAGGAGTCAAACAAGTTCAAATTTTCCTGAGCTGTTGAAGAGGGCAATGTTTTGAAAGCCTTCCCCATATGAAGCTTTAATCCAATACTTGCTTTTCTGGGAGTAAAGTTGCAATGTTAATCCCTTATACCCAGAGTAAACCCCACTGAATTTAATAGGACTTATTGCTGAGTAGATATGGTTAGGATTGTGCTGTAAATTAATGGGACTTTTGAGTGTACATAGCAAAGGATTGTGCTTGTGTTGTAAATCTTTCTCTCCCTCTCCAATCCTATTTCTTAAAGCAATTAGGCAGGGTTTACATAGGTATCACTGCTTTTATTATGGAGGAAACTAATCCTTTTTTAAAAATGTTCTGCAATGACCAGCTGCTTTTGACAATAAACTATTATATGGGGTCTATGTATTTTTACATCTCCAGTGTGTGTGTGTGTGTGTGTCTGTGTCTGTCTGTCTTTCTATCTATCTATCTATCTATCTATCTATCTATATATGGAGTCTTCCCAACAACCCTGTGAGGTAGGGTTCTTGATTGGAAACCAAGGAAGCTCACAAGACGTAAATCCCTTTAAAATCATAAGAAGTATAAATAGTTGCAAACCAGCTTAAAGTGGCATGATTCTAAATATTGGGTTGTGTGAGTGTTCCTTATCACTTGAGGCTGCAGTTCTGTGCATGCTTCCCTGTTTGAGTAAGTCCCATTGAATATATTGGGACTTGCTTTGGAGTAAACAGTCATAAGATTGCACTACAAATATCTTTACAGGTTGGGTAAATAATAAACATCTTTTCACAGTCATGCTTGTATAAATATTTCTTCATACTATGTCCTGATAAGTATTTGATTTCACACTATGGTAGTAAATTATTACCTCCTCTACATGTTGTGTGCCTTTTTTTCTTGGGGTGGTCCTGGTTCCCCTCTGTTGTTTTCATCCTGAGGGGCAGACTAGGCTGAGAGACCATGGTCACCCATGGTCACCTGGTAAACTTTTGTAGCTGACTTCAGTTTTTTAAAAAACAATTTAAATGATTTATATGCAAGTAAAGTTTATGAAATAATGCATATCCACACAATACATTCAACTCTCACATCCAACTCTCATTTAAAGTGCATGACTTCCCCTAAAGAATCCTGGGAAGTATAGTTTTCCCTTCACAACTATTGTTCCCACTACTCTTAACAAACTACAGTTCCCATGATTCTCTAGTGGGATTCATGTGCTTCAAATATGTGTTGAATGTGCTTTAAATGAATGGTGTGGATGTCCCCTAGGTGTGATATGCATTCTTTAGTGAATTGAAAAGAACAATTTTAAAAGATACTTTTTTAAACAGGGGAAAGGCTATAACTCAGTGGTAGGGCATATGCTTTGCATGCAAAGGTCCAAACTTCAATTTCTGGAAAAGACTATTGCCTGGAATCCTGGAGAGCCAATGCTAGAAGGTAGGGGGAGGGCATTCCAGCAAGGGGGTTGCCAACCCTGCTTGGATATGGACATCTTTGCAGAGGATCCCTAGTCAAGCTTTACCAACAGCACAATCGAAACCATATCTACTCAAAAGTAAATCCTATTGAGTTCTATGGGGCTTGGTAAGTGTATTTAGAATTGCAGCCTTCAGGGGCATCTATCTTTAGTGCTCCTATCTATCATCTTCATAACACTAGGCTCCTTCCTTTCTACAATGGCCTTTTAGTGACTGGCCTGGCCTGAGGGCACTTAAACCCTTCTTGCAAGAAGCAAGTAGGCTAGATTAAATGTTCCCTACCCTGGCTCTATCTTTTAGCTTAGATTTCTATCTTAATTTCCAATCAGAATTTTTTTTGTTTGAATTTTATGCTCCAAGCAACTGTGGTTGATGCTTAAGGTATCATGCTTAATGACATTACTAGGGTCCGCCCCTGAAATCTCAGAGTTTGGGATGCTTCCTGGCAATCCTAACACTACTGGACACATCTTGTCACAGAAAAGAGCAACAAAATGCTTGCGATGATGCGGCCAGCAACGTGTCCTCTTGACCCTTGCCCTTCTTGGCTTATTAAAGCTTGCTGAGGGGGTTTGACCAAGTGGATCCAGAGTGTGGTCACCATTGCGGGAGGGAGTGGTTCCGGGCACCTTGAAAGAGGCAGTGATCCGACCACTCCTGAAAAAGCCCACTCTGGACCCATTGGTTTATGACAACTACCAACCAGTTGCAAATACCCCCTTTTTAGGGAAGGTGATTGAGAGGGTTGTGGCACAGCAATTGCAAGTATTCCTGGATGAAACAGATTATCTTGACTCATCCCAGTCTGGGTTCAGGCCTGGTTATGGGACTGAATCGGCACTGGTTGCCCTGATGGATAACCTTTATCGGAAGAAGGACAGGGGGAGTGTGACCCTATTATTCTCTCAGCAGCTTTTGATACCATTGACCATGGTATCCTTCTGGGCTGACTTGGTGAGCTGGGTATTGGAGGCACTGTTTTACAGTGGTCCTGATCCTATCTCCAAGGTTGCTTTCAGAGAATATCATTGGGTGACTGTCTTTCAGCCCTCTGGCAGCTGTGCTGTGAGGTGCCGCAGGGTACCATCTTGTCCCCCATGCTGTTTAACATCTATATGAAGCCCTTGGGAGCAGTCATCAGGAGCTTTGGGGTGAGGTGTCAGCAGTATGCTGACGACACCCAGCTCTATTTTTCCATAACATCTGAATCAGGAGAAGCCGTGCAAGCCCTGGACCAGTGCTTGGACTCAGTGGTGGGCTGGATGAGGGCCAATAAACTGAGTCTGAATCCTAGCAAGACAGAGGCGCTGTGGGTTGGTGGTTCCCGAGTTTGGATAATTGGTTAGTTGCCTGCTTTGGATGGGGTTGTACTCCCTCTGAAAGAGCAGGTCTGTAGTCTGGGGGTGCTCCTGAATCCATCTTTGTCGCTAGAGACCCAGGTGACCTCTGTGGCTAGGAGTGCCTTTTACCAGCTTCGGCTAAGACAGCTTCGGCTGTTTCTGGACCGGGATAGCCTGACCACTGTTGTCCATGCACTTGTAACCTCTAGGCTGGATTACTGTAATGAGCTCTATGTGGGGCTGCCCTTGAGGTTGGTCCGGAAGCTGCAGCTAGTGCAAAATGCAGCAGCGAGAATGCTCACTGGGGCAGGGTATTGCCAACATGTCACCCTGCTGCTGAAAGAATTGCACTGGCTGCCCATTTGCTACCGGGCCAAGTTCAAGGTTCTAGTTTTGGTGTACAAAGCCCTGTACAGCTCGGGACCAGGATACCTGAAAGACCGTCTTACCCCTGATATACCCAGCTGATCACTGCACTCTGCAGGTGAGGCCCTCAAGCAGATACCATCTTATCAGGAGGTTCTGTCTGCACAATATAGGAAATGGAGCTTTAGTGTGGCGGCACCTACCCTGTGGAATTCCCTCCCCTTAAATATTAGGCAGGCGCCATCTCTGCTATCTTTTTGGCACCTTTTGAAGACTTTCCTCTTCCAACATGCCTTTTAAGTTGAGACCTATCCCAGTCTATGTCTGTGTTAGAATTGCTTTTAATATGTCTTTTAATATCTTTAACCCTTTTTAAAAAGATGTTTTTAAAGCTTTTTTTGATGTTTTTAACATTGTTTTGTTTTAATGTATTTTAAGGTCTTTTTATGATATTTTAAAGTGTTTTTAGTGTTTCTGTTTGCCACCCTGGGCTTCTGCTGGAAGGAAGGGTGGGGTATAAATAAAATAATAAATAAATAAATAAAAAGTAATTTAACTCACATGTTTTCTACTGTATGCTGGAGGTGGGAAAGAGGACCTGCTCATTAAGACTGCTTTCTCCATCCCATTCCCAATAACCTGGCCCCACAACCCTCATGTATGGGGACTGAGCTTCTGCAGCATGAAGCCTGCGATACTGTAGGATTCCCATGTGATTCAGAACCCTGCACAATCAGGGCTCTAAATCACACATGGAGCATGAGCAAGTAGACCAGGAGTTCTGCTGCAAGCATTCACCCTGCATTGCATGGAGGGCTATGGAGCTGGGCACAGTGATGCAACTGAGGGGTGGGGCTGACTGTTGATACCCACCTTGAGGATGTGTGAGCTTAAATGCCTGAAATTACATTAATTGGGTTTCAACTGTTACACGAGTAGGTTTTTTTTTAAATGCCTAAACATTCATATCATTTTTTATTCCTTCTTAGAACAAGAAAGGTCTTCCCTTCTGAAGCATTGCAATATAATATACAGGAAGAAGAAACAATGGATGAGCCTTTGTATTACATCAGCAGAAAACTGAAACATCAGGACAGTGTGATAAAGCAGGCCCAAAGTAACTATAACAGTTTAAAAACAAATAGCGTAAATGACCTTTGAAGTGTTTTGTTAGAGCATAAAAGTCTAACTCCCATACAAGAAATGTCTCCTACATACCTCATAACCCACTGCAAAATGTAAAAAAGAAGGCTATAACCTTTCAGTAACATTAGCTGGACCAATAAAGTGTGCTTATGCATTTCATTTTATTTACTAGATTATAACGAGGCTCAGAACATCTGTTTAGTGTTTGCCCTTAAAGCTTCCTCTGAAAGGCAGGAAGCTTTCATAGTAACATGTGTCACAAAAGCTGTGATTCCCAAACTCCTAAGATGGGAGGGCTTACTCGCCCCCCAGTTCAGATGTCTTTATTTCCTTTTTTTAAAAAGATATTTTCTACTTCTACCTAACACTTGAACTAGATGGCTTGAAACAAATTTTGTAGTATTGAATATTTTTATTCTAATCTTGGGAGCAATTTAAGGTTTTGTGTGCATTTGTTTTAAATTTTTGATTTACACGTGTTCTTTACCTAACCAATAATGTTAAAATGACAGCATTTTAACAGGCTTTTCATCTGAGCCTTCAAGTGTGTGATTTGTTTTTAATCAACACACATCCTTTGTTTTAACATTTTCAGCTGAAAGACATGCACAGAATTCAGTGAAATCTGGAAAGGAAATTGATGGTATGAGAATAGAGAAGGTGAAATATTTTTGCATTAAAATGGGTTTCCATATACAAGTCAGATTTAGTAAATAGGATTAAGAAGGATTTTTTTTCTGTTGAGAACATTATTTTTCAGGCTGCAAGGAAGGCAAATAGAACACAGCTAGATATAAGAATGTTTCTTATACATATCCATACTTTATAATCTCAGTATGGTGGAAATAACAAATTATGAGTCAAATACTAAGGAGTTAGCAACTGCATCTTTGGTAAGTATTTTCTCCCCACACGCAAAGCTTGTTATTCTTTTTTTTTTTACAATAATTTTTATTCAAATTTTCATAAAACATACAAAACAAAATCATAAAACATTCAAAGACAAAAAACAAAACAAAACAAAAATGATTAAACAAAAAAAAATATTGACTTCCCATTTGTCACAGATCAAATCAGTTATAGGTCTACAATATATAACAATCCTGTCTCTTAAATCATATTATAAAATCACTTTCCTCCAGTAGTTATCTTAATTAATCATCAAATCTCATAAACATTACTTTATTCTTTCCACAAAAAGTCAAAGAGAGGTTTCAATTCTTTAAGAAATATATCTATCAATTTTTCTCCAAATAAACATATTGATTAATCCATCTCGTTAATAATTATAATAATCTTATTGTCATAACCATAGTCCAAATAAACATTTCGATTAATCCATCTCATCAAAATCTGTTAGGTTCAATAATTTCAATAGCCATTATTCCATTATCCCTATTAGTTCCATCTTCCATCTTCAATAGTCCTGTTAAGTCCAGTAATTTCAGTGTCCAATCTTCCATTATCAGTATTCCATAATAATCTTGCTGTCGTAGCCATAGTCATATAATAAGAGTCTGATGGGAATTTCCTCTATCCCAAATATTTTCTTGCCATCCATTCTGAATAAGTTGCTGAAATACTGTTGTAAAGTCATATCTCTGTTCTTCTTTTTTACAAAATGCACTGGCTCATCTCTTGAGAGTTTTTCCATTGTCACATGGCTGCAGTTAATTCCATAGATTTTCTCTGTTATCAAACTCCATCACGTCATTCCAGTCCAAAAGATTATCCAAGCCATTGATAACTTTATCTCTAATATCTTCATTAATTTCTTCAGAGATAACGTTAAATTCCAAACAGTAGATTTTATTTCTAAAATCCATAAACTCCAGATCTTTTTCCAATTCCACATTTGTTCCAATCTCCAGGGCTTGTATCTTCCCTTTATTTTTTCTTTTCTCATCTCTGATCTCATTCTCCTCTCTCACAGGATCCCCTATTTCTTTAAGCTCCTGCATCATTTTGCTCAGTTCAATTTTCAGCTCCTTACTACCCTGTCGCAGGGTTTGTTTCGTTATCTCAATCTCATCCATTATTTTCTGAAACATAGTTACTTCCAGATTCTCAGCCACTTTCTTGATTGCCATTTTTAAAACCACGAAAACAAAGCAAAACAAAAATAAAGAAGAACCACTTCTTATTTCAGCAACAATTGGGTTAATATTCCAGGCTTGATGACATCACAGTATAAACAGAGCAGCCTGCCTTATCTCTCTATGTTCAAGAATGCAAAACAAATTTAGTTCCCAGCATCAAAACAGTTAGTGGCGTCGTGAAGAAGCAGATTCGTCAAAATAAAATAGACCAAAAAGAGAATAGTCCCAGACAATATAATATTCCTCGGAATAGAAATCAGGAATAGAAATCCCTCTTCTGTTTATATCTTTAGAATGCACTTCCAGGACAGCTTTTTGCGACAGAAACAGAGATAAGCTGTTAATTTCGTGAATAACAGAGAAGAGTTATAGCTCACCCAGAAGTTGTCCAAAGCCGATCAATCTGACAAATCTCCTTTTGCTGCAACAATTTAAACCAAGTAAAAAAAATAATAGAAAGAAGGGTGCTTGCCTGTTAGTCCGTTCTCTCTTTAAAGAAAAGATAAACGTATCGCTTAAACAGATAGAGCTTGTTCGGAAGTCCGTCCGGCATTGTTGGCTGGACCTTATCTCATAAATTAATGAAATCCAGTCCTCCCAACAAAAACAGGCTTTTGAGGTTGATCTCTACGTTTCTGCCTGCCCGGGAGAAATTTCATCAGTCAAAAAAAAATGTTCTGACTGATTTATATCTGAATAAGCTTCTTTTGAGGCGGGAGCCCGTCCCAAAAGCAGGCACAAGCGAAGTCACCCTTCCTGGAAGTCGCAAAGCTTGTTATTCTGATTTGTTAATTTCTTACTATCCCTCCTTCACTCATGTTTAGGCAGTCATACATCTAGAGCAAGGGAAGCCAAATGGTGCCTGCCAGATGTTTTTGGACTACAACTCACATCAGCCCCATGCAGGCTGGCCAGTGGTCAGGGATGATGGGAATTGTGGTCCAGCCACATCTGGAAGGCACAATGTTGGCTACCTCTGGTCTGTAGCAATTTCCCCCTTATCACTAATGGCATTAGTCTTGATCTGGCATTGCCTACTGGGAGAAAGAGCAGAATGGATGAATGAATGAACGAATGCTCTGTTCAAATGTATGGGGCTATGCTCAAAGAGCCTCTCAAAACTGTCCACCCTATTTGTGGGCAGAGAAACTGAGGGGATCATTTCATGAAATTTCTCCAGGGCGAGGAGAAATTCTCTAACAGTTTCCCAAGGACAGAGCTCGCCATCAGCAGCGGCAGTAGCACAGCTTCTTTATTTTTTCTGCCCTTGCAAGTGACAGCAGCAGCAACTGTGTTGGTTGATAACCTGGCTCCCATTTTTCATTCACTACAATGTTCCACATCTAGCATAATTCTGGGGGACTGTGCATGTATGTGAGGTTGTTCTTTGGAGGGAGGGATAGCAACAGCCACAAAAAGTGCAGAAAATCCTGTAAAGTGGCTTTCTTTTTCTTAGGGAGAGGTGAGAAAAGGAAAAAATCTCAGAAATTTCCTCATAAAAATGTATTTTGAGAAATGTCAGGCCAGCTGTAATTCAAAATAATAATTGGAAAAAATGCAGACATTGATCAGGAACCCGGTTAAAACTCTATTGCCAGTGTAATAGTGTAGAAATAAAATCAATTTCATAGGCAATGCCACTTTAGGCTTTTATTCTTATATGACAATCAAGCAGCATGTCAGGGTAGCTGATGACTTTTTCATTTGCACTGTTAGCTTCTCCACCCTTGCAGTAAACCCGGAAATTTAACATGCATACATGCAAACATATGCATGTAAATAAAGGCAGAAAATAAAAGAGAAGAAAAACAAAGGTTCTTGATAAGTGACAGATGTAACCATTGTTAATTATGAGAAACCAGAAATCAATATACAAATTACACGACTCTTTTCAAGTATCATATTATGCTCATGTTTTGCTGTTGAAAAAAAGTACCCGTTCCCATTTCAAAAGCATATGCTCATGTTTGCTTAAAACAAAGGGATGGTTGACTTAATGAATTATTTACAGGCATACAATATGGCAATAGTATCATTAAGAAGTCTCTTCTAAGATCTCCTCTGGCGATTCCTGGCAGGGTGTCAATTTGCTTGTTTTTATTATAGGTGGAGGAGATTATGGAGCTATTTTCTGAAATGAGATTCTGCTATTCTAGTTCTTTTAATGTCAGCAAAGTCAATGCATGCTCAAAATTGTGGCATTACCACATCAGTTATAAAGACTGATCATTTTCCAAAACAGATTTTGACAGGGGAGAAAAAACCCCAAAGGAAATACATGACAGATCATGTTTGAAATACTTAAATACACAGTACCAAAGACATTGCACTCCATAAAGGAAGTGAAAAGACACATTAGTTTTAAAACGTGATGTGATGTGGGCCAGGAAGAGCAGATGCATAGCTCCATACCATAGTACCATGTGTTCATTCCAGGGAGGAGATACTTTATACCAGATTATGTGTGAGGTCCCCACAACACTTACCGTGGCATACAACATTACAGACTATGACTGGGAAACTGAGGAGAAGATGAAAAGGGCCAGTTAGGTCACATGTATAGAGATCTCACTGCCATCATGCAGCCACAAGAACCAGAAGACTCCCTTCCCATGCTCAGTTTTACATGCCCCCACCCCAGAAGACCTTTCTGCTCCTGATGTGTCCTCTTTCTTTGCTAGCTACAGCCTGGGAGACCTCTGCACTCTTACACACACTGATAGCAACATCTGTGCATGTTAGGATTATTTATTTATTTATTAATACAGTTCCATCAATGTGATTGCTGTTTTAAGGGTCATAACAAAAAGGCTGGCTTTGCCTTTAGGAGCTTACAGTATACAGTAATAGGCGATAAAGGAGGAAGGAGGAGCCTGTGTCGTCCAGATGTTGCTGGACTACATTTCCCATCATTACTGATCCTCGGCTATGCTGTCTGGGGTTAATGGGAGTTGGAGGCCATTCACACCATCAATTTATTCCACTATTGTTCCAGTTTAGACAGTCATGGCTTCCCCAAGGTATCATGGGAAGTGCAGTTTGTGAAGTGTGTTGAGAGTTGTTACTCCTATCCCTATCACAGAGTTAGAATTCTCATAGTTCTCTGGGAAGAGGAAATGACTCTGATAAATTGTGGCTTTATGAGGGGAAAAGGGCATCTCCTAACAACTCTCAGCACCCTCCACAAACCACACTTCCCATGATTCTTTGGGGGAAGCCATGACTGTATAAAGTGGAATAATAGCAAAATAAATGTATAGTATGAATGTGGTCAGAGTCCAACAACATCTGGAGGGCCCCTGCAAATAAAATGAGGTAGGGTAGATGAGGATAAACAGGAATAATATGCTCAGCTCAGTTACATGTACTTAGGCACGTATTTTGGCATCGTTGCAGCAGGGACAGGACTAAGGGATTGTGACTAATGCTTAAGATGTGGGCTCTGAGGAGAATTTTGAAAGAAAGAGAGGAGGCATCATGTAGATATTCTGGGAAGCAGTTCCTCTCAACATGTGACACTGGAATTAAGGAGCCCTTTAGTTATTCTTCAAATATATTTCCGCTTTACCTTAGAAGTAACATAAGGTGCTAGTTCCCTTATTCGCAGTGGTTTGGAGGTAGCACAGTGTTTAGTCGCAGCAGATTTGAAAATGCTGGCCATTCCAGCAGCACTGAAAATGCTGGTGATGCCCATATACAATATTGGCTATGAGCAAATTGATTTACATGCTAGCTAGCAGAGCTAGTATTTCTCTCTCTCTCTCTCTCTCTCTTTCAATCTCTCTCTCTCTCAATCTCTCTCTCTCTCTCTCTCTGTGTGTGTTAGGGATGGGCAAGAATTTGACTGAGTTGGCATTTGAAGACAAATTTATCAAATTTCCACTTTCTGAAACAATGTGAGAACCGAAACGCAGCCATTCTTCAAAATTCGCATTTATCTGAATTTTGCAATGCAGTTCTCCAACCAAGCAGTGTTTACAGAAATCAATGTATCTATGAAAATAACATATGAAAATGCGGTATATTGGGAAATTGCTTGTAAAAATGTATACAAACTGCATACAAATGGGTTATTAGGAGAAATTCATGCTGATGAATTTTCATAAGGATTTTAAAAAATGCAAATTTCTGCTGATTACTGCTAGTGGGGATATTGCTGTGCTGGTGAGGTTACTCCATTGTTGGTGGAGAGGAGAGCTGGCACTTACTGAAGCCCCCTCCAACATAGTGGATGGGGGGAGGGGTTTGGATTGCTCAGTTAATATTGGAAGTAAGGTGAATAACCATAAGAGAGAGGACTTTTTCAGTTTCGCTCTCTGATTATGGAGCAGCGTGCCCAGGGAGACTTGTCTAGCACCATCTTTGTGGTACTTTCAGCACCAACTAAAGATCACCCAAATCTTTTGTAGTCTAGACCTCTTAGTTTTTAACACTGCCTTTTTAATCTTGGGGATATTGCATGCTCTGTTTTTGTTGTATTTAATTTTTATTTATGTTGTATTTATTTTTATTTATGTAATTATTGATTTATTGATTTTATGTTTTGTCTTATATGTACATTATTTTTATTGTAAGCCACCCAGAGAAATTTGTATTATGGGGGAGGCATACAGATGTCTTAAAATAAATAATAAAGTATGCATAGAGATGTGGATGATATACTGTTTGTTCAAGATTAGCAGCATGAGGGATGGATGTGGGTGTTTAAGGTAAGAATGGGCTTATGATCTAAGAAAAATCTTTGGCTTGTTTATTAGGAGTTGACCTATTTGAATAGAGAAAAAAATCTTCCACATTTATTAAGGGGAAAACAAACTTTTCATTTCATATTTGTACACAATGAAAGTCGTATTTAAGTGCAGCAGTCTGTAATTGCTAGTATAAGGTCATTTTGTGTTTCTGAAAGTCCCTGAGGTTCAGCTCACCTATTGGCCATATCATTGGGATGCAGTGCCTACAGTGGGAATAAAGGTATAAGCTCATTTCCATTTCCTTCCAGAAACCAAAGAGAAAAAAATGTGATTGTATTAATAAATGTATTTGCACTTCAAGTTCTCTTCATGGAATAGAAGAATTTCTGACATAACAAAAAGAGAGAGAAAATAAATGAGTTGTTCACTCAGATTAGGTCTGTGTCTCTGAAACACAGTGCGTTAGAATGTTAATTGAGTTTGACATAAGCATGGATAGAAAATGCATGATGCCACTCAACTTACCAGCAGTGAAACTGATTACCAATTATAATCATTCTGTGCTTGGTGACAGCATACCAAGATGGAGATGTTGAATATTTCAGTTGGCAATATTATCTGAGTTGTTTAAAGTACTGACTACGTGCCCTGAAACCAATAGAGGTAATTGGTATGCATGTAAGAACTGGCAGACTGAACACATCACTTATTTATAGACTCTTTTGATGTAACTCTGTAGAGGAAAAAAAAGTTAATGAAACATGCTTCAAAGGCAAATTTACACTCACCATTATATTATGACAAAGTACAAATGATTGTACCTAAATAACTGTTTTCTGATGAATAGGGTTCCTTCATCCTTTTATTGAAATTGTCCAATGAAAAAGGCCAATTGTGGCCAGGGAGGCAAGGCTAGGAAGTACATGATGTTTATTAAACTAATTCTTCTTTTGTGCATATTGTATGGCAGGTATGGTGATATACTGTGATGGGGAGGGAATGATATATGACAATCTTCACCAATCTAGTGCCCTCCAGATGTTTTAGACTAGAACTCTCATCAACCCTGGCCAGCACAGCTGTGCTGGCTAGGGCTGATGGAAGTTGTAGTCCAAAATATCTGAAGGGCATTGGGTTGGCAAATGCAGGGTACGACATTCCTTCCAGTTTGCTCTACAAATTGTTTTATGATCCTCTCAGGGCTCATTCATCAGCAAACTCCATCTCAACAACAGATAAGAAAGCTTGAACTGATCAGAAAACAGGATGCAGGAAGTGACACCATGACCTTTATTGCAAGGCAGCAAGCCAGTTAAATTAGCATTAATTTAAACCCTTCTACTGCAAGAATGCTAAAATGCTTAACAGGAAACAGAATATAAAATCTTAACATAATATTTATAGAATGCCTTGTTTGGGCCAGAAATGGCTTTAGACTGGATGTGAACTTGTTAGAACATTGTTTGGTTGCAGAGGAGAGAGATGTGCTTTCCCCATGCTCCAGATTTATTTCTGAACTGGCCCTTAGAATGCATGCATGTATTAGATCAAAGGTGGGAAACATTTTCAGCCTGAGGGCCACATTTCCTTCTGGGCAACCTTCAGGGGGCCACACGACAAGCACTGGATCAGGGAAGACGTGAGACAGAGACGCTGTTGCTACATCTTCTTTTGCACATACATCTTGATTGATTTGACCTGTCAATCTTATCTGCAATCTGCAGAGAAAAAATGTCTGTTTGCAGACATGATTTGAATACAGACTTCGCCTGCAAACTGACAACTTCAAAGGGTCTCAGCTGATTGCTGATTGCCAAGCATCAATTGGGAGCACACTTTAAGCTCTCAGTAGTTCCTCTGCAGCTTTGTCTTTACCCACCCCACACCTGATATCACCTATGGTGTCAGACGTTGGGCAGGTGGGTGGCATGGGTGGGCAAAATTTGGCCTGTGGGGTATAGGTTGCCCATCCCTGTTATAAGGGCTTCTTGAGACTGTTGTTGCTTTACTGGTCATGAAGCTATTAAATCCACAGGCTCCGTGTCAGGAAAAAGGTGACAACTCTCCAAAGATGCCTCATGCTTCCATAATTTGGTACTTCCGCCTTCTCTTACACACTGCCTAGCCCCCTCTCACACCACTAATACTAGGAACAAAGTGGAAAGCACCTGACGGAAAGTACATTACAATATTTCCTCTTCTGAAAGAGAATGAATACCCCAGTTATTTTTCATTGTTTCCATTAATTATTAATAAACAGTGACACTCTGGAGCACTAAACAAGGCACTACTGCTATTGAATTTAATGGGACTTGATTAGGATCCTCAGTGTAATGCTGAAGCTGTAGTTGGAACAACAGATAAGTACACCATAAGGAGGCACTAAAACTAAAAACCTTCAAACAGAAAATGCATGCAACGACACAAGAAACAATCATTAGAAATGAAAAAGATTGGCTGCTGCTGCTGAAAAATAACACATATATTACTGATGGTTGTTGTTGCTGTTGAATAAGAAATTATTATTATCATTATTATTGTTGTTATTTTATTATATATATAATAATAATAATAAATAATAATAATAATAATAAAGTGCTTTCACCTAGTTATCCTCTTGATATGCTTCACTGTTAGGAAACTGTTAAAATAGAAGCTACCTATTTTTATCTTCTATATAATCCATGCCTAAATTTTATTTAAGAAAGAAGAAATTCACCTTACTCACACAGTTAATCCGTTAGAATTTACTGGATATGTTATTAGATAGGTTGAGCGAGCACAATTAACTCTCTTTTGGGGAAGATCATTATTAATAAAATATGAAGCTCAGTAGGTAATCCAGTGCACAACATCAGCCATCACAGGAAGAATGCTAACAGAACAGGAAATGTGTTTCAAATCCAAATTGTCCAAGTGGAAGAAACATGTAAAGAAAGACTCAGATTTTTTTGTGATGTTAAGATGATCAATCACATTCAGCCACATGTAACTTTTCTCCATATTGAAACAAAACAAAGAAAAACAGCCTCTGAGGCTGCAAATTTAAGTGGAGAAGCATCATGGGGGTGGGAGTGCTTCTTAATCCTCTTCCCCCCCTTTCTGGCCAGCAATGACTTGGGAGGGGCAGGGATGGTAGGGCCCACCATAGGGCTCACCAGTGACAGGCACCAATGGCAGTGGGAGACAGTTGTCAACCAAAATAGATATTTTTGCACCATTTCCTCTTTTGGCCTGCCTCTCAACCAAAGTAATAGTGGTTTGCTTAGCTGCAATCCCTTCTAGACTGAAGGTGCTGCTGGTCAAAGTCAGCACATCCAAACTGTAATATCAAAACAGATCCTAAGTAATAAATTATAACCTAAAGTCAAATGATCCTGGTAGAGTGAACCACCATTGGCCTGCAAGTATGTACTTAAGAAGGCCATGTCCCCCACCATGTTGGTGCGTGTGGAATTGCGTGTCTGGCTCTGTACAGGTGTACAGTGAAACGTTCAAGAAATCCAATTACAGACAGAGAACTTGTTTAAGAGTCCTTTACTGTGGACATTAAGGTAGCAAACAGCATACAAGGCTTTTCTCTTTCCCTCACGAACACAACACCTCCCTAGCAAGAACTGCTTCCCCCACAGAGCTTTTTTCGGTTTCTCTCCAGCCTTTTGTAGATTAGATTGGCCTTGCTGGGCACAGCTGCCTGCCAACGTCCTTGTTGCTCAACCTGGCTGGTTTAACCCCATAACTACAGTTTTGCTCTTCTACTCATGTGAGGCACATATGCACGTACATACATATCCAACAGCCCCCACCTGTGTCTCACATGTAAATAAGCGATACATACAGGTTTTACAGAACATTTCTATAACTTAGCACAGTACAGATTATATATTGTTCAACTTGCAACATTGGATCCCTTAAAGCTTTATTTTATTCGTGGAATTTTGGTTGTACACAAGTTGCATATAATGTTTCTGCATCCATTTCACGTTCAATGCATGCACCCGGGCCGCTGACTATACCCACTGTGAATCTGTCCGGCAGCTTCCCTATGTTAGCCCTCTCGGAGCGCCTCAAGGGAACCGGAGCTTCGGCTCCTACTGTACCACACAAACTTTCTGATGGACCTCTTTTGCTGCCCTGGGCACCAGTAGGTGAGTACTGAAGGTACGGCCAACTGGGTAATTGTTCCATCATGTGTGTGTGGGGGGGTAGGGGACTAGGAAGCCTAGGGGGTGCTCTTAAACTAGTGAGCTTTTCCCTGGGCTTCTCAGTGTTCCCGCCTTGCTGCATCCTCCCACTGATCTACTTTCACTGACCCCAGCTCACAAGTAGTCACCCAGCCTTTGAAAGGCTATTCCCTCCACCCCCAACATTGTTCTGATCCGCTTGCTGGCAAGCCTCCTGCTGCTGCTCTGGGTGAATTATTAAACTGGAAATGGTACAGGACTTAAAATCTTTTAAAAGCCATTCTCATTATTTCTGATGTCTTTAATAAGAACTAAGGCTGGACAAAAGTTTAAATAAATGGCTCAATGATCTGTCATTTTCTTTTACTAATCACAGTTATTAAAGAAAGCTCTTGGTGTTTTTATTGTGTTTTAAATAGGCACAGAAAATCTGAGTCTGATATTGACCTTTGTACATCATGTTGCAAATTGATTTTGATGACCTTTCACTCTGCTGTAATGAGGCAGACTGTATGCACATTACACATCCTTCTATCTCCCATAGCTCTCCAATTGTCTAGTTCCATGTGCCTAAGATTCCTCTTGCCTTGCCTTTGTCTTTGTCTCTTTGTTGCTGGACTATTTGCTTTCTCAGCACTGAATCTAAACTGAAGCGGAATTTGCTTTTGTAAAGGAGAGCTGTTTTATTATTATTATGTATTATTTAAAATATTTCTATCCTCCCCTTCTACCCTAAAGTTGGTCACAGGGTGGCTCACAATAAAATCATACACAATAAAAACACAGAAAACATTAAAAATAGATAAAAATACATAAATATAGGTAAGAAATCTAGGGGTGATATTAAAAGGGGACAGAGAGGTAAAACTAAAAAGGGGCAGGATAAAGTCTGTTTCAGGTTCAGTCTTCACTCCTTCCCAAAGGCTCTCTGGAACAAGATGGTTTTCAAAATACTCCGGAATGCCATCAGGGAGGGAGCAGGCTTTTTGGAGTAGGGTATTCCAGACCTTGGGGGTCATGGCTGAAAAGGCTCTCTCCCACATGCCTGTCAATCTGACATCTTTCATTCCAGGCACGCAGAGGGGACCAGAGGTAACTGATCTTATGTCATGGGCAAGTACATATGGGTGTACATTGGTGCATGGCCATTTAGGTCTTTAAAGGTCAAAAAAGCACTTTAAATTGGTCCCGCAAACAAATTGGGAGCCAGTGGAATTGATAAATCATAGGGGTGATATGATCCCCAGAATCCAGTTAATATTCTGGCTGCTGCATTTTGAACCAACTGCAATTTCGAACCATTTTCAAAGGCAGCCCCACAGAGTGTGTTACAGTAATCAAGCCTTGATGTCACCAATGCATGTGTCACTGTGGCCAAGTCAACCGCTTCCAGGCACGGGCACAGCTGGTAGACCAGTTTGAGTTGGCCAAAAGCATTCTTGGCTACCACAGCCACCTGATATTTAAGCAGGGCACTCCCAAACTGCAGACCTGCTCCTTCAAGGGGAGTGTGATGCCAGCAGCCCTATCCCTGGCACAGCTTGACCCTTGACCAGCAACACTTCCATCTTGTCTGGATTAGGGATGGGGTTTGCTCTTTGGTTCCGGTCCATGTTTTGGTTTGCACAACTGGCTTGTGGTGCTGATCCGCAACATCCCCCTTCCCATTTTCTTTTGCTATTTCCCAATCCACTTGTAATAGCTAACAAAAATGCTGTTGGCTATCTTTCTACTGATGGTCTTTTGGGTTTTCTATTTAAATTTACATTGGGCAGATCATCACCTGTCAATTCTGCCTCTTGCCTCAGGTAACTGTGGTGCTGACCAAAGATGTTAATGGTGATTGTTATTACCTCATGGAGACAGTTCAAAGGTATACACTTTAATCATACACTTTAAAATCATACACTTAAAATCATACACTTTAATGATGTAAAATTAGTTGCGGATTTGTTTTTTTTTAAAAGCCAGTGTTGCCGACAGTTGCAAGCATTAGTCAAACCCAATCTGAAGACATACAGGATTTACAGATTCTGACAGAATTTGGTAACAAATATGAAAATGCTGAAATTTGCCCCCATCTCTAGTCTGGATTAAGTTTCAGTTTGTTAGCCCACATCCAGCCCTTCACAGCCTCCAAGCACTGGTTTAGGATGAGCACTCCCTCCCTGCAATCAGATGGTAGGGAGAGATAGAGTTGTGTGTCATCAGCATATTGATGACATTGTACTCCAAATCTCCTGATGACCTCTCCAGGGGTTTTATATAGATGTTAAAGAGCATGGGAGACAGAATGGTGGTGGCCAGAGTGTTGAAGTTATCTCCCAGTACCACTTTCTGGGACCTGTCTGCCAGGTAGGACCAGATCCTACTAAATGGTGCCTCCCAATCTCATTCTAGCTAGATGGCCCAAAAGTGTGATCAAGGCAGTCTCTGTCCCATGACCAGGCCTGAAGCATGCAATGTTGACATAGAACCTTTCCCTGGGGAGGCATTAATTATACCAACCAGCCAGCCACTCCCCCTCTGGCAGATTTGATTAACCAGGATGGGCCAGGGTCAAGAGAACAAGTTGTGGCCCTCATTTCTCCCAGAGTCCTGTCCACATCCTCAGGCTTTACAAGCTGAAAAGTATCCATAGAAAAATGACCAGAGGAAGCCTCAGGGACATCTGGCACAACTGTAGTTAATGAGGAGTCCAAGTCAGTGTGAATGTGGGTGACTATCTGCAAAGTGCCTTGCGAACACATCACAATGACTGACTAATGGCTCAGGATTCAGTGTAGGGCCAGAGCCCAAAAGACCCTGAAATCTTTTCCTGTTTGAAATTACTTCACAGGCTTTCTTATTGACAATCTGGTTTCTGAGTTTTAAGGTGAATGGCTTTATTTATATTTTTGTTGGCTTTTTAAAAGTTGCTGGATATCCTACATAGGAAAGCATCTGATAGAGTGAAAGGTAGAGTCATCCTACTTGGGCATGTGAGGGAGGTCTGTGGCGAAGCCACCACTGCATCCAGATTTCTGCCAGCTCACTCCAGCCAGGGTGACAGGTGGGGGCACTGGCTTTTTCCCCTTCCTCACTCTGTAGATTCCCCCTATTGAGTCCAATGACAGGGAAAACACCTAATCCAGCTCCAGGCTGGCATACATCAGGGGCCTGATCTACGGGTATGTCAGATGAATGTGGGGATTATGAATTTGGCAGATCCAAGGGTGTCCCCAATATGCTCCTAGAACACCTACCAATGGCCACACTGGCAGAACATCTATGCCTGTGAAGCTTTTGGGATATAAGAAGAGCCCCTTCAGGGGACATACTGCCTCCCAAACCACCAGAAGAGCTCCTCTCCACCATTCAGGGGCACTTCCACCCTATCCTACACTCGCCCCCCAACCAGCCTTTTAGGGTTGGAATTGTTCTGTGAGTGAATGAGGTTGTGAAAGTTCTAGATCAGTGCCTGAAAGTGATAATGAGCTGATGAAGGCCAATAAACAGAGGCTTTGTTGCTGGTTGTTTCCTGTGACTGGGAGGTGGGTAGGTGGCCTGCTCTGGAAGGATCAGGTGTACAGTCTGGAGGTATTTCTGCATCCATCTTTGTCACTGCAGGCTGAAGAAGGCTTAGTGGCTAGCAATGCAACTGCTGCTTTTGCATCAGAATAACCTTGCCATAGTGATTCATGCCCTAAGTAACCTCATGCCTGGATAACTGCATTATAATCTATATGGGGCTGCCCTTGAATTAGCTGAAGCTGGTACAGAGGTATGCCTGTCAGTTACTGAGCTGCACAGTCTTCAGAGTCATGTTATATCTATTTTCCATGACCTGCATTGGCTGCCTATTTGTTTCTGAGCCCAATTTAAAGATGTTGCCACTGACATTTAAAAACCTAAACATAGGGATGCCAGGTAAGAAGCATCCCAAACCCTGAGATTTCAGGGTCGGCCCCTAGGGATGTCCCAGGGGTGGGCCATAGTGTTGTCATGGGGTAGGCCCAAGTGATGTCATTAAGCATCAATCACAGTTGCTTGCAGCATACCATTCAAACAACAATAATCTGATTGGAAATTTAGATAGAAATCTTAGCTAAAAGAGTTTCTTCCCAGATCCAGCTGAAGTGATGGGATCATTACTTCCTACCTGTTTAGGGAGCCTAGATAGGGAACATTTAATCTAGGCTACTTGTTTCTGGCAAGAAGGGTTTAAGTGCCCTCAGGCGAGGCCTGTCAGCAGAAGGTCATTGTAGGAAGAAGGGAGCCTAGTGTTTTGGATATTGTATATGGGAGAACTCAAGGGTAAAGATGGATGCCTCTGAAGGTTGCAATTCCAAACATACTTACTAAGTAACTAAGCTCCATAGAACTCAATAGGACTTACTTCTGGTTAGGATTGTGCTGTTGGTAAGGCTTGACTAGGGATCCTCTGCAAAGATATCCATATGAAAACAGAATTGGCAACTTCCTGCCTGGAATGCCCTGCCCTTGCCTTTTAACATGGCTGCTCCGAACTTCTTTACAGACTTGACCCTTCACTGAAGAGAGAGGCTTGAGGAATGAGTAAGAAGATTATCTACCCTTTTCTGCCTACCCTATTGTCACGGCCCCGTCAGAGGCCTCCTCAAATGAGGACGACTCAGGAGTAACAGCAGCAGACCCAGGAGCAGCAGACCCAGAAGGAGACATGGAGGAGCCTCCTGAGAATCCAGCTCCTTCTCCCCCTCAGCTGCAGAGCACCCCAGATACAGCGGAGGCCCTGCAGCCAGACACAGTCAGTGAACAAGATACTCCCCCCTCACCTGCAGAACGTAGACAGCAGAAGGTCAGGCAGAAGAGAGGCAGGCCTGTCTCCTTAAGGCCCAAACGCTGAGGGCTCACACCTGCTGTCAACCCTGCTCTTTATAAGGCACACCTTGGCTGCAGCTTGTTGCTGACTGCAACGTCAGGCGTGGCTTCATGTATTCCCAGTTTCCCTGCAGCATCTCTCGAACTGACCCCTTGGCAATTGATCCCGGACCTCTACTGACCTCGCTTCTGGACTTGTGACTTGGCAAGTAAGCTTCAGACAGGCCTGGCCCTTATCAGGTTCCCTCCTCGTTGGCCTGGCAGATTTACAACCAGTCTGCCGGCTAAGGACTTCCCTTCCCTGCTAACGACCCAGGAATTTCCAACCCCCACTGCTGACTCAGTGCAGAGCTGACACCTATAGGCGTCTATAAACTCACTTGGACAGCCAACCCAATTCCAGTGAGTAATAACTGACAGAGAGAAAGCATACATGGTTTGATCTACCTTCAGAGGCAGTAGCTTCAGAACAACAGCAATTGTAGCAACTCTTCCCAGTATGTGAATTCTCTTTTACCACTGTTGAGCAAACCGTCATGCAACCAACAAGGTGCATCATCAGTGGGTTTAAGGGGGTTGAGCTGAGCACATGGAACAACTGTCCAGGGTGGGCTTTTTCAGGAGCAGTCAGATCACTGCCTCTTTCAGGGTGGCTGGGACTACTTCCTCCTGCAACAATGTTTTGACCACACCCTAGATGCACTCAGTCATACCCCCTTTGAAAGCTTTAATAAGCCAAGAGGGGCAAGGGGCAAGAGGCAAGAGGACATGTTGCTGGTCACATCGTCACAGTCATCTTGTCCACGTGATCAGGCTGCATCAACTAAAACCAATCTGAAGAAGTTGCAGCAGATGTTGCACTGAACACCTCATTGGGGACTACAGTAGATTTGGATGGGGCATCAAGATTGCTATAAAGGGAAGCAACTTTATCCTCAAAGTGCCTTGAAAACAATTCATAGTTGGCCTCCGTAGTACTTGTTCTGCTCTTGTAGGAAATCAATCCTTTAGTGTGGCAGCACCTGTGCTTTGGAATTTACTACCTATTTACAATAGGCAGGTGCCTTCATTGTACTATTTTCAGCACCTGCTAAAAAATTTTTTTAGGCAAGCCTACCTAAGCATGTAGAAGCTATTATGTTTTTTATCTGTTTTAACTCATTGTTGGTTTTATTATTTTGAATGTTTTTAAATATCTGTCTGTTTTTGCAAATAATTTTGTTTTAATTCCTTCTTTAAACTGCTTTGAGGGTTTTTTTTACAATAAATATGGTATATAAATGTTGTAAATAAAATACACAAATAAATTTCAGATTCACTGTGACCCTTGAGTCTCTTCCTACTTTTAGGAGCAAAGGAATCTGCCTTATACTGACTCAAGCCATTTGGTACCATCTAACTCAGTACTGATGACATGGACAAGCATTGGCTCTCCAGGATTCCAGATACTAGATTTTGGACCTTGACATGCAAGGCATATGCCCTACCACTGAGTTACAGCCCCTCTTCTCTTTTAAAAATAATCTTTTAAAATTGTTCTTTTCAATTCACTAATGAATGTACAGCATACCAAGGGCAGATCCATACTATGAATTTAAAGCACATTCAACACATATTTGAAGCACATGAATCCCACCACAAAATCATGGGAACTGTAGTTTGTTAAGGGTGATGAAACTATAACTATGAGGGGGAAACAACAGTTCCCAAGATTCTTTGGGGGAAGTCATACACTTTAAATGTGAGTTGTATGTGCTTTAAATGTATTGTGTGGATCTGAATTCATAAGCTTTGCCTGCATATAAATCATTTAAATTAATTTTTTTAATGGAAGTCAGCTGCAAAGTTTACTGGGTGACTATGTTTAATGGACCACCATCTTTCAGCCTAATCTTCCCTAATCTCTGTGAAAACAACAGAGGAGGACCATGACCACCCCAAGGAAGAAGGGCACACTTGAAAGTAAGGGAAATAATAATGTACAACTATAATGTGAAATCAGATTCTTATTGAGACATAGTATGAAGAAATATTTATATAAGCATGATTGTCAAAGATACAGTTACAAAACTTGTAAAGATATTTATAGTGCAATCCTGTGCATGTTTACTCAGAAGCCAGTCCCAATGTATTCAGTAAGGCTTACCCAAACAGGGAAGTGTGCACAGGACTGCAACCTCAAGTGATAAGTAACTTCATGCACTCAACCCAATCATGTCACTAAGCTGTTTTGCAACTGTTTTATACTTGTTTTTATGGTTACTGGATTTCAAATGGATTTATTTTTAGTTGCTAATCAGCAACCCATAGGACGAATGACACAGAACGAAGATGTAATATACATACATCCCATATCATAGTTTATTGTCAAAATCAGTTGGTCACTGAAGAACTTTTTTTTTAAAAAAAATCAATATTAGTTTCCTACCAAATAAAAGCAGTGACACCTAAGTAAGCCCTGCCTAATTGTTTAAAAACAATAGGATTGGTGGGGGAGAGGAAGATTTACAACACAATCTTTAGTTATGTTCAGTCAAAAGTCCCATTGATTTACAGCTCAATACTAATCATGTCTACTCAAAAGTAAGTCCTATTGAATTCAATGGGTTTTACTCCCTTGGTATGTAGGATTAGCATTGCAGCTTTACTCCGAGAAAAGTAAGTATAGGATTAAAGTTCATATTGGGAGGGTTTTCAAAACAGGCTATGAATTAGACCAATAAACTGCCTTCCAACTGCCCAGGAAAATTAAACTTGTTTGACTCCTTATAATTAAAAAAGTATTACATGTTGTAATGGCATCTTAAGATGCATGTACACTTTTTTAAACAATTCTGTTCAAAAATTATGTGGAAGATAAAATGTATAATATGCTATTTTTTCAAGTAATTGAAAAATCCTGCATGTATACTTTTATTATAATCATAACTGAAATTGTTTACTGTCCATGCCTACCAAGGTCCTGCTGGGATTGTGTTCTAGATCTCCAGCTTGATTGTGCAGAATATGCACACAAGAAAAAAGCACTCTTCTGCTGAAAGCTATAAACTTATTCAACTCGTGACGTGCAGATAAGCAGGAAAAGGAAGTTTTTTTCAGGACTTGCAATGGGTTCAAGCTATTGCTTGGGGGTCAACAAATTCCTAGTCAAGTATAACCCTGACTTCATTTGTTGGCTAAAATCCTGAAAGGATTCAAGCAGCCATCTCATTTCACAGAGGTTGTGGGGGTGGTGACAGCAGATATTTTAGTGTATATCTTGAACCAGACCACCTAGGAACTTAATTTTTTTTTTAAAAGAAAGCTAAGAGTCCAGAGATTAGGTGACTGGAGAGAACCCAAAAATTGGAATGACTGGGTGAAAACCGGGGACCTGGCAACCCTACCTAACCAGCTTAGGGTTCAAATACTGGTATGTGCCAGCCCAGCCATTGAGATCATTTTACTGTTGCAACTGGGTGACTTGATCGATGGTGATCTTGAGAGTACCCCAAAAATTGGAATATCTGGGTGAAAACCGGGGACCTGGCAACCCTACCTAACCAGCTCAGGGTTCAAATACTGCTATGTGCCAGCCCAGCCATTGAGATCATTTTACTATTGCAACTGGGTGACTTGATCGATGGCCTTCTCAGTTGTGACATTCTCCCTGTGGAACTACTATCCTCTGAAAGTCCATCAGTCATCATCTTTACTCCAGTTTCATTAGACATACCTAAAGACGTACCTCTGTACTCAGGCCTTTAGGCCTTCTTGAGTTTGTCACCAATGATTGCTTTTAATGGTAACTTATATGTTCTGTAAATTTTGTTGTACGCCACCCTGATATTTTGTATGAGGTGCAGTCTATAAATAAGAAGGCTCAGGAATATTTGGTTTATAGAACAAATCGTTTCCATGCTGCTGTTTTAAAGCTGATTTTTTCCCCTAAATGGTTTTATTTTGTTCTGTTATGTATTTGACTGTGTGACATATGAACTGCTCTGGGATTTTTTAAATTAACAAACAAACAAAAACAATTCATGGACTATGAAACTTATAAATGAGTTTTATAAGTTATGTTTTATAATAACCAATGGATTTAATGAAACTAAAATGAAAGTGATGAGATTCTTTTTTTTTCTTTTTTAGATATGAGACAGCTGTAACACATAAAATGAAACATTGATTTCTCTTTTTTAAGGTGGAAAACAGCTGTAACACATTAGTGTCCAGTGAAGGTGCTATAGATGTGCACCCACACTAGAACTGGCCACCGGAACAGAACCATCATCTCCCCCACCCCCCGGTCCTGCCCCGTCTTCCACTACATCTGGTAAAAATAAAGATGTCTGTAGGCATATGCCTGAAATGGGAAGCTACCCATCTCCAGCATATGGCTAATTTTCCCCAGATGGAGCAGGAGGAGGAAAGGAGGGAGGAAGTAGATGGGAAGGGGCAAGACTGACAGTTTGAACCAGCATTCAGTTTGCTGTTATACTTGTCTGTCAGTTCAAAAAGGTAGTTGTTGACTGCCCTACTGAAGAACTAACTTGAGTCTTCCCCTTTTGAACCATTACATCTTCTGCTTTAGTTGCTACCAAAAGTGGGATTTTGTTAATCTACTATAGAGAAAGGCACTGGGTAAATAACCTTGGACGTATGATTCATTTTGCAGCAATTTTGCCAGCAGTTGCCCAACAGTGACCTCCTATCTTTCTGGAATCCTTATCATTTTCTCATCTGGAAAAGGCTGAGACATGTTATCCACAAGGGAGTAAGTGGCTTAGGCCAGCTGTATTCAGAGACCATTAAGAATCATAAT
The DNA here is from genome assembly GCF_030035675.1 of Rhineura floridana. Taxonomy (NCBI): domain Eukaryota; kingdom Metazoa; phylum Chordata; class Lepidosauria; order Squamata; family Rhineuridae; genus Rhineura; species Rhineura floridana. The sequence continues at coordinate 83,205,155 of NC_084480.1, forward strand.
TCTTCCAACCACCACCTTCTCTCTGACAAGGTTAACAGCAGTCTATAGAACACATAGGGTAGCCAGCCATTTATGTCCATGAAAATAAACTCCATGTCAATTTCCTTATTTCCTTGGTACCAATTATATCATGACTAAAACTAAAACTGCATAACCTTCCATAATGCATCTTACTCTTATAGGCAGAACTGTAATCATGAACAACTAGTATTATTAGTTCAATATATGACTTCTGGTATATATTTTTACAAGCTCCTCCCTCACCCAATAAAATACATTTGTAGATTTATAGATATTTTAGAAGTATGATTATTTTGGCAATGATTATGCTGATTTTGAAATCTCAAAGCGTGCATGTTTCATTTTCAATTTCTGGAAGAAAAGCAAACATAAACTGCAACATTAGTATTATTTATCTGTCAACCCAGTGTTGCAAATAGAAAAAGTTCTCCTTAAAAATAACATTGAATTGACTTATGTACATTTATCATAATAAGGTTTTGTTTACTGCTAGATCTCAGTAACAGAAGGTCTGCAATCCTAAAGAACATGGGTGGAAAAGTACAGATTTCATTCTAAATGCGCTATTCACAATGATGCCACAATCCTTTTTAATGATAATAGGCTAGTTTGTTCATAACACTATATAATATAATTATAATTGGGGCTATTTGCCCCCATGGGTATCATTTTGCACAGGAGGGAATAGCAAACAACCCTCTGATCTGAAAAGTTCAGAGAAGTTGCTAATAATATTGAACATCAATGGCCAAGAAGAGTCAGGTTGAGTCCATTTACCTGGTCCTTGATTCACCTGCATCAGGGGTAGCCAATGTGGTCTCCTCCAGATTCCACTGTGACTCCAGCTCCCAGCAGCCCCAGCCAGCATGGGCAGTTATCAGAGATTGTTGAAGCTGTAGTCCAACATGTGGAGGGCACCATGTTGGCTACTCCTGCTCTACGTTTGGCTGTGCCTTTTCAAACTAATGCATTCAGTTATAACAATATTGCACATAGATGCTTCTTACTATGCAGTAGCTGCTAGACACAGTTGACCAACTGCATGGGGAAATGAGTATCCACTAAGTAAAATTTCACCATGTGGAATGTGTGCTACAATATTTATTAAGCACACTTTTTGCAGGTTTTATTCCACATATTTAGGATATGCTGTAACTACATGCTAGAATGACTTTTCCTGATCTTTAACACTGTAAAAGCCCCAAAATATAATCTACTATTGCTTTACATTACGTTAATACTATTTACTATTTGGTCAGCCAGGTTGGTAGAAATTCCCGTTAGGAGTAAATCCTTTAGATAATTATCAGTTTAATGCAATTTACAGCCCAGTCTAGGAACATTATTTGGCAATCCCATTTAAATCATGTTGAATGTTGGTGTATCCAATACCTTTAAAAGAGCCATGTTGATCTAGTTAACCTTACACAGCAATGGAGCGAAATTTCTACTTGTGGCATGTATGTTGAAGCAAAGAGTCTCCAAAGTTTTTCTATGGAAACCAGTAACCAAATTTTCTTTTAACATGAAGCTCCTATTAGTTCCACTGCATTAGTGAAAATTCATTCCTTCTTTGTTCCATATCCTGCAGTATCTACAAAAATAATTGCTTACTACTTGTCAACTTACATGCAAGGTCTCCATGCGTCTCAAGCAATTGCCTGTATTGAAAAAATTCTCCATCTTTCAAAATAAAAGCTAGCTTTTGCATATTCCCCTCTCTTTGGAGATCATTGGATAAAATAATATTTTAACTGTAGTGGTGTTTTATACTGTTTTTAACTGCTTTGGAATGCTTTTGTTTTTGTTAAATTGTTTTGTTCATGTTTGCTGACCCAGCTCCTTTGGGAGGAAGGGCGGGATATACCTTCAATAATAAATAAATAAATACTGTCTACTGCAGCACTCCATACTGCTCCAGAGAGTCCACTAACCATCAACAGCAGCTTTTTAGGGGGCACAGGGGGCTGAGGTAAGATGGGGGGGTCATGAAAATTGAGTAGCTCACCTTGTGCAACTGGATGTGTGTTCTACTAGTGCATAGACGCCATTGCAAACCAACCCTACGGCTCCAGTTCCATACACAGGGTTGTATTCAACATAGCTCTAAGGCGAATATAATGCCTATGTAAGCCTGTGTGTTAAAATGCAGCTGATGGTCAAAATCCTTACTGTCAAAATCAAACTCCTCTTCTAATCAACATGCTTAGATCTGCTTTACTTGATTTTGCAATTCGTAACTATACCTGTTGACCTCCCATTTTGTTCAACTTTCAACTAGCACAGTAGCATTTATAGAATTCAAGTGATCATTTAATGAGGAAAGACAGGATTATTATTGTTGTTGTTGCCGTCATGAGATTTTTTAAAATTTAACTTCTAAAACACCCTTAATTTAAACAAAATTCCAAGGTGGTTATTGTCATCCATACACATAAGAAGTATTTTGAAAGATGCTTACTATATATTGTCAGGAGTTTCACTTTTGAATTCTCATTTCACAGAACACAATATGCCACAAAGCCACTAGCCCTATAAAATTGGCCCCTTTTGTGCGGCTGCTAGACTCTTTCCCCAACCGTGCAGCAGCAGCGTTTTTATGGTTGGGATTTGCTGAGGGATTTAGGATTTCTTATACGGGACCAAAGGTGTCTGTTTCTTCCCATAACTAGACCTCAGTGAGGGAATTGGCAGGTGTGGTCTTAGCCAAGTTGGCCAAGGAAATAGCTGCGGATCGGATTTCTGCCCCCTTTTCCAGACCTCCCCTTCCTGGGTTACACATCTCCCCTTTGGTTGTGGTCCCCAAGAAGCAGCCGGAGGAGTATCTCCTCATCCATAACCTATCCTTCTCTAAGGGGGTATGTGTTAATGATGGCATTCCACAGGAGAAGGCTTCTATGAAATATACCTCTCTTGACGAAGCGGTTAGGGTAGTTTGGTTGAGTGGGCAGGGGGCACTGTTGGCAAAATGTGACATTAAGTCTGCCTTTTGCCTTCTCCATGTTCATCTGTTGGACGTTGACCTTTTGGGTTTTAAGTTCCAATGGAACTTTTATGTTGATAGAGCAATGCCTATGGGATGCTCTATTTCCTGTGTGGCCTTTGAGGCCTTTAGCACCTTCCTCGAGTGGGCGGTGAGAGACAGGTCTGGTTCTTCCCTCATGGCCCATTACTTGGACAACTTCTTGTTTGCTAGGGCTGCAAGTACCTCACAGTGTTATTTGATGAGCACCTTTGAGAGGCTTACTGAGGAGCTGGGTGTGCCTCTGGCTCTGGAAAAGACTGAGGGGCCCTCAACTTCTGTCACGTTTTTGGGTATTCTTCTTGACATCGCCTCTCAGTGCTCTATGTTGCCTAGTGATAAGCTCTCGGAGCTGCGCTGATGGTTGAGGGATGCTCTGGTAGCTAGGAAACTTATCCCCCTCCAGCTCCAGGAGCTGGTTGGACATTTGGTTTTTGTCTTCAAGGTAATTTCACCTGGCAGAGCATTCCTCCAGTGTCTTTGTGACAGCACAAAAGGTGTGCACTCCCATTTTTACTTCATCTGCGTTTCCTCTGCTATGCGGGAGGACTTGCAGATGTGGATGACCTTCCTGGAAGAATACAGTGGTGTTTCTTTCTGGAGAGAGAAGCTGCTCTTGTAGGCTGATCTACAGGTAACGTCAGATGCAGCCTGTGGCTTGGGCTTCAGGTTGATTTTCAGGAAGCAGTGGTGTGCGGAGGTTTGGCCTCAGGCATGGTGGGATGCTGGGGTGACGGCTGACTTGGCTTCCTGGAATTCTTTCCCATAGTTGTGGCACTATACCTTTGGCCGTTGGATTTCCAGAACTGCACTGCATGGTTCTGGTGTGACAACCAGGCAACTGTGTGTGTGGTCAATGCACAGACTTCCAGATCGGCCTGTGTGATGCGACTGGTTAGAGTGTTCATTTTACAATGTCTGCGCTTTAATATCTTGTTTGTGGCCAGGCATGTTCTGGGCTTACAGAACGAGATTGCTGACGTTCTCTCTCACTTCCAGGTGGAGCGTTTCAGGAGCGCTTATCAGTGCAGCTGCGCAGACTTCCAGCAATTCTGGGTTTCCCATGGCCTGCCACAGGAGTGGCCCATCCCAGTGGGTCACCTCATGCACTACATGGTGTCTCTCAAGGCCACTAGCAGGGCGGTGAACACCATTGCTGATCACTTGTCTGCACTGGCCTTCATTTCCAAGGCTAATGGTTTTCCAGATTATACCTCTGATTTCAGGGTCAGGAAGTTATTAGAAGGATGGGCACACATCACACCAGCTGTGCCCAATACTGCAGGCCATTCACACCCGATTTGCTTCTGCAGCTGTTGCCTGCATTTCGCTCTCTGTGCTCATCAGTTTATGAGGCAATGTTGTTCTCAGCTGCAGCTCTCACAGCATTCTGTGGTGCTTTGCGTCCCAGCGAGCTGTTAGCCATCTCCAAATCCGATGTGTTTCACAGTGCCCTGGGAATAGACTAACATAGGGCCGTCCCTGACTTGGTCATGTAGATGAGCAAGCCCTAACCAATGAATTCTGTTGATGTAGTGTATAGTTAGTGTATACACTAGTTGCGACTGGTTTTTGGAGGACCTGCAGAGCAGTTTGACTGATCTCTTTTTGGTGAGTAGAGGCAACCAAGCGGCTGCTGATCGCCTCTTGTGGTGTGGAGTCTAGGCAGGTGAACTGGTTGGGGCTTAAATTAGGTATACTGAGGCATTTCGGGGACAGGGGCACCCTGCAGGGATCTTCTGGGGCTTCAAGTCTCATGGGCAAACTGGGGGGTGCCCTTGGTGGACTTGCTTGAGCATTTTAGGTGAACGCCACTACAGCGGGGTCCTGGTGCGTGGGTGGGGTACACACCCTAGGCTTGCTTAACAAGGAGGGGGTAATTCTTCTTCATCCTTGGTTGGGGAGCCACAGCCTATGGCTGCTAACATACCCAGGGATTGAGGGGGGTGTTCCCCCACAATTAGAGTTAAGTTTACCAGCCCAGACTGTTGGATTTTGGCTTAATTTGATTAATTTGGTGGAATTGGAATACAGGTTCTCAAAAAATGTGTCATATTTTAATAAAATATAACATCAACCCATTTCTGTGTCTCGAGTATTCCTTGGGTGTGGGAGCAACACAGTATTTGGATGCTTTCAGATCTTTCCCTGTGTACACCACCACCCTTCCTGCTGGACTGCTGCTATTAACAGCGGCCATGCCCTGCAGGACCAGGTCCCAGGTACTCAGCCAGCTGTGGCTAACCTTTTCCACCTGTCCCTCCTTGGAGGGATATATAGGCTGACTGGCTGAGAGGCCTGAGAGACCTTCTGCCTGCAAGAAGAAGAACATTGCGCTGCCAGGGAGGGAGAGCCCCTTGTCATCTGCTGCTGCTGTGCTGCTTCCCCTGGCGGTCACCACCACCACCCTTCCTGCTGGACTGCTGCTATTAACAGCTGCCACGCCCTGCAGGACCAGGTCCCAGCCTATTTCATCGTTGCTGCCGCACTGCGCGAGGAGAGTCTTCGGCGTGGGACATTGTCGCCGGATGTATGCTGTGTGGTGTGAATGAGATTGGTGTGTGTATGTATGTGAGTCTTTGCTTGTTTTAACTACACTTTAATTGTATTTTATTGTATTTTAATGCTATTTAATTATTTGTTCTGTTGAGTTTGCTATTTATTTCTGTGTTTTTGTATTTTATGTTGCTGTTTTACTCTTATGTACACCGCCCAGAGAGCCTTTTGGCTTTGGGCGGTATAGAAATTAAATTAAATAAAAATAAATAAAATAAATAATACTCACTCTGATGTCACAGAGTGCTCCTACCTGAGGTGATCTCTCCATACATTTGCTTTCGATAGACAGCTCTGTAAGCATATTTCTTTGTGTGTGTAGAGCTTCCCCTTCTATTGAACTGAATGGAGAATGAATGAATGTGTGTGGAACACTGTAAATGTGTTAGAGTACCTGTGACCATGAGGGGTGAGTATATACTAACTATCTGCACCAACTGTGGAACTCTGTCCTCATACAGTCTGATGAACCTAGACTTCAAAGATATCAGGACCCAGCAGGATCAGAGGCAAATGGTGTGGTCCAGCCAGGGTAGCAGAGGTCAAATCTAAAGGGCATGCTTGAAGATGAATGGTTAGATTCATCAAAGCAAGGCTATGGAGTCTGCTTGGCTATTTGGGTGACAAGTTGCTCAAACTGAGGAACCAAGCCTTGAGCAACAGTCAGGCCTCAACTGGTTGGGCTGAAGCACATCTGGCCATTTTATGGGTGGCACAGTAGCACATCAAGTCAATAACTCCTTTTGCCTAAGAGCTGCCTTGGTCACACAGAGATCAAGGTTTCTGCTCCCTCCTGCCAGAATCCTTGAATCAAGACTCCTGGTCACAAAAAAGGGAAATACACAATTGAACCTCGAAAGGTAGACAAAGGCACAAAATTGGGTATATTCACATATATATATATATATGTGAATTGCTAGTGAAATATATATAAAATAGAATTCAACTTTAATTATCCCCAAAATATGAACATAATAAAACACATGAATGCAATTTAAATGCAGTCATTATGAATTCAATATTTATTTATTTTTACTCATACCCAGTTTTGTGCCTTAGTTGAGACTCCCGGTGCCTTCGGTCGCCTCCACATTGCCAGTATTCTGTGGGAAGGATTGAGGTCCATACTGTAAATTTAGGTTTGTGCAACAGAAGCAGATTAATGTGCTCTATCACCCTAGGACAACATCCACTTAAAAAAATAGAGGACTTTTGTGGTTAGGAAAGTGATGTGGAAATGCACTGAATGAAGAATGAATGAGTAATGGGAAGACATATAGCCACCATGCAAGCAAATCAGGATGAATTCAGGATGAATGCTCATTGTCGTATAACCTCCCTGCAACAAATTGGAATGAATGCTCAATAAAGACTGGACATAGTCTGATTTCCGTGTAATATTTGTGCAAGCAAATCAGGATGAATGCTCCATAAACTGGTCATCTGGAGAAGCCTTTACACCAAATAAAACACAAGACATGGGTGCTGAACAAATACAGTGAGTGCCATGACTAGAGATGGAATGATCTGTCAATTTCAGTTCTCTCACTTTCTCATTTTTCTAATCTTAAATTCGGTTCTCCACATTCCTGCACCAATTCACTTTAAAAAAAAATCCTCATGAAAATTCTTCAGCGTTTTAGTGTGAATTTCTCCTAATACATACATTTTTGTATGTACCTTTAACTAATGTACTCATTTTTTGCAAGCAATTTATCCTAATATAATGCATATTTTCACCAAAATATTCACTCTGTGAACTTTTCCCTAATATATGCATTTTTATACGCACTGCTTGGTTGGAGAACTGCATCGCAAAATTCCCATAAGTGCATGTTTCAAAGGGTGGCTGTATTTTGGTTCTCATACTGTTTAATTTATGGTTTAAATACGAACTGAATCAAATTTCTCCTCCCTCTCTAGCCAGGACTGGGTTCCTAAGAGCTACTTAGGTAAGCCCAAGAATGTTTGGTAACACTGTGTAATATTTCAATTATTTTTTCTTGATAGAGATTCTATGCCATATCATCACCCTTTTTAAAAAAACTCCTCAGTTTCAAAGCTGTTTTTTTAAAAATGTGGCATGAGAAACAATTGTTCAGTAAAAGAAGTTTAAAGACCCTTTGGGTATATGAAGCCAGTTGTCCTTTTGGGGGGCCTTGGTCCTTAAAAAGTAGAAAAAGCAATATGTGTGAATCTGATGCTAGGTTTTTTCACAAAACAGAATGTGAGACATTCCATAACAAAAAGGAAGGCAGAAGAAGGCAACACAGAGATAACCAAAACAGAATCAAGGTCAAACTCAAATTCGGAATCTTATGCTAGTTGACATTGTTAGTAAGTGCAATGTTGAAGCTGTTGAGGAAAAAAATGGACTGACCTCATTTTCTGACTTTCCTTATAGCTTAAACTCTGACTTTATATCGATAGGTCTTTGGACAGGGAGAAAAACTATGCAATTGCTATTGAAATGTAAACATGCTGCTTTTAAAATCTAAAATTATGAAGAACAGCTGCTAGCTTGGGAAGCATCATTTTTGCTCAATTTTATATTTCTCGGAATACACTTTACACGTTTCTTATGAATTTACATAGCGTGTCTTCTCTATGAACAATAGCAGTGACAATGTATTATTTGATGAGGGGTACTTTTAAACAATGCTTTCTAGGCTTCAGTCTGGTGATGCTGCTGAAAGACTGTAGGTCGCTGGTGCAGAATAGGTTGTGCCCCTAGAGAAATCTCCCCAACTGCACGCAGTTCAAAATCCATTATGATTGTTGCACAGCCAAACATCTGATGCACTGAACAATATTGAGGTGAGAGTGGAAAGAAGGAAGAATGTCTTTGCTGCTCCCAGCTGCTTTTTATTTGCCCCAAGTATGTGGGTATTTAGAAAGAAAGAAAGAAAGAAAGAAAGAAAGAAAGAAAGAAAGAAAGAAAGAAAGAAAGAAAGAAAGAAAGAAAGAAAGAAAGAAAGAAAGAAAGAAAGAAAGAAAGAAAGAAAGGCAGGCAGGCAGGCAGGCAGGCAGGCAGGCAGGCAGGCAGGCAGGCAGGCAGGCAGGCAGGCAGGCAGGCAGGCAGGCAGGCAGGCAGGCAGGCAGGCAGGCAGGCAGGCAGGCAGGCAGGCAGGCAGGCAGGCAGGCAGGCAGGCAGGCAGGCAGGCAGGCAGGCAGGCAGGCAGGCAGGCAGGCAGGCAGGCAGGCAGGCAGGCAGGCAGGCAGGCAGGCAGGCAGGCAGGCAGGCAGGCAGGCAGGCAGGCAGGCAGGCAGGCAGGCAGGCAGGCAGGCAGGCAGGCAGGCAGGCAGGCAGGCAGGCAGGCAGGCAGGCAGGCAGGCAGGCAGGCAGGCAGGCAGGCAGGCAGGCAGGCAGGCAGGCAGGCAGGCAGGCAGGCAGGCAGGCAGGCAGGCAGGCAGGCAGGCAGGCAGGCAGGCAGGCAGGCAGGCAGGCAGGCAGGCGAGGAAAAAAGAGAAAAATCTTAGAACTAAAAGAAAGTTCCTTCTTTTGTTTTCAGCCATTCAATTCTTATGTGGCCATCTGTATAAATCAAAAACAGGAGACTGATGTTGCATGAGCCACACACAGCATCCCTAGGGAAAATTAACTTCTTTCAACTTTTTGAAGGCTAATGAACATCACTTAATAATTATTATATTTATGATAGTGGTTTTGAAGCAATGGAGAAAAATTACTGAATGAAAAAACACCCTTGGAAGATTTAGTCTTTCATTCATTAGAAACAGGTGTGTGTGTGTGTGTGTGTGTGTGTGTGTGTGAGTGAGTGAGAGTGAGTGAGTGAGAGTGAGTGAGTGAGTGAGTGAGTGAGAGTGAGTGAGTGAGAATTGAACAGAATAACTAGGCTTTATTGTTCATGGACAGAGTTTTTCTGCAGAAGACACATAAAATAAAAATTTGATAATCAGACAAAGATAGACTTTGAACAATTGACTATATTAATATGAAAGAACTTATAAGCAACCACACAATATGTTTTTACATGTATAATTGATGCATTTTAATGTTTTACTCTTGTTCTTACACATTTCTTTTTGTAAGTTCCTTTGAGTTTACTGTTTTGAAAAAAGCAACTAATACATATAATAAATAAATAAATGCTAGCTGCCTTTTAAAGCTCAGCAGTTTTACCAAACTCTTTATATGGCGTGAACAGTCCACCTGCCTCTAAGTAAGTCCTCACAACTTTTTCAAAGGATCCCTTTTCCTTTCCACCAACCCCCTCCCAGCTCCCTGTTCTTATCCCTCCATTCCCCAAAGTCCTCACCATTCCTTCCTCTTTGTCAGCCTATTCTGTCTCTGCTCCCTGTCTTTCCCCAAAGCCCCTTTCCATAGTACTTCTTTTCAATATTCTTCCATTGTTCTCCCTCCACTTTACTCTTCCCCATACCGTCCTCTTGGAACCCAATCCATCAAGCATGGTAAGCCTCTGACTTGGGCACTTGGAGAACATATTATTTCTGCTGCTTTTCATAGGCTTTCTTCTTGGTCCTTAATCTTGGGCTGCTTCCACACTTTGCACTTATTTATTTCTGTAATTTCTAAACTTCTTAACACAACTGTGGAATAGTCACATTCTGTACACTCAATTTTCATGGGGCATCTGCAGGAAGTTGTTAACAAAAATCCTGGTCCCCTGTTTTCCCTGTTTGGCTTCCATTTTTCCCCTCAGAAAATGTGACTTATTTGGATGCCAGAAGTCTGGAAGCTATTCCACTTCCAGCTTAAAGCAGAATAGCAATCATTGAGTGCTCCTAATGGTCTATGTCTGGGAGCCCCTTAGACAAAGGTAACTTATCAAAGGGCAAAGACAAATTAAATTTGTCTGGCCTAATAACTTGCATAAATAAGATGAAACAAAATAAAATGGATTTTTTAAATTCCTGTTTTCAAAGGGCAGGGTCTGTTCGGTAGTAGTGCCCTCCTTATGGAAATCTCTGCTGAGTTCTTTGTGTGAAAAATAGATTTTGGGGCGTTTTGCATAGAGTCCAGGAAAAAAAATTAATTAATGACAAAATTTTAAAAAAATAAACAAAGGGACACCTGAGAACACACCAAAAAGGAGAGGTGCTTTTTGGCAATAACAAAGGTGAATATAAAACTTAAGATACTGTTTACATTTTGGCTCCTGTAAAGAAGTCAGTTTGGCCCATTACATAAGAACAATGCCCTCTTGGTGGCTTACTCATCTATGCTGCCCTGTATCTTGGGGTAAATTTTACCATCTAATATGGTCTGGAGCTGATCCTCTAACCTATAGGGAGGACCTTAACAACTAGCTTTTGTTTAACTTTTTACTACTGAACTTGACAATTATGTGACAACATTGCCTCACTAAAGGCCAGCCATCTTCCAAACAGGAAAATCAGCTGCCATGATACCAAGGGATTTGTGTTCAATGGATTACTTTACAGTATGCTGCAGTCTCTCTTCTTGAACTGACATTATACTCCACCCATTGCTATCAGTGTCAGAAGTTATATCAGCATCTGTAGCAGCAGCTGCATCTTATGGATGAAAAGTCTCAATGTTTACCTTAAAATGCCAAACCTCCTACACAATCAACATGCACAGACGGACACTACCATACATTTCCAGCTGCCCTGAAAATGTGTCTGGAATGAATTATGCATGTTGGACAGTTTGAATAAGGGACAGTTGTCAAAGTACCAAATACTTTAGTTTGGATGTGATTCGTCTGTCTTGGATAAGATAGTCAATACATTGCTGTAATAATCTCTTTAGCTGAAGAGCTGTGTGTGGTTATTAACATTGTGCTGTAGGTGACCAATCTGAGGGACAAGTCACACAATGTTTGGGACTTTCATTCAATGTGCATTGACTTTTTTGGCCAGCCTGAACTGAATGGATACAGTGAAGGAATTGTCTGAGCTTGTCAACCTGTGCCTAGATCTTAATTATAAACAATCCTTTCAAAGCATTGTCCAAAGTAGAGTAAATTAGGCTACAGGCTCATGCTGAAGAGTCAGATAACTGCATTGGAACATGCCCTTTCCATTGAGGCTCAGTGCTAAAGTATCTGCTTTACATGCAGAAGGATCCAGGTTCAACTCCCAGTATTTCCAAGTAGGGCTGGGAATGTTTCTTGTCTGGAATACTTGAGAACTGCTGTCACTCAGGGTAGACAATACTGAGCTAGACAGACCAATGGTATGACTCAGTACAAGGTTGCTTCCTGTGTTCCTAGGTTCACAAAAAGTCAGTGCAGATGGAAGAGATGACATAAAGACAATAGACTTATCCAGTTCTTTACATGAAACTTCTACATGTAGAGAGGAGGGCAGAGGTATTGCACAGTACCTGCCCCACCCCCAGAACATCTGCTTCAAGAAAGCCTATGAGGGAACATACTTTGGTTCATCAGCTTTGGTTTCCACACCACCTGAGTATCAGGACCCCCAATTGCATAGAGGTCCCAATCAAACAGAGGTTTATGTATGAACAGCTGTTCACACATAGGCTTTCCTGATGCAGACATCCGTCCCATGCATGGGAACCCAGGGGGTGAGGCCAGCTCCATGCATTGCATCGGGCCAGCAGTTCTGTCCTGCTGTCACCTTCTTCACATGTAGTTATTATGCATGGAACACAACTGAATAGGGCTTCTCTGTGATTCAGCCCTGACATAATGATCAAATGCCACTGTCATATTTTTCTTAGTTTATGCAAGCATTCCCATATGGTAAAGTCACACTGTGGAGTGTTGTTGTTTTTTATCGTGTTATATTGGAGCTATACCCACAATGCGATTGATTAGTTTTTGGATATTGCTCATTTTTTGTAAGTGATTCTTTGGGGTCCTTCTACCATTCTGGGTTCCTGGGTTCTGTTGCATTCCACCACTACAGAAAATGAAAATGGGTGCAGGATGAGATGGAATCTCATCATTCAATGACTGCAATTGTTTGAAAGACATAAAGGGAACATGGTCATGATAGCTGTGATCTATACTATTTATTTATTATTTTATTTATTTATTTATTTATTTATTGAATTTTTATACCGCCCCACTAGCATAGCTCTCTGGGCGGTGTACAACAAATATAATAAATACAATAGAATCACATGGAACAATACAAAAAATATAAATGCAAATCCATAATCTAAAACCAATCAAAACATATTTAGGAAAAGCTAAAATGCCTGATAAAATAGGAAGGTTTTAACTTGGCACCGAAAGGATAGCAATGTCGGCGCCAAGCGCACTTCTTCAGGAAGACTATTCCACAGTTCGGGGGCCACCACTGAGAAGGCCCTAGTTCTTGTTACCATCCTCCAAGCCTCTCTATGAGTCGGAACTCGGAGGGGGGCCTTCGATGTTGAGCGTAGTGTACGAGCAGGTTCATATCGGGAGAGGCGTTCCAAAAGGTATTGTGGTCCCGCGCCGTATAAGGCTTTATAGGTTAAAACCAGCACTTTGAATCTGGCCCGGAAGCATATAGGTAGCCAGTGCAAGCGGGCCAGAACAGGTGTTATGTGTTCAGACCGCCTGGTCCTCGTTATTAGTCTGGCCGCCACATTTTGCACCAGCTGTAGCTTCTGAACCATCTTCAAAGGCAGCCCTACATAGAGCGCATTGCAGTAGTCCAATTGAGAGGTTACCAGAGCATGATTTGATTTATATCCCGCCCTTCCTCCCAGCAGGAGCCCAGGGCAGCAAACAAAAGTGCTAAAAACACATTAAAACATAATAAAAACAAAATACATTACAACAAAACTACTTTAAAAACATTTTTAAAAGCTTAAAAACATCTTTAAAAAAGGGTTAAAACATATTGTTTAATATTCCAACACAGATGCACACCAGAATAAGGCCTCAACTCAAAAGGCTTGTTGAAAGAGGAAAGTCTTCAAAAGGCACCGAAAAGATAACAGAGATGGTGTCTGCCTAATATTTAAGGGGAGGGAATTCCACAGGGTAGGTGCCACAAAGCTAAAAGTCCGCTTCCTATGTTGTGTGGAATGGACCTTCTGATAAGATGGTATCTGCAGGAGGTCATAAGAACATAAGAACATAAGAAGAGCCTGCTGGATCAGGCCAGTGGCCCATCTAGTCCAGCATCCTGTTCTCACAGTGGCCTACCAGGTGCCTGGGGGAAGCCCGCAAGCAGGACCCGAGTGCAAGAACACTCTCCCCTCCTGAGGCTTCCGGCAACTGGTTTTCAGAAGCATGCTGCCTCTGACTAGGGTGGCAGAGCACAGCCATCATGGCTAGTAGCCATTGATAGCCCTGTCCTCCATGAATTTGTCTAATCTTCTTTTAAAGCCGTCCAAGCTGGTGGCCATTACTGCATCTTGTGGGAGCAAATTCCATAGTTTAACTATGCGCTGAGTAAAGAAGTACTTCCTTTTGTCTGTCCTGAATCTTCCAACATTCAGCTTCTTTGAATGTCCACGAGTTCTAGTATTATGAGAGAGGGAGAAGAACTTTTCTCTATCCACTTTCTCAATGCCATGCATAATTTTATACACTTCTATCATGTCTCCTCTGACCCGCCTTTTCTCTAAACTAAAAAGCCCCAAATGCTGCAACCTTTCCTCGTAAGGGAGTCGCTCCATCCCCTTGATCATTCTGGTTGCCCTCTTCTGAACCTTTTCCAACTCTATAATATCCTTTCTGAGATGAGGCGACCAGAACTGTACACAGTATTCCAAATGCGGCCGCACCATAGATTTATACAATGGCATTATGATATCGGCTGTTTTATTTTCAATACCTTTCCTAATTATTGCTAGCATGGAATTTGCCTTTTTCACAGCTGCCGCACACTGGGTCGACATTTTCATCGTGCTGTCCACCACAACCCCGAGGTCTCTCTCCTGGTCGGTCACCGCCAGTTCAGACCCCATGAGCGTATATGTGAAATTAAGATTTTTGCTCCAATATGCATAATTTTACACTTGTTTATATTGAATTGCATTTGCCATTTTTCCGCCCATTCACTCAGTTTGGAGAGATCTTTTTGGAGCTCTTCGCAATCCCTTTTTGTTTTAACAACCCTGAACAATTTAGTGTCGTCAGCAAACTTGGCCACTTCACTGCTCACTCCTAATTCTAGGTCATTAATGAACAAGTTGAAAAGTACAGGTCCCAATACCGATCCTTGAGGGACTCCACTTTCTACAGCCCTCCATTGGGAGAACTGTCCGTTTATTCCTACTCTCTGCTTTCTGCTTCTTAACCAATTCCTTATCCACAAGAGGACCTCTCCTCTTATTCCATGACTGCTAAGCTTCCTCAGAAGCCTTTGGTGAGGTACCTTGTCAAACGCTTTTTGAAAGTCTAAGTACACTATGTCCACTGGATCACCTCTATCTATATGCTTGTTGACACTCTCAAAGAATTCTAATAGGTTACTGAGACAGGACTTTCCCTTGCAGAAGCCATGCTGGCTCTGCTTCAGCAAGGCTTGTTCTTCTATGTGCTTAGTTAATCTAGCTTTAATAATACTTTCTACCAGTTTTCCAGGGACAGAAGTTAAGCTAACTGGCCTGCAGGTCCTCACCTGCAGAGTGCAGTGATCGACTGGGCATATAAGGGGTAAGACGGTCTTTCAGGTATCCTGGTCCCGAGCTGTATGGGGCTTTGTACACCAAAACTAGAACCTTGAACTTGAACGGTAGCAAATGGGCAGCCAGTGCAATTCTTTCAGCAATGGGGTGACATGTTGGTGATACCCTGCCCCAGTGAGCAGACTCGCTGCCGCATTTTGCACCAGCTGCAGCTTCCGGACCAACCTCAAGCTGCAGGCCCACATAGAGTGCATTACAGTAATCCAGCCTGGATGTTACCAGTGTGTGGACAACAGTGATCAGGCTATCCCAGTCCAGAAACGGCCGCAGGTGTCTTACCAGCCGAAGCTGGTAAAAGACACTCCTATACTCTTTTGCCATCCAGTAAGTCCATATTTAGACAACATACTTAAAGCACACTCCCTTGCAGTTTCCTTGTAAATTATGATTTGGACACGAAGAACTGTAAGCTGGGTTCCACTTTTAGAATGGAGCGTTCCCACTTCCTTTCTGCTACAGCTTTCTTAACCTCCCAAAAGCTTCTCCTGATGGTCAGGGGATGCTCAAGGATGGTGTGGGATGTGTCAAGGGGTTGTAGCTGGAAGGGAAAACAGATAGAGATCAGTACAATCTGAAGCAGCAACACTTTGGATCCAACCGTGCGCTGCAACTCTTAGACATCTGACTTTGAAGTAGCTCTGCTGAACACAAATCATGCTCATCTTTGAATTGTAACATTCACTTCTCTTCTCCTCTCATGGTACATATACATGCACCACCTGAAAGAATCACATCCCAATCCCAAAAGAACAAGTTGTGTATCTGTGGGCACTAAGGCTGTCTAATCAGAAAATGGTGAGGTGTTGGGGCAAATATCATGTTTATTTATTTATTTATTTATTTTTATTATTTTTATTATTTCCATTTATAGACCACTTACTATCTAAAAGATCTCAAAGCAGTTTACAATAGAATACACAAGGTACAATAAAAAACCACATATCAAATTAATTTACAAAACAAAATACATAAACAATATCCATATGCATAAACATATACATAAACATAGTATAAAAGTCAGAATTCACCAAGGGAAGCCCGTAAGCCGTCCTCCCCGCTCTATGAAAGTGTCAGAAAACTGAAATTATGTTGACCATGGAGTAGGATCACAAGCAGGTAAAAGGTTATTGCTCCCCTGGTGCGGCTTGCCGGCATTTCTCTTGCCTCTCCTTCCTCCTGGGGGGGGCGGTGGGAGTGTCCGCCAGCTGCAAGGCTCCAGGACCTATGTGTCCATTGTTCTGAAGGCGGAGCATCTGTCTGGGAGGCAGGTTGTGATCAGAGAGCAGGGCGGGCTTTAGCTGGGGGCTAAAGAGGGTGGCTGCCGTGTTGATGTTGATGGGGGACTGCATGTGACCCCACAATAGGGAAAATCAGAGGTCCACTCTGCCTTGTCTGCATAGCTCCAGTGACTGGTCCCATGGCCAGGAGGACCTGCCTCCGAGGGCTCCCCTCCAAATCTTCCTTGCCAGAATCTCCAACTGCACCGGCTAGTTGGGTGGCCAGCAGCAGCAGTAGCAGTAAGAGGAGGAGCTGGTGGTGGCGGTGGTGGCAGTCCATTTCATTTCCATTTTCCCATAAAATAACCTGGGGGCCTGCAAGGTGTGGCAACCTGCAGCACAGAAGTCCAACAGGGAGAGGGCGGTGGTGGTAGCCAAGCAGCAGCAGCAAGCAAACAAGCAGGCAGACAGACAGCCGCAGCAGATGGCTCTCCCTCTTCCCTGGGCGATGGTAGTCCTCTTCTTCCTGCAGGCACTGGGTCTCCCGTATTTATTTAATAAAATTTATATACCACTTGATTGTAAAAAAAGAGTGTCAAAGCAGGTTTCAAGAAATGATGAAGCTATCAATAAAAACAGTTACAAATAAGTAATTAAAATATTTTTTTAAAACAAATGTTGGACTAAGCAACAGTCTTATTCAAACATCACTGTGCCAGAAGAACCACTAAAGGGTTAATGTATATGTGCCCAGGAAGTTAACTGGCTTTTCTGAGGTGTGAGTTTGGTTTCTCTTCCCACTTCCTTGCTTGCTTCTTGCTGATGTTGTTAAGTAAAAAGATTCAATTTAAACCTTGTCTGTCTGCCGTGCCTGTCTTCCTTGGAATAAGACAAGGAATGTACTCTACAACATATTCATTCTAATGGAATAATTTTAAACAGCTTTATATTTTTGCATGTGACTTTTTTTGTCTTAATTTTTTCTTCCTTCTCATGTATTTTGGGACTGTAGACATGTAGTCAGGGTCCTGGTTGATCTTTTAAAATAATTATTTAATGTTTTATAGCACCTAGTACACTTATCATCAGTTTCAAAATGGAAAACAATGTGGATGAGACCGCTATCCAACATTTCTTTTTACTGCAAATCAGTCAGGTGCAGATGTTTTTTCTGTCTTTTTTGCATTAAATACCTGATATTAGAGAACTGTGGTTAGACTGCAAACCTCCAACTTTACGTATAGGATAACCTGCAAGTTCAAATTCTTTTCATCATCTACTAAAAGGATGAAATCCTAATCTATACTAGAGCATGGATTTCTGAAGAGCTTTGATAAGGCGTTATGTTTTTGTTGCAGAAAGAAAGGAAATTGCTTTTCTATGGCAGATTGATAACAGAATCTCTCCTCATATAACTCTCCTGCTCTGTCAATATGCTACCAAACAGCAATATATCTATATATTAACTTAGTTGTGGTCTAGAAAATGTCAAGGTGCCATACCAGTGAATCCATTTGCATCACTGAATTAACAACAACAAAATCAAATTTAATTATGCATAAGAAGGCCCCTTGTGAAATGTCTGATGTTTGACTCACTGTTGATGTTCCTGACTTATTTCCATTTCCTCACTTCCCTTCTAGAATGAGATGTGATTGGATTTCAAAGGAGTTGCTCTCCAACATTTCTCAGCTGCAGGCATCGCATCACATAAAAAAATCTTACGGTTTTACTGCTTCAGATTGTTTTTGTTTTGTGTACAGCACTTAGGAATGCGAATAATTAGGCAGTATATAAATGTCTTATATAAATGTAAATAAATAGCATGCTTCAGGGCACATAACCTCTGTGCATGCACAAAGCTTATCCCCACATTAAAATGCCTGCAAAATAAATTACAGACATGAGAAGACAATTTCCTTTGCAAATTAATGGGTAAACTGTATTTTTACAAGGTGTGATTTTTACATAGATGCTTTCTTCATTTCAGTGGCTGAAACTCTAATTGATTCTTGTTATATGCAGGTAGACAGGTTGTAAAATATACATTTGTATATTTTGTATCTTTAAGTGCCAACATACACTTCCTTGGACAGCTGAAATACAAACTCAAATACTTTTGTGTAACATGCTTAAACGGCAAAAAATCAAAATATATTGCTAATTATTAGTGGCAGACATAATTTTCTGCAGGGTTTCTTTTCCAATCTCAATTATGGGAGGGTAGGGGGGCTAAATTAAACCCTTAAGCCCCAACCCCTGTCTCTATCATATTTTAACTAAAAATCAGTCATCAAGGGGAGCATCACAGAAGATGATGGTAAGGCCTCCAATTGATCACTGCTTTCACCAGTCTCTGAAATGGAGGCGCGGTCCTCCTGACCACTGAAACATGCACGTAGCATTCACAGGAAACAGTACTACATGTCAATTTATTTATTTAAAGGCAGGTACCTTTGTGATCAAAAATGTGAAATGGCTGGGAAAAAAACCCTCTACAAATCTGTCTCTTTAAAAGGATTTGTTTTCATGGAAATAGCTGCAAGGCTTCCAACAGCATAATTAGTGGTGGAGGAGGAGGAGCAGAAAGAGGAGAATGAATTACATTTACTCAGTCCAAATGAAAAAAGGAAGCCTTTGTTTTTAAACTACAGAAGCAGTGTGTGTGTGTAAGAACCAGCCTCCCCCTTTCCCTGCAGCACAAACAAGGCTTAAGCAGGCTAGAACGGAGGCTGTTTGGTAGTGAATTCCTAATTTGTTCATTTTACCCTCTCTCTGTAACTAGATCGAAAAGCAGTGTCAAATGCCCAAAGCAGTGTTTATCAGCAAGGGTTTTCCCCTCTCCGCACCCCACCCCCACCTCCAATGTCTGAACAGAGGAGAGCTAAGTCTGTATTTCCAACAGAAAGTCTCTTGCTGGCAGCTCCTTGCTGGAGAATAAATACATGCTAGGAGTATAGGCCATTTGTCTGCTGATTAATATAGGCCCCAGGGGAGCTGCTGTTGGCTCTTATTTCATTCCTCTTTCTCTCACGGTGAATTCTCCCCACCCCCTATTCTACCCCACCCCATTTCCATTTCTCACAGCTTTGTGTAGCTCTGGTTCTCATCAACTGTGTTATTTAAATCTGTTCTATAAATTAAAAGAAGACTAGATTGTCTGAAATGTGCTCACTTGCCTTGAAGGTTAAAGCAAACACGTGCACACACACACACACACAGAGAAGTAGCTGTTTTCATTTGGAACGTAGCACTGCTCATAAAGAATGTATTTGCTATTCGCTAGAAGCTTGCATGAATTCTCATAAAGAGTGCCACTGTAATTTAACGCCATTGCTAAAAACAGTGACGGGAGAGAGGGAACACTTAAAGCAAAATGTCATGATCACAAAATGGATGGCATGTCATTTTGCCTGTTGTATGCAGGGCTTGATTTACAAGACTTTGTTTCTCACATTGGTAGGATTTCCTCAGTGAAAAGCAGGGAAATATTTTACTGCACTAAATACTCAGCACTATGATACAGTGCTCTCAAAGGTAGTGGTGATCTATGTGCCATCAAATTACACACATTTTACACACCTATTTTTCTCTGATATCTAATAAGAAATGTGTACTTACTGCAATAACCTTCCATTACTCATGCTATTCATGGTAGAGACAGAACACCCTGAAAGAATCCAGGCATAGTCACATTGTTGCATAGTTACATTATTAGTGGCTGTCTTTCTTTTGTGTCTACATCAAAATATTTTAAACAATCAACAAAGAGCCTTTTGGCACCTTAAAGACTCATTCACAGGCAAAAAAACCCCAACCCTTGCGGTTTAAGAATGTACCTATAGCCAACAGATATTTCTATCAAACTTTAAAAAGCTGGGAAATTGGGCACCAGGGGAGCAGGAGACCTGACCTCCTCTCTGAGATATTGTACTGCCCTACAAATTTGTCAAAATGCAAACACAAGTTGGTTGGTCTTTCACAGTCCAATCCACTTCCTCTGTAGCTTGGAAGAATTTGGTAACATGAGCCTTTGAGCAAAACCTACAATCAGCACAAATAACAGAAACTAGACATGTGCTGAGCTGTGCTTATCTAGTTTTAGCAAGAAGGAAGCAACAATATTAAGACAGTTTATGTAGTTCAGATATTCACTTTCAATATGTTTGATTTACTTTGTAGTTTTAGTGAAGTTTCCCATGTGTCTTAGACTAGTTTGCACAAGATAAAACAGTGGGAGGTGAAGTATATTCCAGAAAATTTCTAGGTGTGCTCTAGGTTTTTAATTGACCATGTCCACCATTCTTTAAGTGAAGTGGTTTAAGCATAGCAGGCTGAACACATGCACCTTGGGCAGGCCAAGTATGTTTTTTTTCAACAGCTAGATTCATTGCTTAAGCAGCAATATATTGCAATCAGTCTGATTTTACATCAAACTGAAGTTTCAGATTCAACTGTTAATGCACCCAAACTAGAAATGGAACATAACCTCCAGTTTGAATCACAAAAGGCTATCTTCACTATCATATGACACTGACAAATGAAAAGACTTTGAAATTTTACATAAATTTCTAGAATGAATAATGAGAGAAATACAATTTTCTAGGTTAGATTCTCTGTAGAAGCATTAGTAACACAGGAAAGAAGCGAAGTAAGAAGAACACCAACAAACATAC
Source organism: Rhineura floridana (assembly GCF_030035675.1). Taxonomy (NCBI): domain Eukaryota; kingdom Metazoa; phylum Chordata; class Lepidosauria; order Squamata; family Rhineuridae; genus Rhineura; species Rhineura floridana. Next base: position 83,226,254 of record NC_084480.1, read on the forward strand.
AAAAATGTAATTTCCATCTTTGGAAATGCAGTTTTAATTGCAAGTGTTCCCACCACTCACCATATGTTCAGAGGCACATGTTACCAAATTATTTCAAGCTACACAGGAAGTGGATTGGACTGTGAAAGATCAACCCCTATTGTGTTTTGCATTTTTACATTCTTCCTTCAGAGAGGAAGTAAGGTCTCCTGCTCCCCTGGTGCATTCGCTCTAGCTACCCAATTTCCCCGCTTTTTAAAGTTTGATAGAAATATCTGTTGGCTATACAAACATTCTTAAACTGCAAGCATTTTTTTTGCCTATTAGTGATTGTTTCTGTTTTTAATCCAGGAGGTAAGAAATGGGATCCTGTGCAAGTTTGCTGAGAATGGATTGATCATGTGCATGCTTACTGAGTTCAATGGGATTTACTCACCTGCAGTCATGCTTAGGATAGGTGAAACTGACCACAGGGGAGGAAGAGAGGGTGAAGGGAGAGAAGGCTGGAGTAGGGAGGGGAGGAGAAGGACAGGAGAGGAAAAAGAGGAAGGGGAAGAGAAGAGGGAAGGGAGAGAGGAAGGGGAGAGGGGGAGGGATAGGAGGGAGAGGCTTGATCATTTGCATGTTTATTGAGTTCAGTGGGATTTACTCTTGTGCAATCATGGTGAGGACAGGTGAAACTGACCTGGGGTGGGGCAGGGAGGGGAAGCAGTAGGGGAGGGCGGGGAAGAGATTGGGTAGGGCAACTTTTTGTTCTACAGCAGACACATGTAGTCTCCCACCCAAATTTGAACCAAAGCTGTCCCTGGCCACATCCACATTAGACATTTATTCTGTCATTTATTCCACTTTAAACAATCATGGCTCCCCTCAAAGAATCCTGGGAAGTGTAGTGTGTGAAGAGTGCTGAGAATTGCTAGGAGATACCCTATTCCCCTCACAGACCTACAATCACTACAATTCTCTGGGAAGAGGGGCTGACTGTTAAACCACTCTGCCCACTGGAGCTCCTTAGGGGAATATGAGTCTCCTAACAACTCTCAGCACCCTTCACAAACTACCCTTCCCAGGATTCTTTGAGGGAAGCCATGACTGTTTAAAGTGGAATAAATGTCTTGCATGAATGTTGCCCCTTATTAACCAAGCCAAACAGCTGTTAGTCTGACTTTTAGAACTCTGACAGTTGGTTCTTACTGAGCATGCCTGCACTATCATAGACTTCAATGTTAATTTTCTTAAATTAATTAAACATCAGCCATGCATTTTAAAAAACATGTATACTGCAGAAGATGAAGGTCAGGTTATGGGACAAAGTCAGTAATAGGATTACGGGTACTCAGTGAACATGGCTGATGTTTAATTAATTTCAACAAATTATGAGATCACTGACAGAAAAAAGTCCAAGAGGGGTCTGGAATTTTTACTCATGTTTCAGCTTTTAAAGTCTGGATTCTCTCTGAGTGTTTTGTGTATCTCCATGAAAACTTAGAGGGTTATTAAGCTAGCGTTTCTCAGATCAGGACTATACATTTTGTAAGATTTTGTTTTGAAATGAGCTTATGGGAAGCAGCAGAATGGCATGGAGGGTATTTTCAATTTGACATGATGGAATGTGAAAAATCCATAATGGCCATAGTATACAAATGGTGGCATATAGTTTTATGCCATAAATATGTTGTGACCAAAAAGGAGAATATGTCTCTCACCTAGGGAGCCATTACTCCTCCTCTCCTCACCATATAAAGCTTCAAATAATAAAAAGCCCAGCACCTGGATTCAATTTCATAAAGGCGGGTACCCTACCTATTGTCCATCTGCATGGTTAGCTCTACCGCTCCCAGGAGATACTGTGATGTGTTGGGATGGAAGTATCTGTCAATTTCGGTTCTCTCAGTTTCTCATTTTTCCAGTCTGAAATTCAGTTCTCCACATTTCTGCAGATATTTGATTTTAGATAGATAGATAGATAGATAGATAGATAGATAGATAGATAGATAGATAGATAGATAGATAGATAGATAGATAGATAGATAGATAGATAGATTTCAGCATTGTAGTGCAATTCTTTTTCTAATAAACTCATCTTTGTAGGCAGTTTTGACTAATGCACACATTTTTGCAAGCAAGTTTTCCTAATACAATGAACTTTTGTATGTTATTTTCAGTGATATATCCAGTTTCATGCACATTTCACCCTAATGTGTGTTGGCGTGTTTGCGTTGTTGTGTGAAACAGCATACATTACGTTGGAGTTAAGTTGAGCAAGAAGACTTCTTCAGAGCATGTTAAGAGTCTTTATTGAAAGACATTAAGGCCAGAGGCTTAAGAGTAAATACATGTAGAGATTCTTCAGTCACCCCCCTTCTGATACATCTCTCTCCATAGATAAACACAAAGACAGCCTCTCAGCTCAGAGGCATAATTCAGAAAAAAAGAACACATAGACTCTGTTAGAACTTTCCCAGTCGCTATCAGATGGCTACCATAGCAACGACCCTGGCAGTCCGTTCCCAGACAGAGCATAGACATAACTCCCCCTTAACCACAGTTACGTCTTCATACTTGCAGGCTTCATGGAAAACTACTAGAGACAGTAATGCCTACTGGTCACCAGCCCAACAGCTTCCCTTTTTTCCATTAAGACTGCAAAATACACATGAAATACATCTCCATAATACATAGTCATACAGTCATACATTTCTACAATACCTCTTGCAATACATTTCAGTACATTGCATTTTCAGTTCAGTACAGTTCAAACTTTATTCACTCAAACTTTGGTTCATTCCAAGCCTTGTCACCAGTTTGCCAAATTTCTCCTCACACAAAGGCTTGGTCATTATGTCAGCCACCATGTTGTTAGTGTCACAAAATTTTAGGTTAACAAACCCCTGCTGCACACAATCCCTTACGTGAAAGTATCTGACACTAATAAGTTTTGTTCTCTTGGTATGAGCGTCTGATGTGGCTATCTTAATGCAGGTCTGATTGTCTTCATATACAGTAATCGGAAATTGCATATCAATGCCTATCTCCTGCATGAGCATTGCGAACCATTGTAGCTCATTACAGGCCTGTGATAGGGCCACATACTCGGCTTCTGCACTTGATGTTGCAACCACATTTTGTTTCTTGCTGCTCCAGTCAATGCATGACCCGTGCCACATCACAACTATGCCAGAGGTTCACTTACGACTGCTCAGCTCCCCTGCATGATCTGTATCCACAAAACATTCAAGACCTCCTGTCTTTGCTCCTGACAAAACCAGACTCTTTGTCTTCGTGCCTTTCAGATAACGCACTATCCTTTTAATCCCTTGCCAGTCAGCCTCTGAAGGATGCTCTACCTTCCGGCTTAAAATACTGACTGCATTACATATGTCTGGGCGAGACACCTTCACCAAATATTGCAATTTCCCTATTATGCGCCTGTACTTCTCAGGATCTGTACAAGGCGTCTCCTGCACATTCTGTTGGAAAGCCACAACCATTGGAGTCTTCACAACATTGCATTCTGTCATGTTGCATTCTTCTATGATCTGATTTATTTTACTTTCCTGACTCAATGTTATGCTTCTGTCTTCTGCACGCACAATATCCGTGCCTAAATAGTGTGTGACAGGCCCCAAATTCTTTGTGTCCACCTGCCTGCCCAGTTGCTCATTAAATTCTTGTTCCTCTTGCTGCTCATGATAAAAATACATGATGTCATCAACGTAAACTGCACAGAACGTGGTTTTCATCCCCTGTCTCTTTATATACACACATGGATCTGCCTTGCATCTTTGGAATCCCATTCCATGCAACACTCTGTCCAATTTCTCATTCCAGCAGCATGCACTTTGCCGCAGTCCATATATTGATTTATGCAGTTTACACACGAACCCTTCCTTTGACACAGAACCCGGAGGCAGTTCCATATATATCTCCTCTCTTAAATCACCATGTAGGAATGCCGTCCCTATATCGTAGTGATTTACACTCATGTTCTGCATTGCTGCCAGCTTCAGCAGCACACGAATGGACTCATGTTTCACAACCGGGGCGAAAACAGCATCATAATCTGTCCCATGCTGCTGGGTGAATCCCTTGGCAACCAAACGTGCCCTGTACCTCTGTACTACCCCGGAACTTGCTTTCTTCTTCTTAAACACCCATCTGCAACCTATGGCCTTTTTACCCATGGGTAACTTTACTAATGTTCATGTGCCATTCTTTTGCATGGCTTGTAATTCTTCCTGCATGGCCTGCTGCCATTTGTGCTGCTCTGCCTCAGGCATCAGCCTGATTGCTTGAAATGATGCTGGCTCTTCTAGTTCTCTGTGAACTTCCTCCATCTGCGCAGTGAATGCCGATGGCATGCCTTTTACGGCTGTCTGTTTGCAGCCCTGACCGTCATTCCCTTTCCGCCCCATTGAACTCAAGGCATCAGCACACTTCACACACATGGACAATTTAAACAGTGAATCATTAAGGCTTCCCTGCAAACACACTTGATCTCCCCTCATTACAAAACATTGGTATTTGTGAAACAAAATTGAATAATTACAACTCACCAGTTTGCCCACTGATAAAATATTATGAGCCAAGTCCGGAACAAACAAACAGTTTGTCATTATGCCAAGCTTGTCAAATTTCACCAGACCACGTGCTTTTATGGATTTCCGTGATCCATCAGCAAGTAAAACAAAGTCCTGCTCATCTGTAGACGTGTAAAACAGACTCCTGTCTTTAATTAATATATGGCTTGCTCCGCTGTCGACAATAAAGTTAATTTGTTCCAAGTCTTTAGACTTCTGTTTACAAAGTTCACACGTCCCTGCTTCAAGCCTCCGTCCCTGGAGTTTCGCTTGACTGCACAATCTTTACGGAGATGCCCACGGGCCCCACAGGCAAAACAAGACTTCAGCCGCTGCTGCTCCCGCTTGTTTTCCTGTCTGCTTTCGGCAGCCTGCTCCGGTTTGGCACATTTCTCCGCCTTGCTTCTGACAGCCTCCACTGGCTGGGCTCTCTGCGCCTCCTGCCTCCGCTGCCATTCCTGGGACAAATCCTGCAACGCGTCCCAGATCTGTTTAGCCGACGGCTCATCTCTCAC